>NC_086068.1:37250783-37879949 GCF_947568885.1 Cydia strobilella | reverse complement strand
ATTCATCCACTATTTTAAGTAAAAGACTCCCCTGGGGTTCAGTTTTTCCGCTGCCCCAAACCTGATTATGACAATTAAAATCCCCTAACACTAGTAAGGGGGGAGATAGGGATAGTAAAATCAACAATAATTGATCCAGTATACCTTTCGAAGGGTGTGGAATATAGAGGGACACGAGAGAAGTTGGAATGACATTAAATGTAATATTATCTCTAATAAGTAAAGCACAGCTGGCATATCCATCATTTCTGTAGTCACGAATGTTGACGAATCCAGGGATATGGAAGATAGTATCCGGCTTAAGCCAAATTTATGAAAGTGCAACGATTCTGGGTTAAAAATAATAAATAAATGAAGTCGTGTTTTTTACTGAGGATGCTACGAATGTTCCACTGAAGGACCACCTGATCCATTACTAAAAGTTGAAAAAAAGAGGAGAGTAAAGGAAGGAAACAGGCGACGTGGGAAATCAAATTGTTTGGTGGGGACCATTTCGATTTGGAAATGGTAGAAATTTATTGCGTGAGTAGGGCAATAATAGTTTCCGAAGGGGAAGACGCATATGGGTTATTCAATGCCGTTCCATTAGGTGAC
Organism: Cydia strobilella; assembly: GCF_947568885.1. Lineage (NCBI taxonomy): Eukaryota > Metazoa > Arthropoda > Insecta > Lepidoptera > Tortricidae > Cydia > Cydia strobilella. Next base: position 37,879,355 of record NC_086068.1, on the reverse strand, counting down.
GATTCTACCTCTTCATTTAATAGGGCCATATGGGCAGCTCTGTCATACCCCAAGCGAGGAGGTGGAGATGTACGGCGTTTTAAAAGGCTGTTTTTTTATAAGAGGTTTTGCTAGAAGCCGAGGACGTGACCGCGTTGGAATAGGATTTCCCTAATGTAGGATGCATTTTATTAGCCTTTTGTGTAGGAAACGTAACTTTCTGCCATTGTCTTTTTAATGTTACACTGTCGGTTGTACGAGCCCCGATGCAAATTAGTTCGTCTAGTTCCACACAACAATTTTGTTTATTCTAATAAATTTTACACATGAAGATAAAATTACCCAGTAATGGGAACCGTAATAGTAATGTTTAATCTAGTTTATTTTGATAGTATAATAAAATTGCATGAGACTTATTGTTAAAAAAATGTACTTTACAAAAACGTTCTCCAAATCATATTGTCCTCTCCTATAGCACTGCTGCATGCATGGCTTCGAAACAAAATTGTCAGTACATTGGTAGAGCCGTGTTGCTTTCCCTAGTAATAGCCCTTTTGACATCTGTTATATTCCTACCCGTCAAATAAAAAATAAAAAATCGTTTTTTTTTCTTTCAGTACAAACGGTATTTATTGTATTTTGATTTAGTTATTGGAGAATGTTACCATATAAAATTAAACTACATTAGCATTAGCATTAAATGTTAGTGATTTTTTAACTTAAACATTATTTTTGTACAAACGCGAGAACCTCAAAAAATGGTCTGACTAGATGAAAACATGCATCGGGGCTTGTATTCGGGGCAAGCCTTGCTAGTAGCAAAGTGTCCCGTATCACCCCTGCAGTTCACACATTTGTCAATATCGCTATCATCTTCGCATTTGTCACCCGTATGGCTGCCGCTGCAACGGAAGCAGCGAGGGCCTGATCGGCACGTATTGTTTGTATGTCCAAACCTACAACATTGGTGACATTGAGTCGTGGGAAATGTGTACACCTCTACATGAAAGGAGTTAAAACGCGAAAATTCTGCTAGGTAAGGTGAGCACCACGGTTTCCGATGGGACTCACCCGCAGCAGGCACCCGGATTGAACCCGCAGCAGGCATGACATGGCCGAACTGTCGGACACAACAGGCTCACCTCCTCGATGCCCAGCTCCGGCGCGCCGCCCTTCAGATACTTCGCGAGCGAGTTGAACCCGCAGCAGGCATCACATTAGCTGCACATATCGGATACAACAGGCTCATCTCGATGCCTCGCTCCGGCGCGCCGCCCTTCAGGTACTTCGCGAGCGAGTTGAACCCGCAGCAGGCATGACATGGCTGCACATGTCGGACACAACAGGCTCACCTCCTCGATGCCCAGCTTTGGCGTGCCGCTCTTCAGGTACTTTGCGAGCGAGTTGAACCCGCAGCAGGCATGACATGGCCGAACATGTCGGACACAACAGGCTCACCTCCTCGATGCCCAGCTCCGGCGCGCCGCCCTTCAGATACTTCGCGAGCGAGTTGAACCCGCAGCAGGCATGACATTAGCTGCACATATCGGATACAACAGGCTCATCTCGATGCCCCGCTCCGGCGCGCCGCCCTTCAGGTACTTCGCGAGCGAGTTGAACCCGCAGCAGGCATGACATGGCTGCACATGTCGGACACAACAGGCTCACCTCCTCGATGCCCAGCTCCGGCGTGCCGCTCTTCAGGTACTTTGCGAGCGAGTTGAACCCGCAGCAGGCACGACATGTCGGACACAACAGGCTCACCTCCTCGATGCCCAGCTCCGGCGCGCCGCCCTTCAGGTACTCCGCGAGCGAGTTGAACCCGCGTAGTAGGCAGGCATCCACGGCAGGATCGCGCCGCGAGCAGCGCCCACCGAACATGTCTAATACAACAAAAACCAAACTATATTATTCTCCTCCTAAAAAGGATTTTTGATTTCTCGGACGCATAAAAAACTTGCAGCCTGTTGAGCAGCTTTACCAAAGCGCTCTATATAGGGCTGCGAGTACAGGGTAGCGGGTATTCCATTAGTAAATTGATTACTCTCAGACGATTTCAGCATGTGGTAAGGAAAAGGGTGTATCTACATGGATAAACACCAGTTTGACGCACTTGAACGCGTCAGATTTTTAAAACCACGGAAAATACTCATACTCATACTCATTTATTTATAATAATATTTCATATTACACGTCATAATTGGATTTACATAATATATTCAATTCATTCAAATAATCATTAATTAAATTAAAGTAAAATAATACAATATAAAAATAATCAACACATTTCAAATTTCCAATAATTAATAAAAATACAAAATATAAAATTAAATTAAGATTAAATCATTATTATTATATTCTGACATGTCATAAAAAGCTTTTGTGGTCAACCATTTTTTTAACTGATTATAGAATGTCAGGTCATTTTCAATATTTTTAATGCTATCAGGTAGTTTATTGTAGATACCTACCCGGCCTTGCATTAGTTATCGTTTTGGTGGATTTCGCAAGTCGGCAACATGTCGAGTCCAACTTATTTTTGTGTTTTTGTGTGATACGTGAACTTTTAAATGTCTTTATTGGAAATAGGTGTATGTTCATTCTAATATATTTAATTATGTAAAATAGGTATTGTGATGTGAGTAAAATGAATACAGGCTGCCATTCCGCTGCGGTGCCCCAGAATTCTAGACCATAGCACATCACCGAATGGAACAGCGAGAAGTAGCTAGCCCTTAGCTGCCGGTAAGGCAAGATACGCGCTAACCTGCTCAATGCGAAACAGGCACCAGATAATTTGCCACACACCACTTCAATATGCGCATTCCATTTCAAGGTCGCGTCCAACGTCACGCCCAGAAACTTAGTGCTATGTACCTGAGGAAGGACGGCGCCATCTACGTTAACACTTAGTGGGCGCGGGGGCCTACCCCCTAGGCTTATGTGCATCACTTGGGTTTTGTGTAGATTTAAAACTAGACCATTTGCAGAAAACCATCCCTGTAGCCTAAATATCTCCGAGGCTATAATGTTCTCCAGAGACGGAATTGTATTGGCTGTTATAATATAACAGGCAAAGATATACATTTCACCATTTACGATTTTAGGTAAATCGTTTACCTGGATCAGAAAACAAAAATTTGCTAAAGACGAGCCCTGGGGTACGCCGATATCGATATTCCCGCTATCAGATTTAGTGCGACCATTATGTATAGCAACGCATTCACTTCACTCTGAATCACTGATCACTTTGAATGTAATATAGTTATGCATGTTGGACAGCTGACTCAGTAAACGTGTAATGTGGCTTTCGTATGCGGTGGCGAGCGCGTGGTATCAGTATGCAAGAGGGTCCTCCGTGCGTGTAACGGTAACGATAGAGGCAGTGCGCCGGCCGCCACCGCCGCCGCGGTGCTTTCGCGGCTTTGACCGCGGCGCACAATGCTTGCACCCGTCACGTGCCAGTGTTAACCTTTGATGATTAACCCGCTTCGAGGATGGCCTTTGTCTCTTGCCTCGTGTTTAGGACAGATAAGCTTTACTCATCTTTCCATATTCATATGTTAATTATTAATGAGTCTTTGACTATTATCCTTCTTGAATTGTAATGCACAGTTATATCCCCAATGATACTTATTTTATTATAGGTATCCTGGTGATTATGATAATGATTAATCGTCACTCTTAGGTCGTCTCTAGTTGTAAACGGTATACACTAGAATCGAGAATAGATAGTGGTAGGGGTTGAATTAATTCTAACTGGCTATTTTGTTTAGGTACAAGGAAACAATGGGCGTCTTATTGACTTCGGTACTTATCTAATAAAAATCTAAGAAAATGAAAGCATGCAAAATGAGTTATGTTTAAAGGTGGGTCCGGCCGTTTGGTCTGCACTTGTTTTCGCTCATATAATCCTCATACTTGAAACAAAATATTACCCAATTTGTAAATTCACTAGTCTGCCCCGGTTTTACTGAGAAAAAAAACCGCTGCACATAAATATTATATTTATGCCTAAGCTTTACTGACGCGCGTAGTTTAAATGCTCAAATACAGATAAATATAGCCGCATAGCCCTAAAATACAATTATTTTCTAAAAGTTGACTATTACAGAAATACTTTTATGGTAGGCTTAATCCACCAGGAAGGAACAGTTCAAAAAAACCATGTAACAGATGGTTGTCTATTACAATGTGTATTTTACAAAAATAAAACAAAACTTGAAAAATGAATTTTGACCTTGGATAGTTGTCCATAAACGGAGTTCTTTTGTTGCCATCGCAGTTTTAACAAGCAAATCCTTAATATTTCGTGGATTTATGCAAGCAGGTATATTACGTTATATAATTGTAAAATAATTATAAGAATACATTATCATCCTCTGCTTCCACATAACAGTATTCCACATTTTACATTGACGACCGATCTGGCCTAGTGGATAGTGACCCTGCCTATTAAGCCGATGGTCCTGGGTTCAAATCCCGCTAAGGGCATTTATTTGTGTGATGAGCACAGACATTTTTTCTTGGTGGGTGTTTTCTACGTAAGTATTTGTATATTATATAATCTTTGCTCAGGCAGTACCTTCTCACAACACTAGCCTTATTGAGCTTACCGTAGGACGGTCAATCTGTGATTCTGTGTTAGAATGTCCTATAATATTTATCACTACAGCTTATAAAACAAAGTCCCCCGCCGCGTCTTTTCGTGCGAAACGGATTTTCATGCGGTTTTCACCTATCAATAGAGTGATTCTTGAGGAAGGTTTAGGTGTATAATTTGTTAAGGTTTTGTGTATGTAACCCGTGCGAAGCCGTAGCGGGGCACTAGTACATATTATATTGTATTATATTTACATAACGACAAACAATGACAAAAACACTGACCTTAAGACTGACTGCAGGAGTTTCCTAACTTTATAAGCTCGAACATATAATTTTCCACTCACTTTTCACTTCACTCTTCACATTAAACATTCACAAATTAAAAAGCTCTCACTGGTATTTATTATTTATGTTATTATGTTGATATCAATATTGCCGCAGGAATATAATTATCGTAATTTAATGCACCAGCAAGCGAACAAGACTGACACTCTTGTTGCAACGCGAGCTACAGACCAAACAGTTCTATCGAACTATTTGTCGAACCTAGACTTATATTGACCGGGATATAGACCGTGATTACCTTTTGTATTATTTGTGAGCTCCCGATATTTCGACGATCGATCTTCAGTCACCCGTGAACATGATGCATGTAACTGCGTCGAAATATCGGGAGCTCACAAATAATACAAAAGGTAATCACGGTCTATATCCCGGTCAATATAAGTCTAGTGAAACTAACCGTGAATCATTCAAAACTCTATTTGTCGAATGTTGGTGGCATGTATGAATAAAAGCTGGTCAATATTATCTGGATGAAGAAGCGAGATAGAGATTAATGGTTTGATTTAGGGTATGAAAAGTAACGGCGGGAAGACGTGTTATTTTTCCAAAATTACGGGTCATACGAGCGGGTACGATGTAGTGTGTACCAGGCCAAAAACCTATTGTTTGCATATTGTTTCTAAGAAATACAGTTTAAGTTTTTGGTTACGCCCTCCGTGATTAAGTGATTAATCAAACATTCAAATAAATAAAGTTTCAAATAATTTTCTGAGCAGATTAAGTACGGGCTTTTTCGGTGTATTTGATTAAAATATTAATTTACACGGTAGAGAGCAGGGAGTTGGTAAAAGAACGCAAGCGCATCCAAATTTTGCACCTGTTCCTAGAGCTAATATAGTTAATTGATTACCTACTCAAAAACTTATTGAACATTGTTATTAGGTATGCTACCTTACTTTACCTTTAAAATCAGAGTATTAGTCCATGCGCCATCCAAGATATCGGTATAATTTGGGTGTACCAAATTTCCTTTTCACAGCAGTTAGATAGGTTTATTATGATGTTTCAAAACCATGCCATCTCAAAATAGCTAAACAAAATGGCCGCCAATCCAAGATGGCGCATATTGAGTTTTAAAAAATCAACCATAACTCGAGAAATATTTATCCGATTTCATTATTTTTTTTTAAATCATACCTCTATATGTGTGCTTGAAATGTTGTTCTATATATTGTATCGACAAAATCAACCGTTAATTAGTAATTAAAGAAATATTGAAAATTTTCTAATTTTTTCGTGATACTTTTTTTTAAATCAGGTTTAAAAAAAATATCTTGTACAATACAAAAAAGTTTTAAATGAGATAAAATATTGTATAAAATTACCTTTAATTTGACGTATAACTTGTATGGGTCTGAACACTGAGAACACATGGAAACATGAATTTGATTTTACTTCCGTTGAAATTCACCGTTGACTAAATAACTGCGTATACAGAACAAAAAGCTTCAGATAGAAGTAGTAGAGTAGTACAAAAATTATGTTTTTAGTACATTTTAATAATTTTAGCAATAATTTAGAGTAATTGTAGTATGACAGTAATATTAAATTTGATGTTACAGGTAAAAACTAGTATTTTATAATTTAAGTAGATTAAGGAGCAAGCGAGACATAGACCGTGAGACCTTTGTGTTGAATGATGTTGGACATTCTGAGTATAATATGTTTTGAAAAGATGTGTCCCGCCGAGTTTGTTGCCGGTCCCATATTGGGATACCCTCCTACAATTTAGGAGGGAATTAAATCTTCTCGGGCCCCAGGTGTGGGGTTGGAGCCGGCGAGAGCTTTATCGCGTATATTTACTTGAAAATAGTTGTATTGTATACTAGCCTTATGAACCGATTTTGCATGTATAAAGGTGACTGTGTATTTATAACTGCCGCTGCATTACTGTTGCGAGTTGCGACGTTACCGCGGTGCAGCACTATTGCAGCAGCGGGCTGCAGCTGTTGCGGCGTGCAGTCGCAACAGCGTTCGTTGACGGCTTGTCAATGTCAAGTTATTGTAATATCAGACGCACAAATAAAATACTGATTTACTTTTGTATTTTTTACGAGAAGCGAGTGACGATAATGCTACATGCTACACGAAAAAGAAGACCAGTTTGTCTTTCTACAATAGTCAGAGTCCGACGAAGGCAGCTAAGCAATATTAATAAAACATCTGATATTTAATGGTGATCGTTTATTCAGGGAATATTGCCGATTAAATGAAAAGCAATTCAACATTGAATGAGACTAATTGACGAAATACAACCAAATTCCTCAAATGAAATTAATGCAGAGGAAAAATATTATTCTTAACATTAAGGTAAGATCACATTGTGAAATTTTCTTCCCCATCCTCTTGCCTGAATGCGTGACCACCGCACACAGCAATCCGACGCAAACGGGACTCATGAAGCTCGTGATATCTACTACTTAATCCACCTGCATCACGTATAGGTACCTACTCAGCCGTCAGAAACGTGCGGCTGAATTTAGAATCTGTGATAAACGTCCCCTCAAAACCATCCTAGGTAGGCTCTTTTATCAGGTCTTTCATTGATTTCTGCAGTGATTCGTGGGTTCCGGAGATGGCGATGCGACACGTAACAATAAATTATACAAAGGTGGGCAGACAGTCATTCCGTATTAGCAAAATATTACAGATTTATCTTTCTAAGTATCCATATTAAGCTAATTTTACTTTCTTTAGGTACCTAACAGTGAAGTATGATGAATAAAATAATTTGTAAGAGTTATAAGTAATTGGGCAATTTACAGTTCATATTGTCCAGTTTCGTATTTCAAACTGAAACACACATTTAAATCTTATATAATTCCTCTCGTGTTGCAGGTGTCCCACTCTTCATGATATGACCGAACCATCCATATAAAACTTGACGGGCGAGACAAGAAATCCTTAAGCTATTTCCCTCACCTTGGCCGATAGAAAGAACTTTTAATAAATTAATTTGAATAATAAATGGTTTCCTCGTGTTGGTGTGATGAAAAATTACGTGTTGCACTGTAACAAAGTTTGTTTAACCCTCACGCCTTGAGACCCCCGCAACTGTCAATATTCTAAATTTTAAACCATTCGCTTCTCTCGTAGTTCAATTTTGTATCCTTTCGTACGTTTGGGTATCAATATGTTACCATGAGGTATTAAACAATATCTTTGCCCCTTGTAATAAAAATTAATTATTGCTTCTTTTATTTAGCTCAGGAATGGCTTTGCAATGACAAAATGAGGAAGTGTCACCATAAACGACATTATATAATTATAGTTTGTCAAAGGACTGTCTCATTTCAAACATTAGATGACCAACTATACTATGATATTACGACTAGAGTTGCCAGGAATATTCGCAACTATTCGGTATTCGGCCTATTCGGCCACTTTGCCGAATATTCGATATTCTATTTGCCCTGTCGAGCTTATGGCTTTCCTCGCAAAACTACGAAAAAATATAAGAACAGTTTATATAATGAATTTATCATGAAATGTTAAAAAAATCACATAGGAAAATATAGCTTGGCCAGGGACTGTCTCAATTGAAACAGACAGAGAGAATCATATACTATCTTTGTCTTGGGCTAGTATACTAGCACCCAAAGGAAATGGATGAGTAGATTTTTGTTTGTTCTTATTTACTGACAAATTGGGTTTGCCCTTCGAGCAACACGGAAGGGAGTCGGCATTCGCACTATTTCTCCTCTGTCGAGGTACAAGATCAATTTTGCATGCATACAACTAGCGCGGTACGTAGAACACACATCTCGTGTTGCACACAATAATTGTGTAATGCGCTCTTTATTATAAAGAGATCGAGGTGTGCAACGTCACAACGTCAAGCGTCTTTGACGTGTGTCATTTTCTATATATTTGTGTCATCATTAGAGCTTAGATTTTGTAAGTAGTGAGTGAGAAGTGCGACTGTGTGCACGTTTTCCTCCGTAAAAGATGACAGAACGATTTGTACGGTAAGATATCGGTTGGGTTCCTCCCTTCCGACGTGTCGGAAGCCGGTGTTGCTCGAAGTGTTTGCCAGACTATAGTTAACTTCCGAATTTGACGCTCTCTTTTCAGATCTATCATTCTAGTTTCCTAACTGGCTCTGTGATATGGCTCAATCTAGGAGGATATAACCAAACGGAGCTGCCACGTCTGTAATTTACTGTACAAAAACGTCTGCCAATTTTTGCGGAGGGGAACGTCAAATGTATACGTAACGTCAAAATAGCCATGTCAGATAAACGTCAGTCCATACATTGTGTATGACCATTGGCCGACTATTTTCGATAGAGGGGAATGCCAATGGCTACTCCGTTTTGTTATATCCTCCTAGGGCTCAATATAGATTAGCAAAAAAGTTTACAGTAGGTACAGTCGCCATCGGATATATCGGAGCGACCGAGGTGCTAAAAATATCTGAGCATGCACTCTAGCGCCTTGACAATAAAGGCGTGTTCAGATATTTGTGAGCTCCTTGGCCGCGCCGATATATCTGCGATATATGGCGACTGTACCATCGGGATTCTTTATTCGTGGGTGTAATAAGCTCCTTAGAACGTAGTGGTTATATCCTCTTTGCTTAGAACTACTAATATCTGTGACCAAAGACATTTTAGTGCAGGTGACAGATGTGACGTGCGGTCTGCAGCCGCAGTTGCAATAATACACCAAATACGCAAAAATGGCCATGCTACGTGCGGTCGGTCTTGTCATTCATTTTACTATGGAAATTGACAATAACACCGACGTGTCGGAGCAGTAGTGCAGCTGCGGTCGGGAAAACGTTAAAATCACCATATTACGTGCAATCGATATCGTCATTCATTTTACTATGGAAATTGACAATAACACCGACGCGTTCAGGCCGCTGCAATAGTGTCGGTGCAGTCGCGCAGCTGCGGTCAGAAATGGACGGTCACCTTAACTAGCCTGATGGTTCATTATTTTTTGCATGTGGGTATTTTTGCACTTTCTAATTTTTCCCCAGTCACCCGTTGACCACGAACGCTGTAGAGGGTTCGAAACGTCAGGATGTATTAAAAAATCAATATATGCGATATAATTCGTTTTCATACTTTTATTTCATAGATTAATAAAGTATGCTGATTTCATACACACATTAAAAAAAAACTGGGTGCTGTAGTGCAACACACAAAAATGCCAGAAAACGTCTTATGCCTAATGAGTAGGTAATGGGTAACGGTCTAAGAGATAATTAAGAGCGGCGGCAACCGCTACAAATTCTTACTAGTACGTAGGTAATATCCATGTTGTTGGGCATCATGTCCATGATGAATTTACGGAAAATGAACAATTACGATTTATTACAGTCTATTTATTTTTAAGGCAATTGTTCTGCCGAATGCGTAAATTTTTATGCATAACTTCATTTCACGCTTAACTATCACATTTGATACCCCACACGTGTATGTGCAATGCATTTTTTGGGTGAAAGGTGCAATATGCAGATGATATCATTTCATTAAATTTATTAGTATTACATGGTATTACTACTTACTTAATATTACTATATATGTTTGCGGATGCTGTAACTCCGGAGAGTTCTCGTCAGCTACGTTTGCGCATTGTATTACCTAAGCAAGGCCTAATATTAAAATCGTACGTGATAAAGAGCGATGAAAGCAACTGGTTTATGTTGGGAGCGGTGGGAGCGCATCATGCCTGCAACGCGCGTCGAGACTTCGAGAGCGATGACCCTCTCCGCAGCCGGCCCGCCAGTTCCTTCGGCACCCGCAAAAACACTTTACTGTTCGACAATACAGTTAATTCTTTGCACACGATAGACGCGAGGCTTGGCTGTAAACTGGAATAAGCTCTGGGAGCAGGTGAAAAATCTGAATGCGTTTGCATTGTTCTACCAACTCCCTACATTGTTTCTCGTTATTGCAGGGATGCATTTCGCTTCTGTGTTCCGGGCTACCCGCCGCACTATCTTATCTACCCGCGATTATCTAAACTCTACCCGTGTCCGTGTCCTTCTTTATTGTTATCTCTGTTGAACTCGGTATTAATTAGTTGGTGTCATAAATAATGAAAGAGATCATTCACGGTTAATCGTATCTTTACTGGACTGTACCGTAAAATGGGGTGAGTAGGGACAAAACTGACATTCAAACCTCGATAACATTTTATTTTTACATATGCAAACTGAATGGTGTATATAATAAGTGTTCCGGACGTCCGTATTTTAGTTTTTAATTTTATTTTGGGTAGTTCCATTTTATAACTTTGACGATAAACAGGAAATCCCACCTCACGGCGTAGTCCCTCGTAATTGGGGTGAGATGGCATTTCATGCAAAGGTGATTTTGGAAGATTGTTGGATCGTTTTTTTTTTATTATGAGTATAGCTCCATTTTAAATTGGAATACATTATTTTGGTAGCAGTAGGCTTAAAATCCCATCTCACCCCCTTTCATCCCTTCTCTCCCCATTCGTAACCCAACTCTCCTCGCGAACCCTACTCACCCCATTTTACGGTAATAAATTACTTACATGTGATTATTGTACTTGCAAAATGTGTGTATTTTTGTAAAATACTTGACTATCATTTCATTTTGCTACGTACTATACTAGGTAGACAAATCTAGTACCTACTAATATTATCCTTATATCTACCTCCCTACTGTTTACGTTAGCATTATTTCGTTTCCAAGAACAGAGACATCAGACAGCTTCAGTTAAATTTGAACCACGTTCATTGTATCATTGCGCTAAAATTTGGCAAACCCCTGATTTCGGTGAATATGTAATGTGTAAAGATGGTCAAGCAAATCTTATCAGTAGAAAAAGGCGCGAAATTCAAATTTTCTATGGGAGGATAACCCTTCGCGCCTACATTTTTTAAATTTGCCGCCTTTTTGTACTGAGAAGATTTGCTTGACCAACTATAGTTGGTAGGTTGGGTAGGTACGCACTTATACTATATTAACACGGACCTGATCTGATGAAGCTGCTGGGAAAGTGGCCAAAGGAAAAACTTGATAAAAAAAGGAACCACATCGAATTACGGGTTAAAGATATTTTATTTATCTCAAAAGAAATATTATATTTCACTTAATGATTCAAACATTTAGATGACTGAAATATTATCGAAAACATATGTTTTTAGTTTGTTTTTGAAAATGTTGAAAGTCGGTGCATTCTTAATATTTGGCGGTAAATCATTGTACATGCGCGCTCCTTGATATGTTATGTTTTTTGTGCCAAAATTTTTGTTCGTATAAATGGTAGGGATAACTTATTTGCGCTACGCAGGTTTCTCTTGCCGCTCTCCTCATTTGTTTTGAAAGCAGTTTGACAGTGCATGGTTTTATTAAGGATTTTTTAAATTAGTAATATCTATCTATATATATAAACGTAAAAGTCTGACTGACTGACTCACTTAAATCAACGCCCAGCCCAAACCGTTGGACCTAGAGAGCTGAATTTTTCACGTCCGTAAGGAGTTCGTTTAGGAGGTGCAAGCGCGCACTGCTTGCCCTTAGAGCTGGTCAAAGACGCCTAGTCTTACTAAGATGGCATATTGTCGAGAAATTCGGACGGGCACCGCCGTGGCGGGGTGGCCTAGGGGTTCATGGCGTTAGCCGCGATAGCTAAAGACGCCGGTTCGAATCCGGTCTTTACCACTGGAGGGCTTCGTCACTTTTTCTTTAATATATGACATCTATTACAATTTTTTATTTCAGCATTATTGAAATTTCATCCCCCAAGGTGGTAAAAATGGGGTTGAAAGTTTGTATGGAGATTAAATATTTTTTTGAGTGCGGGAATTGAATCTTTGTACAAAGGCATATTATTAGAATACAAGAATAGTTATTTGTGCAACAAGAGAGGAAAGTTGGTTTTTCTTGCGAGGGACTCAAAAACACGAGATGTAAAATAACTTTGCTCTCGTGTTGCACACATAATTTTTCACTTCAGTAGTGAGAACATATTAAAGGTTAAAATGTATTTCGAATTACACAGAATAAACAGAAAAAAAAGTATTATAATATGTACGATACGATAAGATACGATACGATACGATACGTGACGAGACGAGACGAGACGAGACGAGACCGGACCGGACCGAACCGGACCATAAAAAAAATGTAATAAAAGTATGAAGTTCATGGCCTTCACTAAATTAAAAAGCTACATTGTTTCACTCCCTGGAGTGAGGAAAGTCGCACTTTCCTCACTCCAGGGAGTGACGAAAGTACCTATAGGCGTGTTCGAGCTGCTGAGGTGAAAAAGTAATTTAAGCGTTTTTAAACGGTTTTATTTAGCTTGACCCCGTATATATTAAATATTCATCCCCTAAAAGGGTTAAAAAGGGGTTGAAAGTGACTCTACTACAAATGAAACTTGCTTTGAAACTTCTTAGAAAGGCATTGTATAGACGAAAACTGATTACTTACACCGTTTTTGAAAAGTTTGTATTAATAGTTTCGGGAGCGAATATTTTTTTAAATAGTGGACTTGTAAATCTTCTAAGAGGGTCGAGAGGGATTATATCGGGAACAATTTTTTCAGTTAGGGTCTTGAAACTTCGTAGTTTGTGAAAGACAAATTTCATGCGTTGTATAATTATTAACAAATGATTAACCGTCCCTACTGATATCTTTTGCTACATAATGTTCTATATTATGCTCATGTAGAATATATAACCACCACATACAAATCCACGCGTACGAAGTCGCGGGCAACAGCTAGTAGTGTTATAAATGTATAGTTGTTTCAGGCTCATTAGTTTAGATTTGAAATAAACTGTATTAGTCGGGGTTAGGTAGTCGTAATTCAACAATAGTTTTATTATTTTGTTTTGGGCAATTTTCAGAGAATTAAGATTTGTTTTCGCGGCACTGCCCCATATCTCAATCAGGTAATTAAGGTGCGATTCAACTAGTGAGTTATATATACATATTAAATTTAACAGTATGGGGAATGAATTTGACTGTTTCTTATTGAACCCATGATGCTAGACAATTTTGATTTTATTTTATCTATGTGTGCCTTCCACGTTAGACCGCTATCCAATATCAAGCCGAGGTATTTTTCCTGTGTTGATTGGTTGATGGTAATATTGTTGATTGATAATGGGGTACGATTACGTATTCTAAGAACAAATTAAATTATTTTCTATGAAAATATTTTAATTTGTGGTTTTCCAAGTAGACACACTACTATTTAAACTATACACTGAAATAAATATCATATACGAAGAAAAAAAATGACCAAAGCCTCCAGTGTCCAGAGCTAGAATCGAACCAGCGTACCCCGTTTACCGGACAGGTGCCTGAACCGCTCGGCTATCCGGCCACGGTGGCATGGGTCGAAATTTCCAAGTATATGACAATTCCCGAAGGCTTGTGGCGCCCCCTGGCCATCTCTAAGGTAGAACAGTATGGTTCGACCTTCTAACTGAATCAACTCAGGTGATTACGGGCTAGCGAAGAGAGATGGCGCTGCCATTAATACTCTAAGAACAAATTAAATTATTTTCTATGAAAATATTTTAATTTGTGGTTTTCCAAGTAGACACACTACTATTTAAACTATAAACTGAAATAAACACCACAAGCCTTCGGGAATTGTCATATACTTGGAAATTTCGACCCATGCCACCGTAGCCGGATAGCCGAGCGGTTCAGGCACCTGTCCGGTAAACGGGGTACGCTGGTTCGATTCCAGCTCTGGACACTGGATAAGATAAGATAAGATAAGATCAGATTTGTTTATGATGTATGAGGTTTTAGAAGTGTTAATTGTAAGCAAATTATATTGAAACCAATTATGCAGAACGTTAAGATCATCTTGAGCTAATTTTACCATGTCAGTAATTGAGTTTCTATAATAAAAAACACACGTATCATTCGCATAAAGCGATACCTCACCGTTAAGTTTAAGTGTGCTTATATTGTTAATATATATATATATATATATATATATATATATATATATACTGGTACGTTTATAATTTAGTCAAATTACAGCCTACTAATAGACGTTCATGAAATAATTGCAGTTTTCAAGCAAAGTCTTGGTTGTCAATAGCTAAGCAATTAAGAACCTGCGAAACGATCTAAAGTAATTATTATTTTTACCTCTAGAAGTTAATTTATTCATAAAAACAAAGAAAGAAAGAAACATAATATGGCCCAGATCGCCGTAAACGGGCAATATGCCCAGAAGGCTGGCCTTATTTCCTCGCTGTATGGCGATACTAATACGCTGTGCGAAATAGTGGCCAGCCCTCAGGTCACCAGAAGCCTCTATTTAGGCGCGCCGACAAGTATTTGTACCTACAATCGACGCGCACTCGGCCCCCATGGCCCCAAAGTTTCAACACCAAACGCCGCAAATATGTAGCTGCTTCCCAGAGCGGCATACAGCGGCATACGCCGACAGAACATTGGCTAAACCAGACTGGATGCAGACAGCCCAAACAAGCCATGCCTGGCATCAACGGAAAGCTCACAAGGGTGCTCCTTCAATTAGGAAAGACCCGACTGAGCATGGTAACCAGTGTCATAACAGGTCATGGACTATTTAACAAACATCTTTTCATAACAGGTGTCACAGACAGTCCCCTATGCAGAGGATGCATGGAGATAGAAGAAACAGCCTCTCACGTGGTGCTGGAGTGCAGCGGAGTGGCCCCATACAGGGCAAAACATCTCGGATCCCCGAGAGACCTCCCCGAGGTCGTACTCAACATCAAAGGTTTGATAGGTTTCCTCGAGGAGCTGGGCTGGCAGGACTAGCCCACCCCCATGTCACGCAAAATAGGCGCCAGTCGTCGAGTTGCGGAAAATCGCCCGAACTACAATACAATACAGAGCGGCATATTTGCGGCGTTTGAGGCTTTCGGCCGAGGAAGTCGCAGCGCCAGCATCATCTGTGGTGCTTGGAACATGGGACGGTGCCAGTGCCAGGGTATCAACGCAAGTAGCGTCCCAACAACAACTAACGGCCGTCCCATGCTCCACGGCACCAGTGTCATTCCGTCGGGCTTCTTGCCGTCATCCCTGGCCAGACCGCTGGGCTCGTGGACTGCTGGTACTTTGCCACTAACAAGAGCCCGACGGATGACATCATTAATACTGCCATGGCGGGGGATTCTTCCAGCACTTCGAACACAAGAGAGGCCATGGTTCCCCAGAATGTCCACCGTGGTGCCGCATTGACAGCGATGTGGCTGATTGGTTGATGTCCCTAAACGTAAGCTAACTGCTGGGCGGAAGGTAGTGTTGTCTAGAAAAGTCCCAATGTTTGGAGAGGGTAGCGCCTGCAGCCGTGCAGCCACAGACCTGACTCCCACTCTGCAGTTGCAAGGAGACGAAGTTTTAGTCGTAGGAGTTGTAATTTATTTAGTAACTTTGGCTAGAAAATGCCACTATTTTATTAATACTATTTTAATAAATATAGAAAAATAAATTTTGGAGTAGGTATATAAAAATAAAACCGGCCAACTGCGAGTCGGACTCGCGTTCCAAGGGTTCCGTACATTACATAATTTAAACAATGTATTTTTTATGATGTGAAACGTCACGCCACAAGCCCCACTCGGTTCCTCGGATCATTGCTTGACCCGGAGTACGGTGCACTCGCGTACCCGCCGCGTCGGCGAGTTGCTTGTGGCCGCCGTGTGTGGCACTATAGATCAGCAGATTGGGACGGGATGCGGTCCTTCTTTGCATCCTACCCTTGGAGGCAGGTTTGCTTCACGCCGGATGATCCCAACGTCGTTGCTGATTCTGTTGCTGACGTGGTGCTGCAGGGAATGGAGCTTTTCATTCCATCCTCTGTGGTCCCTGTTGGTGGCAAATCCCATCCTTGGTTTGTTCGTTCCTGCAAAGAGGCCTCTCGCCGAAAGCAGGAATGTTACCAACCCTGGGTAGACGCAGCGGCAGTACGGGATGTAAAGACTAGCGCATTAAAAAAGAAGTTTAACTTTGCCTCCAGGTCCTTCAAAAGAGTTATTGCCAGAGCAAAGTCGCTGCACATTGGTAGAATTGGCGAGAAATTAGAGCGCCTCCCGTCGGGAACTCGTGCGTTCTGGTCTCTTGCCAAAGCTATACAGGGGAATTTCTGCACGCCATCTTTTCCACCTCTGCACACGGAGAATGATTCATTGGTCCACGACGCCAAAGATATAGCCGATCTTCTGAGAAAACTCTTTGCGTCCAACTCGACTTTGGATGACGGGGGAAACGCGCCGCCGACTATACCGCGGTGCGAGAGCTATATGAGTCCGTGTATGTGTATATATGTCCGGTTCAAACAAAGCTCGGTGCGTAAAGCACTTCTTTCCCTCGACACTCATAAGTCGAGTGGGCCCGATGGAATCCCTGCGGTTGTGCTGAAGATGTGTGCTCCCGAGTTGGCACTGGTCTTAACGCGTCTTTTTCGGCTCTCTTACTCTTCCGGCGTAGTCCCGACCTCGTGGAAGACAGCTTTGGTGCACCCGATCCCTAAAAAAGGCAACCGCTCAAATCCATCCAACTACAGGCCAATAGCTATAACCTCCCTTATCTCGAAGATAATGGAGTCCATTATCAACTGCCAGCTCCTTCGGTACCTATAGGACCACCAGTTGCTTAGTGACCGACAATACGGTTTCCGTAGAGGCCGCTCGGCTGGTGATCTTCTAGTCTACCTGACACATCGTTGGGCACAGGCGATCGAGACAAAGGGCATTGGCTGTTAGTTTGGATATAGCGAAGGCCTTCGATCGCGTCTGGCACAAAGCCCTTCTTTCGAAGCTACCATCTTATGGGCTTCCCGAGAGATTATGTGTATGGGTCAGTAGCTTTCTAGCAGACAGAAGCATAAAGGTCGTAGTTGACGGCGAATGCTCAGACTCCATGTCTGTGAATGCTGGTGTCCCCCAAGGCTGTGTGCTATCACCCACGCTATTCCTTCTGCATATCAATGACATGCTGCAAATCAGCGGAATTCATTGTTATGCTGATGATAGTACGGGTGATGCCTCTTACACCGGCCGCACCAATATCTCTCGGGAAAACGTCATCGAGAGCCGGAACAAACTTGTGTCTGAAATTGAGACTTCCCTAAAAGAAATCTCTGAATGGGGTCGACTAAACTTAGTCCGTTTTAACCCTACCAAGACACAGGTTTGCGCGTTTACCGCAAAAAGTTAGAGTTTGTCGTGTCACTTCGTTTTGAGAGCACTCCCCTGACTGCCGCAGCCAGTATCGGAATCCTCGGCGTCGACATTTCGAGTGAAGTCCAGTTCCGCGGCCATTTAGAGGGTAAGGCCAAATTAGCCTCAAAAAAGCTCCGTGTGCTCAACAGATCGAGACAGTATTTCACGCCGCCTACAGCTGTATAAAGCGCAGGTTCGCCCACACACGGAATACTGTTCTCATCTATGGGCAGGGGCACCCCAATACCAGCTTCTCGCTCTGGACCGCATCCAGCGAAGAGCGACTCGAATTGTCGACTGCCAGCGTATTTCGGAACGGCTTGACTCCTTGGCGCTGCGTAGAGATGTGGCCTCGCTCTGCAATTTCTATCGCGTGTATAACGGGGAGTGCTCCGAGGAATTGTTCGGATTAATCCCTGCCGCTTCTTTTCGCCATCGCCCTACGCGACAACATTACCATCCTCACCACTTAGATGGTTGGCAGTCCTCAACTGTGCGTTTCTCTAAAAACTTCCTGCCTCGCACAGCTAAACTGTGGAATGAACTGTCGCCTGCGGTATTTCCGGACCGATATGACCTTAAAACCTTCAAGAAAAGAGCGTATTCCCATCTTAAAGGCCGGCAACGCACTTACAACCCCTCTGGTGTTGTGGGTGTCGATGGGCGGCGGTAATCGCTTACCATCAGGTGATCCGTCTGCTCGTTTGCCTCCTACTTCATAAAAAAAAAGTGAGTGAAATGTCTTTAAAAAACCCGTAGGGGTCGGATCATAAACTAATTAATTAAGTCCGACTCACGCTTGACTGCACATTTCTTATGGGTTTTCCTGTGATCGATAGGCAAAGATCTATTTTGTGTATTTTTTTTTCAAAATTTTAGACCCAGTAGTTTCGGAGATAAAGGGGGGGGAGTGGTCATTTTATGCCTATTTCTTGAATAATTTCTAAATTGTTTACCCTAAAATTATAAAAAAATATATATTTGAGATTCTCATAATGAGCTCTTTCATTTTAAATGTAACACAATATAGTTTGAAAAACTTAATTTTTTTATTTTCACATTTACCCCCCAATAGTGGCCCCCATGTTTAAAATTCATTGGTTTTCGTTACATGTTCGTATTTGGGTCACAAACTTACATATGTATCCCAAATTTCAACTTAATTGGTCCAGTAGTTTCGGAGAAAATAGGCTGTGACAGACGGACAGACAGACGCACGAGTGATCCGATAAGGGTTCCGTTTTTTCCTTTTGAGGTACGGAACCCTAAAAATATGTACTTAAGTAGGTACCCACGTACCTATCTATAATTATTTATTGGCTATTGTTAAAAATGAGTTGTACGTAATTATATAGGTAGGTATACGTGTAAGTATATGTGTACCAATAAGCATGTTCCAATTTATGAGATTAGTAGGCCGAGCAGTAGTCAGGTTGTTAAATAAGAAGGATGAGGAATTACGTATACATACATATTTGTAATATAGGTACACTGAAACTTATGAAATGCAAAAGTATACTAGACGTAGGTATAGGTCCCACCCAATACAGAGAAATAACACGGGTAGGTACCTAATTCCGGCCGACTTCGGTCTGTGACAGTGTTACCCATTATACTTTAAACAGAAGAACTAAATGTCTGTAGATATCTACATCTACTGAAAAATGAAGTGGGGACAAAATATATAAGTCACGGCACAATAAAACGATGGTCTAGTCGACAACGGTGACCGGCGGGAGCGCCTGTGCCTGACTGGGCCAATGTGCTTGGGCATCGCCATTTCCCATGTTACTCAACATGGACGGATATATGTGGTATGCCAAAAAATCACATCATTACCATCTGCGAGGATATTACCGTTTTGCGGTTCTTGAGTAATAATGATTTCTTGTTCCTGCTCCATACATAAAAAAAGTCGTAACTCTAGATAGTTTTCATTCCCAATCGTCTAAAATTCATGTTACCATAACAATGCTGGGCTATACCTTTTCAATAAAAAAAAAACATAAAAATAACGATTTCGGTTTCTATGTCAATGAGAGCCGAATTTCGTCCCACAGGGCGGCGCTTCGTTATATATGGGAAGCATCACGTGATCACCGGTGATCTGTCATCGAAAAAAAAGGGCCGGAAGCTCTGGCCGGGACCCGGCCCGGTCTAACGTGAGTCATCCTTTAGATTTCAAGTTTGATTGCATTTGTAATTATTTAACGGATGATCATAGAGCATGTCATGCAACGGCGACGTCAAAAGTTTACATCTCGGTTCATAAAAAAGTTTTTTCAGCAGATTTTAACATTTTTACCCGATAATAATTGCATGAATATTTATGCTTCCACCTCGCGTCAAATCCCCGTGGAATCAGCTTCTCTTTGCGCTTATTCTCTTATTTATGCTTAATATAACTATTTAATCTCTGTCGGTATTTTATGAATTTCATTCAAAACCTCTGAAGACCTAAAACTGCTATACAAAAATGGCTTTGGGAGAATGAGCCGTGTGTGTTTCAGGGTCATCCTATAGTAGGTAATGAAAATTGTACACGTCATCAGCAGTAAGTTAAAGAACGCGTTAATGTAAAAAAGTGATGGCCTAATTAGTAATTACTACAGTATTTTTAACCGACTTCAATTTCATAGAAGGAGGAGGTTCTGTATTCGGTTGTGGCTATGTTTTTTTTTTATTTTATTTTTATGTATGTTTACCGATTATTCCGAGACCCGTGGTCCGATTTGAGTAATTCTTTTTTTGTTCGAAAGGAGCTACTTCCAAGTTGGTCCTAATTAATCTGGTTCTGATCTGATGATGGGATCCCTGAGGAATTGAGGGAACTCCTCAATTTTTAAAGGCACATGTATGGTGATTTGGGTGTTTTCATAAGCAACTTTAGCATTTTCTCTCGAAAACGACCAATTTGATGAATTGCACCTGATGATGATGATTGTTTCGAAGATAGTGATGATGATTTTTTTATTGTAGGATGTTCAGCGAATACTCCGAGACCCGTGGTCCGACTTGAACAATTCTTTTTTTGTTTAAAAGGAACTACCTCCAAGGTGGTCCCACATTAATCTGGTGCTGTTCTGATGATGGGATCCATGAGGAATTGAGGGAAGTCCTCAATTTTTAAAGGCACATGTATGGTGATTTGGTCGTTTTCTTAAGCAAATTGAGCATTTTTTCTCGAAAACCACCAATTTGATGAAGTGGAGCTGATGATGATGATTGTTTTGAAGATAATGATTTCAGCGATTACTCCGGCACCCATGATCCGATTTGAGTTATTCTTTTTCTGTTTGAAAGAAGTTACCTCTCCAAGGTGTTTTCGTAATATTTTTGGTTTTGATCTGATGATGGAATCCGTGAGGAATTGAGGGAACTCCTCAATTTTTAAAGGCACATGTGTGGTAATTTCGGTGTTTTCTAAAGTAACTCAAGCATTTCCTCCCTAAAACCACCAATTTGATGTAGTGCAACTGTAGCCTAACCACGAGTTTGACACTAAATATTCTTCGTAACTTACTTTGTACACTAATATGCTAGTACGAGCGAGATGCATAAACAGTAAGTTTTTTTTTTTTTTTTTAATCTGGTTTTTATGGAGGCTTTGGACACTCTAGGTGAACATGTCAGCCTCATGGGAAACAGTAAGTTACGCACACGATAGCGAATATATCAATGTCAAACTCGTGGTAAGGCTACTGATAACTTCCCTCGTATGTGTATTATGATTTTTGATGTAGGTAGTGTTGGAAACAACCAAAGAGACTGAGAGGTGAAGGTAGAGGGTATTAGTGTTTGGGGGGTTTGAGGTTGGGGGTTGAGGGGAGGTGAGTTGATGGGTCGGGGACTGTGGGGTTGGGAGTTAAGGGATCGGGGGTTAGGGTTAGAAGTTAAGGGGTCTGGGGTTAGGGGTCGGGGAATGGCGGTTGAAGGGTTGGTGGTTTAGGGTCGAGGGGTTCAGTGATCAGGGGTTGATGTGCTGTGGGGTTGAGTGATCACCGGGTTTGAGGGATTGGGTCAGTGGCGGGGCGGAGAATGGATTTAGTGACAGGAATGATTTCCCAGACGGACTCGAGGAAAATTCTGATTATTTAATAAAGTTTACGAATTTACAGTTAAACATCATTATGTTTTTCATTCATGCGTCACGCTCTTAACAATGTTTTAAAACTAAAAATGGAAAAATAAAAACTTATAAAAAAAGATAAACCGACTTCAAAAAGGATGAAATAAAATATTATCCTTTTTAGGGTTCCGTGTTTAAGTATATGCGTTACCAACTGATATTTTTGAAGTCGGTGCCAAGCCAAGTACTCCAAGTAGTAACAATACCAGTCAAAAATAATCAGCTTTATGTCTATAAATCCCATTACAACTGTACAAATATTATAAACGTGAAAGCAATTATGTCTGTCTTTGTTACCTTTTCATGGCTAAACAACTGAACCGCTTTAGCTGAAATTTTGCATGAAGGTTCCTTGAATTGTTTTATATTTTGAAATGTAGTCCTCTGGATAAGCGACAGTCCCAATCCCACACTTGCGTGCTATGACTGTTCAAGAATTAGTAAGAAATGCTCTTTAAAAAAAAAAATACGACGACAAAACGTATTAGATTTACACTAACGTGCCGACAAGCATGGTACGAACTGCGCCAAGAAGGTTCAACCGTGTGTTCTGTTCTGAGGTGTACAGAAAGTTCGTTTATTGTCGTCGTGTACGCTGCGTCTTACATAGGCGAACACTCGCGAACGCGAACCGAAGCGACGCGGCACGGCGCGGCCGGCCCAAGGCGTTCGCGTTCGCAACGAGATCGCCCACGTAGGACACTTCTATATCTATGTATCTTTATCGAATTGCACCAAAATCATTATGAATATATGGTTTAAAATTTGGCTTGGCACCGACTTCAAAAATATCAGTTGGTAACGCATATACTTAAACACGGGACCCTAAAAAGGATAATATTTTATTTCATCCTTTTTGAAGTCGGTTTATCTTTTTTTTTATAAAAGTTTTTATCTATTCTAAATACTTTACAGTTTGCGCCATTGGTAGGAATAGGGTTGCCTACTATTATTGGATGAGATATAGGGTAAGTGTATCAGATTTCAGCCACTTATGCCAACTTTGAAATGCGAAAAAATATGTTAAAGTAGGTACTCATACTTAAATGTGTTATATTTGTTTGGGTTGCTCCTATTGTCTATTTTAGGTTAATGTTAGTTGACCTTAAATAATATTTACGGTTTATTTTATAAAAGAATTAATTTGCAAAAGTAGTGTTATTTTAGTTTCCGTCCACCCATGAGCTAGTTTTCGTTCACCTATATGTTGAGTTACAAATCGATTATATATTACATTTTTAGTTCTTATGATATATATAAATCGTTTTTAGTTGGTTTAATAGCTTCTATAATGATTATTTTTGTGATAAACCTAACCTATGCCCTTCCTTGGGACTCAATCTATTTTCATACCAAATTCAACAATCCTTAAAAGAAATCGGTCCAGAATCAATTGTACAAAATACCATTTTGTTCACACACCGTTGACAAAGGAGTGGACGTAAATTAATTGCCTGCTTTAATAGGCGATACAGATCACATTGAGAGGAAAGAAAACTATTTAGTAGATATATTTAAATAAAATCACCATAAGTACTAAAAATTTGGGTTTCCGTCCGCCCGTGGACGAAAACTAAATACCGTAAAATGGGGTGAGTAGGAGCAAAACTGACATTCAAACCTCGATAACATTTTATTTAACTGAATGGTATATATAATAAGTGTTCCGGACGTTTGTATTTTATTTTGGGTAGTTCCATTTCATAGCTTTGACGATAAACAGGAAAACCCACCTCACCCCGTAGTCCCTCGTAATTGGGGTGAGATGGGTTTTCATACAAAGGTGATTTTGGAAGATCGTTGGATCGTTTTTTTTTATTATGAGTATTACTATAGCTCCATTTTAAATTGGAATACATTATTTTTGTAGCAGTAGCCTTAAAAATCCATCTCACCTCCCTTTCAATCCTTCTCTCCCCATTCATAACCCAACTCTCCCCGCGAACCCTACTCACCCCATTTTACGGTACTTCATAAAATTGGTAAGTAATTAAGTTCTCGTCCACTAAATTTCTCTAAGAATTATTAAAAAAACTTCTTAAAACTGATAATTTTTGATTTAATTATACTTCTAAGTATTGAAGTCAAACACAAAAATGTGGCTTATAGATAAATGTTTTTACTGTGTTAATGATTATTTATGTTAGTCATAAGTATTTGCAGTATTTAGATAAATATGTAAAGAAATATGTATGTTGCAAATGTATGTACACCTGAAAAGGTAAAGTGTCAGTGTAACTGAATGTGTAATTGTATATTCGACCTGTTATGTAACCTGATTCTTATATACAATAAAAACTTACTTACTTATATACTTACATACGTGCTAAAAATATTACTTAAAATAGCTAGAACAGTTAATAAATTTATTTTTGGGTTTATGACCTCTGAAAGGCACCGATGCGAAGCTGCAATATGTTTTAATTTTAATTCGCTACTTGCGAAATATTATTTTTATGTAGATAGATCTATTGTTTACACATTAAGGATTTTGCAATAAGTCGAAAATTGTGTGGTAAGGTAGGTTTATATTCAAACTAGCTGTTGCCCGCGACTTCGTACGCGTGGATTTGTATGTTGGTGGTTATATATTTTACATGAGCATAGAATATTATGCAGCAAAAGATATCAGTAGGGACGGTTAATCATTTGTTAATAATTATATACAACGCATGAAATTTGTCTTTCACAAAGTACGAAGTTTCAAGCCCCTAACTGAAAAAATTGTTCTCTATATAATCCCTCTCAACACTTAGATTTTTAAGACCACTATTTAAAAAAAATGTTCGCTCCCGCTGCAAACTTTATTAATACAAACTTTTCAAACATGGTGCAATCAGTTTTCGTCTATTTTAATATGCGTAATGCCCTAAAACTTGTACTTATACTACATATAAACTTACATCCCCTTTTTAACACCCTTAGGAGTAGAATTATTAAGAACGTTGAAATAACTTTTTTTGTAATATTATACAATATACATACTTTCTATGAAGCCTTTCTTGAATATGCCTTTATACAAAGACCTAGACCTGTCCTGACCTGTTTAGTCCTGTACTCAAAAAGAGGTTTGATCTCCATACAAAATTTCAACCTCTTTTTTACCACCTTGGGTGCTGAATTTTCAAAAATGCTTAAATAAGTTTTCTTGCCTTCTAATTAAATACCTTTCTACGAAGTTTCAAGTACCTAGCTTTAAATAAAATTAGGACCCCTACAAATTTTCTACCCCTTTTTAACCACTTTACAGGATGAATTTTTAAAAACGCTGTAATACTTTTCTTGTATTCTAATAATATGCCTTTATACAAAGATTCAAGTGCCAAACTCAAAGAAATGTATGATCTCCATACAAACTTTCAGCCCCCTTTTTTATCACCTTGGGGGATGAAGTTTCAAAAACGCTAAAATCAGTTTTCTACTCTTTTAATGATATACCTTTTTACGAAGTTTCTAATTCCTAGCTTAAAATAAAATTTGAACCCTATACAAACTTTCAAACCCTTTTCAACCCCTTTAAGGGGTGAATTTTTTAAATCGCTGAAATTACTTTTCTTCTATGCTAATAATATACCTTTATACAAAGATTCCAGTCCCGCACTCAATAAAATGTTTGATCTCCATACAAACTTTCAACCCCCTTTTCACCACCTTGGGGGATGAATTTTCAAAAACGCTGAAATTACTTTTCTAGTATTTTAATAATATGCCTTTATACAAAGTTTCAAGTCCCGCACTTGAAAAAAATTATGATCTCCATACAAACTTTCAACCCCTTTTTCACCACCTTAGGGGACGAATTTTGAAAAACCCCTTCTTAGTGGATACTAACGTCATAAAAGCTATCTATTGTGAAAAATTCAGCTCTCTAGGTCCAACGGTTTGGGCTGGGCGTTGATTTTAGTGACTCATTCAGTTAGTCAGGACTTTTACGTTTATATATATAGATTATACGCAATTCACACGCACTAATATATATTTAGTATTGTATGTATGTATGCTAGTATGTATTTTATGTATTTTAATCTTGTGTTATTTCTTTTTTTAAATATTAATTTGTACATCCTGTAAGTTTGTCTATCTGACCTGGCTATAGTTTTCCACTCATCTTTTCGAAGGTTAGCTGGAAGAGATCCCTTATAGGGATAAGTTCGCCTTTGTACTTCCATTACTATAATTTATTTTTGTAAACCTGTATTGTGTACAATAAAGTGATTACTACTACTACTAGTACTACTACTACTACTACTACTAATTGTACTATTGTACAATGGAAATATTGAAGTTAAAAAAATACAAAGATTATCACGCAAATAAATATTTCTACTTTTAACGATATCTACTAGGTATAGTTGACAAGTAGTATTATCTACAATTCGGATCCTACCTTACAAAGTTTTTTTTAATTAAAAAGTTGTTGATTGATGTCCATTGATATTCGTTATTTCCATATTAATTCACTGAAATTTATTTTGTTTTGTTTTTACTTTTTGTGTTTTATTGCGGTAATTAAACTTAATTGTTAGAAGATCTAAAGAATAGATGAGCGAAAAAGTGATGAAGAAACATTACAATTTTTCAGGTTGTATTTTTCGTTCCTAAATATGTTCTCACTGCTGAGGTGAAAAGTCTTGTGTTCTACACGAAATCAAAGTTATCTACATCTCGTGTGCTTTTAAGTCCCTTGCTACGCTCAAGATTCTAAATTAGATTCACGAGCGTAGCGAATATTATAGAATCTTTCGCTTGCATGGGACTCAAAATAAGCACTCGAAGAAATATCAAACTTTGCTCTCTTGTTGTACGAATAACTATTGTGTGCTATATATTTTCTTAAAATTATATAAGTACCTACCCTAGGTCAAAATATACGAGTAGTAAGTACAATACTATATTATACAGTACAGTTGGGAACCCTAAGTAGGAATGATAAGGTAAGTCTGTAAGATTGAAAATACATATACAGCTTGATATCGACATTCGTCTGTTCGTGGCCCACTTAGATGCATAATGCCAACGGAGTAAGTAAACATGTTCAATGCGATGCCATAACGGGGCCAAAATGGAAGAAAGTGGTAAGATTTAATTCAGTATTGGAAGTGAAAGGTATCCGTCGGGTTTTCGCGGTACACTTTTGAGCTAAATTTATTCTTGTTTGATTCTTCAATGACTTATTAAGCTAAAGTTAGAGCCGAACGTGTTTAGGTACGACTACCATCTGATTAGTTTATGCTTCAACCTGTTACAATTGGTGGCAAAATTGACTTTGCAGGTTTTAGGAAGCGTAATGCATGTTGATGGCCAGTCAAAAATTAAGAGGTCAAAACAAAATTTGCATACGAATTCCATTATTTGAGTTAAATTTGAAACTCGCACTTTAAAAGCTAGTGAACGATGTCAACCAATAGAAACTTTAATATTTAGGTAGGCCGAAAAATACACTTGCAGTGCGGAAAATTGACAACTAATTTATATGGAGCGAAATACATACAAATAAACTTCATGATTTTAAAGGAAATGACTTGTATTTACGATATAATTTTAACACTGTTAGAACTAATAAATAGAGCTAACTTTAGCATTAAAAATATGTTTTCAGAGAAATAAAAAAGTAGCTCATTAGAAACGTTTTTTTAAAGATTTTGGATATTTTATGCGGCTGGAATGGCAATTGTTAGTATCGTATTAAATTAAAATTATTCTTTATTCTTTATTGTAGGTATTCTTTATTAATAGGTACCTACTCATCCTGCAAATGCCTCAATTCCACGCCTCGACATTAATGTACTATTATTTTTATTTTAATATTGATTCTTGGCTAGTATGTTATTCAGTTTTAAGGGATACGACTGAAATTTATCTTTACCGCTGATTTTTAGTTATATGTATCTTTACTTGGTTTTTTATCATTAGCAAGAACTGAGAAGAAGTACCTAAGTATGAGAACTGTTATCGGGCACTTTATGCAGTAGGTATAGGTAATAATGAGTTGATCTTAAACTATCACGAGGTACTCTGTTTACGTCAAATGTATACCGCATGAACTGCATTAGGTATCAACTTCCTGATGTTTACTTCGAGAGAGTTCTGTCTAATCCTAAAAGCTAAGTATACATTTAAAAGCATAAATTATTTCGAGGTTAGATTTGTAGTGTTTACTGCTAGTGTTTTTCACGCGATGATGGGGTGAGCATTTTAGGAAGCATAGTTTGTTAACTCTGATGGTTGGGAACCCTCGCAACGCTAAAAATAAAACTTTTTTACCACTCGCTTTGCTCGTGTATCAATTTTGAAACCTTTTGCATGCTCAGGTCTCAAAATGAGCACGAGGAGCAAACAATAACTTTGTTTGCTTGTAAACCACCTGAACCACGTAATCAAGCCTAAAATATATTGCCCAAAAATGTTTCTCCATCATCAGGTCTCCATGGGCTTGGGCTTCAGGCAAGTTGGCAGAGTTGGGGGTCCGTTCTCAGTCGCAGTCTGACCGGTTAGCATGAGTTGCGTTCTCGCGCGCGACTCCATACTCTTGAAGTCGCGCAAGATGTATGGAGTCGCGTGCGTGAACGCAACGCCCCATGCTAGATTGACAGATCTTCTTAAGAAGGCTGTCGATATCTAGGGAACGATGACCTCGTGGTGTGCATTAAATATCAAGTGCTGGGTCAGGTGCGGCCGGTAAATAGGGGCGGCTTCACATCTCGCGAGTGCATGAATATATTAACTGTACGTTGCAGGTGTAGCTATGATGAAATATCACGATCAAATTTATTCCGTGATTGTTTCATCGAGTTGTATATCGAAACTTAGTGACAATGATTGGCAATGATATTTTTTTGAAAATTAAATGCACTTATTATCTGTTTAGCTTAATAGCTAAAAGTAAGATCGTTAAAAATTGGCAGCCGGTAAGTTTAGTCCAGTTTTCGTTTTCGTAAATAATTTATTTTAGAAGATATCAGGCCTGATATTAGCGTTCAGTTACCACAAACAATACCTTTATATCGGGATATAATAAAAGTGACAATGTGCTGCAGTGCACCATACATAGAGAAAAAAGAAAGTAAATATTTTCCTTTCCTTATTAAATACGTTTAGTACTTACTTGTGTTGCAAGTTCCTGATGCGAGCACAGCAGCAAAAATAAGAATATTTTGTACAGTTGTGTCCATCGTGTTGAAGTATATTTGAGGTGGTTACGCGTACGAGGTGAGAGAGGAGCGCGTGCGCCGCGAACTGCAGCAGCTGGGGCAATGACGGCGGCGCCGGCGTCGGCGCGCCACCACCACTCCCCAGCGTTACACACCCCCCCCCTGATGGCATTTTCATTCTTCCTTACCTACTACTGACCGGCATGTTATCAAATAAGGAACGAGAATCGCATAATAAATGTACGAGTAGGTACTATTCCTATTCTAAATGTTACAATGCATTCTAGGTGAATTTTCTAAATAGGTAGTTGTTAATGAATCTCGTTGTGCTGATAATAGTTTTAAAAATTAATTGATGTAAGCTCAGAATAATAACTAAAGCATAGAAGCCGGGCAAAAATAAGAGCTTGTTAAAAGGTATCGTATTCACAACACGCTATTACTTTTGGTCTATGAGTGAGTGAGACAATAATCCCCAAGTACTTTCATTTTTTACAGGCTTGTCACTAAATGAACTGACGAAAATGTCAAATGGTTGTAACTGGTTGTAATATAATCCTGCCAAATCTATATATAGGTATATATAAACGTAAAAGTCCTGACTGACTGACTGACTCACTTAAATCAACGCCCAGCCCAAACCGTTGGACCTAGAGAGCTGAATTTTTCACAATAGGTAGTTTTTATAACATTAGTATCCACTAAGAAGGGGTTTTTCAAAATTCATCCCCTAAGGGGATGAAATGAGGGTCTAAAGTTTGTATGGGTGTTCAAGTTTTATTTTAAGCTATGAATTCGAACCTTGGGTAAAATATATATTATAAAAAAATGAGAAAATTAATTTTAGCGTTTTTAAAAATTCATCCCCTAAGGTGGTGAAAAAGGGGTTGAAAGTTTATATGGAGATCAAAAATTTTATTAAATGCGGGACTTAAAACTTTGTATATGGGCATATTATTAGAATACAGGAAAAGTATATGCAGTATTTTTAAAAATACATCCCCTAAAAGGGTTAAAAAGGGGTTGAAAATTTAAAACCATTACAAATACTTTGAAACTTCTTAGAAATGCATAATAGCCGCTTACAAAAAAAAAATGACGTTTTTGGAAATTTAACCCTTAAAAAGGAATGAAAGTTCGTCTTGGGGTTCAAATTTTATTATAAGCTAGGAACTTGGAACTTTGCAAAAAGGTATTATATTAAAAAACAAGAAAACTAACTTCAGCGTTTTTAAAAATTCATCCTCCAAGTTGGCGAAGAGGGGGTTGAAAGTTTGTATGGAGATCAAACATGTTATTGAGTGCGGGACTTGAATCTTTGTATAAAGGTATATTATTAGATTAGAAGAAAAGTAATTTCAGCGATTTTATAAATTCATCCCTTAAAGGGGTTGAAAATTTGTATAGGGTTCAAATTTTATTTTAAGCTAGGAATTAGAAACTTCTTAAAAAGGTATATCATTAAAAGAGTGGAAAACAGATTTTAATGTGTTTGAAAATTCATCCCCCAAGGTGGTGAAAAGGGGGTTAAAATTTTGTCTGGAGATCAAACATTTCTTTAAGTGCGGGACTTGAATCTTGGTATAAAGGCATATTATTAGAAT
The DNA here is from genome assembly GCF_947568885.1 of Cydia strobilella. Lineage (NCBI taxonomy): Eukaryota > Metazoa > Arthropoda > Insecta > Lepidoptera > Tortricidae > Cydia > Cydia strobilella. The sequence goes on along the minus strand of NC_086068.1, from coordinate 37,848,368 downwards.
ACATGAAAAGTAATTTCAGCTTTTCTAAAAATTCGTTCCGTAAAGTGGTTAAAAAGGGGTTGAACATTTGTAGGGGTCCTAATTTTATTTTAAGCTAGGTACTTTAAACTTCGTAAAAAGATATTAAATTAAAAGGGAAGAAAACTTATTACATAATTTTTGAAAATCATCCCCCAAGGTGGTAAAAAAGAGGTTGAAAGTTTGTATGGAGATCAAATCTTTTTTTGAGTAAAGGACTTCAGTGTTTGTATAAAGGCATATTATTAGAATACATGAAACGTAATTTAAGCGTTTTAAAATATTCATCCCCTAAAAGGGTTAAAAAGGGGTTGAAAGTTTGAATCCATTACAAATGCTTTAAAACTTCTTAGAAAGGCATTATATAATATTGCAAAAAATAGTTATTTCAACGTTCTTAATAATTCAACCCCTAAAGGGTTTAAAAAGGGGGTAGTACAAGTTTTCGTTTAAGCTAGGAACATGAAAATTGCTAAAAGGGCATTATATTAAAATAGACGAAAACTGATTGCACCGTGTTTGAAAAGTTTGAATTAATAAAGTTTGCATCGGGAGCGAACATTTTTTTTAAGTGGACGAGTGGGATTATATCGAAAACAATTTTTTTCAGTTTAGGGGCTTGAAACTTTGTACTTTGTGTAAGACAAATTTCATGCGTTGTATAATTAGTAACAAATGATTGTCCGTCCCTACTGATATCTTTTGCTGCATAATGTTCTATGCTCATGTTAAATACCACCAACCAGAGAGCGAAACTTTGGTGCCGATGACAGACGTATGACGTCAAGCTAAATACAGAGTGTTGTTATCTAGATTATAGATACTTAAACAAATAACAATTTATTAGCCTCTTTAGTATACTGATATTGAAACTTGAGTTGAGAGTTTTTATACGTACTGGCCACGTATAAAAACATAATTTGTCTTTGTCATTTTAAAAACAAGATTAATGGAAATGAGAACCAATTTCTGTTTACTTATTTTTTTATTAATAAAATATAACCGAAATATTATTGTTTGAAGTCGCTATGGAGTCGCGCGGAGTGGAGGGTTTGCAGCCGTATTTGTAGAAATTTCCTTTTCTGATTGTAAAAAATGAAAAAATGTACAAGCAATATAGAGAAACATTTGAAAACAACAAAGCATATTGAAAGAGAACGAGAACGAGATTTTAACATAGATTTAACAAATTTTATGATAGCTTCGAATATACCTTGGTAACAATTACAAAATAAAAACTTTCTAATTTTCTTGAAAAATTCATAAGCGGAAAATATGCAAAATTTATATTTTTTATAAATAAACATTAATTTATATATTATCAATATTAAGAATCATTGAGGTGTTACAGTGTTGTTTTTAAAAAACATCCTATATGCGACTTGACGTCATACGTCTGTCATCGGCACAAAAGTTTCGCTCTCTGCCACCAACATACAAATCCACGCGTACGAAGTCGCGGTAAACAGCTAGTAAAATATATGTTCGTTATTTCACAGGTAGGTGTTAACTGTAACTTTACATAGTCGTATTAAATTCAAATAATTATCAGTACGGTTTTTACTCACTATTATTTTTAGTCGCTTTTGGCGACATGTTTCCGATTCTTTGCACGAGTGCACGACGTACAACCGCCGCGGACACTCGTACCTGAGGATGGATTCCCAAAGAATTCGAAACATGTCGCCAAAAGCGACTAAAAATAATAGTGAGTAAAAATCGTAGTGATAAATATTTTGAAATATGTCTCACGATAGTTTAAGTGCGATTGAATTCAAATATTTCGCGGTCATCTTGCTGAGAACTTGCTGATTTTTAATTATAAGTATTACTTATTTATATTCCTAGAAGATTCTTGGGACGTTTCCCAAGAATCTTCTTAGCCCGTTGGCTAAGTTATTATTTGTTATGGTTCAAAGTTCCTTATGTGACAATCTCTTGTGTGATCGAGGGCTGCAAATCACATGCAGGAAGAAAGGAAAATACACACGAACCGAACCGAACCGGTAACCTTTATTTCGGATTCTCCGTTTTTTAGCCACTGGGCGTCGGCTCATCGTCCTGTTTACCGGGACCCCAAATAAGTAAAAAAAAACTGTAATACCTAGGTTAAGAAATATTATAAGTCTGTATATAACTAACAATCTATGGGCAATCTGGCCTGAAATAAAGAAATTATTATTATTATTTAATCGGTGAGTTTCATTCAATTCTGATGATATTAATTTATAGTACCTAACCTAAACGTAACAATCTATATTAGTAGCTTATGTAAAAATCACCGTATTCTGTATAGATATTTGCATGTAATTTCGAAATGTTCTTGGAACTATTTCAGGTTATGTTTATACGCATAGTGATGTGTGTTTTTATCGACCTCGGAATTAACCTATCGATCTATTATAAAGTATTAAAAAAGACACGATTGATCATTTATTAACTTTCCTTAATTATAGATCCTGTTGGTTTACCTATCTAGTGCTTAAATACATGTTTAAATTCTCGCCCTTTATGAATTATCATTTATGCCCCTGAATTTGGAGAACGATTAGAAATTTAGAGAGGCATATCTGCCGCCTTAAGGAGAAAAACCATAAGTGACAATTTTTGTGAAATTGAGTTATTGACACCCTCGAAATCAGGAAGAAAAATGTGATTTTTCTGTCTAGCAGTTATTTCTTTATCTCTAACAGGTCAAGATTTAGACAAGCATAACTACACGCTATTTTGGTAAAGTTAGTTCCTTTTTGAGAAAGAAAAAGCATAAGTATATATTCATAGACAGAAAAGTACTAAAGTGACGACTTGTGTTTTTTTTCCCTTTTGTGTTGAATTTAAGCCCAACATCTATTTCATAGGAAGAAAAACCATAGTTTAGGATTACATAAAATTTCTATGTAAAAAACCCTTAAGGTGACAAAAATGTTCATTTTTGTTAGTAAAAAAATATTATTAGTCATAACTCTTGGAACCTGAAAAAACATAAGTTGCACGTTATGTTTTTTCTGTCTCGTATGACTCTTCCTTATGCTTTTTCTGCTTAGTGTCGGTTTCAAAAACAGTGAACTTGTGGTTTATTTCTTAAACATTGTTGTCAGTTATGCTTTATCAGGCTAGTAGGTAGTCCCCCTCCGGTCTCCTCAAAGACAGATTTCGGGCGGTTCACTTGGCGCGCGCGGCCTGATCGGTTTTTTTCCTTTGGAAGAGGTTGCGAGTACGACGCAGTACGCACGTATACTCCTGCCTATTTTGAAAAACATGAGAAGTGTTATGGTGTACCGCATTCTGTTTCAACCTTAGATTTTGATACAAAAGGACATTTTTGCAGGTAAAAATTTTGGCTTGGCATTTGGTTTCAGTTTCAGGGTTATATTTGCCTTTTTAAAACTACCCCAGCCTGGTTCAAATACAAAAGAGCTCTTTTTTTTATTTTCTCTAGCTGTTTAGTTGGAACATCTAGACACGCGGCACCGTGACCAGCCAAGTTAAAAGAAAAAGCAGCAACCGTGTGTAATATTACACGAACCATTTCGAGCTACTTTTGACCCCTTCATAACTTGAAACCTTTATATGACCTGCACATATGAAAATTGGCACATTTATTCAAGCCCCTTAGCTTGTCTAGAATACGAATTTTGGGTTGGGTATATTTGGAGCACCTAATGGCAATGTGTCATGAATGTTACTATTTAATTTTTGTTATCAAGAGAGAGACCTTTTTTTCTTCCGAAATGTCATGTAATAACTTGTATTTATAACAATTCAGTTGTTCCTCGTAACTCCTCCAATTTCCACTACAAGATTTTTCTAAACTCGTAATAGGGAGCATGACTGGTGTGACATCTTAATGTTTTTGGTTTTTTCTTATTCTGGAAGCAATTTTCGTAAGTCGACGATACTCTGATTTGAGCCTGGCGATGATCGTAATTGTTTTATGAGTTGCGATAATGTATCCTTTGTTAATTCTTGTATTACCACTTGCAATTTTTATTTTAAATTCCTCTAGTAGTGACATTATCGATCTTTAGATTGTACCTCATTTTCATTACATTATTACCTAAAGATCTCTAAAAGCATCTGTACTTAGTGGAATCTAATTGTAATAAATTTGAGTTTTGTATTACATTATTACTATTATTAAGGGTATCTCAAAGAATTAGTAATTACTTAGTGCAATCAAATTGTGGTTAATTTTAGTTTTGTGTTACATTATTACTCAAAGATTTCTAAAAGTATCTTATTTGTTTTCTTTTAATAAATAATTTTCTTTAACGAGATAAATCATAATTTGATTACTTTAACTAAGCAAAAAAGCCACAAAGTACCCAATTGTGCTTTTTCAGCTTCTAGATCGATTAGTAACATAAGCACAACTGTGTACTTGTGCTTTTATTTCTTAGACATCGTAGTGCAAAACTAACACAAAAAACATAAGTACGCACATATGTCATTTAATCTTAGTAAAGATATTTTTATTCTATTTGTTTTACGAGGTAGTAACTATTTTTTCTAAATAACTTATTAAAATAAATAGATAATCGAATAACTTATAATGCATAAATATTCTACACTATTACTTTGTTCATTAACAAAAGTTTCAACTTTGTACTTAGAATTTAACCTATTTGAACAGGAGCGCAAAGTTTTTTGGCTTTTTCTCGAAACTTGCTTTTTGTCAGTTATGGTTTTTTTCCTTGAGACGGCAGATATGAAATAAGTGATCAAAAACGGGATACACATATTTAGTAATGCGTAGGAAGCGTAGGTAGTCGTTTATCTTGCATCTAGTATTTCAAATACCATTCCCAAAGGCATCTTGTATCTGATATTTCAATACTTCCTAGTATATTGTATTTTAGATACTTTTTATAGGGTATCTTGTACATCTCTGGTGATGTATATGTCAACTGCCTTGTATATTTTGTTACATCTATGTAGAGTTAGACCAAAAAAAGTCTGCAACGATTTTGAAAGCACACGCCATGCAAGTTTTATTTTAAACGTCAAACTTCTATGAACTTATGTCGTACTTACCAATAAATAACGCTTGCACTGCGTGTGCTTTCAATATCGTTGCAGACTTATCTTGGTAGACCAAGAAAGTTGGAAGTAGAGTAGAGTAAAGTAGAGTTTGAACTCTAACAATTTCGTGATATTTTTTTAAACATGGCACATATGTGCATAATTTATTTATATAAAAAGTCGCCACAGAACATCCCTAGCAAAGCACAAAACTTGTGTCACCCTACGTATATGAGGAATAACAAACATATATGTATCTCTTTTCAACACATTATCTAATTCGTAAGGAAGTAAAGGACGGGTATACATACATGTTTGCGGAGCATTTTTGCCCGGCTTCTATGCTTTAGTTATTATTCTGAGGATGTAAGGATTGATTTTTGATGACTTCATCCAGGACGTATTTAGAGATCTTATAAATCTTATAGAGATCTTTTAGAGATATACTTATTATATCTGTCTTTTGTCTGCAGAAACATACTTCAAAATGTGTATAAAATGTGATGCATGCGCAATATACGCATACGAATCACTGCAAGTAATAGCGGCATAAATCACGTATTACACATAGTAACGCCATCTTTCCGCAACAAGCAGTAGAGTAGTGGTCAGCGGGTTGACAACTGGTGTACAAGTGACACCGATAATTGAACTCTGAAAATTGAGGGTGTCGCGAAAAAACACGGACGACCGGCGAAAAAAAGAAAGAACAGACGGGAGAAATGATACGCCGTTAATAAGACGGCGATTAATAAAACTATACGTAGTTTTACGGACATGGTACGGCAATTACGCCATAATAGTATCGATTGGAGTTTGTTGTGATATCTGTGCGTGTGTGCCAGAGATAGTCACGGGGTAAGTGTACCGGCTGATCATTTAACTTTATTGATTAACTTTAGAAGAATCCTAGTTTTAAAAGTGTAATTCACACTCACTGCGACACTTTGTTCACAGCATACGGGAACGCCCTTTCTGTCGGGATTATTTATGGAAATTATAAAAAAACTCCCGGAATAGCATTGCAGGGGAATACTATCCGTAGTTTCGCTACAGTTGTCACAAGACGATTTGGACTTGAGGCTCGACCGCTCGGCTGCTCAGCAAGTGACCCGAGTTCGTTTCCTGCGAAGGCGAAATCCTTTTGTTTCTTTTTAAGATAAAGATAAAAAAAAAGATAAAAAAATGTTTTTATTGCACAGAACGAATACAATTGTAGTACATAGTAGGTACATATCACAAATTACAGAAAAGAGTTGGTGCATAACTGAATTGACATTCGGAGGTTCCAGGAGTCCTAGGAGGAGGCTAGGCCTGTATCGCGGGAGACCAGATGTACATTTTTATGTCATGCGAGTTAACTAGAATAATATTTTTACAATTGAGGACAAAAATGAGATTCAGGTTTATATACCTGGATTAAGAATTTTTACAATTGAGAACAAAAATGAGATTCAGGTATTATATTCGAATGATATTTAGTCTAATCTAGCTAGTTTTATATCTATTACAGTTATGTGTTACACAGTTTTATAAAGTTACGGTATTTTAGTCTAATTTAGTTAGTTTTATATCTATTGCAGTTTTGTGTTAAACAATTTTATAAAGTTACAATATTTTAGTCTAATTTAGTTAGTTTTATATCTATTACAGCTTTGTATTAAACAATTTTATAAAGTTACAATATTTCAGTCTAATTTAGTTAGTTTTGTATTTATTACAGTTTTTTTATTTTATTTATTTGCTTTTGTTTACATTTAGAGTTTTACTTTTATCTTCATTATTTTTGTGTTTTTTATTATTATTTAAACTTTTGTGTGACTTTTAGTCATTGTCTCTCAGCCATTTTAGCAATATCGAACATTGTGTTTATTTTACTTTATCTTACTATTTAAGGTTTTAGTTGTGTTAAATTAACTTAGTGTAAAGTTAACTATCACCAATTGTTTTATCTATCACCGAATTCAAGAACCCGAATCATTACATTGGCGCCTAACAGGTATTCGGTGGCCTAGATCAGTCTGTGATGACAGTTGGCAACAAAAGTGTGTAATAATTTATTTTGTACCGTTTTGCACTTTGCTAGTATTAAGTTAGGAATTAGAGCTTAGAGATAATGGACGTTAACGCCCCGCATAAAGATGAGCTGGAGTTTGAGTTTACATGCCGGGGTGCCTTAGATTGTGAAACTGTAGCGACTATGCGTAAATTTCTGCGGGCAATGTTAAAACGGGAGGCATCCGGGGAATCCTCTACCTCAATAAAAGTTCCCGCTGGATGTGTTGAAAATCCGGGTAAGGAAATTATCTTTTGCAGGAACAAACTGTCATCAATGGTAGCACTTATTTCGGAGTTGTCAGACAGCCCAGATGGGGCACTGATCAGGCGGTTACATTCTCGATTGCCACATCTGGCTAACCGCGCAAAGTTGATTGTACCTTCAGCTGCGGTGGACACGGAAAGGCATTTAGAATTGCTCGAGGATATTGATGAAGCTATGGTATTATTAGAAGGGGTGAAGGAGGAGGAGGCCGAGGACGAGGCAGTAATCTCGGAGCAGGATAAGGCCATGTTACACAAGACACTGGGGAAGGAAGCGGTGAAAATATTGGGAAGTTTAGGTATAGGACAGACTTCTAGCAAGGCGGATTCAAAAGTAATATGAGGCCATCAGCACCGTGGGACGCAATGGTTCCACCGGGAACTGTACCTTGTGCCGCACCGGCAGCTACAGCAGGGCGTGCCAGCTTCGAGAGGGACGATACCCATAAGGAAAATCAATCGGGAAGCCGGGGTGTAGTTTCGAAGGTTCCTCCGGCATCGCAGGGATTACAGAGGTCGTCGACATGGGATCCTGAATTTCAAAGGAGGAAGTTAGTCCCAATTAAAGATTGTGGGGTCAAGTTCAGCAGCAGGAGCACAAAGACGTAGCAGCCATAGACAATAAAGTTGTCGATAGATCTGTGCAGTCGAAGTGCTGGAATTGCAGGAATCCGGGTCACAGATTTAGAGACGGCAAGTTACCGAGGCAGCGGCTCTTCTGTTATAAATGCGGTCGTTTTGGAAATACTGTACAGAAGTGTCCTTGCAGTAAGGCGAATGAGGGAAACGGTCAGTCGGAGTCGATGCATGCCGAATCGACCCCGCAAAAATAAGTCATTCCGTACCGGATGACTGGCAGCAATGGCTAAATACTGTCTCTAGATACTTTAGGACTGGGGAAGTTTGCAACATTCAGCGTAGTGATAGGAATAGGAATAAGAATCTTAAACTAGCAATTCCTAGCTCTCTTGGACTGCGGAGCTTCAATTTCGGTAATCTCTCCAAACTTTTGTGCGAAAATCACAAGCTTGGAAGCTTAGGCTTGACGGCACAAAAGGTGCCCGCGCAGGATATATCTATAGCTGATGCATCCATTCTTACGATTGATACTGTAGTCCATCTGCCGATACAGTTTCGAGGTGAACTTAGGGTGGTTCCTTTTTTTGTCATGGACCCTTCAAAACATGAAATCGTGTTAGGTATTAATTTTTGGCACGCCTTTGGGTTGACAGTGGCGAAGAAGAAGCTGGCTACGGAAATATCGGAGATAGCAGTAGTAAGTTCGGTTGTTTCGCGAGAAGAGTTAAATGACAGCCAAAAACAACGTTTAGGTGTTCTACTGAAAGAGATGGGTAGGGACATAGGAAAAGGATTAGGGAGGACATCGCTTATTAGTCATAGGATTGACACAGGAGATAGCTTACCTACCAGCCAGCGACAGTATCCTTTCGCTCCGCCTATTATGAGGGAACTGGAGAAGGAGATTCAAGATATGCTCGACAATGATGTAATTGAGCCTTCGTTTAGCTCTTGGCGTTCTCCAATTCTGTTAGTAAAAAAGGCGTCGGGGGAAAATCGGTTGTCTTGACAGCCGTCAATTAAATAAAGTGACAGTAAAGGACTCTTACCCGTTGCCGAGGGTGACAACTATTCTAGACAGCTTAAAGAACGCGCAGTTTTTGTCGACTATCGATTTACGTTCTGCGTTTTGTCAGATACCTTTAGAAGACTCTAGTAAAGAAAAAACTGCTCTTGGGCTCGCGGGTAAGGGTCTTTATCAATTTAAGGTCATGCCTTTTGGTTTCTGCAACGCTTCTCAAACTCAACAGCGCCTGATGGATCGGCTGTTTCCACCCGAGTATGAAGGTAAAATATTTACCTATTTGGACGATATAGTGGTTTGTAATGGTAATTTTGAAGAGAATTTATCGTCACTGGCCTTCGTAAAGGACAAACTGAAAGAGGCAGGTCTGACCATAAATCTTGATAAGTGCGCTTTCGCGAGACCATCTCTAAAATATTTATGCTATATCGTCGACAAGGAGGGGCTTCGAACAGACCCAGACAAGGTTAGAGCCATTCTGGATTATCCTCGGCCAACTACTTATTCAGAGTTGAAGCGCTTCATTGGTTTGACCAGCTGGTATCGGCGCTTCGTTCCAAACTTTGCCATTGTGGCGGCCCCACTGCATGACTTGACAAAAGGAGGAAAGAAGGGAAAGCAGATTTTGTGGAATGAGGAAGCACAACAGGCATTCCTTAGTCTGAAAACAGCTCTCACCTCTGCGCCGGTGCTAAGAGTTCCGGATTTCACAAAAACTTTTTCAGTTCAGTGTGATGCTTCCAATAGGGGTACCGGTGGAGTATTAATTCAAGAAATTGTGGGTATGGAAACACCCATCGCGTACACTAGTCGAAAATTGACGGAAAGGGAATGTAGGTATTCGGCATCCGAGCGAGAATTGCTAAGTGTCCTGCATGCGGTTGAACAATTTCGTCCTTATATTGAAGGAACTCATTTCAAGGTCATCTCCGACCATAGCGCTCTCCAGTGGTTGCATCGCAATAAGGACCTGTAAGTAATTGGAGTGGCGATCGCCTCCTATGTTGAAGATAATCACAGAGAATGGGATAGGTATATATCTCATATTGCTCACGCAGTGAACACTTCAGTACACGAAGTGACGGAAAGAACTCCAGCCTATCTTTTTTTTTGGTCGGGAGACGGCGATACAAGGGTCGAAAGCGTATAATTTCGAGCCTAACGATGACATAACTACTAACCAAGAGCGGTTTCAGAGAAATATTAACCGACGTAACAAAATATATGAAGATGTTCGCGATTAGCGTTACAACCTCCGGCGACGGACGTGTGACTATAAAGAAGGTGATCTCGTGTTGAAGCGCACCAAACATTTATCATGTGCAGACAAAAGCTTTATGGGCAAGTTAGCACCAAAATTTGAAAAAGCGGTCATTGCGAATAAGGTTTCCAACGATGTCTAAAGACTTCAAGGTCTTAAAGGGAAAGATTTTGGAACCTGGCACGCTAGTGATTTAAAACGCATTGGGTGAATCCAGTCGGATTCTTCGGAGGTGAGGGGATATGTGGTGCATGCGCAATATACGCATACGAATCACTGCAAGTCTCGGCATAAATCACGTATTACATAGTAACGCCATCTTTCCGCAACAAGCAGTAGACTAGTGGTCAGCGGGTTGACAACTGGTGTACAAGTGACACCGATAATTGAACTCTGAAAATTGAGGGTGTCGCGAAAAAACGCGGACGACCGGCGAAAAAAAGAAAGAACAGACGGGAGAAATGATACGCCGTTAATAAGACGGCGATTAATAAAAATATACGTAGTTTTACGGACATGGTACGACAATTACGCCATAATAGTATCGATTGGAGTTTGTTGTGATATTTGTGCGTGTGTGCCAGAGATAGTCACGGGGTAAGTGTAGCCGGCTGATAATTTAACTTTATTGATTAACTTCATAGAAGAATCCTAGTTATAAAAGTGTAATTCACACTCACTGCGACACTTTGTTCACAGCATACGGGAACGCCCTTTCTGTCGGGATTATTTATGGAAATTATAAAAAAACTCCCGGAATAGCATTGCAGGGGAATACTATCCGTAGTTTCGCTACAGTTGTCACAAGACGATTTGGACTTGAGGCTCGAGCGCTCGACTGCTGAGCAAGTGACCCGAGTTCGGTTCCTGCGAAGGCGAAATCTTTTTGTTTCTTTTTATTTATTTGCTTTTGTTTACATTTAGAGTTTTACTTTTATCTTCATTAATTTTTGTGTTTTTATTATTATTTAAACTTTTGTGTGACTTTTAGTCATTGTCTCTCAGCCATTTTAGCAATATCGAACATTGTGTTTATTTTACTTTATCTTACTATTTAAGGTTTTAGTTGTGTTAAATTAATATAGTACTTAGTGTAAAGTTAACTGTCACCAATTGTTTTATCTATCAACGAATTCAAGAACCCGAATCATTACAAAAAGAAGAAAATGCTTATATTTTTTAAATTAACTGCCTTAATAAGGATGACTCACGTTAGACCGGGCCGTGACCGGGCCGGAGCTTCCGGCGCTTACTTTTCTATGACATGACAGGTGATCACGTGATGCTTTCCATAGAAAAAGAAGCGCCGGAAGCTCCGGCCCGGTCACGGCCCGGTCTAACGTGAGTCATCCTTTATTCTACTAACTAAGCTGGCTTGCCTGAGTAAATAATTTATTCCGTATTTATTTTCTACTTTCATTTTAATATGTAGGTATGTATTTCTCTACATCTACATTTTAACCATTTACGCCCATGAAGGTAGTGTAGTGTTAGTGTTATTTTGTATGAAATATCAGTTGTTATTATTAGTAGAATTAGTAGAGTAAGACCAAGAAAAGTCTGCAGCGCAATAATTTAACAGCGAATTAAAAACCTATATATGGCAATGTTTTTTAGCAGTCACTAAACGTCATTCACATGGCATGTGTATTGTAGTCAGGTCATATTTTTGACAAAATCGATTTCGACTGGCAAATCATGTTACTTTTTGGCAACCGGGTTTTTAGGGTTCCGTACCTCAAAAGGAAAAAACGGACCCTTATAAAATCACTCGTGCGTCTGTCTGTCTGTCTGTCTGTCCGTCTGTCACAGCCTATTTTCTCCAAAACTACTGGACCAATTAAGTTGAAATTTGTTATACATATGTAAGTTTGTGACCCAAAGACGAACATGTAACGTAAACCAATGAATTTTAAACATGGGGGCCACTATTGGGGGGTAAATGTGAAAATAAAAAAATTAAGTTTTTCAAACTATATTGTGTTACATTTAAAATGAAAGAGCTCATTATGAGAATCTCAAATATATATTTTTTTATAATTTTAGGGTAAACAATTTAGAAATTATTCAAGAAAATAGGCATAAGGCCCTTTATCTCCGAAATTACTGGGTCTAAAATTTTGAAAAAAAAAAAATACACAAAGAGACCTATAGATTACAGGAAAATCTATTAGAAATGTGCAGTCAAGCGTGAGTAGGGCTTAATTACTTAGTTTTTGATCCGACCCCTACGGGTTTTTTAAAGACATTTCACTCACGTTTCACATAATAAAAAAATACATTGTTCCGATCCGAATTTGCCGGTTGCTCGATCGAAATCTTGACCGGAAGTGAGATATTCAAGATGGCTGCCATTATTACCGACCCTAATGATTTCCTTGTATGGAGACCCATATTTTTTATAATAATTATTGCAGAAAATTGCACTAATAATAACACGTATTTTCTGAAAGTTTGGAGTACCCATCTGCAATGGTTCCAAATATACAGCCCTTTAAAGATTAAACAAAAGCTTTTTTCAGTTTTTCGTAAATAACTAAAAACGGTGGCGCATAGCAAAAAATATTCTCTACACAAGCATTTGTATAAAATTGCCAACAAGAAAGATTCCGTACAATTTTTTGATAGGATCAATATTCAGATTTTAACGCGGGAAAGTTAATTATAATCAATTCTAAGGTCCCTTTTTTAAGGTTTTCGTAAATAACTCGTAAACGGCGGCCAATAGCAAAAAATGTTGTGCAACTTAAATAATTTACATAAAATTTTCTATAAATAAGATTTAATACACTTTTCGCAGGGATCAATATGTAAATCGATATCAAAGAGGGAAAGTTAATTATAATCAATTCTAAGGTTCCTTTGTTTAGTTTTTCGTAAATAATTTGTAAAGTATGACGCATAGCAAAAAAAATGGTATACTTATAAATAATTAACAGAATTTCCTACAAGAAACATGTGAAACACTTTTCGTTAGGATCAATATTTAAAACGATATTAAAAGAAGAAAGTTAATTACATAATTAATGTCATTAACGGGTTTAAAGCGATTACAATTCATTATTTTACCTTTTTTCCTTTTTTTCTATTTTGTTTTTTGACTTTTTTTACATTAAACAGAAACGGGTACATAAATTTATTTGTCTACGCGAATATTTATACAACGTGTCCCAAAACTCAACGATAAGCCGGCACCAGAGGATGGAGCTGCTTATGATTAGTCGAGAAAAAAAAAGAAAAAAAATATACCTCAATAATTTTTGAAATTACAGGAAAAAAATGAAATTCATCGAAAATCGACATCCCTAATGGTTTTTTTTACCGTTTACAATATTCGGTCGGTCGGTTACAAATATTCAAATATTTCAGTTTTTTTTTTGGAAACTTAAGTAGTTCTGCTATTTTTTAACACAGCCCTTTAAAAATACCATAATTCATGTAGTTTCTACGCAAAAAATAATCAAAATTTCTTTTATCGCTACAATTTTTAAAGATTTTTCATTCAGTCCATTTTCAATCATCATAGTGTAAAAAAATAGTATTGACACCACTATGGCAATTATTTTCAAAAGTTGACGCAACTAACCAAGATTATAAAATGGTATAATACTTTAGGAAACCTAGTCACAACAAAAAACTATGAATTTATACAAGAACCGACATTTTTTAAATGTTGATATTAATCACTTTTGAAAAGGGTTGTTTGAAAAGCTCACTATGCCCGTGCAGTGCGAGAAGAGTATCCAGGGCGTTGGATCGGGCGACTTGGTCCTATCTTATGGCCACCCCGTTCGCCCGACCTGAACCCCCTGGACTTCTTCTACTGGGGCTGTCTTAAAAACAGAGTCTACTCAAAACCTATAGCAACATTGGACGAGCTTCGCCAAAAAATCACACAAGCTGCGGATCATATCAATGGTAGAAGATATGCACGACAGATAAATCGATCATTTCTAAGGCGATGTCATGCCTGTATTAATGCCGGTGGCAGGCAATTCGAACATTTACTGTAATATTAATAATCCTATCAAAAACATTACATGTAAAAAGATGCAAGTCTCGCAACCCAGTTCTTCTACTACAAAAAAGTTTTGAGATGTATTGTGATACCAAGTCGGTTATTTTAGTCAGTGCCAGGGGGTGTTAAAACCGTAACAATATTAGAAACTTACCTTTATTTTTTTAATACATATAATGACTTGGCAATCGCACGGCTACATGATGACATGAGAATAATTCGTCAACTATTTGAAACAATCCTAATTGAACATAGCGCTAGCCCTAATAATGACATACAGTTTGAGCAATACACATACGAGTAAAAGTAAAGCATTGTGTGCGATTGCCAAGTCATTATATGTATGTATTAAAGAAATAAAGGTAAGTGTCTAATATTGTTACGGTTTTAACACCCCCTGGCACTGACTAAAATAACCGACTTGGTATCACAATACATCTCAAAACTTTTTTGTAGTAGAAGAACTGGGTTGCGAGACTTGCATCTTTATTTAAGTCACCATAGACATTAAAATAAGCTGTATCTGTCGTAAGCCGTTATCTTTCTTGTCAAATGTCATATATTATGTTTATTTTATTTCGTTTCTATCTTGCTAATTATTTTAAAATCGTAAGTTAAAAAACAATATTATAAATGGTTACCTATATAAACCGAGCACTTTTATTTAATACCCAACTCGACCATACTTTCTTGCAAATAAAATGAACAGAATAGCAAGACCCCTCACAAATAGCTTTTTGGCCCTCTAGGCTCTTCTAGCTCCATAACCCCTTGATCTAGCCTGCTCATAATTTAATGAGTAAAATATAATGCCCTCAACTACACGTTTACCCAATTTTATTTAAGTTAGAACAAATTTACTTAAGTTATTGTCCAACAAACTATGATCGAAATGCCGGGACGTGCCCCTAGCCACGCTCCAGCTGTGTGTTCCAATTTGAATGTAAGAACTTTACTTCGCTTCGCTCGCTCGTTCAAATAAACACACCACGTAACATTACTAATAATGGTAGATTATACAACAACAGATATAAATCTTCCCATAAAGTAACCCATTTTATTTGAAGAAAAAGATTCTTTTTCGATGGGATCTCATTTCTTTTTGTCGGCAGTCCTTCTTTTCGTGTACTCAGACCCATACCATACTCATACTTTGTATACACATATCATAATTATACACATCTTCATTCATACTCACATCTTACAACGTAGTGTACCTATACTTAACATACTAATTTTAGGAACTGCAAACGTAGCTTTGTTATCGTATATGTTTATATACGATTACAAACTTACTTGTGCAGTTATTAAATCTGAAACATGACTGATATTGCAGTATTTTTAAGTTTTTATTGGCTTAATACGCTAAAAACTAATTACGTTTCAAATTTGGAGCTTGTGGGTCTGCCAGAAGTACCTTAGAATTATGATGATCGTGAGTGAGTGTGTCAGTAACAAAACTAAGGAACTTTGACATGCAATAATTCTTAAACTACATGTTCAAATTACATGTTATTGAGAATATATATAAATCATGTTATGATCTATACGTCACTGAAAATTCAGGGTTCTAGCTTTAGCTATCACAAAATTACAGAACGTTGAAAATGGCCTGAGTGGCTTCGAGAAAAGGATGGTACGGCCGTGCCTCTTTGTTTTGATCGACTTGGCGGGGGCACTGCCGTGCCCCCAGATGTAATAAATGAATTTAAAAAATTTAAAATTATTTGTAAAATTTCTTTTCATTTAAGTATTCAACATTTTTCAACAACAAAAATCCTTTTTTGGGTACATAGTAAAAGTGATTACTGCCAACATTAAACAATGTCGCTACTGTTTAAATTTTTATTTTATTTTGTGGCTAGTTTTCCTAGAGGATTATACCATTTTGGAATTTTGGTTAGTTGCGTCAACTTTTGAAAACACTTGCCATATTAGTTTCGATACTTTTTTTTACACTATGATGATTTAAATTGGACTGAAAGAAAAAATATTAAAAAAAATTTAAGGGCGAAATTAATTTTAATTATTTTTTGAGTAAAAACTACGTGTATTCTGGTATTTTAAAGGGCTGTGTTAGATAGCACGACTACTTATGTTTCCAAAAACAAAAAAAATATTAGAAATATTTTAATATTTGTAGACATGGTCGTTAAAAATACCATTAGGGGTCTCGATTTTCGATGAAATTCCTTTTTTTCTCTAATTTCAAAAATAATTGAGATATTTTTATAGTTCCGTACCTCAAAAGGAGAAAACGGAACCCTTATAGGATCACTCGTGCGTCTGTTTGTCTGTCTGTCCGTCTGTCACAGCCTATTTTCTCCGAAACTACTGGACTAATTAAGTTGAAATTTGGTACTCATATGTAAGTTTGTGACCCAAAGATGGACATGTAACGTAAACAAATTAATTTTACCCACGGGGGCCACTTTTGGGGGGTAAATGAGTAAATTAAAAAATAAAGTTTGAGAACTATATCGTGTTACATATCAAATGAAAGAGCTCATTGTTAGAATCTCAAATATATTTCTTTAATAATTTTAAGATAAATAGTTTGGAAGTTATTCAAGAAAATAGGCAAAAAATGACCATTTCCCCCTTTACCTCCGAAACTACTAGGTCGAAAATTGTGAAAAAAATACACAAAATAGATCTTTACCTATAAATCACCGGATAACCTATTAATTACTTACTTAGTCGGACCCCTACGGGTTTTTTAAAGACATTTCACATAAAAATACATTGTTTAAATTGTGTAATGTACGGAACCCTTGGAACGCGAGTCCGACTCGCACTTGGCCTGTTTTTTTTCTTATTTTTTCTTGACTGCTCATAAGCAGATCCATCCCCTGGTGCCGGCTTATCGTTGAGTTTTGGGACACGTTGTATAAACTAATGTAGGGTACTTTAGTGTTGTTTACCAATAATATTATCGAACATATGTACATATATTTTTTTGTAAATGTAAAATGTGACCTGTAAAATTTGCTTTTACCAATAAAGTTCTGTATTCTGTATATCTCAATCAATTGACATTTGACTGGGACGTCAGTCTTCCGTGACCACAGCTAGTGCAACCTAGCTGAAACGTCGGAAAAAAGGCAAAAGAATGAAATTTAATCGCGTTAGACCCGTTAATGACATTAATTATGTGATTTATGTGTACAAAACGCGAGTTTAAAGTGTTAAGAGGCCGGTGTCGATTTTAGTCGCAAAAATGTAAAATTGATAGATTTAGTCGATTAAATTATACACCTTTTGTTACCAAATTCAAATAACAAGTACTGGTTTCTATTAGCACGTCTTCTTATCTTGCCTTTTATCAGATCGATTTTTTGAAAACAGACTCACTAAATTAGTAATTTTTTTTTTCTGAAGGACGTTTAGGTAAACGCGCGTAAAGCACTGATTTTGTCGCTCTTATTTGTAAATTTCGTAAAGTTTGGACTGCTAAAAATAATAAATTTGTATTACACATATTCTGTACTTGACCTTTATCAGTTAAATTTTTGTTATATGACTTAGAGTTCTAGGAAATGAAAGTTAAACGAATTAAATTTTCTCCAGAAATTACTTCAAAACAAGTAACAATTTCTCTGAAAATCGACTTAATTTCAACGTAATTTGGATACTTGAACATTTGCTGAAACTATTCTTATACATCAATTTGTATAATTTACCACCATAATTTTTTGATGAATTTTTAAAACTGCCCCTTCTCTTCGTATATTACCGGTGACGCACGCTCGCGACCTCATTATTAAAAGGCAAGATGAGAAAACGTGCTAATGGAAACCAATACTTGTTATTTAGATATTACGTAACAAAACGTGTATAATTTCAACGACTAAATCTGTCAATTTTAAATTTTTGCTCCAAACTCGACTACGGCCTCTTAAGTTAATTACAAACTATTTTTTTGATTCGCGTAGGTAAAAGTAATGACTTTGTTTAAAAATACATAAAATAGGTAAAATAAAATCATACTCACTTAACATTTGTACCTATAACAATTTTCGGTTTACGGGGCTAAATCGTGCGTGAAACATGAGAGTTTGAGACTTTTTGACAATATTTAAGGTTTTAGGTTTTGGTGTGTTTGCAATCACACTTAATTACACAATTACAATTACAATCCTGATTAATTGCTTAATAAACCATAATTTAATTTAATATTCGTACCTATTCTCATATTTCTCATACTAGACGCTTTTTTTTTCACCAAGAGTCTTACTCCGCGCACATAGAGTAAAGGTTTCAAATGCGTGCTAAAAGATTCAACCATTAAATAAATATTTAAATTAATAAATATATATAAAAAATAAAGGATATTTAAAACCTTTCGAGTGAGTTTTGTAACATAACGAGGCCTTACAACTGGGAATTCGTATTGCGGTGCGGCGCTACTAATGATATTTTCCACCTTAAAAGGACTATATTTTGAACCATACCAAATAGATACTCAAAATTTTCAGAATATACGTGTTGTTTCAACTGTTATTCCTTGCAATAACAATTTAAAAAAATAATAATATAGGTCTCCATTCAAGGAACTCATTAGGGTCGCTATGTAGGCTAATAATGGTCGCCATCTTGAATATCTCACTTCCGGTTAAGATTTCGATCGGGCGATCGGCAAATTCGGATTCAGCGGGGTCAAATTAGGTTAAAAAATCTGGTTGCCAAAAAGTAACATGATTTGCCAGTCGCATCAAGAAGTAGAGCGATTTTGATTTTTTTTGCCTAGACTATTGTCAGAATCGTTTAAATATTCGTTGTATTTTGGAATAAACGGGAAAAACATGAAATCTTACAAAAGCGGAGTGCGGGAGGTACTTTTCCGCATGACGAATAATTTTACACTAGTAAAAATCAGCACGAGGCGATTCAAGCTCAAAAACGACAATGTTTACAAAATTTGGAGTTGATGACGGGTAGGTGGAATGCCATGCTCGGTATCAAGCTTCAAGATCGAGTAAGGAATGTCGAGATCCGTCGACGCACCAAGGTGCAAGACGTTGGTTTCATCATTACCAAAGTAAAATGGAGTTGGGCGGGACATGTTGCTAGGCAGAGTGATGGCAGGTGGACTAAAATGTTAACGGGATGGTGGCCGCTTTCGAATGAAAGAGGCCCCTGGCGTCCGTGGGCTCGTTGGGTGGACGACATCCGGAAGATTGCAGGTCACTTCTGGAGGAGATTAGCTCAGGACCGGGACAAGTGACGTACTGGAAGAGAGGCCTATGCTCAGCAGTGGGCGATGAAGGGCTGATATGATGATTATGAATGATGAAGTGGAATGAAACATCTTAACACATTAGCGGACACGAATGCTATAGCATTCGCGTAGTTATTTGTTTCCTTTAGCCTATGACACATGACGTCACTTACCGCATAGCATCCGTTTTTGTACTACTCCTGGCCCCGTAGACAACATGCCAATCGCTAACGCTCCGTAGCCTTTCGTAGCATAGTACCAAATTCGCAAAGTGCTATTTGGAGTTTCGCGAAATGTTATTTTTTTACTCGCATAACACCAGTTTCTCAGAATACCAAAAACGCATAGTACCATTAAGCATAATACCAAATTCTCGAAGTGCCATTTGGCGTTTCGCGCCCTTCGGTACCATCGCCCCCGCAACATTTCCCTTTAAAATATTACACTTTGGGGAAAAAAGCGTAGGTAGGTATTAGGTTAGGTTCGTTAGGTAGCTTCAGATGCCCAAAGGGCAAACCGCCTAGAAATAGGAGCCCCGCGAAGCGGAGCTCCGTCTAGTAAAGTTGCGAAGGAAATGTTTTTTTTTTTTTTTTAAGAAAGTACTGGTTGCGAAAGTGGAAAGTGAAAATAGAAAAGTTGGTACTATGTGTATTACAAGTTGGTAAGTATCGTAGTTGGTGTTTTGCGAGTTTGTCACTTTACGAACTTGATAGTTTGCCAAATTGGAGTTATGCGTGTTTGGATATATGCGGGCGTTGGCACTTTGCGAATTTGGTACTATGCTACGAAAGGCTCCGTAGCGAACGAAACGCAACTGTCACTGTCACACTAATATGGAAGTGATAGAGAAACGGCTAGGCCGCCTGGTGACGCGGATGCTATTGAAGGTCTGATACCTTGGTGGTGAGGACGTACGCGGACTCGGCCGCCCGCCCCGGATGCGAACCCACGCATGGTCGACGGGCGACAGGCGCCGTACAACACCTCGCGGGTCACGTCGCTGATGGCGCATTCTAATATTGTCTAATATTGTAAATCTAATTCGAGTTGCACTGAATATTTTGTCTTACATCATCTGATTACTGGTACATCTGGTAGTCACTATCGTGATTTCGACTGATGACGCAAATAACATTAATGTTTTTATGTAGGTAAGTATTTTATTATTTCTAGACAGTTTTGAATAATTTAAATAAAATTATAAGTACATACTAAAACTAATATTTTTTCTAATTTATACATGTATCTACTTAAATTACTTTTGGGTGTTATCCATTAAAAATTAAAGAAATCATCTTCGTCGTATGACTCAGCGGTAGTGGGAGCGCCTCTTATAGCAGATAACTTTAAGCCTTGTGCCTGCATTTTGTCTAACTCTGGTAACTCCTGTTTAATAGTTTCTTCGACGTTTGTTTTGTTTAGTTCTGCCTGAATCTTTTCTTTTATAGGACCTTCTAACGCATCCATAATCTGATATCTCAACAGATTAGGCAATATATTG
Source organism: Cydia strobilella (assembly GCF_947568885.1). Lineage (NCBI taxonomy): Eukaryota > Metazoa > Arthropoda > Insecta > Lepidoptera > Tortricidae > Cydia > Cydia strobilella. The sequence goes on along the minus strand of NC_086068.1, from coordinate 37,827,402 downwards.
ACAACGAATTCAATAAGGTAGTCGAGAGTGCCAGCACCATTGCACCGCACCTGAATGTTACCGACCTCTAGGTCCACGTTTCTGAATTGGGGTTTCTCCCTCGTGTCGAGCGGCTGTGCGACGACGACTCTCCCGATGATGTACTCCACTGAGAAGGACGCGGTGCCAGCTCTGGACAGCAGACCGCCGACGGCAGCTATATTCCATTGCGTCGTGCCTTCTAATTTTTGAGTGCCAACTTCAACATCTGCTATAACAGTATTGTTCTGCATCTTTAAAGTAATATTTCCGACGCGATGAAACGACGATGCACCTGTCACCCAGGTGTTAGATAAAGACACAGAAAATATACTAACTGTAGCATTATAATCGTTTACTTTGTATGGGTCCATTTCCATCTCGCGTACTTTTCTTCTCGCATCCGCTATCACCATGTCTAACGGTGATATGGAGTTAGGGAACTGCATGTCTCCCGCGACTTCATCTAATTTTTTATTTATTTCAGCCCTCGCTTTAGTGTAAGCTTCTTTAAGAATATATGGCTTGATGGAGTCGAATAAAAAGTTTCCGACAGAATTGACAATTCCTTGGAACATGGCTCCAAATAAGCCTAGGTTCTGGAAATTCATTGATATCGTGTTAAAGGATATATCCATGAGAATGTCTTGAGCCCTGAGCTTGCCGTCGCGCTCCACGCCAAGGTTGGCCTTGGCGGTGAGGCGCAGGCCGGTCACGTCCACCGTGAAGGGCCCCTGCGCCTTGTTCACCCACGTCGACATGGTGTAGTTGCCTCGGGCCTGCAGCTTATCTATCAGCATAGCCGCGTTCACCTGAAATACAATAGAATGCAACTGTGTAAGTCTACATACAACGAACTACGAATGTCTCGATCACAACTGCATGTTAATGACTATGCCCCTTATTCATAAAAATCATGAAACTTTACGGGCCTGATTTACTCAAGTTAGAGCAAGAGTACTCAAATTAGAGACCTTAAAAATTAAATATCGTCACTGACTTCTCAGCTTGACTGCGCGCACGAAGAAATTGCATGCCTTAACTCAGAGGTAAACAAGCTTTCAAAAAACCAATTGGAATTAGAAAGGCATATATCTGTCCTAAAAAAGCTTCTTAGTGAAGGGAAGTACTCCAGTTTTAGTAAATCGAGCCCTAAATCTGGAAAAAAGAAGAAAATTGTCAAGCCTTTAAATCCAAATTCGTCTACTAATTATTACCATGAAAAAGGAAGAATATTTGTTTTTGGTAGAGAACAATGCAGGGGGTTGGCAGGCATCGTCGTTTTTGAGTTCACGCCATACATTGCCCTATGTCTCAAAAACGTACGAAATTACATCTTTTATCAAACCAGGTGCTACGACGGATCAAATTTTAGAGACAATCTCACTCCATAAGTATTCAGAAGAAGACAAAAAGAAGACAAAATCTTTAGGAGGGCATGATGATAACCCTATGGCTACTATTCGTTGGTGTAGTCTATGAATAATAAATCTGTGTTTATAATTGGTATTAGGAGATGTCAACAAATGAATACGAATTTCTGGAATTATATGCTTAGCCTAAGTTGTGTTAAAATTAAGATCGCTTTGGATGGGAAATGTGTCGACAAAAGAATTTTTCTAAAGGAAATCTGTAGAAAGCTAAGCCAAATTATAGATCAAACGGATTATAAAGGTGCTTATTACAATTTTCGCAAAGTCACGCCTAGAGAAACTCGGAAAAACTCTACTTCAACTACAAGTACATTTCAGGAAAATCTGGAAAGTGAGGCAACAGGGGAAGGAAGTATATAGATTATAACATAAGATCCGCAAATTATACAAAGTAGCCCGCTTTTTCGTTGGAACTCAGAAGAAAACACAAAATAAATTTTGACATTTAGATTTTTATTCTAGAAAGTTTCTAGACTAGTAATTTTTTATACAATTTTGGTGTTTGACGATCGTTTTGTGAAATTCTTATTATTAAGTTTGACATATCTATAATAATTCAATGTTATTAAGAATAATAATAACTGCATCAATAAATTGCTCTGATATTATATTGATATATTTTTTAGATTTAGATTTTTAGTTTTATAGTAGTTTTAGTTTAGTTAATTGTAGTTTATTTTTTTCTGTAAGGCTTTATTTATTGTTTCTATTCCAATTGTCAACAGTTTAGATTGTGCCTCTGATATTTAGATTAAGGTAATATTTGTAAAACTCGACAATTTAAAAGTGCTTGTTGCTAGGCCTATTTGAATAAAAAATATTTTGACTGACTTTGAATATTAAAAATCATTCAACACTTAACAAAACGATAGCCGGTACCCAAACCGCGGAAACGTCGGTGAATATTAAAATAGCTCACCAGAATGTACAGGGTCTTTCCAGTAAAGAAATCGAAATGGGCTTATTTCTGGAAAGTCATCAGATTAATGTAATGTGTCACTGGTTAAAAGGAAACCAATTGAAATTTAATTTTTAATACAGTTGCTCAAAAAGTGCTACTTTTCGTGGCTGTTTAGCGTGCGAAAAGTTGGTTTTCGCGAACTAGTGCTTTTTACTTTTCCAATTTTTTTAAATTTTTACTTGTTCCAATTCATGACTACTTATTGATGAGTGTTAATATTAGTTTCCTTTAAACGTCGTAATCAACATAAAAACCTATTGTTAATGTAAGAATACGAAAAATATGCATATTTCATATTTTATTACTTACCTCTTCATCATTATAAGTATTATAACACGTTTATTTCTTAATGTTGAAAAACCGTTCTTAATAAGTTGTCTGAATAGAACGGAATGCCTGTCAAAGAAGAGGCGTATTTTCTTACTGCAAGAACGTTTTAAGTTTCCAAAGGCAACATACGATATTGTTAAGAAAAATATTAAGCGAAGCCGACCAAAAACCTCCATCCATGCCCTTGGAAACGCCAAAGAAAAAGAGATCGAGAAAGGACTTTGTGTTAAATCTGGATAGTTTTGGTTACGATGTAATCAGGAGGATGGTATATCCCTCCCTCCCTCCCCAATTAGAAAAAAATGCGGTTGAAGCTAATAGAAGCTATTTATTTCAATTATAATTTCTACAGTCACGCTACGAAAAATTCTACGAAAAATGGGATTTCGGTACTGTAAAACAAGGGATAATCAAAAACTTTGATGGAAAAGCATGATGAAAAGGACCAAATATTTAGATAAAATTAAAATAAGCAGGAATGAAGGAAGGGATATAGTGTATATGGACGAGTCGTATATACACACGTCGCACGTTGGTAGCAAAGGTTGGTCAGACTCTATCAACGCAGGGATTAAAAAACCAATTTCTAAAGGACAACGTCTCATAATAGCTCACGCCGGCAGTGAAATGGTTATATACCTGGTGCGTTGCTTATGTATAAATCTACAGACAGAACAGGCGATTATCACAAGAGATGAATAGCGAGAACTATGAAAAATGGCTTAAAATTCAGCTTATTCCAAATTTGCCGACGAAGTCAGTGTTAGTTGTTGATAATGCCCCATATCACAACAAATACACCGAAAAACTGCCCAATTCTAATACTCGGAAACAAGACATGATAGATTGGTTGACAACACATGATATTCCAGTAGACCCCAGCTTAACAAAACCACGAATTTACGATATTATCTTGCAACACAAACACGAACATATACAATATTCCATAGATAAAATACTGGCTGAACATGGTCATTCTGTTCTGCGTTTACCTTCGTACCACCCAGACTTAAAACCTATTAAGAATATATGGGCCCAATTAAAACAATACGTAGCTCAACGTAAAGTCAATGACTTTGACAAGCGTAAAGAATCTACTGCAAGAGAAGGTCAATATGATTTGGTCCAGAAGATTGGAAAAAAGTTTGTCAACACGCAATTAAATGTGAAGAAGACTTCCGTATATATGAAAATAAAATAGATTATAGTGACCGATTTATAGTTAATACAGATGACTGATGTTGAATAGGTAGTTTTAAAAATTACAATAATATCACAATTTTCCAATTGTATAATTTTACCATATGAACTGAAATATGTGACTGGTATTATCAACTCTATATAATTTCCGCCAGAAGTAGTAAATGGCGGTGTGACGTTCTGTTTTCAAATTTGGTTTTCGAATTTCAAATTCTGATTCTATTTTATATTTAGATTATGACAAAAAGTCAAATCGCAATATAGTCATCAACCGAATATTAAGCATAATGTCATTAAATTAGGGCTTATTTTACATTGAGACAATAGTATCCTCAACTTTTTGCGGTAAGTTTAAAACTTTTTGTAGCACAATCGGATTAAGTCTCACCTCGAAATCCTTCCAAAGAGATGAAATTTGATATGTATGTTAATTAAAGGTCTCTTTTTCACAATATTTGACATTTGGGGACCTCGAGAAATCGCAGCCATCTTGGAAAATGTGTACCATCCTGGAGAAATTTGCGTTTCACTCTAAATATACGTTCTCTATGAAAATATGGTGTAAGGCAACATTAAAGCTTATTAAATTCTACACAAAAAAGTCCTAGATAACTTTGCGGAAAAAATACATCTTGTTATAGAAAATAATAGCTGAATCCCGATTTAGCGCTTATACCCTTTCAGGGGATATTCTCTTAATATGAAACTTGGAGGAATATGAATTCCACTTTTGTATATACATTTGTACACGTTCTACTCCAATATCAACATTTTACTCGACTGCGACTTAAACAGAAAGTAGGGTTATGGGTTTAAATACTGAAAATCAGTACAGCCTGTAGCTCAGGATACTGGACGGATTTTTTTTAATGACATATCGGTAGATTCCTCTTGCCCTTCACAACCTGTTTACACCTGTTTTATTAAAGAAAAATTAATACAGCCGCCTTGAGAGGACGCCGAATAGTAAATCATATTTTTACTTCTATTGAGTGGATTTCAATAAAATAGACATCAGTAGATCCATAATTAGTACACGAGTGTTATGCAATACAAATTTACTAAAATAAATGGAGGAAATATGTGTAAAACTTAAAAATGTGAATACAAAAACAGATTTTAGGTCTTAAATGGGGTTTAAACAATAGTGACAGTAATTAAATTTGACACCTACAATTTCAGGGATCCCTGTTTGCGTGTTATAAAATTGGAGCTTCGGGGACCACGGGGATCAAACGCCATCTTGAAAAGTATGTCTTTTTTGGTTTTTCTTTTTTTCTCGGAATATCTGGGTTTAATGTAAATAATTTGTATGGCAAAACGAAAGCTTATTAAATTCCACACTAAAAAGTTATACAACAACATGTCCCAAAAACGAAGCCTTTCTCTAGAAATAGGGCTTACAAGTTACAAGGGAAGCTTACAAGTTTCCACACATTTTTTTTTCGTGGTTGTGTAGATAATGTTTTTGTGTTCCACAAATTGGTAAAAAAATTATACAAGTATTTTTTTCTGACCTGTGTTAAAATAAAATTTTAGTGGGAGACGATTAAGTATAAACTTTTGACTTCTGAGCCATATTTCTAGAAGAAAGCTCCGTTTTAGGGACATGGTATTCTATACCTTTTTGTTTAGAACCTAATAAGCTTTTGTTTCGCTATACACAGTATTCACATTAAACCCAGATATTCCGAGAAAAACAGAAAAACTAAAAAAGACTTATACTTTTCAAGATGGCGTTTGATCCCCGTGGTCCCCGAAGCTCCAATTTTATGACACGTAACAAACAGGGATCCCTGAAATTGTAGGTGTCAAATTTCATTACTGTCACTATTGTTTAAACACCATTTAAAACCTAAAATCTGTTTTTGCAGTCAGATTTTTAAGTCCTAAACAGTTTTCCTCCATTTATTTTAGTAAATTTGTATTGCATAGCACTCGTATACTAATTATGGATCTACTGATGTCTATTTTATTAAAATCCACTCAATAGTTAAGGCGCTAGAAGTAAAAATATGATTTACTATTCGGCGTCCTCTCAAGGCGGCTGTATTAATTTTTCTTTAATAAAACAGGTGTAAACAGGTTGTGAAGGGCAAGAGGAATCTACCGATGTCATTTAAAAAAAATCCGTCCAGTATCCTGAGCTACAGGCTGTACTGATTATCAGTATTTAAACCCATAACCCTACTTTCTCTTTAAGTCGCAGTCGAGTAAAATGTTGATATTAGAGTAGAACGTGTACAAATGTATATACAAAAGTAGAATTCATATTCCTCCAAGTTTCATATTAAGAGAATATCCCCTGAAAGGGTATAAGCGCTAAATCTGGATTCAGGTATTATTTTATATAACAAGATGTATTTTTTCCGCAAAGTTATCTAGGACTTTTTTGTGTAGAATTTAATAAGCTTTAATGTTGCCTTACACCATATTTTGATAGAGAACGTATATTTAGAGTAAAACGCAAATTTCTCCAGGATGGTACAAGATGGCTGCGATTCCTCGAGGTCCCCAAATGTCAAATAGTGTGGACATGAAAAAGAGACCTTTAATTAACATACATACCAAATTTCATCTCTTTGGAAGGATTTCGAGGTGAGACTTAATCCGATTGTGCTATTGTGAGTTAATAAGAAAGCAGAACAGCAGTATTACCTTCGCGTGTTACCGCCGATATCCGATGTATCTTTCTAAAATCCGAAGGTCGTTCTCAGAGTTAACGGACTGTAAGTATATAGTATAAAATAATACAACAGATCTACGATATTTGTAGAATATGTCAAGAATTATTCGAAAATATTTAAGAAAGTTGGTATTGCCGCCAAATCTCTTAATATTAGTGCAAAGGTCAGGGCATCTGAGAATAAAATAAAAACTGTCTGGAACATCTTAAACAGGATAGTGCTAGTCAGAAACCTCGTGATTGTCAATTTAAGTTGCAGTGTAAAAAATCGTCAACTATGTTTGCCGAGGCGCACACTGATAGTTTCGACGCAATAGTTAGAAAACGGTGTGCGTCATTAATCAACCGTCTTCGCCACAGCCCAAACAGTATTCTAAACGTGCTGGCGCAGCGCTGGGACTCGCCTTTGTGCGCGCTGGGTGCGGCTGCACGCACCGCCGCAAGCCGCACCACGCCGTTTTTAATTTAAGTAGCTTATATGTTTGTTTTGTTTGTTTTTAATATTGTCTTCGGTTACCGCGATAGTTACTCATGAAATAAAACTATGAAAACGGATTATATCGCGTATATTGAATTTATAATACATCCCGACGTTTCGAACTCTTTACAGCGTTCGTGGTCAACGGGTGACTGAGGAAAAAATTACAAAGTGCAAAAATACCCACATACTAAAATAATGAACAATCATAGACTACAAACTTTAAGGCTGGTTGTACATGCAAAATCGGTTCATAAGGCTAGTTATACACTACAATTATTTTCAAGTAAAGATATATATACGCGATAAAAACTACGCCGGCTCCAACCCTACACCACGGACCCGAGAAGATTTAATTCCCTCCTAAATTGTAGGAGGGTATCCCAATATGGGACCGGCAACAAACTCGGCGGGACACATCTTTTCAAAACATCAGAATGTCCAGCATCATCCAACACTAAGGTCTCACAGTCTATGTCTCGCTTGCTCCTTTATCAGATGGACTACAGGATCCCAAGCTGGTGGTAGAGAAAAGCCATCTTCCCTATTAAAGTTTGGATATTTCTTAATCTCAATGGCCTCGCGCAGCATTCTGGGTATGTAACGCTTCTCCTTGGCAAGAACCAGAGGCTTATCAAACTTGATTGAGTGATTGGCTTTATCCATGACATGCTCACAGACAGCAGACCTAGGTCGACGGTGCTTGACATCAGCTATGTGTTCCTTCACCCGAGTGGAAATGCTCCGTTTCGTCTGCCCGACATATGATAGGCCACACTCACAGTCCAGCCTGTACACTCCTGCAGTCTGTAGAGGGGTATTGCATTTTACAGGCCTCAGGAATTGTGACATCTTCTTCATTGGCTTGAAATATGTTTTATAGAAGCACGCTTCAAGATGTGGCTGATCCTGTCCGTGACCCCCCTGACAAAAGGCAGAATGGCAGGCCTGCGCTCGACTGTGGGGATCTTAATGTGGGACCTCTGGTTGACCCGCAGTATCCTGAGCTCGTTTGCCTGGAGCGCGCGCCTGGCATGCTGGAGCTCCGCGGCCAGATGCTGGTCATCACATATCCTCTGGGCTCTCTGAAACAAAGATTTGCCTACCGTAACAAGTTGACTGGGATGGTGATGCGATTTGCCATTTAAGTACCTATCAGTATGAGTAGGTTTCCTATACACAGTGCGACCTAGGGTGTTATCAGGATTTCTTTTTACCAATACATCTAAGAAGGGGAGAGAACAGTATTTTTCCAACTCCATAGTAAATTTTATTTTGCTATGGATGGAATTTAGGTGATCCAAGAAAGTTGAAACACTACTTTTTGGAAGTATAGTAAAAGTGTCATCTACGTATCTTTTAAATATCTTCGGTCGCACAGGAGCCAATGAGAGTGCCCTCTCCTCGAAGTCCTCCATAAAGATGTCAGCGACTACTGGAGACACCGGAGACCCCATGGCCACGCCGTCGACTTGAAGGTACAATTCACCATTCCATAGCAAGCAGCCAGATGTAAGGCAATGTTCCAACAGCTTAGCATATTCCTCTGACATGTTCTGCTCACATAACCTCTTCTTGACAATTTCAATGCAGTCTTGTACCGGTAGCATCTATCTGGCTCACTATGGGACGTAGCCCCCCCCCCCAACACCCAATACAATTCCCCCCTACAGACTGCAGGAGTGTACAGGCTGGACTGTGAGTGTGGCCTATCATATGTCGGGCAGACGAAACGGAGCATTTCCACTCGGGTGAAGGAACACATAGCTGATGTCAAGCACCGTCGACCTAGGTCTGCTGTCTGTGAGCATGTCATGGATAAAGCCAATCACTCAATCAAGTTTGATAAGCCTCTGGTTCTTGCCAAGGAGAAGCGTTACATACCCAGAATGCTGCGCGAGGCCATTGAGATTAAGAAATATCCAAACTTTAATAGGGAAGATGGCTTTTCTCTACCACCAGCTTGGGATCCTGTAGTCCATCTGATAAAGGAGCAAGCGAGACATAGACTGTGAGACCTTAGTGTTGGATGATGCTGGACATTCTGATGTTTTGAAAAGATGTGTCCGGCCGAGTTTGTTGCCGGTCCCATATTGGGATACCCTCCTACAAATTAGGAGGGAATTAAATCTTCTCGGGTCCGTGGTGTAGGGTTGGAGCCGGCGTAGTTTTTATCGCGTATATATATCTTTACTTGAAAATAATTGTAGTGTATAACTAGCCTTATGAACCGATTTTGCATGTACAACCAGCCTTAAAGTTTGTAGTCTATGATTGTTCATTATTTTAGTATGTGGGTATTTTTGCACTTTGTAATTTTTTCCTCAGTCACCCGTTGACCACGAACGCTGTAAAGAGTTCGAAACGTCGGGATGTATTATAAATTCAATATACGCGATATAATCCGTTTTCATAGTTTTGTTTGTTTTTATTTTATTTTTATCACTAACATAGATTTATAAGTTTTGCTGTGCCTTGTACTAACAATAATATTGATTTTTTATTCGAAATAAAAATATTGAATTGAATTGAATTGAAAAACAAAAATAATTAACAGACATGGGAGTGGCTGCCGCATTCCTAGATTATTTTTCGAATATGGCTTGTGATATTACTAGAGAAATCAAATCATCTGCAATGCAAGCTCCATGCCTCCTTGTAGAAATATGACAGTACTTTTGAATTCAGCTATGTGAACCCACGTATATATAAAACATTTAAGTCTCTAAGCAATAAAAATACAGAAGATCTATGGGGCATGTCAATGAAATCTATATGCCATATTATTGAAATAATCACACCTTCTTTATGTATTATTTCAATTCTTGTATTGACAAGAGCGTATTTCCTAATCCTTCCTAATGCCTTTATTTAAGTCTGGAGAAAAAACTAACCCAGAAAATTTTCAAGAGTCATATATACACGTGTGATACATCATACGAAAGGTTATTAAATATATTATGATTCGTTAATACATTATTTATAAAAACAATGTATATTTTAAGAGTTACGAACAAAGAAAAAACACTTTTTATGAAAAAAGTTCATGTATATATATTTTATAACTCAACTAAAAACGTTATAACAATGTTGCGTATAATATAAAAGAAACCAGTTATTCAACTATACGTCACAGCTTAAATTTTTAATTTCCGATAAAAACTGTGGAAGTTGTATCAAAAAAACTAAAGCGCGCCAACAATTCTACTGAAATTCGCTGACTGAAAATATTTGAAGACGATGTATTTTCAAAATGGCATAACTTCGTCAAATGAAGGAGTTTAAGAATAAGTAATACTTCATTTTATAGAGCATACTAACTATTTACTAAAGCAAACTAAATTTGGCGATATCGTAAGTTCTTTTTAAGAAAAGTTATCTTAGAAAAGAAAAGAATGTTAAATTCTTAAAAAAATTGCATCTACCAAAGATGCACAAAAACTATAAGTGATAGCACTATAGTGTGTATGAGATATTGATAGAAAATTTATTAGGGATCATTTCGTTCCTACACACTTTTTCTGTATCTTGAACGTTTTCCTTAAAAATTTAGAAAAACCGCGTTTCGGGCCCTTTGCGGTGTGGGGGGTGACGCAGAGGGGGGAGGGGTGGGGACGGTTGATGAAAAATAACTTTGGTCCATAACGTACATATCTCAATATTTCGTATAATAGCAGCCGTAATTTCAGCTAATTTCCCTGAATTATGTCTTTGGTATTTGTGTGTCTATCTGTGACCTCGTAGCGCCGAAACAGATGAACCGATTTTAATGTGTTTTTTTTTGTTTGATAGCTGGCTTCACTGCGGTGAATTTTAGGTATATTTCATTAAAATCCATCTAGCCGTTTTGAAAATATAATGCACGTCGTCAAACGAGTATGGTTATTTTTTTTTTTTTTTTTAAGGTTATACAAGTACTTATAGCTTGAATACCATCCAACTTGTACAAAAACACATAAAGCCTTTTTTGTTCCAAATTTAATGAGGATTAATTCTGTCCTTGACACTTTTTTGATATCTTTTATAGTTTTCGTGAGAATGTCAAAAAACCAACAACGGGGACACATTTCAAGGTGAATTTTAAAGAGTACACCTAGATGTATCGTGCCACACAGGTTTGAAAACTTTATTAATTTGTTTCATATTCCCATACATTGCTTACATAGAATAACTCAATTATTTGTAGCCCAGGTGCACAAAACTTCAATTTTAACCGACTTTCAAAGGAGGAGATTAGGTACGAAACGAAACCGTTGTTTTGGTTGTTTATCAAACAAATTCAATTTATAAATTATAATTCCACTCCAAAATATAGTTTTCATGTGTTTTATGTAATGTTCTTTTATTTAATACCCGATAATTAGGACTATTCTTTGCATAATATGAGCGCATTAAGGTAGAATTGTTGGCGCGCTTTAGTTTTTTTTGTAGAACTTCCACAGTTTTTGTCAGAAATGAAAAATTTAAGCTGTGACGTATAGTTGAATAACTGGTTTCTTTTATATTAGACGCAACATTGTTATAACGTTTTCAGTTGAGCTATAAAATATATATACACGAACTATTCTCAAAAAAAGTGTTTCTTCTTTGTTTGTAACTCTTAAAATATACATTGTTTTTATAAATAATGTATTAACGAATCATAATATATTTAATAACCTTTCGTCTGAAGTAGCACACGTGTATATATGACTCATGGTATAGTTATAATTTAGATTTTGCAAAGTTCGGCAGCGGTCACATGTATGACGTCATTATTTGTTACTCAGGCACTATAGAGATTGTCTCCCAGCAGTTTTATGATCCTTTTTATATTGCTGATAACATACTAGAAGCTTATGCGGATTATCCTGAAAATGACCAATTTCGATTATTTTTACTTTAATGCATTTGTACTAGCAAATACCTACATTTTGATGCATAATTTTCACATTTTTGGTCTGATTTTGATTATATTGATATTAGTGTATGGCTTGAGACATCAGCTTTAATTTTGTAGTACATTGCTTTAACGTCCGACTTTTGGTTTGGTTGAAAAATCCAAAAATTCGATTTTTTTTTCATCATTTTGATTTATTTTTAAATTTCTCTTAAACTGTTGTATATTTTGGTACATAACATATTAGTGAAATATATAATATTTTATTGGCTTTCGTTTAATATCCCACACGTGTATGTGCAATGCATAGTTTGGGTGCAAAATGCAATATTCGCAACAAGGCGGGAGTCGTTTTGATGACGTCATTCCGCTGAAGTAGATGGCCGGCGCCGCTGTCTCCCGGCAGTTTTGGAGACCCAGTACCATGCCCAGTAACATACTAAAAGTTGAAAGCGGTTTCCGGATCTGAACTATATTCCCATAAGGGCCATAAGGCAGTGCACTAGGAGCGTTTTTCGACTTTAAATACATGAGTGACCCGTTATTAATATATTTTTCAACACACTTGCTCAAAACGACGTTTTTATTCCACCGATTTTTGGCTCTTAATCCTAGATATTAAACACGCGTGTTTTTTCAGTATAATATAACACTCGTGCCTTTTCATTATATTATCCGAATGAGTTAAGAAGGTAACTGATTGCTAATAATATGCATGGAAACGGAGCCTTCTTTAATTGGTCGGGCTGGCGGGCACCGGCGCGCCCGAGCGCCTTCCGCGCCCGGCCGGCCCGCCCGCGGCCGGGGCGAGGGGCGGCCGGCAGTATGACAGATTTTAGACTTTTACTAACGGTTTTAACAATTAAAATTTAATTAATATGAAACTTTCTTTTTTTTCCTCGCAAGTGTGTTGAAAAACGTCGTATGAAACGCGTGTGCATTGGTTATTACACACATCGGCTTTCTTATTGCGCGCTCGCTTACAGCTCGCGCGCACAATATCGCCTCGTGTGTAGTAACCAACTTAGCACACTTGTATCACTATAATATGTCACACAGGTTTGAAAATGAAAACATGAGTCAACTAGATATTAAAGTTATGGAAAAATATGCCTTTGGCATGACAACACATTAGGCAAATTTGCATCAGATTAAGTCAACAGATTAAGTTACTATGCACAGGAAAAACTTATAACCTACTTTTTTTTCTCTATAGGTTACACCTAGAAGTTAGTATGAAAGTGCCATTATAGAATCCCTCGCGGACGAATTCGCGGGCATTTGTTAGTGAGGGTAAAATAAAACTAAACTAAAATGTCGACACTGCGCTAGCTTACTAACCTCCATTGCTCCAATTTCAGCGTCCACGTGGAGTATTCGGAATTTGCTGATTCCGTAGACTGCCGTGTTCGTGAAGTGGAGAGTGGTGCCGAACGAGATCGTCTGCTTCATGTTGGGCACCGGGTAGGGCTCCGGGATGTCGGCGCCAGGGATTCCAATCGGGTCCGGCTGTTTGAAGTGTTCTAAGATTTTTATAATTGTTTTGCTTATCCTTTCTTCACCCTCGGCTAGCATTTCCGATGTATTATCATCTGGTATGTCCGCATCTGAATAAAACACAAGTATTTAATGGAGTATTACTTAAGCATAAGTAATGCTTCCTTATTGAGTATACCTATACCTATGAGTTGTTTTCACTAGTTTAATGAGATAGTATCTACCCTACACACTCCAATTATGGACGACTAACCCACAATCTTAAATCCTGTAAAACGTAGGTTTTATATGTACATTTTAGTTTAGGGTCCCTTTTTATAGTTTTTCGTAAATATGAAACTATCCTATGTCCTTTCCCGGGGCTCAAACTATCTTTATACCAAATTTTAACTAAATCGGTTCAGTGGTTTAATCGTGAAGAGGTAACAGACAGACAGACAGACTTTCTCATTTATAATATTAGTATGGATTTTAAACGATTTATATCATGAAATAAAACTATGAAAACGGATTATATCGCGTATATTGAATTTATAATACATCCCGACGTTTCGAACTCTTTACAGCGTTCGTGGTCAACGGGTGACTGAGGAAAAATTACAAAATGCAAAAATACCCACATACTAAAATAATGAACAATCATAGACTACAAACTTTAAGGCTGGTTGTACATGCAAAATCGGTTCATAAGGCTAGTTATACACTATAATTATTTTTCAAGTAAAGATATATATATATACGCGATAAAAATAAACATGATTAACATTTGGCTTGTGCCTAGCCTTATTTTTATTAGGTACATATGCAAACAAACTATGAATTTAAGGTGCAGTAGGTTCAGAAAACGGAGTTATTAAAAAGTCGTAGCTCTTTTTTGGATCACAATACGGCTGCCATCAATCTTGAGGCTTTTCTCGAGGGACTGTGTCGATTCAAATCTTGAGTTTTTGAATTTCGCTCGATAGAAAAAAAATCACGAACATAGGTCTAAAATGCTCTTTAAAAATTGGTAACAAATTATTCACATAAGTTAAAAATATGAAAATTGCTACTAAAAATCGGCTGTATTATGTTTGAGGGAACGTATTGATTACTTTTTATTTTATTCAAATGTACAAAAATTTTAAATTAAAAAATATGATCTCGCTTACGCTTACGTTCAGTGAGAGTGAGAGAAGAACACGAACTTACTGGGACTTAAGTCAGTCAGCCAGTTTACTTAATTTTAATAACACAACAACGGTAACCTAGTTTCATACGCATTACGCAGTGTGTTCTCAAAGTTAGCAAAGTCTCAATATCACGATTATTGACATGTTATCAGCATGTTGTTTTTCAGAACATAAGTTTTAAAAATGTACCTTGAGCGAGGTCGCAGCGGCAGCAGCAACAGACTACTGCGATGAGCAGCGCGCGTGCCCACATCCTCGCTTCCCGTCTAACCCTCTACTACTAGTATAGTACTACTCGCCACTCGCCATCCGGGAGGGGTGAGGGGTCACAGTCACAGTTTATCTGTCTGCCGCGTCACAATCAATTCGCCTTAGTTTGTTATCGTAGGGACTCAGTACTAATGATGTCTCGTGGTTATTTTGATATGCATTAGTTAATGCATTTCAGACAATAAGATTATCTTTAAAATGTTCACGCGGCGCTTTGTTTTTCGTTTACTTAATTCCTAGTTATTGACGGTGGATTAGCATAACACAACAATAATGCCAATAGATATTAAGTGAAATGCTTACCTACGGCAACAATAAAGTAATATTTTAAAGTACCTCTGTATAAATGTATATTATATACAGTGTGGAAAAAAATATGGGCCCTAGAGGGAAAGTAACTTAAAACCTTAAGTTAGCTCATTTTACTTAAAGGAAACATTCTTTTTTTTTAAGAAACAAAACTGCATTCATTTTTTTTTAATTCGCTTTTCTCGCCCGGGAATCGAACCCACTAAAAATTCCAAAAAATAAACATCCTCTATTTTATTCTTCTAGTCGATACAGAACTTTTCTCCAAGAAACATTAGGTCTTACACGTCTGTCGTACAAAATATCCATAAGATCGAATAATTAGTACTCAATAATATTTTTAGACAGGCAAAATTGAACTTTTTTTTGTAACATCTGTGAATGCGGGTTTGTTTCTTTAAAAAAATAAAAGAATGTTTCTTGAAGTAAAATGAAAGTGTTCTACATGTTTCTTGTAGATAATTTTGTTATTTATTTATGTGTTAGATTTTTTTTGCTATGGGTCATACTTTACGAGTTATTTACGAAAAACTAAAAAAAAATTGCCTTATAATTAATTATAATTAACTTTCCATACATCTTTTTTGTAGAAAATGTTGTGGAGATTATTTACGTTTAATAACATTTTTTTTGCGTTTGGCCACTTACTTAAAATCAATTCTATGGTCCGGTTTATATATTTTCGTAAATAACTCGTAAACAGTGACAGTGACGTAAACTTTCCCGCTTTAATATCTTTGTAAATATCGATCCTAGCACCTTTGCCTACAGCTATGCCAAAATTCGCTTATACACGAATTATTTCCCCTATTTGGCTGTTTTTGGTCTTCGTTTGGTGTACTATAGTAGTAGGTTAGGGTAAGGGTAGATAAATAAACTACAATAATCAGAAAGCAATATATGTATGTAACTCAGTAAGGTTTTCTAAGGTAGATACTTAACTAAAAATTGAAAAAATCATCTTCACCAAAAGATTCTGTCACAGAGGGTACATCTTTTAGAGATGACAATTTAAACCCTTTTTGCTGAATTTCATCCACTTTCGGTAATTCCGCTTTAATTGTTTCTTCCACATTGATTTTATCTAGTTCTTGTTGCACTTTTCCCTTTATGAGACCTTCTGAAGCATCCATAATCTGATAACGTAATAGATTGGGCAATATGTTGACCGACAGTTCAATGAGGTAGTCCAAAGTGCCTGCTCCATCACAACGAACTTGTATATTACCCAATTCTAAATCTAAGTCTCTAAATTCGGGAGTAAGTGTTACGTCTAGTGGCTGGGCCAGAACAATTCTCGCGTTCAGAAATTCAACTGAAAATGAGGCAGCCCCGGAACGCTTCACCAGGCCTCTGATGGCTGAAAAGTCCCATTGTAAAGTGCCCAACATTCTCTGTGTGCCTATTTCAAAGTCGGCTATGGCCGTATTATTTTCCATTTTCAACGTTATATTGCCGACACGGTGAAAAGACGATATTCCTGTAATCCATATGTCACTCAAGGTAACAGTGAATATGCTGACTGTAGTATTATAATCCTTAACTTTATATGGATCCATGCCCTTATCCTGTACGATCTTTCGGGCGCCTGCGATCACCATATCTAACGGCGATACGGAATTAGGAAACTGAACATCTCCGGCTACTTGCTCCAGTTTTTCGTTAATTCCATTTCTGGCTTTGGTATAGGCTTCCTTGAGGACGAATGGTTTGATCGAGTCAAATAATAGCGTACCAGCTGAATTTATGACACTTTGAAGCATGCTGGCGAATGTGCCAAGGTTTTCAAAGTTGGCAACCATTGAGCTGAAGGACATGTCCATGGCGATGTCCTGAGCCCTGAGCTTTCCGTCTCGCTCTACCCCGAGATTGGCTTTGGCGGTGATATGGAGGCCACTGACGTGCACTGTGAACGGCCCGTTGTTTCTGTTTAACCACGTCGATAACGTGTAGTTCCCTTTGGCTTGCAGATTGTCTATCAATAAGGCAGCAGTCACCTGAAAACGTAACGGATTACGGTTATTTTTGTTCATTAGACCAAGATAAGTCTGCAACGATTTTGATATCACCGCAGTGCAAGTGTTATTTATACGTCATATTTCATAGAAGGTTGAGGTTTAAAATAACACTTGCACTGCGTGTGATATCAAAACCGTCGCACACTTATCTTGGTCTAACTTTAACTAGTTCTGACTAAGAAATTACGTCAGCTCTTTACCCTCGACCCATCCCTTTAACCTTTCCACCCTTATGTTCCATTTTCCTGATCTATTTGCAGAGGTATACTATCGACCTTAGTTCTTTCTTCCGTTGCTGTCAGATTTCTAGTTTCAGTCAATTTACAATTTTAATAAAAAAAATTGACACTTGATGGCATTATAAAATTCAATGTTGCGTTTTTTCTTTTTATTATGTCTCAGCGGTCAGAATCTCAGCGTTCTTACGCAATAAAAGATTTTTTTAAAGCCAGCGATTCGTTAGTTATTGCCGCCGCGACCGACAATTTTGTTCACATTACAATATTCGTAGTGTAAGTAATGGGCCGACTGTTAATTTGATTCGGTCCCACGACCAAAGTTTTCGACATTTCGACCAAAACTTATTCGGCCCAGAATATCCCAAGATCAGGCCCCAGCCGATATACTTGGACACCGGAAAACATAATGAGTGTGCAGCGGAGTTTGGACGAAAATCCGACCCCTATTTTTATGGTTCTGTACCTCAAAAGGATCACCTAGAAGACCTGTCTGCCTGTCTGTCCGTCTGTCACAGCCTATTTTCTCCGAAACTACTGGACCAATTAAGTTGAAATTTGGTATACATATGTAAGTTTAAACCAATGAATTTTAAACATGGGGGCCACTTTTGGGAGGGGGGGGGGGTAAATGAGAAAATCAGCACCATTTCGCCGGCTATGCCGCAGCGTGTAGTGCTAAACAACGCGAGGCTCCGCTTCGAAGAATGCGTACGTGTTCACGAAGGTCATTCAGAGGTTATAATTTTTAAGTAACTAAATCCGCATTTGTGCTCTTTTCTAATAGATGTAAATACTTTTTCTACCTTAAGCCGTTGTTTTTTGTTTCATATTAGAAACATAAATCTGCCACAGCCTGTATTTAATTTATTATTATTTTTGTGTCATCACATTTTTATTCAAAAAGATAGATTTCCAATTTCACTCTATTTCACGTGTTGAGTTCATAAAGTTAGAATGTAATCTAAAAAACTGTTAATTCATAAATAAATCTGTTTTAAATATTTATTTATTTTATTTCTGTAATATTATTGTGTTATGTTTGTAGAATGTCCTGTAATATTTATTTATTTTTAATTAATAAAATAAATAAATATTACAGGACATTCTTGCACAGATTGACTAATAGCCTAAGATGCGGTATATTATATATGGTCGACCTTCACCGATACGTCTGACGGATGAAACTTATATTTTATGAAAGTAAATATGTTCCTGAACATAAATAAATAGGGTTGCCTAAAGAAATATGGTCAACGCTATTTTTAATTAATTTTGGAAAAATGATAGTGTGGGATGTCGTTGGATAGGTCTTTCAAAATAAATAGGGGTCTTTAAACAACAGTTTTTGATAAAGTAAATCATTTCGGAACTAATTATTTGTAAAAAAAAGGGTTTTTCCTTCTAACTTTTGACCATCAGTCCAAAAAATATGAAAAAAAATCATGAAAAATAGTGCTTAATAAACACATTCGATAAAAGTTAAAACAATCGTGATCAGCTAGCCGTTTTTGAGTTATCGCTCAGTCTAGTCTAAGCATTTTCGCAGGCAACTCTATACTGTATTGGCAATAAAAATACCATCATTTTGATATATAATTCAAGCGTCAGACAGATGAGTGCAATTATCGATATAAACTCACCGCGGAATAACTTAATTTTAATTCTTTAAAAAAAGGGAACCCCCCTTAAAAAAACCAACCCACTGAAAAGCACAAAATAATTTTTATATAGTTACCCCACCCCTATCATTGTCCAGTCCCTATCCCGTCGTAAAGCAAATTTCTGCCAAAAAGTAATTAATACCCAATAATAAGCAAATTAATAACCATCCGGGTAATGACTTAGTTTTTGAAGGCGGTGCCAAACCAAAAAAATACATATATTTAGTTCTTGCACTACTACTTCTCGTATTTTATTTCTATTTGGCAAAAAAAAAATGTTTTTGTTGGTTTGGCACCGCCTTCAAAAACTAAGTCATTACCCGGATCAGCGGCGGTTGGTGACTTTACATTATGGGAGTTAACTCACAGTAAAAAGACTACAACTACACACACTATTAACCGTCATTGAAGTCTAGGTTAACCCGGTTATAGATTTTCGGTATTACAAATATCTTGACGACCGATAGACGCCATCTGCAAGTAATTTTTTAAATGGATTCGAGGTTGTGAATGTTTTTATTTTATTTTATGGAAAGATGTGCTAAATTGTTAACACACAATCGGTTTCGGTCAAAACAAACTCACCGCAAAGCCGCACCGCAAACACAAGACAAAATACCACACACCCTCACACGAAACACGAAAAACAAAATACCTAGTGTAGCGTTCGCTACATATTTTATTTTTTTGCCATCTATCGGTGGTTTTTGGAACTTCTTCCATATCAACGTAGGTTGCGTATTTCTTCGGGTTTTTGTTGTTGATTGTTATGCGAGGGTTAGTGGGTTATCATTAGCGCGGAATTCTCTTAGATGGCGCTCTAAAAAAACATATGGAACCTTTTTTTTGGACTGAGATATTTTCGATGTTGGCAGGTTACAATTGCGTTCAATTTTGAATTTCAATTCTGATTCGGAAAGAAGAAATTTGTTTTCTTCGGAGGACGTCAGATGGATTTTGAGAGTGACGTGGAAAGATCTGTTTGTGGTCCGCGAATATTTTTTCAATTTTTTTCCTTGTTTCCGTCAAGTAAACCTTTAATCGAGAGGCACGTTTTCTTCGGAAGTGGCCAATAATAACTTGGAGAGCGCTTTTCTTCCCGTCGTTCCGCGGCCTTGTTGGCCGTAGTTGCCTGCACCAGGACCTTTTTAAGGCCACCGTCGAGCAGTGCTCCGGTGGTACGTGGTGGCCGTATCAACGACAAGGCACAGCCGCCGACGGGCAGTCGGCAGTGGATGGTCGTCGACCGGCGGTCAGGTATCAGACCCACGGAGGACACGAGCCCGCATACTGCGTGGTTCGATAGGTCACGGTACAGCGTTGGTTGGCCGAACGTTTTCTTTGGAAAGGAACTAGCAGACCCACGAAGGACACGAGCCCGCATACTGCGTGGTTCGATAGGACACGGTACAGCGTTGGTTGGCCGAACGTTTTCTTTGTAAAGGAACTAGCAAATTGTCATCGTCTACGGAGCTTGAATAATTTTTAACGTTATGGGATCGGTTCCCGTTAAAAACCCAATAATTGTTCATTGTAATTTTTCAGTGCCATATTTCTTTTAATTCTGTAAAGCCGCTGTTATCCGTATTCCGCATTTCTTTACGGCATTTTCAAAATTCTAATTGCCCCTAATTGTCAGGCGAAACTAATATTCGGCATTAAATTTAGGTACCTAT
This sequence comes from Cydia strobilella, assembly GCF_947568885.1. Taxonomy (NCBI): domain Eukaryota; kingdom Metazoa; phylum Arthropoda; class Insecta; order Lepidoptera; family Tortricidae; genus Cydia; species Cydia strobilella. Next base: position 37,806,575 of record NC_086068.1, on the reverse strand, counting down.
CACCCGTTGAAACAGCCATTATCGTCCATAATCTCCATCTCATTAATCCATTTCTTTCCTTCTACAGCTAAATTTATACGCCGATATCTTTCGCACGTACACCAGTTCACGCCAGTGCGGAAAGCGGACCGTCAGAAAAATAATTTGTTTTGGTTATAATAATTTTTTAAATTCCATGTGTAGATTTTTTAGTGGTGTTCGGAAGTTCTTAACAAATTATACGTGTTGTGCAGAAGTATTGGTTTTACTCCACTAGTTACTTTTATCACATCCACACATATATATAAGTTTTTGTTTTCCTTCAAGGTCGTCCTTTTGTATTTAACTTGACTTTAACGATTTTGTACTTTTATCACATTCTCACGTTAAATTCATTCATTTTTAAACACCTCACAACAAACAAATTGTGTGCACTCACTGTTTAAACTGTTGTTTAATCTATTAAAATGAAAAAAAAGCCAAAATTGCATTTACGCGTGTACTTTAAAATTGAATAAGGTTATCTCGATTTTCTGTCAATGGCTGATAAGACCGTTTTTCTTAAGAACACCTAAAATAATAATTTTAAAATGAATCTCAGTCTCCAGTTTGCTGTTCATTCAAACTGAGAAAATCCAAATTTCTGAGTCAATATACGACCGCTGTGTTATATGCCATTAAAAATTTAACATTAATAACCCCACGTCACGATGCATTGTTATAAATTAAATTAATAATTATTAAATTTAATTTATAACAATGTCACGAACTGTCACGTCAAGCGGTTGACAAAAAATTTCTTGCGTTAATTTTAAGATTTCAGTGTTCGAAAAGATTTCAAAATCTCCTGAAAAGCCGTCGATTAATTGTATCCACGTATGAGTAGCGACGAGTGGCGTTACGAGTGATCTAAGCGAGGACGGCTTCAAGCCCGGGACCGGGACGCAGCAGCAGCGTAGCAAACGTTGCTTCGTGCAGCGTAATAATAGGTCCGTTCAGGTTCCGTGCACCGGGCGCGGGCGGCGCCGGCCGTGGCGGCAAGAGCGTGGCAGCGGAGAGCCGGCCGCGATCCTGCGTTGCTACCTGGAGCCTCTAGTTATCTGCCACTGCCATTGATTTCGCTACTCCGAAGCAAACTCAGTTACCGCTCAAGTACCTACTTACTTGATGGAAAAATAAAACCTAAATAAATAAAATTATCCTGAATAATGAATATGAAAGAAATGTGCCATGTGTCGAATTTTTGGTGAAATGTTGTTGTGTTTTTGTGACCTACCTATCTTATAATTCACCGCTAACCGTTCACCGTTATTTGTATGTAAATTTTTAAGTTTAGAATTAAGTAGTTTTTATTTTATATCCCGAGATTTTAAATGTCTTCACAACCATGCATTAAGGCGTCGGATTTGCTGTATTGCCCCATTTGTGTTGATAACAAACAATACAAAGGACAGCGGGGGCTTGCCATCCATACGGGTCGCCGACATGGCACCCGTATGGTTGTCGACACCCCGCTGCCCAGCGCGTCTCAACCCGTACCGTCAGACTTTGCTAGGGGCCCTACAGCAGCAGTATCAACGTCACCTACAGATGCAACATCTCTCGCCAATAAATTAGGGCTTTTGAAGACCAACAACCCAGTCATAAAAAGGATACCTCGTGGTGCACGCATTACTGTTGCACGAAGCCTCACCGAGTGCGTAGCTAAGGTTGTTGCTGAAAATTCATTTGGAGCGTCTACTCACGTTTCCTTACAAAGTTTTGCATGCAGATAGATCCAAGAAATCGTCACACACCTCTCAAATAAAAAGTAATACGTTTTCTATTTCCGATTCGCCTATCATCTCGCAAGGTCGTAACATTAACACTCGCACTCCTGCGAGTTCACTAGCCTTTAAAGTTAGGTACATCGAAAATAAACTTTCGGACGGAGACGTGGGGGGAGCTGCCCGGCTTCTTTTCTCGTGCGACGACTTAGCTACGCACTCTCCCGAGACTTACGCCGCCCTGAGGGAAAATTTAATGATAAACTGACGCATCTCTTCAAGCCCAAGCAGCTGGGATTTGGTGTATAAGGGGGATGTGAGGCGGCAGTTCACGCTGCACGCACGTTTTTAAGTAGTCCGGATTTCGAAATTTTTGTAAAATTAGATGTAAAAAACGCTTTTAATTCGGTCGATCGCGGTGCATTGCTGGCAGCGGTAAAAAAAGAACTGCCAGACATCTACAAATACATTTGGCAATGTTACGGAGCACCGACAAAATTGCTATTTGGAGATAACATCATTTCATCGTGCATGGGCTGCCAACAAGGGGACCCGCTTGGGCCAGCCATTTTTAGTCTAGTCATCCACCCCATCATATCAAGTTTTATTCAAAATTCAACATATGGTATCTAGACGACGGATCTCTTGGAGGAGACGCTGTAACGGTTTTAGAAGATATATTATTTATTATAGAAAAGTTTACAGAAATCGGACTCTCACTAAATTATACCAAATGTGAAATATTTTTCCCTGAACACCTTCCTTCTGACAAGAAAGCTGACATTTTGAAAAATTTTAACGAAGTTTTACCAAATATTTCAATTCAATCAAAATCAGATCCCACTCTTTTAGGCTCACCAATCTTTGGCGAAGCTATTGCACCTGTTATTAACTGTAAGCTAAATTTATTTCACACTACATCAGAGTTACTTTTCAAAATAAACCCGCATATGGCTCTCTTCATCATCCGTTTCTGTCTATTTACCCCAAAATTCATGTATGTGCTACGTAGCTGCCTAGTTTGGAAATTTCCCTCAAGTCTTTCATCCATTGACTCCTCTCTTCAGACAACGCTATCAAAAATTTAAAATATACAGTTTGATTCTAGATCATGGACCCAGGCGGTTCTCCCAATTAGGTTTGGGGGGCTCGGAGTTCGCACTTCGACCAGCTCGGCCTTACCTGCTTTTCTGTCTTCCGTGTACGGCTCGCTGTCTCTCATCGGTGTCATTCTAAACCTTCCACAGATACTCGATGATCAGGTAGCGAGCCTCAAGGAGGCCAGAGAAGTATGGTGCCAGTCGTGCCCGAGTGCGGACATCCCAGACGCCAAGCACATTCAACGGGCGTGGGACTCCCCTCGTCTAGAGGTAGTCCATGCCTCAGTTGTAGAAAATAGCCCAGACGACTTTGAACGCGCTCGCATTCTGGCGGTTTCGGCCCCCGAGTCGGGCCACTGGTTACAGGCTCTCCCTTCCAAGGCAATAGGCACGGTTCTGGACCCAAGTAGCTTAAGGATAGCAATAGGCTTGAGGCTTGGTTCCAGAATTTGTGTTTCCCACACGTGTGCCTGCGGCAAAGGTGTGGACCAGCTGGGCCATCATGGCCTCTCTTGCGCATAAAGCGCCGGCCGCATGTATCGCCATGGCACTATCAACGATATGGTCCGTCGCGCGCTTGCCACCGTCTCTGTGCCTGCAGTTTTAGAACCAGTGGGCATGGCTAGAGACGACGGCAAGCGTCCCGACGGAGCCACGTTGGTGCCGTGGAAATTAGGAAGAGCCCTGGTGTGGGACGCGACGTGCGTTGACACCCTTGCACAGTCCCATATCGGGGCGACCTGCATCCAGGCTGGCGCTGCGGCTGACCAGGCCCAGATTCTCAAGCGCCGCAAATACTCGACCTTAATAGTTAACGACTATGAGTTTGCGGCGCTCGCAATAGAGACTCTGGGTCCTTGGTCATCCGACATGAAGACATTTATGAGAGCTTTGTCGGCATGGCTGGTCGATTCCAGAGGGGACCTTAGGGCCGGTGCGTACCTCCCTCAGCGTATCGCCCTAGCGGTACAGAGAGGTAACGCTGCCGGCGTAATGGGGTCCATGCCGCAGGCCGACTTGTTGGACGGGGCATTTTTTTTATGATTGGGTTTTAGGTTAGTTTAATTTTTATACTCTATGTTTAGGTAGTTATTTATTTAATTTTAAATTGTATTTCAATACTAAAAAATGTAGAAAATTTATAACAACATTAACAACTAATAAGGCATAGCATCCAATTTAGAGTATGGCACAGGCACTGGCTTGTTCTTACGAATTTTACCTTAATTTATTAATCAAAGGAGCTGAGTTTTGAATGATTCACGGTTAGTTTCACTAGACTTATATTGACCGGGATATAGTGCAAAGGGTGATCACGGTCTATATCCCGGTCAATATAAGTCTAGCAAAGGAGCTGAGGTAAACATGAGTTGGTAGAGGTTGATACGCAGATGCAGAGATCAGAGAGGAAAAATATACCTGATTGTGGCTGGTCCGTCTTCCTCGTGATATTTTACTTAACCAAAAAGTTATTGGTATTTTGCACACAAGTTACAAGAACCGAGTCGGGGTTAGGACCCACAACCATTGGTTTAAAAATCAAAATTTATACCTATATAATTTGTATATTTATAATAAATCTGTTTTCTTTTTGACGTTTCGTAGTATATGTATTACTTACTTTATGTTAATTGTCAAGTATTTTTTTAAATAATAGATAATTGTCACATGTTCGTTTTCATGATAGATCTACACCCACGCAACTGCATGTCATGTTCTTGCGGTTTATTTTTATGACGCCAAGATCGAAAGTTGACTATAACTCCATCTTGCGTCCAGTAGAGGAATCAAAATAGTATAGAAAAATAAAATTGCTCTATGCCGTAGAATCCCCTTTTGAATGTGATAAATCTATATATGGCGGCCATACCCATCGACAAAAAAGTTTACTTTTGAGATCATTTCATACATTTGACAACTAGAATCCTGACTAGAGCCGGGACACGTAGGCAAAGTGCGTACCAAAAGTACGTTTCTATGAAAATACCAGTTTTACGAGTACGACCGCCAATAGGCAATTTACGTGCTTACCGTGCTTAAGCGTCTTACAAATAAGGGTTATTTATGCAAATATCGACTTTTTATTAGTAGGGATCTGCCGTATCGTGACGTTTTGAGTCAAGGTCATTAATCAACTGACATATTAACAACGTAAAAATTACCTCCATTATTTTTTGATCCAACAGACACCCAGACGACTGTCAGTTAACAAAAAAATATTTTACTTATTAAAGTAAAGGTAAGAATGGCTGTACGAGGTGTTGGAAATTTTATATTTGTTATATTTCAATAAATAAAGTCCGTGCTTTTAAATACTCGACAAAACTAAAGGTCGTCCATTAAGAAATACCTGTTCCAAAAACTATTCCAGTAAAACGCCCCACCTCTAGTGTGGAAATGTTCATTAACTCTGTCAGCAAATTTACCTATTCGACAACACACGATTTCTTCCATTCAACTGAAGTTCAACACGAAACGTCACTTAACGCATGTCGAATACCGCTCCTGTTTACAAACAAGTGACAATATGGCGCGCGTACCTAATGCGCGCGCATTCGATGAAAGGGCGCAAGGTCAAACGGGCAGAAAATCTTCTGTTTCACGTGCGGAACTGTGGCGAAACTTCTCTTTCGCTCTTATTGATTTCCTATTGATTTTATGTACTAAATCTTTTTCATAGGAGCAATTCAAAGCGCTCCGCTTCGCGCGTTACCTATGATTCCTATACCTCATATAGACGCGCTGTGCCTACGGTTATCTTCGGCTTGCTTCGCCCTAAGCAGATTATGCCCATGGATTTGGCTAACGTAAAGAAAGCCTACTACGGCTACTTTAACTCCATATTAACTTACGGTATTGACCTTTGGGGCTGGGCTGCGAAACGTGAGCGAGTATTCAAACTCCAAAAAAGAGCATTGCGCATCATCGCTGGTATTAGTTGGCATCATCCTGCAAAGGACTTGTTCATAAAACACAACATACTAACCGTACCTAGTCTTTACATCTTGGAAATGGCTAAGTATGTTAGAAGTAATATTAACCACTTCCATACCAACGCTGATGAGCACGGCTCCATCACGCGACGGCGACATGACCTGAGCTTGCCACACACACGACTGGCTAAAACTAAAAAATGCCTTAACTTTATAATAAGATCCCTCCGGCAATAAAGCAGGCCCCGAGTTACGCTTCATTTGTACGTCAAATGAAAACAAAATTATTAGTCAAAGATGCATTGTACACCATTGACGAATTCTTTTTGTAAATAAGTATTTACGTTGTAATAGTAATAGTTGTTTAATGTATATTTAATATCTAATGTAATGTGTAATTGTAAACCGACGGACGTATAAAATTTAAAATTTTATGAATAAATAATTAAATGGAATTGAATTTAATTGAATATGAAATTATAGGACTAGGCCGAGTAGTATAGGCTGTTTATAAACTTATAATGAATAAAGGTAATTATTTAATTGGTATTGACTTTTTTACGATAGATCTTAAATAGTAATATATTAATAAAAAAAAAAAATCAAAATTCGTTTATTTTTTAACAAGGTTTATCCTGGGTGTCGAATCCTCCTTTTAAGTTTGACACTTGTGTTAGGAGGTATTCGCTCTTTCTTACAAAGGTGAGAAAAAATTAAAAAATAGGTTTCACATTATTATAAGTATTATAACTATAACTAAACATTACAAGAATTGATAGTTCTGTTTTTTTTTTCCTGTCGGTGTAGGTGCATTAAGCGTTCACGGTTGTAATTATAATATAATATATATACACATATACAATACACATACATATACACATACATACATATATACATTTTGATTTTACATAAGGTGTGTAACCTTACATTTCAAATAAAGAGGGTAAAGCTCTTAGTTAGGTGGAATAGTAAGTGTGTAAGAGTGTATGTGTGTATGGTCGCATGAGTCGTGCAAATCTCGGATCCGGTGCGATAAAGGTCAAGGTATCATTGTTTCGGTTTCTTCGTATGTTTTACTTTTTAACCATATCGTAGTCTTTATTTTACACTCGTTATATGATTTATTGTAAATACTAATAATTCTATTCGCTTTGTTGTAAAGATGAATAGATGTGGTATTAAATTGCCTTTTAGCAAAAGATTAATTAGGTACTATATTAGGTACTAATTTATGGGAGTGCACTGCACAAGCGCTCCTTAAGGCGGTTCCCTGAGCCAGAAGGCGAAAAATCTCCTTATATGATCATGTTTTTCTAAGAGGCGTTGATATTCGTAGACGTGGAAAAAATATATGTAGTTCTTGACTAAATTATCTTTAATATCATAGCTTCCGATACACGAATTATGACACTTCGCTTGACACAATTAATTCCCAAAGTAACCTCTTAACTCGGACTTTTAATCCAACTTTACTCGGTTATTTATTATGTGATACTATAAACAAAAAAAGAAGAAAAAACAATCTTAACTTAAATAGTAATTTCATAGCTTTCGAATTTTTGATATTGTAAGGTAACGTTTTTAAAATAAATAAAAATCGACAAAATTCGATCAAAATTGACGCTTGGCGCGCATGATCTTTCTCATTCTTTCTTGCGAAACAGCCTTAAGGCGGGCCGAGCCTGACCCGTATGGTTATTAATTTGCTTATTATTAGGTATTAATTACTTTTTGGCAGAAATTTGCTTTACTACGGGATAGGAACTGGACAAGGATAGGGGTGGGGTAATTATATAAAAAATATTTTGTGCTTTTCAGTGGGTTGGTTTTTAAAAAGGAAGTTTTTTTTTTTTTTTGTTTTTTTTTTTTTTTTACTTTTTAATAGTAACTTGTTTTATTTTTATTTATTTTTTGTTTTTTATCAATTAAATTTAATTTTTGACTTTTTAGTGATAGTTGTTTTTTTGTTTCAATTTTTTATCATCTTTTTTTAAATTTATTTATTTTATTTTACTGTTTAGTGATTTATTTTACATTTTTAGATTTTGGACTATATTAGTTTGTTTACAGTTAGGTTCTCCATTTAGTTTTGGGCTAGTAGGTACTAGAGTGTAGGCGATGGCCAACCGCTATAATTATTCGCGACGTAACTTTGACGTTTCGATGCTAAACGATTTGTAAATGTAGTTAGGTATACGTATTATGTTTCGTTCTATTGTAACTAAGATTTAGTTAACTTAGACACTCCCACTCCCAGTCCCACTCCCATTCCCAGTCCCAAGCTCCAGGTCCCAGGCTCAGTCCGACTCCGACTCCGACTCCGACTCCCACTCCCACTCTTACTACCACTATTTCATCTAAACACAAAATTTCATCTAAATCGGTTTCAGCAAATCAAAGACGATAGGTATACCGATAGCAGCGCCACCTACCGGGTCCAATTGGTTTTTCAAACCATCCCTGTATACTTAAACCTCCAGAATGTTACAAACTTTTCTGAAAACCGCATCAAAATCGGATCAGCCAACCGCGAGATAATCGCGAACAAACATACATATGTACACACAAACATACGGGTCAAACTGAAAACCTCCTTCTTTTAAGGCGGTTTAAAAAAAGTTGATCGATCCACCTGCAACATAGGCACACGACGACGAGACGACGACGACGAGACCAAAACAGTAGTTGCCTATGTTTCCCCAAACCTGAGTTCCACTAGGTACAGTCCGGGTTCAGCATCAGCTCTATCTTGGGTACTGCTCTCCCAAGTGCTCATCAAGGCGTGTCAGATGTCCAAAACAGAGTGTGCCTATGTTGCATCAAACCTGACTTCCACTAGGTACAGCCAGGGTTCAGCTTCAGTTCTATCTTGGGTACAGCTCTCCCAAGTATTCATCAAGACGTGTTGGATGACCAAAACAGCGTGTGCCTATGTTGCACCAAACCTGAGTTCCACATGGTACAGCCAGGGTTTAGCATCAGCTCTATCTTGGGTACTGCTCTCCCAAGTGCACATCAAGACGTGTCTGAAGACCAAAACAGCGTGTGCCTATGTTGCACCAAACCTGAGTTCCACTAGGTACAGCCAGGGTTCAGCATCAGCTCAGCTCTATGTATACTAAAACCTTCTCCAGAATATAACAAACATTTTTTGAAAACCGCATCAAAATCGGGTCAGCAAAACGCGAGATAATCGCGAACAAACATACATACATATTTACGTACATACATATATATATACATACAAACAACAAACAAACTGAGAACCTCCTTTACTTTTGAAGGCGGTTAAAAAGAGAGGAACCTAATTGATTCATGTTGTACAAGTTGTATACTTTCCATTGGAACTTATTTCGTTCGTCAGACAACTGCGAAATTTGAAGAAAACATTTTTTTGTTTCAAAAATTAATTAAAAAAAAAATAGTTTTGACCATATTTACTTAGGCAACCTTATTTATTTATGTTCAGGAACATATTATTTTCTTTCGTAAGATATAAGTTTCATACATCAGACGTATCGGTGAAGGTCGACCATATATAACGTATCTCCTACTATAAGTCCCACAGTAAGCTCAAGAAGGCTTGTGTACTCAGACAACGATATAACCTTAACGGGATTCAAACCCAGACCATTGGTTTCATAGGCAGGGTCTCTGTCACTACCCACTAGGCCAGATAGGTCGCCAAAAAAAATTGAACAAAACTAATTTGGGTAAGGTGAAGAGGGCAAAGTGCACCTGGGTAGGCGTCTATAGGATATATAGGCGTCTATAATATATATAGGGGACTATATATCTATATAGATTATATAGGTAGGCGCACTTAGTTCAGCAAGCAGACAAAGTATTCAGTTAAGGTAATTATACAATAAAACCTTGTAACATCAAGTCACTGTGGGAGCATATTCCAAGGTCGTAGTTTAAATTTGATAAGATTCGAATGAAGGAATATACTTTATAATACTGTAGGCACATAACTTACTAAAAATACTAATGTTAAATAGGTAAACCGACCTTATGCCAGGGGCAAGGGACCTGCAGGTAGGTATTTAGGTACAGAATGAACTGTAAGTATAATTACAGTAAAAAAATGTAATTTACGACCCATTTTGTTGTCACAGTGACAATAGTATGAGGTCTCTAGCGACTTACATATTGATTGTCACTGTGACAAAGTACGATGGGTCTGAAATAACATTTTTAGACTGTAAATAACATTTCGCACGTCGCATTTCAAATGTTTCAGATTGTAAAATGTGACATAAACAAAAAAAGACCGATCAGTGCAACGAAGGTACACTTTTTTGGTGGTGGTGTTGTAACTACTCTCTCTGTTCTTTTCTTAGAGTTCCATAGTCAACTAGGAACGTTTACCTATAGTTTCGCCATGTCTGTCTGTCTGTCCGTCCGAGGCTTTTGTACCTATCATTTATCTTATAAAAGTACGAAATCCTCCATTATATCTGGTTTGAAACGCACTTAACAGGGTTTTTCCTTATTTCATCATTACTTCACTAGTATTTTCTGAACTTTCATTTATTAACTAAATTCCCAATTCAAAAACAAAACAACTTCTTCTGGGTCTCGGTACAGGAGGAGGAGAAGGCTTCAGGTACTATTCGCTGTTATTATTATTATATTTAGCATATAGTCATTTCAGCAGAAAAATCAAATAAAACAATCCAGAATTTTGTCTTATACAGTTTCCTACGAAATTCTACTCATACCTTCATGTCTCCGATTTCTGCATTGATATGTACAATTCTAAAGTTGCTAATGCCATAGACAAGGGTGTTTTTGAAGTGCAACGTGGTTCCGAACGATATGGAGTGCGTCATATCAGGCACGGGGTAGGGGTCGGGCACGTCGGCGCCGGGCAGCCCCACCGGGTCCGGCTGCTGGTAGTGCTCCATCGTCGCTAGGATCACTTTGCTTAATTTTTGCTCGCTATGCTCCAGGCCAGCTGCCAGTAATTGCTCTTGACCGACTCCTTAAAATACGACAAAAAAAACGTTTATTCGTTGCGTATTCACGATGTTGAGGTACGTTTATCTAACTGGGTGTAATTAGGTGCACATAACTGTCATATTTAATTATACATAACATGCTTCTGCCAGATATATTGAAACCAGTGTAACGCACTTTGCGCGGCGGAGGAGGCGGCGGCGACAGCGGCCGCGAAGAGCACGAGCTGCGGTGGGCCCCACATCCCGGCGGCTCGGGCGCTACTGCTCAGCTCGCTCCCTTCGTACCACTATCGCAGGTCACATTTTATCACACATGTTTTTTACGCAGAATTGATTCATGCAATGAATACTATATTTCTGAATTTCTTATCTACTTATTCCATGAATAGTTACCTAATCTTGAAATAAAAATAACATTTCGGGTTATGCTTAGTGAAGGGTTTTTATGAGGTTAAAGCTGTGTGATTTTCAGGTAAAAACACAATGATCAGAAAGTCATAATATTTATTTTCGAATAAAGTCGTACGCTAATAGTTTTCCAAAGGAAATCGTAATTTTTTTAAGCACGGGCCCAGAACAAACTAGAGCGTTTTTGATTGAAACGGACCTCTTAATAATCGCATAATCCCTAGATTACGATGCAAAAACCGGAATCACGAAATAAAACGGGAATGTTGAGAAATCCTGCAGTTAAACTTAAAAACATAGGAGCAAACTACTCATACTATTCCGTAAAATAAGTGTTGTACTATGCCTTATGGGAAACAGTCGAAGAGATAGTTCAGATCTGGAAACCGCCGCTACCAAATTTTAGTATGTTGTTGGGCATAGTACTGGGTCTCCAAAACTGCCGGGAGACAGCGGCGCCGGCCATCTACTTCAGCGGAATGACGTCATCAAAATGACTCCCGCCTCGTTGCGAATATTGCATATTGCACCCCAGCTATGCGTTGCACATACACGTGTGGGGTATTAAATGAAAGCCAATTAAATGTTCTATATTTTATTTATACATTTATATATTTTGGTACGCAAAATATATAACAGTTAAAGAAAAATTTACAAAGAAATCGAAATGATGTAAAAAAATATTCAATTATTTGGGTTTAGCAACCAAACCAAAAGTTCGACCTTAAAGTAATGTACTATAACATTAAAGGTGACGTCTAAAACCTCACACTGATACAAAAAAAAAACAAAATCTGACCAAAAATTAGGAAATTATGCATCACAATGTATGTATTTGCTAGAACAAATGCATTAAAGTTTAAAAATCCAAATTGGTCATTTTCAGGTTAATCCACTGATGCTTCTAGTATGTTATTAGCAATATGACCTGGATTCTTAAACTGCCGGGAGACCATCTCTATTGTCCCTGACTGACAAATAATGACGTCATACAGATAATCACGGCCGAAATTTGCAAAATGTAAATTATAGCTATACCATGAGTCACACATCCACGTGAGCTACATGTAATGAAAGGTTATTAAATGTATTATTATTAATCTAAACATTGTTTGCAAAAAAATGTATGGTTTAAGAGCTATAAACAAAGAAATAACACTTTTTATAAGAAAAATAGGTGTATATCAAATTTATAGCTAAACTAAAAAAGTTAATAAAATGTTGCGTATATTATTAGAAAAAGCAGTTATTCAAGTTTAGGTTACAGCTCAAATTTTAGATTTCCATCAAAAACTAAGAAGGTTATATACAAAAAAAACTAAAGCGCGCCAACAATTCTACCTATGACGGGCTCATATTATGCAAAGTAATGTCCTTACCCGATAGTTAGGACTGTATAGGTATGTACTTTGCAGGTACCTACAGCCCGTTGTAGGTAGAATTGTTGGCGCGCTTTAGTTCTTTTTGCTAAACTTTCTTAGTTTTTGATGGAAATCTAAAATTTTAGCGGTAACCTAAACCAGAATAACTGTTTTTTGTAATAATGTACGAGCCGCCTGATGGGAAGCAGTCATCGTCGCCCATGGACGTAAGCAACATCACAGGAGCCACTTAAGCATTGCCGACCCTTGAGAACCCTAAATACCCTATTTCTTTGTTTAAAGCTCTTAAACCATATTCTTTTTGCAAACAATGTATAGATGAATCATAATACATTTAAAAACCTTTCATTACATGTAGCACACGTGTATGTGTGTCTCATGGTATAGCTATAATTTACATTTTGCGAATTTCGGCCGTGATTATCTGTATGACGTTATTATTTGTCAGTCAGGGACAATAGAGATAGTCTCCCGGCAGTTTAAGAATTCAGGTCATATTGCTAAAAACATACTAGAAGTATAAGTGGATTAACCTGAAAATGAAAAATTTGTATTTTTTAAACTTTAAAGCATTTGTTCTAGCAAATACCTACATTTTGATGAATAATTTCTTAATTTTTGGTCAGATTTTGATTTTTTTGGTATCAGTGTGAGGTTTTTAGACGTCATCTTTAATGTTATAGTACATTACTTTAACGTCCGACTTGTGGTTTGGTTGTAAACCCCGAATAATCGAATATTTTTTTACATCATTTCGATTTCTTTTTGAATTTCTCTTAAACTTTTGTATATTTTGGTACATAGTGTATAAATAAAATATAGAACATTTAATTGGCTTTTATTTAATACCCCATACGTGTATGTGCAATGCATAGTTGGGGTGCAATATGCAATATTCGCAACGAGGCGGGAGTCATTTTGATGACGTCATTCCGCTGAAGTAGATGGCCGGCGCCGCTGTCTCCCGGCAGTTTTAGAGACCCAGTACCATGCCCAACAACATGCTAAAAGTTGAAAGTGGTTTCCGGATCTGAACTATATTCCCATAAGGCAGTGCGGCTTTTTTTAAATAAGACCAAAATTTTTTTACATCTTAGGTCCTGTCCCGGGAATCAAACTATATCAAGTTTCAACGAAATCGGTTCAGCGGTTTAAGCGTGAGGAGTTAAATTTTTTTTTTAGTTTTGTTTTTATTTCGGAATGGTGTTAATGTGATACGAAAACGATACCAAACACGGCCTAGCAGCTTTATTGATGTAGATATCAAGATAAAATTGAGAGCCCTCAATAAACTTTCAAGAGCGGATATCTCAAAAACTATACAAGAGTTATGGGCTCCTAGCGGAGTGGTGATTGACATGTTCAGGTCTTCTGAGAAGGTTCCAGAGCCCGATCCGCTGTCTGTTTTGGACCCATCAGTAAAGATTCTGAGCTCCCGAGGATTGAGTCCTTCGTAATTGTCGTCCTCGTATAACTGTATTTTGTACCTTTTGTCGAAGATAGCTTGTTTATGAATCCGATCCGTGCCCGAATTGAGCACTGGAAATTCGTCATATACCTTATCCAGGCAAGTTGTGTGAAGAGCTCCTATGATGTTGGACCATATATTAAGGGCTCGCAGCCTTACCGCTGAGAGACTGGCCTCTTGTTGTATGTGTAGGTGCAGCGGTGGAAGGCTTAACATGACCTCCATGGCTGCAGTCGGTGTGGACCTCGTACAGCCAGTGGTGGCCGCGCATGCGAGCCTTTGGAGTCTTTGTAGCTTGTCTCGTACGTTGCCTAGGTTTGTTCTTGGCCACCAAACCAGAGCACCGTAACAGAGTAAGGGGCGGATTATTGTCTTATAGAGCCAGAGAGTAATTTTTGGGTTGAGTCCCCACCTCTTACCAATCATCCTTCTGCATTGCCAGAAGACAACTCCCGCCTTGTCGTTTGTTGATGTGATTGTTCCAGTTGAGTTTACTGTCGAGAGTTAGCCCTAAGTACTTAACTTCATCGGTCAGCTGTAGCTCGGTTTGGAAAAGTGTTGGTCTGGTAAAGTTGCCAAGCGCTCTTTTATTGGTGAACATTACCATTTCTGTTTTAGTGGGGTTGACTGATAGGTCGAATTCTCTACACCAGCGTTCTACAATCCGAAGAGTAGCCTGGGTGAGATCGCAGACTGTACTGGCAAATTTACCTGATATTAATATTGCCAGATCATCAGCGTAGCCTATTGTGTAGAAGTGTTCCTCGTTCAGTTTGGTAATAAGGTTGTTGACTACTAGGTTCCACAGCAGAGGTGACAGGACTCCCCCTTGAGGGCATCCTCGCACCGCCGCCACGGCCTGCGGTTCACCTGCATACCTTATACTTCTTTTGTTTAGCATGTTCATAATACACTTTGTTAGTCCGGGTTCCGCGCCGTAGCTATCCAAGGCATTCCCTATGCTGGTAAAGTGGGTCTTGTCGAAAGCGCCCTCTATGTCAATGAAGGTGCCAAGGCACAGTTCTTTCGCATGGATGGCTCTCTCAATGCGGCTGACGACCATGTGTAGTGCCGATTCTGTGGATTTACCTGAGCTGTACGCGTGCTGGTTGTTGTGCATCGGTGTGTTCTTTAGCGTTCGATCCCTCGAATCCCTGTCGCACAGTTTTTCCAGTGTTTTCAGCAGGAATGATGTGAGACTGATGGGCCTGAAGGATTTAGCCGCCGTGTAGTCATTCTTACCTGGTTTTGGTATGAATATCACGTTCACATCCCTCCATCTCCTGGGCACGTACCCCCAGGCTAGGCATGCTGCCATGATGTTGGTCAGGGTTTCCTGGATGAGCTCTAGACCCCACTGTAAGAGAGCAGGGAAGATCCCATCCGGACCAGCCGCCTTGAAGGGATGGAAACTGTTTATAGCCCACCTGAGTTTCTCAGCGGTGACGACTCTGTGCGCCATTTGCCAGTTGTTGTCTGCTGTACTGTATACCTCATCCTGCTGATCTTCATCGGCGAGACTTACGCATCCTGGAAAGTGAGTTTCCAGGAGAAGGCGTTGTGTCTCTGCAGGGGAAGATGTGTACGTGCCATCGGGTTTCCGGAGTGAGCCCAATTGTGATGTGGTCTTGTACGCTAATGTTTTCCTTACACGGTTGGCGTGGTCTAGTGTTTCGATGCTGCTGCAGAAGTTCCTCCATGATAAGGATCTCCAGTACCGCAGTCTTTTTTTGTAATTGGCCTTGGCTTCATAGTAGTTGTCCCAGTCTACCTCGGCCGTTGTGTTCATGGCCCTGTTGAAGAGTCTCCTGGTTTTCCGTCGGAGTCTCTCCAGTTCTGGACCCAACCACTTGTGTCCCGTTATGGCAGTCCTTGCCGGTGGTTTTAAGGGACACGCCCTGTCGTAGCTGTCTACGAGGGCATCGGTTAAGATGTTTACCTGCTGTTCTATTTCAGTCGGTTCCCGGAAGTCGTCCCTCGGAGGAAGCAGGTCGAGGCTTTCACCTAGGATCTTCCTGAAAGTGGCTCGGTCCGTTTTCCTGGGATTCCTTCGGGCGGTTGGTGTGTCACTAGATGCTAGTAGATTGAAGCGAATCCATCTATGGTCTGAGCAAGAGGCCTCCTGGGAGACGTGCCATCCCATGACTAGTTCACTGACCTCCTCCGAAGCCAGAGTCAGGTCAATAATCGTCCTGCATCGTTTGTTTACGAATGTTGGTTCGGCACCTACATTTAAAATGTTTAGATTAGTAGTCACAAGATATTCAACAAGTGTCTTACCTCTGTTGTTACTGGTCTCCATTCCCCACAGCGGGTATTCCAGGCTGAGTGCATGGGCATCATAAACGCGGCGGCTGCCATCACTGCAAAGAAGGTAGTAGGATCCTCCATCCGCATACTCTCCGACAGTAGAGCAGTCTTGATGGCTCTAAAAAGCCATATAGTCACATCCAAACTTATACACGAATGCCACGAACGACTAATGGAGGTATGTCATAACAATAAGATAACCCTACAATGGATCAAAGGACACAGCGGATCCCGGGGTAACGATGCTGCGGACGAGCTTGCCAGGCAAGGATCGAGTGCGGGAGCGATTGGCCCAGAACCGATCCTCCCGATACCGTTTAGCAAGGTACGCTCAATGCTGCTGGCACGTACAGGGAAACTACACACAGAACATTGGCTAAACCAGACTGGATGCAGACAGGCCAAACAAGCCATGCCTGGCATCAACGGAAAGCTCACAAGGGTGCTCCTTCAATTAGGAAAGACCCGACTGAGCATGGTAACCAGTGTCATAACAGGTCATGGACTATTTAACAAACATCTTTTTATAACAGGTGTCACAGACAGTCCCCTATGCAGAGGATGCATGGAGACAGAAGAAACAGCCTCTCACGTGGTGCTGGAGTGCAGCGGAGTGGCCCCATACAGGGCAAAACATCTCGGATCCCCGAGAGACCTCCCCGAGGTCCTACTCAACATCAAAGGTTTGATAGGTTTCCTCGAGGAGCTGGGCTGGCAGGACTAGCCCACCCCCATGTCACGCAAAATAGGCGCCAGTCGTCGAGTTGCGGAAAATCGCCCGAACTACAATACAATACAACTATACAAGATATCGAAAAACTTGTAACAAATTTAATCCTTTCATTTTGTGAAAGTTGCCATGTCGATAAGACGCATAGTTTCCGAGATATAATCGAAAAACAGAAAAATGGAACCTTCACTGGTATCGTCCTGCTGGTCGGACATAAAGATAATTCCCTCGGGCCCAGATTCATTGAGTGACAGATGCTGTGTTTCTTGTGATGCTAGGAGTAATTGTGTCAATGTTGGATGCGTATTAGTGCCTGTGATGACCCTCAAGATTGTCTGGATACTCTCGCTTTGGCTGACGAGTAGTTTTTGCTGCTCCATTATTATGGTATTACACAGATCTAGTTTGTCTCTCATGCCCGTAATTTATTTTGTGAGATTAGATATTGTGTCCACCAACCTGTTAACCGCCGCCGTATCTGTAGTCACTTTGTTCTTTACTGGTGCCATTTATTAGGGTTCCGTATCCAAAGGGTATATAAAAACGGGACCCTATTACTAAGCTCCACTGTCCGTCTGTCCGTCTGTCCGTCGGTCCGTCTGTCTGTCTGTCACCAGGCTGTATCTCATGAACCGTGATAGCTAGATAGTTGAAATTTTCACAGATGATGTATTTCTGTTGCCGCTATAACTAACTTGGTGGCGAGTCCGGCTCGCACTTGGCCGGTTTTTCTTGCCGTTTATTTTTATAATGTGATTTATATGTCAAAAATATTTAAAATAATGATAAAATGTCACTTAAAATTATATCTAATTAATAAAACCAAATATAAATACGGAGAGCAGTTTGAATTTAGGCAGAATAATAATAATTACCGAATATCCGGCCCATCTCTGGTTATTTGTGCAACACGAGAGCATGCAGTTAGTTTTTGCTACGGATACTAATTTTCAATCCCGAGGAAGCGAAAGATCCTATAATAAAATCATGAGCTACGCTCAAGGAATTTAATATATTTATTACTTATTGTTGTTTATTGTTTATTTATTTATATATTTATATTATTTTGAGCGTGGCGAGGGACTAAGGCACGAAGTGCAAATAAACTTTGGTCTTGTGGAGCAAAATCGAATTTTGCTCACTGTTTTTAAGCATCAAAACACCCTTGTTCGAGTCGCTGAGGTAAAAATTAAGTTTATTGCCTTTTTGCAGTTTTGTCACTCGTCAACCCTTGTCTTTGGTATATCATTCAAAATGCCTAATCAAAATAAACTGTGGATAACGTCGGTTTCGTCGTAATTACGAACAACTACTTAACAATTGTTCAAACAAAGTTTTAAGCGTTTTAAACTCCTTTCCTTTCCTAGATTAATTTCTTGGTTTTGTAAACCCCATGTACCTGTAGCATAAAGTGCCCTACACCCCACACCATAAGCGGGTATAGGCAAACGGTGACAATCGAGTTCTATGAACATGTTACCTCCTACTATTAAATGCAAAAAAGCATCCCATGGGGGATATAAGTAGGTACTACACAAAAACAAAGAAAAGGAAAAGGTCATGTTTGTAAGTGCCGATCATAATGATCATAATTTAATCTTACAGAATGACCGGCAGTCGGCAGTCCGGCACGCATATCCACGCTCCACCCATACGTAGTTATGTAGTTGTGCATGTGTTTATGAAGTGATCTTTGAATTCAAAGATATAATGCATGATGGGTATTTCACTCGTCATGTCATATGATCATTAACCTCGTACCGGTATCAGTCGGAGATTTAATACGAAATCTTAAACATGTTTGGTGTAAACGGTTCTATTATGGCGGACCCCAAACGTTAAGTGATATTATTATATTTATAGGTATGTATTTAATTTCAATGAATGATCTCGATGTCTAGCAATGACGTAGCAGTTAGATTCCTGTACAGCACAGTATATAACTCGGCAAGGTCGGCCCTAGCTCTTAGTGGCGTGAGCACCGTCGTTGGCTGCCTCTTGCCTATTGTATTGTCTTATGGCCTCGCAACTTGTGATTAGCTCGGTTCTGGCAGAATGACTAAGTCTCTCTCGGTAATAATTTTCTTGCAAGTCGTTAGCAGTGTTTTCCCGAAGGATTTACGTAAGTGATTGTGTGAGTCCAGTACTCTAGCTATATGCAACCGTAATGTGCACATACCGCAGGTCAATAATTATTAATCGTTCATTAATAAGTACAATTGTAATTTTTTTAAGTATACCGCCATACAGGCCGTTCAACTTCGCCCAAAAGAACAAAACACATATATTTATATTTAGATAGGTACCCCAACTAGCAAAATATAGTCATATAGAAGTTGAGTCAACGTTTTACATGCAACATCTAGTCTAATTTGGTTGGTCATATAAACGTAAGGTAAAACGGTTAAAAAGGCGAAAGTGGCGCAAATTATAAAACGTATTGAACGTTTGCATACTTCGCGTAGGCTGAATTTGTATGGGAAGGTCACATTATCGGTAAAGTTTATGATGATATTTAGTTTTTTACTATCGCGCTCTTCGTATATTTGAAATATTAACAATTTATAACAATAATTCTTAATGTTTTTTTATCGTTAAGATTAGCCATTTTGGTAGAAGTCATGGATTTATACTTACACGACTATAATATAACTAACTTAAGTTAATGTTTTTTTAATGACTACAAATGTGCGTCATTGCGAATGTTTTAGGGTTCCCTAAAAACTAGGAAAAACCACTGGACATAACAATCGTAGTGTATTATCTTCCATTTTTTTATTGTAACATCTCTTAAATGTGCTCTAAATGATTTGTTTTTTTTTAGAACACGAAAATGGTCTAAACAAATCTCAAGCTCGGTGGCCTTGGCAGGTGACTCATTTTAAATTATCAGAAAGATGCATTGGATGCGGGTATTCAACTCATCTAAGCCGTTGCTTAACCAACCAACCAACTAACTTTTTTATAACGAAGAAAGAAAATGTGAAATACTTGTTGCATTACGGAACCATTCAAGTTTTCTGGGGCACATTCTTAACCAATGTTGATGCTCACGAAATTACGACTGATGTTTTATAACCTTAACTTAAAATCTTTTTAAAAACATATAGTTTAATAAAAGAAATATAACAGGTTCGACAAGAACTAAAGGTTTTTCAAAGTTATTGTTTAACGTTAATATAACCAACTGTTGAATAAAAGGTAGATAACAGTCACACTGATATTTTTTTGTCATATTAAAGTTATCCTCAATACCACTATATAAGTGTCAAATTAGGGTTATATGAAATCATTTATACAATAATAAAGTTGTATAGACATTGTAATAATGACGGTAATATAACTGTTCTGTCTTTTCAAAAACCTTTATTAGACTAAAACGTTTTTACGATTTTGTAACTGTATAGTAAACGTTTTTTTAAACCATTACAAGATCGTTGTATAATTAGGTCGCAAAAACGTTTATTTAACATAATAATTAGACTATTTGGTAGGACGACTTAACTGTCAGATTTATAACGTTTATTTGTCAAACAGGTTTACTGAAAACCACTATAAAAAACTTATATGGCTAAAAGTCGTATAGCTCTTGATTTATATGACTTGTTTGCAAATTGGAACATATATCACGAGTATGTGTATACGAGTAAAAGTAACGAAACCACAATTAATGCCTACCTGTCCTAGTTGACCTTTTAATCTTTTATATACTTAAGTTTCCTGGACAAAACTTTAATTAGATACTTATTACAAAGTAGTAATGAAATCAAATTGCTAAATATAATAGGTACCTACACTGAAAAAACAGGTCCCAATAGGTTTTGGCGCTTTAAATTATTTTATTATTTTGAAATTAATAAACGTAATTAGGTGCATTCATTGTGTTTCTCATACAGTAACAAATCGTTTTGATTTACGCAGAGTAGCAGATTTGACTGGAAGGTATTAACCTTCCAGTGAAATATATGTATAACAATAGGCTATCTAGTGCAGTAAAACAACTTCTTCTGCGTTACACGTGTAATTTAGCACTTATACAAAAATATTTTGGTTCGGTTCGGTTCGGTAATTAGGATCACATTTAACACGGTGTATAAAATGACGACAATTTTCTCCAAAATTTATAAAAACACTTTTTCAACAGAATAATTTAACGGATGGTTGTGGGTGTCTGTCTTCCGCATAAAGGGAAAAGGAAAAGGTATAAGACAGGAACTCGGCTGAAAATTTAGCTGTGAAGGAAAAAATGGATTAATGAGATGTGAGCGGTATGGAAGATGATGGCTGATTCAATGGATGATGAAAATCTAAATTCAAAACCGAATACTTATAACGCCCGTCAAATGAGACTATTTGAATTTTGAGAAAGTTTTACAAATGCGGATTACAGATACTTAACAAAGGTTGGCAAAACTAGAAGAAAATTACTATGGCAAATAATTAACTGGTTACAAAAAAGGAATCGGATTTATAACATTATAATAAACTAAAATAAAAAATAATCTTGAAGCTTGAAAAACTAGGGTTCGAATAGAGCACGTCAAGCCGCAGCTCGCCAGACCCTCAGTTCTACCTTCTACCTGACCGAACCGCGCGGACCACGGGCTCGAGTCCTTTGATGACGGTTGCCGATCATCCCACAAGATCGGCACTCACGAGCTCCCTCCGGGGCCCTCCCAACGGAAGGCTTAAAACGCTCTCCTTAGCATCGCCTTCCGGAGACCTGAGCCCTCCCAACGGAAGGCTCAAACGCACTCCTTCAGATACGCTTCACAAAACCTTTTCCAGCAACTAACTGGTCTATGAGCACATATGTCTTTGCAGATGAAAATCGTTCGTAATCACTTTGGATATCACCCAAATCACATAAAAATATTGACTCCGCGACTTAAAAATCGCGAGCACACAAAATACAACGCTCTGCAGTCCCAGATTCAGTCACACAATTCCAGGGAGTAAAAAAATGAACAAGATAATTGCACTGTTCCGACTTTTCTCTCTAAGTCTCTCGATCGATCTGACGTCTTTCACAATCCCGAACATCTCAAAATTTCTCATTCAAAATTAGCGCGAACATTCTCTTAAATCTATAACTGCCAGCTCTCTTTAACACAAAAAGGCTAATTTCTTCGGCAACCGCCATATAAGCTCCATCTAACCGTACTTGCGTGAATCAATTCACACTGTACGACACGACTAAACGAACAAGCAAACTAGACATGACAGACAAGCAAGTAGCTTCCAAGAATGACGACAGATGTAGCGTCATGCTACAGCATCTCTCTACCAAACAAAGAAACAAACAAACAACAAAACAAGCAACAACAACAACAAGAGAACCCTAAACAAATTCCAAAATAAAAAAACAAAACCAAGCAATCATTATTAACATTACCTCTAAAGACTAACCTAATAGATTACAAGATGACACGAAGCCAACCAACGCGTCACGCGGTCCAAGACGTGACGGCTGGGATAGGACAGAAACTGCACCTAGCCACAGGCCTTGATCCCTCACATCGAGTCATCAAATTACATAGTCAGGCTATCATAGACCGGGAAAGATAAACGAGGTCTTAAGCACCAGCGGTAAAAAAAGGTCAAATCTGGACAAAAAGAAGCAAGGAAATGCTCAATAGAAAACAAAAAAAAAAAGATAATAAACGAACCAAGTAAGGCTTACCGATAAGGGAAGGGCGGACTAAAGCACATTTTAGAATTTTGAGAATACTGAACGGGCCGAAAGAAGAAACTTATTACGTTTTCGGCACTGTATTGTCAATATTATATGTAATACTTTTCAATGTCACTTTTCTGTAATGACTGTTTGTGCCATTCAAAAAAAAATCATCAAATTATCCCGGCTTCGTCTCGAGATTTAAATTTACCATGTAGATGTTTGGAGGTTATCAATGTTGTCGATGATAAGCAAAACAAATATATCAATCATAAAACAGGTATTTGTTTATTGTAAATGGAAACAAAAATATAATTATCCTTATAACTATTACATAATAAACACATCATATAATTATCTCTCTGAATACCGATTCGGTAAAATTATTATGATTTATGATCGGCCTATTGTAAAAATTCACAAACACTGCGGACTCGCCCGACCAGCCAGCAGTTTTTCGAATTATATCTACTGAAACACCAGCAAGGCTAGCTGCCGACGTGGCCGAGTGACGCGTGCTATGTGGGCGGAACATATCGACATCGACTCCGCTCTCTTCCATAGCCTGCTTTATCCACCGTCCGATTGTTTGGGACGATGCGGCATGGTAAGGTCTCTTATAAGTTAGTATAAGTTTTGTTTCATTTGTAGGCCGATTATTTTGAGTAACATTAATATAGGCTAGAAGTGTTTTCGCTGCACAAATACTACATTTTTCATCAAAAAATGGCAAATCAATTATAGGTTGAGATCTTCCAACGGCAGACGTTTTGACTATGTCGGTGATCTTAATAATAATTCTATTATTAAATCTTTGAATATTGTTTAAACGAATCAATGATAATGTTTGCGTTCTCTGACCAGTTGCTAAAGCTAACAAAATAACAAGTTTTTTAGTAATATGTTCAATCGGCAAGGTTTCGTTAGGGAATAAATTTGAAAAATAATTTAATACAATCATAGGATCCCATGTAACAGTGTATCTTGGGAAGGAAGGTTTTAATCTAAAAACTCCTCTGAAGAATCTTTTAAGACAATCATCTTGACTAATAAAATTAACTGAAATTACCGAAATAGCCGAACGATGGTTATTTAACGTACTATAAGATGCACCATCTTGTAGGCAACGATTAAGAAAATCTAATAAGTTATTGATTTTTACATCAAAAATATCATTAATTTCATTAATTTGTCCATATTGCCACCAGAATTTTAAGCTGGACGAATATTGCGATAAGGTATTTTTTGATAAGGACAATACCATCACTTGTACGGCTGAATGAGGAACTTGTCTTCTCAGGAACGCTTGCCTGACAATATAGTCACAGCCAGGGAAAGCTGGTGGTGTAGGGGATGAATTTGCCTGAAAACAGATGAAAGCAGATGCTTACTTGGCGGAAGTATAATAATTTCGCTAACTGAAAGCGATATTAATAACGGATACCACGCCTGAGATGGCCAGTTAGGAAAGACAAGTATGCCGGTGGCCTTATCGGTTATAATTTTTTGCAACGTTTTTAGTATAAGAGAAAACGGTGGGAACGCATAGAAGAAATACCTATTCCAGTTAACTGTGAAAGCATCTACATTAAAGGCATACGGGTCCCTCTTCCATGAAATATATTTATGGCATTTTGCGTTAACTCTGGTAGCAAAAAGATCTATTTCCGGCTGGCCAAATAATTTAACTATTTTGTCGAAGGCTTGAGAAGACAGTTCCCATTCTGTATCAATATTAACCTTCCTAGATTCTGAATCAGCATCAATATTACGTGTAGACTTTATATAGGAGGCATAAATAAAGATTTGATGCTGTTCACACCACTCCCATATATTACGTGTGATTCTGTTCAAATGCGGGAATTGGACACCGCCCATTCTATTAATATAAGAAATGGCAGTGGTGTTGTCGATACGTAATAAGATTTCACAATGATTACATTCTTTTGCAAACGATTTCAAGCCTAAGTAAGCCGCTAAAAGTTCCAAGTAATTTATGTGTTGTTCTCTTTCTGTAGATGTCCAGAAACCCCCAATTTTCTCCTCTCCACAAGCGGCTACCCAGCCAGTTGTGGAAGCATGCGTGAATATTTCTAAAACATAATTAAATGTACGAATAGGGTTGTAAATATTAAGGATATTATTTTCCCACCAGTTTAGATCCTCACATAAAAACCTTGGAACTTCCATGACTCGATCATAATTATCGAATTCTAAGAGGGCTAAATACTTAGCTCTTTCTAAAGATTTCGTATATACCCAGCCATATCAAACTGCTGGGCACGCTGCTGTTAGTGTACCTGTGTACCGAGCAAAATCTCGAATCCGTATCTTATCTATTTTTTTCAATTTTCTTGTAAGCTCTATAATAGTCTGTCTTTTTTTTAAACGCAGTTCTAATGTCACATTTCGTGAGTTTAAAATGAAACCAAGAAATTGACAAGTTTGACTCGGAATCAAAACACACTTTTTGTAGTTAATAATAAATCCTAATTTGGTAAATAGCTTAATCGTTTCTGTTGCATTCTCTATGCACTCCTCGTATGTATCTCCGATACATAGAGTGTCGTCTAGATAGGATACGGATTTATAACCCCTCGATCGCAAATAAGTCATTACAGGTTTCATAATTTTAGTGAATACGGCGCCGAACAGAGCCCAAAAGCGAGAGCACAAAATTCATACAAAATACCATTAAACGAAAACAGTCTAAGGATACAGTCTAAGGAAAAAACGTGCCTCGAAAATCACGAAAATTTGATTCTCGATCAGATGGCTCCACTAGTTTTGGCCTACACTCGTATAGAGGGCGTTGACTGTTTCGTTTGTTATTTATAATTTTAACGCATACCAGTGAAAGAACATGGGTCAAAATCATATAAAAATAATTAATGCAAATAAAAAATTCATTTATCCATATTTAAATACATTTTATCGTATTTTTATAAATATTTATTTTTAGTTTTAAAGTGTGTCGACAGATGGCAGTGAATTTACTGGGGTTACAAAATTTACTATGACAGTACCGCTCTAGTATAAGTTACTCTATGATTAAACGAAAAGCGTAAATATTTACGATGTTCAACATCAATCGGTACCAAAAAATATGCTTCCGTAAGGTCCAAATTAATCATAAAACAATTAGACGTCATAAGCTTTACGGCCGTTCTCGAGTCTTCCATCTTAAAATGCTCTGCGAGTACAAATTTATTAAACTTTTTAAGATTTGAAATAAATCTCATATCTCCATTACTTTTTGGCACTAGAAAAATACTTGATATAAATTGACCATTAACCGGCTCACAACGTCTAATTGCTTGAATTTCTAGCAAATGTGATATTTCTTTTCCAATAGCCGAGGATTCGCTACTACTAAACGATTGTTTAGGGTACAAAGCGGGATCTTGATGTGGTATTTCAATAAAGGGAATTTTGTAGCCCGAGATAGTATCTAGGACGTTACTATCGGAAGTAATAGTACGCCAAGCATTAAAAAAGAATCTCAGTCTACCTGCCTGTACCTCTACGTCGCACGCCGGTACGGGGATCTCGACCGCGGCGCCGGCCGTCGGCTGGATGCGGGCGGTGCTCGGCGCGGGGCGCGCGGGGGAGGGGCCGGCGCTCGGCGCGGCCGCGGCGGTGGCGGCGGCGGGGCCGCCCGCTGTGCTCGCTGCCCGCCGCCGCGTTGTACTGGCGGTCGGTTGACGCGTTGCTGGCGCGGCGGGCCCGTCCAGTTTAAATTACTGGATGAAGTAGATGGTGCCGTAGGCGCGATCAGCTCTCCTGTCTTCTTTATGCCTCTTGACGACTTGATGAACTCTCCCAAGTTCTCCCCGAATAGGAAACTGTCGCGTGGCCGTTCTTTGAACAGAGTGACATATGATTTATCTAATAACGGCATAATTAGTGACCGCCGTGTGTCTGTCTCTAAGAAGTGAGAGTCGGCGAGAAGCTTGCCGGCGTCGTTGAGTATTTTAACAACCTCCGAGCCCTTCATAGACTTTGTTAGTTTGCCGGACATAGCTTTTCGCGCGGAAACGCGGGCATCTCTGCTCCGGCACGTTTCGGTTAGCATGGCAGACACTTCTGGGTTTAGCACTGGAGGCTTTGACAGGGGAACGTTTTTAGGAAACAGATATTTCTTTAAAAGGTCTTCCTTGATTTCCTTTGCAAGACCCGTTTTAAGTATGGGCTCCCATCGCTGAGATATATCTTGCAGAATATCGTCTCCCCACTGAGGGGTATCCGTGACGGAATCCCCAAGTGCAAGAAGCAAATCAGGGTCTACATTGGGTACCTGGCCGGCTGATGATGATGATGGATCATTAATTTCCTCTACTTGTGTAGCCAACTCGGTGCCAGGTTCTTCAACCACATTATTTTCATCCGTGTACAGCACCGTCTGGACGACGTCGTTATTGAGATGTTCTGGAAACATCGAATTTAAATTGAATATATTGAAATAACACTACTTTCCTGCTGAGAGGAAAAAAATATTACAAAAGAGGGTACACTTGGTACAATCTTTAATAAAAGAGGGTACCATCTCCAAATTATTGTATAAATAAAGGTTGGTTGCACTTAACTCGAGCGCAACGTATAAAAATTGGTTAATATCTCGTATTAACTCGAAATAAATATCACTGGTCAATATCTCGTATTGACTCGGGAATTTTTTAGTCTACTGCCTAACATCTCGTGTAAGATCGGAGACAATAATAACGACGAAATTTAAATTACGTAGATACTAATTTAAATAAACCTTCTGGTTGTACATCTATCGCCTCATCATCGCTCGAATCGCTTCCACTGGAGTAGATCATGCGACGTCTTCGTTTTGTTGTCGCCAGCTTAGCTTCATAGTCCTTTATTTTTCTTCTCCAACGGTCTTCATTGGTTTCTTGATGTGACCGTTTCGACATTTTTATTTAAATCACTATATTTAAGTATGTATTTTTATAGCCAAGTGCGTAGTGCACACGCGCGCACGAAAGATAATGACGGGCCAGGCTAGCGGCGGAGTGAACCTACCGGACAGGGTAGTTGGAGTGGGAAAAGTTGTTTTTTGTCTTTCTTACTCTAACGTTAATTAGCTAAAGTAGCGTAGCGGAGCTACTACATGGTAAATTTAAATCTCGAGACGAAGCCGGGATAATTATATGCATATTATAAAATAACCAAACCAAAGAAATAAAGGAAATTACACTACAATAAATACTTTAATAATGTTAAAAATTTGTCCCAAACTATGCTATTTACCTTTCACTGGAAAATTAACTGCTCTACCATCCGGAGACTAAGAACTTTAAATACACATTTTCCTGTTTTTTTTTGGATAAACGGATATATAAACATTTACTACATGACTGGAGCATACATAATATTATTAGTTACCAACAGTACATAATAGTAGTTTATGTGACTGCTACATATTGAAAGGCATTAAAACTCGAGTGTGGGTTTATGAAACGAACGTAGTGAGTTTCATAATAGAATCACACGAGTGTTTTAATGCCTACTTATGTACAGTTACATACACTGCTTTATCTACACACATATTATAAACTTTCTATGATATTTATTTACTAACCTCATATTACAGCCGACATTGGGGCATACTTGCTCTCTGGCGGAATTCGCGGATATGAGGTGGCGTCTCCGAAATATCTTTATCGCACATTTTACACGAAACTTTTGCTAAAGTTACTTTAAAAACAACAAAACAAATTATTTTTACCTACAAACTAATTAAAAACTGCACGTCAAATGGCGGTAAAGAAAACTTTTTTCACGCATGTCACGCATCCGTAGTTTTTTTAAATTCAGAGACAAACTAGAGTGGGGGTCGATTGCCATATCGTTCAATACCAACTAACAAGCGTGATTTGTCACATTTGTATGCAATTGACATTAAATTTCATTTCGAATAAAACGTCATCTCGACTGATATTAGAATAGAGGTCAAATCAAATTTCTTTGTTTTTCAGAGATGTTCGAAATTTGAATAAAATAATAATATCGAAATCGATGTTATTATTTAGCTATAATAACATTTTCACAAATAAAAAATTTGCTCTAAGAAAACAGTTTATCTTAATGTTGGTCATTATTTACGGATTTTGAAGGCATCATAGAGGGTATGGATGGTATATCTCTTATGGCAGAATTGTTGCAAAAGTGACCGCTTTCAGCTTTAAATAATAGTTCCTAATCTCTCCGGTGGCGCTAGTGAGGCTCTGGGACATGAGTATAACATGAACCAACAAATAACCCGACCAAATTACGTAGGTTATTTTTGGTAGTATTTCGGTGTATGGTGGCGCCGCCTAATTACTGTTTTTTGATGGACACTTTTCATACATAGAGATTTGGCTCCTTTATATAATCTCCATGATAGAGGGTTAATGATATGTGTGTAGATAAAAGTATTAAAGTAAAACTTTTATTCTATCGCCTCAAAAATTTTGGTCCGTCAGCTGTATGTAGCATTACAGAATTACAGCATTAGTTAAATTCTTCTTTATTTCCAGTACTTAAGAGTTCATAGTCTTTAAAATAAGCTTCATTATCGGACTAATACTTAATTCACGAAGGCTGATATTTGCTTGTAATTTCATACAAAATTATAAGAACAGTAAACCTTATTAACCTTAAATACGCTAAGGTTTAACACGTCAGACTATCTGTCAAATTCTACGGTGAATGGCAAATAGTCATATCATAATAGGAAGTTTACAGTCACATACGACTTTTTGTTTTCGAACGTCACGGGAGTCATGATTCCGTCAAACAATTCCAACGGTTGGCTACTTGCAAGCCGAGCTCGCAAGTGTGTAGACATTTCGAAAACCCCAGTGTAACGTGACCGTGAGATCCTTAACAACCTATGCGTAATCGGAGAGCTTACTTATACCGGTTTCTTTAGTCCTTGACTCGCGTATGATAAGATTGATAATAACTAAGCGATAATTAATTACAGCGCCATTCCGTGTTGACTAGTTAAATTACATTGGCGTTGGGCGAGCTTTTGTAAGATAATTTTAAAGAGGATATTTTATTAAGATTATAAAAGCGATTTTATTACCCGGCTGCGTCTTACGCAGGCGAATGACTCGCGAACGCGAAGCGAAGCGGCGCGACGCGGCGGCCCACGCGGCGAGGAAGAAACAAACCGTTGATACGTATGGAAGTGTCCTAGGTGAGCGTTCTGCGCGCGAATGCGATGGCCGTCTATAATACACGTGCACGGGTTTGATGCTGGAAAATATATTATGCTTGTATAAAGTAAAATGTAAAAATGTTATTAACTTACCGATCGTAACCGACGGTTAACCACTGGATACTAATCTTGTTTAACCGACCCTGTTATAATGCTACTTAGCAGAAGCGCATGCATGTCTCGTTGCTTATATCTACCCGCTTTAGTTTTAACAAATAATATAATAGTTTTCGATTGTTGTATGCTTAGTTGTTTTGGAATTGGCTTTGTATTTATTATTTTGTATAATTATTATTAATTACACTCTCCTTTGTATTAAGTTAAGTGTAAACATGTATTTCTCAGGAAGTGATTATTCTTGTAATCTTTTGGGAAATAAATATCTAAAACCTAAAAAATATCGACCTTATTCTTATTTAAGAAAGTCGATTTTTGTATTGTGTGTGTTAACAGCGCCATCTATGGGACACTCTCTATTCTCTATCGACCCTAGATAGCTTACCTACATTACGCACCCACCAGGGTACGTAGTTCACAAGACGGTCCATAGATGGCGTTAATCAAATTAGGATGGAAATAATTTTATTTCTTTTCCCTATAAATTACAATTCCCTATAAACCTATAAAAAATCAAATGTGAGTCGACTAATCAAATGTAATCCGGTATATTACATGTGTCACATTTCTAGCCGCGCCGTATTCGCGTCAAAAAATCAAACGGATTGATCACGCCCGCTTCGCGCCGCTTCGCCATCGCGTCAAGATCGCTCATCTAGGACACTTACATAGGTAAGAACGGTTTGTTTCTTCCGCGCCGCGCCGCCTGACGTTCGGGTGCATATCGCGCCGCTTCGTCCCGCGTCGCGTTCGCAACGAGATCGCTCACGTAGGACACTTCTATGGGTATCAAAGGACTGATTTAGCCGCGTCGCGCCGCTTCGCTTCGAGTTCGCGCAAGACGATACGTAAACCGAAAAATTTATCGATTTTTTTTAGTTAAATGACTACAATCTGAAAAAAAGTTTTACTTGCATCATAGAGTTGCATCGTAGTTTCATAAAACTACACAATAGGCTTGATGACAAAATTTTATTAATGGTTTCAATCGGTCAGGTTTGTTTTTGGGATCAAATGTACGTGTATGGGACCCTAAGTATTGTATTGTATATTTAATTATGTAAGTACTGCGGAATGGAGTATCGAGACAAACCATTCTGGTTTAACGATGCTTTTTATCAAATATCATGTAAAATTTTGTGATTTATCTCTAATAAATAAAAAATAAAAAATTGCATTAAAGCAATATAAAAGTCAGAAATGATAGTCAAAGTCCGACAGTCGTACTTACTTCACTCGCGAAACGCTTCTAACAAAACAATAAGTGAACGTGACGTCAAGGTCACTGAGAGCCCATCTTGAATGTATGGAAAATAAGTAAAATTGCAATTTTGTCGGTAAAATATTGCGTTTATGCATTTAGTTGCCATACAATCTTTTTTTTTTATATATACCTAATGCAAGGAATCGAATGGTATCTTTACTTTATTCTTTTTTGAAAGTTAAAAAAAAAAACTTTAAATTTTGAAACTGTCTGTATTTTTTTTATCATTTCCATATATTATTTTAATATCCACATTAT
Organism: Cydia strobilella; assembly: GCF_947568885.1. Taxonomy (NCBI): domain Eukaryota; kingdom Metazoa; phylum Arthropoda; class Insecta; order Lepidoptera; family Tortricidae; genus Cydia; species Cydia strobilella. The sequence continues at coordinate 37,774,997 of NC_086068.1, read as the reverse complement.
TGTCATAAATTGTTCATTTGCTATCTATTTAACTAGATTTTGTTATAAAATTCAACATGTGTCATCACCCCTATTACTTTTTTTAACATTACAGCTGATTATATCGAAGTATGCAAGCGCGATCAGAGCACGATCAATTCGTGCGTTCGCAAATCCATCGAGAGGCTGCGACCCAAACTAGCTGAAGGCATACCGGAGTTTGAGGTGCCGCCCATAGAACCCTTCTACATTCCCGAGGTACGTACATTTTACTCGGGATTATTTTTATTTAATAACGACCAATTCCATTTTTTAAGATTTTTTTAAACTTTTTACTCTAGCTCGATAATAACTAAAGTAAGTGGGTTAACTACAATTTGGTAATTAATTGTTATCTTTTCAAACGTACTTAAATAAAAAATTTCTTCAAAAGATAGTAAAACCGACTTCAAAAAGGAATAAATAAAATATTATCCCGTTTTATATGCGCTAGCAAACTGATACGTTTGAAGTCGCCGCCAAGCAAATGCCACATTGGTATAGTTCGATAAGAACAAAGGAACCTGTATTGTAACTGTTTGGCTTGGCAGTTGGCACCAATTTCAAACGTATCAGTTTGCTAGCGCTTATAAAACCTACGTTTTGGACATTATTAATTTGTAGGGATCCTTAATAGAATAAATAAATAAATCTGTAACGTATTAATCTCCATACCTTTTGACCATAGTTATTCTTTCGTTTGTTTTTTTTTTTGTAGTTATTATAAGAGTTAGGAGCATTTAAAATTTTGTACGTAGGTAATTTGTTTTTAGATTTTCTAAAACTGCATATGAATTTTAACAAGGCTCTGTCGGAGAAAATATATGTATGTATAACCTTATTAGATCGAATGTGGCTTACAAACACATTAATTAAGGGAATGCAAACCGGTTAACCGGTTAACCGAGTCATTTTATTCTCGGTTAAAAACCGGTTCTTGGAGCCAACAACCGGTTAATAACCGAAATGATATTTATCGTATGAAACGACCTAAAAAGGTATAAAATTGCTTTAAAGTTAAATTATTTTAAATGAAATGTAATCGTTATGTATTATTTATTATTTTTCAATGTGAAAACCATACTTAATTATTTTTTTTTGGAATTTGTTAATGCCATCCTCATTATTTTTTATAATTGTCTTATCTCCCTGACAAATCCTGACAGTAGTTATCATACTTGTAAAATAAACGTAATATCCGCGATGAAACTAACGGCATTTATTTTCACTCAAAAACTGAATAATAATCGAAGCCGTAATTAAATTAGTTACACATTTGTAACAAATTTACTTAAGCTCATAGCGCGATAATGATGACATAGATGTACCTAAGCATGCCAATCGCCTCGTACAGTTAAAAAAAGTCAGTAAACACATACGGTGTATTGATGTAAAGTGAAACATTCCAAAAATAGGGAATATTACGCGAAACGCCAGGACGCCACTACCACAATCTGAGGGTCTATCGCGAAACAAGAAAACGGAAATATCGTTATCTCTGTCACTCTTGCATATTCGAGCGATAAAGAGGCAGATAGCGAAATTTCGGATTTGCGTTTCCCGGTAGGTCATCTGTAAACAAACCGCCTTGATGCATCAATGTCATATTTTATTATCTCTGAAGACTTGTCAAAAACCTGTTAAAGGTACAGTATGTATAAATTACTCTATGGTTTACTAAAAAGGCTAGTCCTGCACTCTGGTGGCAGAACATTGCAGTAATATCCCCTATTGATCGCAGAACACTTTTGTAGACTTATATTGACAAGGATATAAAAAATAATAATAAAATATTTTATTGTACATAAGGAGCACGTTACATAATAAACAATTACACAAGGGTTTGTACAAACATGACAGTATGGAGAGGTCAGACTTTCGACCCCTTAACTAGGTAAGCACCTGTGCCTTAGGGGCTAAAGTTCGTCTAAATTCGATGTCGAAACAAAAATGAAGGTCGTGTACAGCAGTAAGATAGTAAAACATTAAACTAATTGCTATAAATAAATAGTTGCTTAAGTTATTTAAATTTATCTACACTTTAATTATACATTAGCTAGTTGCCTCTGCCTATGTTATTATAACGAGGAGATTTTCAGTCTCATTGTAAGTTAGATTTAGCAGCCAGTCTTGTACTTTAATTTTGACTTCCCGCCTTGTCAAGCTATAAATTGCGATTAAATTATTAATTTTGTTATATAGACGTGCGCCCTGCGCTTCGATCTGTCGACGGCCAAACGCTGTGCGGCAAGACACCGTTTTACAGACAGCGTGTCCCTGTCGTTTTTGGGCATTAATATTATTAAATGGCACTAATGAATGCTGTCTCAAAATTGTACGCAGTAAGTATATCTGCCTTACAGAGAGCACTTTGGACTCTAAGTAGAGTTGAGTTGTAGGGTAGTCGCGTTTTTTAAAGTGCATCACTTTGAGGATTGCCCTTTGCGCTCTCTCTACCCTGAGCAGTGTGGTTTTATAGGTTCCGCCCCACACTGGGATGCAATAGGTAATGACAGCTTGGCACAAGCTCTGATAGACTAGGGAGAGGATTTCAGTAGATGCAGTGTGCCGAAGCTGCTTGAAGATGTATATTAGCTTGCGGAGCCGAGTACATAGAGCGTCAGTATGCGACGACCAATCAAGCTTGTGATCCACATACACGCCTAAATACCTAATGTGGGGGACTACAGAGAGGGAGGTACAAGTGCAGTTTGTAGATTTAGGGGGGCAGGTGTGGACCCTAACTGTATTGGTAATATCCGGAGGTTTTGAAGAGTGTGGAAGACGGAAACGCACTGCTTTCGATTTTTCAAGGTTGAGCGTTAAAATGTTCTTCTTCAGACACTCCATGACCTTGACTAGTGCGGTTTCAGCGTTGATTAAATAACGGGAGGCTACAAAAGTGTTATGAGTTTTGAATGATTCACGGTTAGTTTCACTAGACTTATATTGACCGGGATATAGACCGTGATTACCTTTTGTATTATTTATGAGCTCCCGATGTTTCGACGCAGTTACATGCATCATGTTCAATCATTTCCTGTGATTTGTTTGTGTTAAAAACCAGTGATATCCGAATCAAACACGCGTAGTGACACTGTGAGTGTAGTATGAACGAGTGTGAACGCGACCAGAGCCAGACCAACAAGTGTGAATGCGACCGATGGTAACGTTGAAAGCGAACGCAGCCGACGCGCAAGAATCAGGGTAGACCGAGCGCGGTCTACACAACTTTGACACCCACCCGCTATCTTCAGTCATCCGTGAACATGATGCATGTAACTGCGTCGAAATATCGGGAGCTCATAAATAATACAAAAGGTAATCACGATCTATATCCCGGTCAATATAAGTCTAGTGAAACTAACCGTGAATCATTCAAAACTCATAACACTTTTGTAGCCTCCCGTTATTTAATTAATTCGCACTGGACCTGGTGATAGTGGTGATATATGGCGTCAAATTCATAGTATTTATATTTATCCAAAGTGCTAGAAGTTGTTCATTTTCACGACAGATTTGTCCCCTACCCATATTTTAAAAAGACTGGAACTGGAAGAACTTTAACAGGAGATATAAGTATTTTTTCTACATTATAATTATTAAGATATTAAGAGCAGACCAGATCTCTCAAAAAAAAAACCCTTAAATAAATTGCCATTGGCGTACTTTTCTTTTAAATGTAATGTAAGGTATGACTCACGCATGTGCAGCAGTATCGTTGGTTTGTGATTGTGATTCGACCGTGAAAGTAGTGAGGAAAATGAATAACTAGACCAACACAAAATAAAACTACAAAACTGTTACCTAGTCAACTACCCAGTTTACCTACCACCAATTTGTTTTCTCATTTTATGTTCTTATCATTATGTGCACATATCGAAATTGAATACTTAATTCCTCCTCTACACTATCATGTTCGCCATGCAGTCATCGTCTATCATCGCCGATAGTGTAGAGGAGCCATAAAGTAAAGCAGAACATCTAGTTAGAACCCGAAAGCGCTGATATTAATCAGAAATAATGTTTTACAAGGTTTGTCGTAAAACCGGTTTTTAACCGGTTAACCGATTTTGTGTCATGTTTTTCGGTTAATAACCGGTTATGAATTTTGTCCGGTTTTTGCATTCCCTTTAATAAGTAATGGTTAGGTTATGTCTTTTTGCTATTCGCTTATCATTAAATAAAAACATAATACAGGGTGGCTAACTTGAAGGTATACAACTTTTTGCCGCCATTTTGTATTGCCGGTAAATATGACAGTTGTTGTATGAAAACCTAAAGACTATCTAAAGACGTTATTCTATCTAAAGGGACGTGTCAATGCTAACAGGCCAATGAACTTTCAATAATTAAAACAAAATATTCGAGACACAGTCACTAAGATAACGCAGCAGGAAATGTGTGAAGATGTGATGAAAAACGCGATGAAAACGGTTCACATCTGCCATGCTGCTAGAGGTGGACATTTGTCTGACATTATTTTCCATGTTTAACTGCCGGCCCTAAATACTATATTTAACAAGGAATACTTAATATTTTTTATATTTCATAGAATAAAATTACGAAACAAAGGTTTATATATTCCTGTTATTTGGCCACCCTGCACATATCTAGTTTGTAAATAATATTAAATGGGTATAATACTTTGATTTGAAGTTGATCATCGACAGCGGCAACCTCATCCAGTTCCACGCGGTTGGCAAAGACGTGCAGGTGTCGGGCGCGGGAAACTTCTCTATTAAAAATGTCCAGTGAGTAACTTATACGGTTGGCAAGGACGTGCAGGTGTCGGGCGCGGGAAACTTCTCTATTAAAAATGACCAGTGAGTAACTAATACGGTCGGCAAGGACGTGCAGGTGTCGGGCGCGGGAAACTTCTCTATTAAAAATGTCCAGTGAGTAACTAATACGGTCGCCAAGGACGTGCAGGTGTCGGGCGCGGGAAACTTCTCTATTAAAAATGTCCAGTGAGTAACTAATACGGTCGGCAAGGACGTGCAGGTGTCGGGCGCGGGAAACTTCTCTATTAAAAATGTCCAGTGAGTAACTAATACGGTCGGCAAGTACGTGCAGGTGTCGGGCGCGGGAAACTTCTCTATTAAAAATGTGCAGTGAGTAACTAATACGGTCGGCAAGGACGTGCAGGTGTCGGGCGCGGGAAACTTCTCTAGTAAAAATGTCCAGTGAGTAACTAATACGGTCGGCAAGGACGTGCAGGTGTCGGGCGCGGGAAACTTTTCTATTAAAAATGTCCAGTGAGTAACTAATACGGTCGGCAAGGACATGCAGGTGTCGGGCGCAGGAATCTTAATGGCGGGGATTATAAACAAATCCAGCACTTCCATTTAAAAAAGTGACATTTGATGAAGTGGAACTGCTGATGATGATCAGAGCGGAACTCTTCAATAACGCATAGTTCACGTTTGGCGATTTGTCCTCTTCGTTATGTTTGTTAAGCAAGTTAGGTTTTCAAGAAACATTTTTGTCAAGCTCGAGTTCTGATGATGGGATCCATGAGGAATCGAGGAACTCCTCAAATGTGAAAGGCATACATATAGTGATTTTTGTATTTTTATAAACAAATCCAGCACTTCCATTTTAAAAAGTGATATTTGATGAAGTGGAACTGCTGATGATGATCAGAATGGAACTCTTTTATCACGCATAGTTTACGTTTGGCGATTTGTCCTCTTTTTTATGTTTGTTAAGCAACTTAAGATTTTAAGACATATTTTTGTCAAGCTCAATTTTTGATGATGAGACCCACGAGGACCCGAGGGAACTCCTCAAATGTGAAAGGCATACATATAGTGATTTTTGTATTTTCATCAACAAATCCAGCATTTACATTTAAAAAAGTGACATTTGATGAAGTGGAAACTGCTGATAATGATCAGAATGGAACTCTTCAATGACACATAGTTCACGTTTAGCGATTTATTCTCTTCCTTATGGACCCAGACCTAAACTTGGATCCGGACTCGGACCCGGGTCTGAACATGGACCCCTACTCGGACCCGAACCCGGACCGAGCTCTGACCCAAACTTGGACCCGGACAGCCGGACACGGACCCGGACTCTGATTCGGACCCAGACCCGGACCCGGAAATGCTACTAAAAAAGTGGGTTAGGTGGGTGGTTGGGTTTTGAACTGCGATTCTCACAGAACAGAACTGCTACCAGAAAAGTAGGTTAGGTTAGAGCGTCAACGCCCTCTATACGAGAGTAGGCCAAAACTAGTGGCGACATCTAATCGAGAATCAAATTTTCGTGATTTTCGAGGCACGTTTTTTCCTTAGACTGTATCCATCTATTACGGAGTTATATCTATCTTTGATTAAATGAACAACAAATGACATATAGACTGGAGGAAACCGGCCTGTTTGGAGAAAAGTCGTCAACATCTCTTCTAAATACCTACAACTGACAACTGGTATGGATGTGTTCCTCGTTGTCTCCAGAATACGAATTGACCGGTTGTGGTTTATGGAGGGGGGACGGGTGCTACAAAAGGGGGGGAAAGATGGCGGCCGACTGTCATCGAAATTTGTTCACATCTCGAGCCCTATGAGACCGATCGGGTCGTATGAGCCGCACGATCCCTCGCCTATTTCTATAGACTATCATTTGTTGGTATTAAAATTAAACTCAATTAAGGGAGTACGTTACATTAATAAAAGACAGGCAACAAATATAAAAACCTTTAATATATGTCATCTCTACAATTCACATATTCACATACTTACAATTCAAAAAATCACACAAGCACAACAAGCAAGCTTTATATAAGACCTAGTAAGAATTACTAGGTTTTATGGACCACAATGGGTCTATACTTAGTCCATATAATTATAGGGAATTTACTCCACCTATATAACGTGGTAACCATTAATAATAGAAAAAGGTTCACATTGAAACATACAATCGTTAATTTAGTATTGAAAAGACTATCCAAGTAAAATGTTGATTAAAAAAAACATGAATCCACTGGGCACTCGACCATTAAAAATTACTACAACGGGTCAATAATCAACAACAACCACAGAAATGGCTCAAACTATACCTATGCATTACTCGTCTTCGAAATTATGTTGTTTAGCATAGTCAAAAGTGCATTGTTGGAGTGTGTCACTTTCAGGAAAACAAAAAAATTATGTTTCAAACAACATAATTTCAAAGACGAGTAATGCATAGGTATAGTTTGATCCATCTCTGTGGTTTTGGTTGATTTCTGACCCGTTGTAGTAATTTTTAATGGTCGAGTGCTATGTGGATTCGTTTTATATTTTATTTTGATCAATATTTTACTCGGATAGTAATACTCTTTTCAATACCAAATTAACGATTGTATATTACAATGTGAACCTTTTTCTATTATTAATGGTTACCACGTTATATAGGTGGGGTACATTCCCTATACATAATTATTATAGGGAATTTACTCCAAGTAATAATATAGGGACTTTTTTAGGGAATAATTATTATAGGAAATTTACTCCAAGTAATAATATAGGGACTTTTTTAGGGAATAATTATTATAGGAAATTTACTCTAAGTATAGACCCATAGTGGTCCACATTATTACCTAGTACTTCTTAATGTCTTATATAAAGCTTGCTTGTTGTGATTAAGTGATTTTTTGAATTGTAAGTATGTGAATATGTGAATTGTAGAGATGACATACATTAAAGGTTTTTATATTTGTTGCCTGTCTTTTTTTAATGTAAATTGAGTTTAATACCAACAAATTTATAGTCTATTCTATAGGCGAGGGAGCGTGCGGCGACTAATCTCACTATAAAACGCCCAAGCCCCAGATCTTGAAAGCTGATTTTGAGTTATTATTGTTATTAACTACGGAGTGGGTTCAAAATCGTTTTACATGTAGATGTGAGTCAAATAGCGACATAGATATTCACTACTTCATGTGCAGTCGTCATGCAATCATGAAGCTACGAACTTAACGAAGTTATGTACTTAGAACTTGACTATTTGTGGAAACGTAACTTACCTAAGATTTATTATTAAACCACAATGATTATCGATATTAGATGATTCGAGATGATTAAAACGATAGCCTCTCATTTAGGAACATTATAAATAAATGTACTTTCAAACAATACCTAATAATAGTATGCTGCTGGTCTACCGCCGCTGCGCCGTTTGTGCTTGCTTGACAAAATGGGTATTGACATATATATTATTAGTTATATGGTAACTTAATCTTTACTTTGAGAAAGATAATATAACTTTTGCTGATTTTTATTAGGTATTAATGTACCTTTTGGGTAAAAATGTTAAACTTTCTTTAAAAAAATGAAACTGTTAATTTTGCATCTCAGACTTCAAAGAACCTATTACAGTACATTTAAAATGCTTTCAAATCATACCTATCACGATTTGATCCGTAAAATAGAATCTGAGAAATAATGAAAATACGAAGACGGTCAGCCACCATTTATATGACGATGCGCAGTGACCCATGCTGAACAAAATTCATCATTACTTGGTTATACAGTATTATAATACAAATAAAACTTATGTTTTTGGAAAGCTCATAAAATTTTCCGTATATTTTGTAATAACATTAATTGCGGTAGTTATAATTTATTAAGTTATAAGCATGTTTTATCAGTACTTATGCAAACGTCCACGGTAAAAAAAAACATTTTTCAAATATTTTGTAAACTACTACTACGGTTATTTAGAAACAATTATAAAACGTTTAATTATCTTTCAAGTGTCATCTCATACGACCCGATCCGTCTCATAGGCACAGATTAATAAATAGTTACTACGTAACAGATACATCATTCCCATACAATATCCTACAAAATCTTAATAATAATACCTGCTGTTCAGGACGAGAAGAAATGTACCATAAGTACGCGTACAAAGAGTCGAGACTACCTTGCTCGTAGTGCGAGTCACGTGCCAACGCGTCATCGTAAGAATGCGCTAGGGTTGTACTGTTACTTATGTTATTATTGTAATACAACGAATGTTGCGAATCAACCATATTTTTTATTAGTCAATCAAATATTTAAAAACAACACTTATAATACCCGACTCAAAAAACTCCTTAATTTACGATTTATCTACTTATGTTCAAAGAAATAAATGGTGACAAAATTCATAAAGATAGATTTAAAATACTACTTCACCTTTCTTCGTCTCTCGGAAATGAAAAAAACGACAAATTTTCTTTTGTTTTTTGACTTTTACACCCATCCTCTGCACAATAATTACGTGGTTTCGGCATGTCGAAGCGTAAGCGCGGGAAACGTGCGATGCGAGCGCTCAGGCGGGCGTTCGGCGGCTCTCTGTCGGTTGTATCGTCGACGATACGCCGAGCGGTAGGCATATAGCGCGTGGCCTTGAGCGAGTGAAGGAGACCTGTCATAGGGCTCGAGATGTGAAAAATTTCGATGACAGTCGGCCGCGATCTCCCCCCCCCTTTTTTTGTAGCACCCGTCCCCCCTCCATAAACCACAACAGGTCAATTCGTATTCTGGAGACCAGGAGGAACATATCCATACCAGTTGTAAGTATTTAGAAAAGATGTCTACGAAAATCCTGAAGACGACTTTTGTTTAATCTGCCTCTAGACTAATATAAGTAGAGATAGATATTGGGCAAAGCGAAGATCTTGTTAAAGTTCCTAGTGGTCACAAGTGCATTTAAAAAAATATTATTTAATACAGGTTGCTCAAAAAGTGCTACTTTACGTAGCTGTTTAGCGTGCGGAAAGTTGGTTTTCGCGAACTAGTGCTTTTTACTTTTCCAATTTTTTTAAATTTATTCTTGTTCCAATTCATGACTACTTATTGATGAGTATTAATATTAGTTTCCTTTAAACGTCGTAATAAACATAAAAACCTACTATTAATGTAAGAATACGAAAAATATACTTATTACATATTTTATTACTTACCTCTTCATCATTATAACACGTCTATTTTTTTTAATATTGAATATTGAAAAACTGTTCTTAATAAGGTGTCTGAATGAAACGGAACGCCTGTCAAAGAAGAGGCGTTTTTCTTTCTGCTTTAAGTTTCCAAAGGCAACATTCGATATTGTTTTTATAAATGATACACAAATAATCGTAATTAACGATATTTGGGTAATAATAGTACAATGTTTTATATTTACAATTGTTTCTGTCTTATAGAACATGCATTAAAAAAAAACTTTCATTGAAGTGGGTTCAATAATAATAACACCCAGCTAAAAAACACCTCTTCATAATGTCAATGTCAATGATGTCACAGAATTAATAATATAAAAGTTTCGAATTCCTTACTTGTTGTTTTTATTATGTTTTCGCAACTGTATTAAAAACCGTCGTTCGATACACGTGCGGAAATGTCATTCTTCACTCGTCCCGAGTCTTGCCACTCGCCTATGGCTCGTGGCAAGATATCTCGGTACTCGTGAAGTAATGACATACTTTCCGCACTAGCATCGAAATGTACTATTTATGCCTAACAATAACATTGTAAATGTCAATGACATTTTGTAAGAGCATGTAATTACTTTAGGTATATCGTATATGTTTTACTAATAATGAGCAGGATCGGTCTGGTCTGGGTGTTTTGGAGTTAGGATAAATCTAAACTTGGTGGTAAGCTAGCAAGATTCAAACTTGGTTATCATTTTTCTTAAAATGTTTATCCTAAGTCCTAGCCTACTTTTTATATTGTAACCAGCGTAAGGGAAGAGAAATAAGCAACGTGGCTAAAAAGAAAATACTTGAGTTTAACGATTTTTATTACTCATAAAGAACAAAAGTTCACTTATAATGAGCTTAAACTATAAACAATTTCATGCGTGGTGGTTTACAATTCCATCCAGCTAGTCGATGTTAACATTAATTAATATACATTATCACTGATATATTTTTCAGCTTGGTTTTAAACATTTGTAATGATTTGCAATCTTTCACTTCACTAGGTAAGTTATTGTAACATCTTATTCTGTGCTCCCTCCGACACGATGTTTCTTTTGCCGTATCCTGTTCTGTGCTTAAAAAGTTTGATTTTGTCTGTATTTCTCAGGCAATGTCTAAAATTTCGTTTTGTTAATGTGATGTTTGTATGTATTTTATTTGTTAAGATTTTTTTAAATAAGATACAAGATACAAGTAGTATAGTTGTTATATATTGAATAGTTTGGTTTTTTGTAAAGAGTTGTGGTATTCATAAGGTGAATAAGGATTTGATTAATTTATTTTGCGACTTTTGTAGACTTTTTTTTCTTCTTAATGGACTTGAGGGCGTTGTTGCCCGTAGCCAACGTCATGTTAAAGGGTAGGAAATAACGCGGAAAGGAATAAAGGAAATTCGGAATTTGTAATAACAAAAAACAGTGGTCAGGTCAGGTATACAATAAATAAAAAAATACAATGTGGTAAAAAAAAAAAAGTATACTTTTATATTATTACGCAAGATATTATAAAGATCAGGATTAATAAGTAAGGAAGGGATGTCTGTTCAGTTGGAAGGGGAATATGTTTGGATTATAAAGCTTCCATAAAAACAGTGCGATCGTTTAAAGGACAAGAGAAAAATATATGATATCAGCCACCTCAGTACAGACAAGTGTAAAAATATGGGTGCACTCATCATACTCAAAAATATGTCCCATAGCTCTTATGTCAGCGAATTAAGAACTATGGGACATATTTTTGAGTTAGTTGTATGCACCCATATTTTCACACTTGACTGTATACCACAGTCACATTCAGGATTATCTATAAATTCAAATCTCGCAAGATAAGAAGGAGCACTTGTATGGCCCAGTCTAATGCGTGTTAAACATGATATTGCGCGTCTATTAATTTTTTTATTGTAAAACCATGGCTTTAAAGGGATGTCGTTTTGAATCTTAAGGCGCTAGTCGCTATTGTTGGCCGTAAACTCTTACTTTCTAGAGTATATATCTGCTTAACGGTTCGACAAAAAATTATGAAAAAAAAATATATTAATTTACATTTTATGTACAACATTCCTAATGTTTGAGTTTTACCCTGAGACAACATTTTTAACATTACGACAGGCCGTTTTGCGACTAACTTTGCTTATATCTCCTAAACGGTTTATTCGATTAAAGTTATTTTTAAACTAAAATAAATGTTTTAACAGGCACTACAAATGCAACGTTTCATAATGTTGAAAAATAATATTTTTTTAAAGAAATCGAATATTATTCAACATTTCGTGCGTATGTAGCTCGAAAAACGCGTGGCCGGCAGTCGTGTGCTAGCTTTGAGACGAGCAGGCTGTGTCGCTCGTCGCTCCGTGCCTTCCTTGTACTCTGTATGCTTGTGCTGAGCCCAAGTGCAACAAAATTGGAGTTATTGTGGCCAAAGACTAAATAAATAACTGCAGAAAGTTGATTTGGTTCTGACGCGCTTTAGCGCGCTTAACACGGTGTTTCGCAGCCTAATATTACGAAAATAATGACAATATTTCCACTTATGTTTGAGAAAGCTTCGTTTGAAATATAAAAATAAAAGTTTTCTAACATGCGCGGACATATTGCCATTTTTACGTTTTTAATAAAGTTTGATTCCTAACAAAACAATAATTAATTGATTAATATAGGCTATCAATTTAAGTTGTATATAGATATTTATTTATATATTTTTAAGTTTAATTTTTTTTTTATTGTGTTGGGAGATTGGGTAATCTCCCATTAATTGGTGGTGGTTGATGATGAAAACGAACAGTGACAAGTGAGTCAATTGATATTCTTTAATAAGCTTATCATAAATGAAAGTAGGCATAATCCAAATATAAACTATTTATAAATATTGACCCTTACAATTGATTAAGCCGTTTAGTAAAAAGACCAAAACGGCCTATCGTATTTTTTTTTTGGCGAAGCTATCAATTAAGGCGAAAGAAGAAAATCAAACGTACTACTTACCACCGCAACGATAATACGAGTACCTATGCTATAATGCAATAGTTAGTTCGTATTTTACAAATGTTTTCTTGTTCAGACACGAATAGACCTTGCATTTCGTGGAGGTGGTAAATTATTATAACACCTCTTTAACTCAGAAACTATATACTTACTTACTGTTACGGTCTAGAGCGTATTTCTTCTAAATGGGTAAACAAAAAAAATATGAAAAAAATATACATGAATCTTTATTTATTGTTCAACTATTACCTAATACATTTCATTTTTTTGAAATTTATAGTTTCACCGTCATAAAAATAATACAATGGGCCACTTTGCGGCTAACTTTGGTTATTTCTACTTAACGGCTAGTTAAATTAAATAAATCAATTAATATTATTTTTAAATTAACAATAATGTTTTAACAGCTGACGGTCTTTCCACCGCGATACAACCGGGCAACGATTTGATTTATTAACAATTTCATCTTAATTCTAAACTACCATCTGACAAAGTATAATGAAATGGGATGCGATGACTGAAAAGATATTTTTTTATATGTTCATGTGACCAGCTGACGGTCCACCGAGATACAACGGGCTGACCATTTTTTTATTCACATTAGCATCTAAACTATCATCTAACAAAGTATCAAGCGGGAGGCGATGACAATTTTTTTTGCGTGTTTCGCTGGCTGCCATTCCTCAACCCACCAACGGAGTGGCAGCTGACGTCCACGGGGGTTCATCATACATAGCCGCTAACCATATCGGAGTTATTGTGGCCAAAAAATAAAAAAACTGCAGAGCTCTGATTTGGTTGTGGCGCGCTTGTAATATAATAATGATATTCCCACGTAATGTTTGAGAAAACTTCGAACTTCGAAAAATAATACTAGTTTAACACTAATAGGTAGGTAACAATTCCCAAAATTGTATATGTAGGTAGACTAGGTACTTAATTTTATAAGTTAACTATTAAATGGCATTATTTATATTTATTTATCACGGATAAAAAAAAACTATAAAATAAACACACTGAACGCCTCAATTTAGTACATACCAAGCTCTAGCTAGGTACAAATCTAAATCTGTCGAATTGACTTAGGTATTTATTTGTAAGAAACAGATAAAACACAAATTAACTAATTGAGGCTTGTAAAGTACAATGCATAAGGGAATATATTTTTATTATAATTTACGACCTTCACTAAACGCATGATCTACTCATGCTCAAACGACAAAATATCTGCAAAAGATACACAAATACGAGTATAGCGCCAACCGCGCGCCTCTGGGCTGTAGCTTATTCTTTGAACCTCGTTGTGGTAAATTCACGATAAATACGTAAATTACGATCGCAGTGAGCGGGGTGCGGGTACAGAGACGCTGAGACGCTCAAGGACACATCAGCGACTATCGTCTTAAGATAATAGCTTCCGGATTCCAAGCTGCTCCAAAACCAAAAGAACTCCCATGCTAACCTGAGATATCTTTTGGGGAGCAACAAAAGATAATGACAATAGTTTTTATATGGAAATATATCACCAGAAGCAACAGCATCTATGGCCAGACGCTCAGCTTTCTCATTTCCGGGAATACAATGACTCGGCACCCATCCAAAGTTTACAGTGAGCCCTTTCTTTTCGCATTTTAATAAGATGTCTCGGATGTCAAACTAACAAACGGTAATTGTTTGACATTTTAAAAGGTGATTTTAATAAAATTAGGAGGCAACTTCTAGAATCGGAAAAAATTACACATTTATTTAAATTGAACATGCAAACATACTCAACAGCTTTATAAACACCAAATAGTTCTCCAGTGAATACCGAAGATTCTGGAGGCAGTTTAATTTTTTGTACGACATTATACTGGTAATGAAATACACCAACTCCAACACAACCATATGAAGAAATTTTGGACGCATCTGTGTATACCTATGTGATGCCAACCAGACCAATTTTCGCCCACTAAGTTGTTAAATACAGGTTTTGTACTTATTTCATCCTTAATAATATCGGAATCCCGAATGACATGTGGAAAAATAGTCAAAGAGTCAGTCTTTCTCGTATATAGGAAGAGAAATGTATCTGACAGTAGGAGACGACAGAGACAGAAATTTAAGATAGCTGTTAATTATACAAGCAGGATTTCTATGACGCCAATATGGAGATGA
Source organism: Cydia strobilella (assembly GCF_947568885.1). NCBI lineage: Eukaryota > Metazoa > Arthropoda > Insecta > Lepidoptera > Tortricidae > Cydia > Cydia strobilella. The sequence goes on along the minus strand of NC_086068.1, from coordinate 37,759,886 downwards.
CTGTATATGATCATAAAGAGCCGATAATTTTGTGATCGGAGGATGTATTGAAAATTGCACAGTCCTAAAAATGAATCTGTCAGATAAATATTGACGTCTTAGATACGCAGGTGGGTCAACACACTCCACTTGCATGGCATTAGCAGGACTGGTTCGCATAGCACCAAGGACAGTCCTTAGTGACTTATTCTGTATAACATTAAGTACTTTAAAAGCATCTTCTGTTCCCGGTGTTAGAAGAAAAGAACCGTAATCAACAACGCTTCTTACAACCGAATTATAAATGAGCTTCAAATAGAAAGGATGGCTACCCCATCATACACCAGCCAAACATTTCAATATGTTTAATGAGCGTTCGACGACGACAATTCCATTGAAGGATTTTGGAGTTGTTGGCCATTGTTGGAGGAAACATGAGAAGGACTGGTAATATGTGCTACGTGGGACGGTTCTGAATGATTTTTATGTAGATTATTGCTTAACAGTTGAATAAGTTCCAATATGAGTTCATTGGTAGTTTTTTGGCTAGATTGCTGTGCAATGGCACAACCATTTCCGGAGGAAGATGGCATATTATAGTCTTTAGTCAAATTGTAATGTGAGGCAGTGTCAAAACCTTACTGCGATTTTGGCAAGCTGCGAGGCATCAGGAAGACTGTTTTCTTATATATGAGTGAGTAGTTGTACCTATATTAGTATTATTTCTATTTGGCTGAGACGGGAGAGATGTTGGAGTGGTCATGACCACATCTGCATATGATTTTGTCACTGGAGGGTGCAGTTTTGAGGTCTCTGTATATGATATAGCACTTTGTGCTATATACAGCTTAATGTTTTTCTGGCGCCCATATTCTGGACAACGAGACTTTTTAGTGGCAAAATGAAAGCCAGAGCATAAGCAACAAGATGTACAATCCTCTTCAATGGTGCATGTGGGGCCAGTGTGACCCCCTCCACACTTGTAACACCGCGGTTTAGATCTACATTGCCCTTGCGTGTGACCAAAACAAGAACAGGAAAAGCATTGGATCGTTGGATAAATATATAAATCTACTGGTAGAGCGTTATAAAACATAAATATGCGTTTTAGCCATCAAACGGTTTAACTACTTCTTGTGATGGCTTCCAGACTGGAGAACCATCCACAATAACTTTATAATTAAATCTCCTTACTTTTAAAACTTCACCACAACCTACTGGTACACTGATGTTTTCCTTAACCTCCTCTAAAGACAGTTCAGTTGGTATGCCTTTAACAACACCCATTCTGATGACGTTAAAAGGTGGTATAAACGCCTTATATTTGTTGTCAATCAGTCGAGGTCTTTCAGAAAATTGTTGGCATCCTCATATTTTGAGAATGTTAGAGAGACTATATTGCGGCCTATTCTTAAAATTGTGTCGTTTCAAAAAGTTGCCAAAAGCAATTGAATGAATAGAAGTGCCGTCATTGGGAGATTCTTGTTGTTTCTGGACATGTACTACGTACGGCGAACAATCCGTTTGTATATATTGCTTCCTGGACATGTCTGTGGGCTGAGAGATGGTATTCACAGAAATCGCAGCTGGGCCAATTGGGGCTGGAGCTGGAGCCGGAGCAGGAGCTGAGGCTGTGAGTGGTGCTTGAGAGTGTCTGTAATAGATTCCCTTTCTCTATTTTTATCTTAGTTGTCTCCTTCTTTTATTGCAGTGACGACATATCTTCCTGGATGCAGTCCTTCGCTTTCTAGCTACAGAAGATATAGAACTATCTGTATCCACGCTGTGGTACTCTTTCATATCATAATCATACACGTACTCATTTAATCATTCATCATGGTCAGAATTAACATTGTTGTCGATTGTGAATTGTGACAGTGTGGGAAAGCGGAGGACCACCTCCGCCTGGGTCGTGAGGCTCATTGTCTTCACCGCCCATGGCGGTGAAAAATATACAATAAAAACTTACCTAGATGATGAATATACAAAATATAATAAACTAACTACTTATGATATTTACAAAGTATTTACACTGCGTTGACCACTCTTACTATTAAAAATATTTAAAATTTGATAAAGGTGAAAAAATACGCGCGCTCAGCTCGAAGTTTCCCGCCCTTTTTCCTTTGTAGACTTATTAAGTTAGTTTTGGCAGCACAACCCCATACTTCGACTAGATATTCTAAATTACATTTTACTTAAGACTTGTATACAGTCATCCGTACTTTATGAGGGACACATCCAGCAATTTTTCAAAGCGCACCAGTTAAGGCGGTTTATTTAGATCTTACGTGTTCAATGTGTCCCTTCCAGTTTAGTTTGTCATCTAGGTGGAGGTCAAGGTATTTTTCTTGATAGGAACGGTGAATTATTTCGGTATTGATGGTTAAGGTTGGTAGCTAGGGGATTGTTTTATTTTTCGCGGCAAATATCATATAAGAAGTTTTCTTAATGTTAATAGTTAATTGATTGTGCTGACACCAAGTATGAAATTTGTCCAAGTCGAGTTGAGCGTTCCTTGTGAGTTGCAAGAGGTCAGTGCCAAAGTAAAAAATACAGGTATCGTCTGCGTATAATGTAGTATCTCGAGTGGGTCATATATTACACACGTTGTTTACATAAATTAAAAACAGGAGTGGACCTAATATGGATCCTTGAGGAATGTGATGAGACAGATGAGGAAAAATTAGATTTCTAGAGGGCTACCAATTTCTACAGTTTGGAATCGACCATTCAAATAGGATTTTTATTAGTCATAAGCCGATCCTGTGATACTAAGATTCTCAAGTTTTCTGCTCCTACAGCAGTGCGTGATTAACCATGTCGAACGCTTTTTTTAAATCTATGAATATTCCCAAACAAAATTGTTTTTAATCAATGCTAGTTTTGATTTTAGTAATAAGATCACTTGTCGCTGATAATGTATTGGCTTGCTTTCTAAAACCATATTGATTTTGGGTTATAAAGTTATTTTATCTTGTCGTAAGTGTTCATTTAGTCGATTGTAAATAATTCTTTCGTAAATTTTTGACATCACAGGCACGACCGAGATGGGTTGGTAGTTCCAAGGATCGGATCGTGGGCCTGCCTTATAGATAGGTGTTACTTTTGCTGTCTTGAGACTGTCTGGAAAGATACCTGATTTAAGAAATAGGTTTATGCAGTTTACAAGTTTCTTAGTTTTTAGGTGTTTTATACAGTTTATAAGTGGTTTTTGCGCCTATTTCGTCTAGTCCTGTGTTAGTATCCTGTTTCAAATTATTTATTATAGATATGACTTCATCTTCAAAGATTTGTATTAGGAGTTTTGTTGATATACGTTCAATATGTAGTTTTTATTAATTTGTGAAGTTCTTGTGATTTTTTCAGATAACAGAGTGCCAGCTGTTGTAAAAAACTCATTGAATATTTTACAGACCTGATCACCATCATTTACAAGAACAGTATTCATCATAAGTTCCGGGGGAACACAGATGTCTTTGACCTTATTTGCTAGTGTATTTATCAAGTTCCACATTTTCTTCGGGTTATTTTGACATTTAGTAAAAGCTTCGGAATAATAGGTTTCTTTTGTGTTCTTTATTAGTTTTAGTAAGTTATTTCTTTCAATTCTAAACTCGTTGTTAAAATTCCTGTTGTTTATTTGCTGAGCCCAAAGCATATTTCTCTTGTTAATTTTGTCTATTATAGTTTTATTAATCCAATCCTCTTTTGGCGCATTTTGTATTTTTATCTTTGCCACTGTATTTTAAATTATATTAGTTTTAATCAGATTTTCAAGGCATGTGTAGTTGTGATCATCGGAATCTAAATTTGTTTTGTATAATTGGGAGTAGTTAATAGACGTGTAATGTATTTTCCGTTTCTGATCGATCCTTTGATTTATTAATTCAACTACAATCTGTTTATGGTCTGAGAGAGGTGTGTAAGAGTAAGATTATACGGATTTTTATTAATGGTAGTGCAGACTTGATCTAAGATAGCTTTGTTCGTGGTTGATTCGCGGGTGCAGTGATCAGCGTCAGTTAAGTTCATAACGTCGTATCCATGATTCTTCTAACGGGCTCAGGTACATTCTAGTATCGTTATCATTCGTAAGTAGGTCTATGTTAAAGTCGCCGAAGACAATGCCGCGTTTTTTCTGTTCCAATTGGAGCGAATAGGTAGTACTTTGACTAGGAACGTAGGTACGACTTACTTATATCTACTTTTGGCTGAATTACAAACTTAAGGCCCTCAAACAGTACCTATACGGCAACATTCCTACGGTTTGATAAGTTATTAGTATTAAAAAATGAAAAATAATTTATTTGGTTTACAATGTACATTTAAATAGCAATAGGGTTGGAGCCTTCTTTTAAGTATAAAATATACTTGTACCATGGCATAATTAGTTCATCAAATCATCACTATTAGCTTAGCGTCATCGTATGATCTTATACGATAGCAGTGGTTATTATTATAATACTAGCGCGCTGTCATAATGTAGCTTGCGTAAGAGTTGCGTTACGGTCGAGTGCGCCGCCGGCGCCGGCGCCGGTACACCGGCGCGGGCGCGGCGTCCGCAATATGCCCTCCCTACATCACCTACGAGTACATGCTTGCATTTGTTTTCATTAGCTACTGTGTAACGTGTGTAGGTACTTGAAATACCTTAAGCCTACCTACTTATCTTTTTATCTGTGGCTTGTTAAATATATTTTATTTAAATAGTGACCATGGAAGTTAAAAAAAAAATTAAAATTGCGCAAAAACTGATGCCCGATTCGTGTCTCGCCCACAGATGAAAAGATGCATGTATTTAATTAAACAGGTATCTACATTTAAAAACATAAAACAATGTGGAACTTAAGATGAAGTTCATAAGGTAAGTATGCCTATACCTATTAAAGCGTTTTCACATTGTCCGATCTGATATCAGATGTCGGAAGGAAGTAAAATGTGAGATATATGTGTTTCTCTGTATTTATTTACCTATGCATTTAATAAATCATTCTTACTAAAAAACTATCAATAACGCAAAAAAGGCGGACTTCATGCCAATGGCACTCTCCTGCAGCTGTCTTTGTCATAGGCGCTTTCCGACATCCGATATCGGAAAGGCGCTTCCGATAGTTTTAGCCATGTCGGAGCCCCCCGTCAGCTGTCGGACCGATAATATTTGTTTGTGTGCGTATGTGTAGGCATAATGCTTGTTGTAGTGTGCGTGACCGCTACACGGCGTCCAAGCGCGCCCTCGCGGCCTACATCCGATATCGGATCGGACAATGTGAAAACGCTCTTAGATGTGTTCAATTTGCTGTGAAACCTTAATCTAAACCAATGTTATATTATCTACATATAGTGCAAGTATTAAAATGTTTCATTCCGCTTACCCGTTATGGCGGTCAGCAAAATATTATCGGCGCGTGTCGATAACTTAGTATAGGTTGGAGCACGCGCTGATTGGATTAAGATAATGTCTGTACCGCCGTAGATTAGAGATGTATAAAACACTTTATTATGATTTAATAAATCAGTCTAAGTCTAACCGTCAACGGTACCTTTTTCTCACCCAACTACGTTCCTCTAAACCCGTCATCAACTCCAAATATTGTAAACATTGCCTTTTTTCAGCTTGAATAGCCTCGTGATTATTTTTTACTATTGTAATAGTTATTTGTTATACAAGGGTGCAAAGTTGTATTTCAACACACGAGAAGTAAAATACATTTGCATTTTGCACCCGTGAGTAACACAAAACTTTTCACCTATAGCGAGGAATGTGCAACATGCAAAAAAACAGCTCATAAGAAAATAAGTCTATTTGTATGTGTACAAATTTTGTACACATTATTCATCATCTGAATTCATCTGGTTAATTATAATCATCAATATCATCCTATATGTAAAATAATATAAATAACAACATTATGTAAAATATTTGTTGACATTGTTGACATTTCTGACGATGCGTTTTGAAATTGCTTCGACTCAATTTGTGCGTTCAGAATTATATTCAACATCGTTATAAAAAAAACAAATGTTTCTTATGAAATTTTAAAGTTTATGACTTAAAATCATTAAACAAAGCTAAAATTGGTATTTTTTTATTTAAATTCTCAAACCATTTATTTAATGATAATTAATACCAAACGAACCATTATTATGAGCATTTTACGTTTTGTTATTTGTCAAACACTACTACTTAAACACACTCCAAGGTCAAATTACTTTCCCCACTAGTGGATAAAATGCGTTTTCCCGCTTGTTTTAAAGGATAAAAGACTTCCGAGCTATTGAGGGGAAAAATTATGTATCATGCGGAAAAGTAGCTCCCGCACGCCGCTTTTATAAGGTTTTACCATGGTACCACACAAAACACAAGTACCTAACACAAATACCTATTTAAATTTATACGATTCTGACAATAGGTGCCAAGTGAAAGACGTTTCGTGACTGCTAAAAACATTGCCATATAAGGTAAACGCAGCTATCAACGACCCATCGAAAATCTGCAGGTATTACCGATCTATTTAAGTAATTATTAGATATGTTTTCGTTGCCAGAACTATTTCAGTGGTAGGTAGATAAACTTCCACAAGCGTTTGTTCGTTGGGTATCGGGTAGTTTAACGTTATTTTGAGTGGCAGTTCGAAAAAAAGATAAAACATGCAAATCACGACTCGGGTGGCGTGGACGCAGGTTATGTCATACTGGCGCTTGTACTTTCAAGTAAGAACGTGACTTTTCTGGTTAAGACATTTATTACTAGTGGCTCTGTGAGCTGTAGTAGACCTCGCGAGCATAGCTTAAGATAAGATGGATGTGTCTAGGGCTGTCCTGCCGACTAACCACCAAAAGATCAGTAGATTCGTAATGTAAATAACCTAGAGGGCGCAGCGGATGGAATGTCTATTGTTAAAAAAGATTGGAAATTAAATTTAAATTCTTGTTTGAGACTTTGACAAGGCACTGATATTTTCAGACATTAATTGTCATGTGCTCGTAGCATCCGTAACCTCTTGTTTTGAAAGAAAAATTCAGATACCTACATGGTTCAAACCCCGACGGTGCCAATTTTTTATTTTTTCAAGTTAAGCGTATGTTTGAGTTTCGCGAATTCTTCTACCGATAACTACAAAAATGCTAGTTTAGTGCTGTTGGCGTGCGTGTCACATTTTTGAGTAGGTAATAAAATTTTACTACATTTACTACGGAGAAAACGTGAAATTTTTTTCACATTTTTCTATTTCGCCAATCAGTCCTGTTACGTTTAAAAGGATAGAATAGCTACAGACAATAGGTACTTTTTTCATACAAGTTCCATTTCGGAAGAAAACGGTTTCCAATAACTAAATCTAACAAATCACTGATTTTGTTGTTGATCGCTTCAGCATAATATATTCTAGGTTTGTAAATTTCGCTTTAAAAATAATTGAGGCTTTTTAGTAGGTACATTACCATTAGTTGAACCCTATGAAACTATTGATACTGGATAGGAATGGCATCGGTTGGCATAAAAAATAGCATGTGAAAAATAAAAGTTTTCATTTTCATACAAACTGTATGGGAAAAGTTTTCCTCAGTAGGCTGTATCAGCGATACAGCCGCAGTGGTTGATGTGAAACGTGGCGTGGAAGTTATTGCGAAGACCGCATAGGGCCGCTTAGGGACCTCATAGCCTAAAGCAGGCGCGCTTGAATATCAGGCTTTACCCGACCCTATATTGTAAAGCCTGTAGATAAGAGCGCATTTGAGCTTTTTATGCCTTAATGTTCGCACACGGTGGCCTCAAACAAATGCAGTCGTGATATTCCTGTAAAAATGCCACATTTTAACTTTTTTCCAGATTTTTATAATACCGCGTATTTTATTTTTATAATATTTCAAAAAGATCTATCAAATGAACTCAATTGTATCGAAATCGGTTAATGGACTGATGAGTAAGTAATTATTAAATAAACACTGCAAATAGGGGTCATTTTAGCTCCGAATGCGTCGTTTAACAATTTTTCTATGTCAGCAGCACGTGCAGTTCCGAGATAATGGCTACTTTCGTTGATACACTGATATCAAAACCATTCATAATATACCGCCACCGCGCCATAACACTTTTTCGTTAATATCGGTTTTAGATCGAGCCCCTCTACGGGTTTTTAAAGACGTGCACCTTACGTTTCACGTCAAAAAAAAATTTTGTTAAAAATTACCTTTTTCTCGCATCCTGTAGGTAGGTAGGTACCTTTGCTCTTTCTAAAATCTGTAAACCCCAATCTTCATTAATTTGAAATTTAGGGAAGGTTTTCTAAGACCATTTTCGCGTAGCAGCACGGGATCTGGTAGCTGCCCTCGCTGATTTTGACCTGGCTGATTTTTGAATTTCTAAAAGTATTGAAAGTTACGTTTCTTTATTGGTTTTTTTCTCTCAGTGCACCCGCCTTGACGCTTTTCTGTTTAGCCCTATGGTTGACTGGTAGAGAATGCCTATAATGGCATTAAGTCCGCCTGTTGTACACTTTTTATGTGCAATAAAGTTTAAAATAAATAAAAAACTGTAATAGATGTCATATATTAAAGAAAAAGTGACGAAGCCCTCCAGTGGTGAAGGCCGGATTCGAACCGGCGTCATAGCTCAAAAACAAAAAACACAAAAACACAAATCAAAATATTTAATAAAATAATTTAATTTGTTCCCAAACTTGTTCATAGATGGCAGCACCAGTCTCTCTCGCTACAACGTAAATCCGTAAGGAGTTCGTTTAGGAGGTGCAAGCGCGCACTGCTTGCCCTTAGAGCTGGTCAAAGACGCGTAGTCTTACTAAGATGGCATATGTATAGTCGAGAAATTCGGACGGGCACCGCCGTGGCGGGGTGGCCTAGGGGTTCATGGCGTTAGCAGCGATAGCTAAAGACGCCGGTTCGAATCCGGCCTTCACCACTGGAGGGCTTCGTCACTTTTTCTTTAATATATGACATCTATTACAGTTTTTAATTTATATATAGTAGTGTGACTACTTAAAAAAACACAAATCATAATATTTTTAATAAAATAATTTGATTTGTTTCCAAACTTGTTTTAAAATAAATAAATAAAAACTAAATGCTTAGTAGTGGAGATATGTTGAAGGGAGCTGCTACACGAAATCAAGCGCTAGAAACTAAAAACCGCACAAGTGCGGGTCAGACTCGCCCACCGAGGGTCCCGTACGTTTTAGTATTTGTTGTTATAGCGGCAACAGAAATATATCATTTGTGAAAATTTTGGTTCATTAGATACAGCCTGGTGACAGACAGACGGACAGAGGAGTCTTTAATAATAGGGTGTCGTTTTTACCCTTTGGGTACGGAACCCTAAAAATCGGCCCGTCTCGACCTCACGATGTCACCATCTATCGAGCAAATTAGGTATTATTTAGTTGGGTCACCTGTGCTGTGTTAGTGACATCTTTGTTAGTTATTACATAGAGTAACTTATACTAGAGCGGTACTGTCATAGTAAATTTTGTAACCCCAGTAAATTCACTGCCATCTGTCGACACACTTTAAAACTAAAAATGAAGATTTATAAAAATACGATAGAATGTATTTAAATATAGATAAATGATTTTTTTTACTTGCATTAATTATTTTTATGATTTTGACCCATGTTCTTTCACTGATATGCGTTAAAATTGTTAAATAACAAACGAAACCGTCAACGCCATCTATACGACTGTAGGCCAAAACTAGTAGCGCCCTCTGAACGAGAATAAAATTTTCTTGATTTTCGAGGCACGTTTATTCCTTAGACTGTATCCATCTATTACGGAGTTATATCTATCTTTGGTTATTATTACACAACTTCACCATCTTGTTTGACATGGATAGTGTAAAGGTCACTCACAGGCGTTGAGTAATATTTCTCAATTTTTTATTGAATTTTTCAATAATATTATTGAACAATTGGCTCCATAAACCCGCTCAGACAAACGAATCTATACTACATAAACCTCAAAGTTTATGGTGCAAGCAATCTACGTATTTTAAAAGAAAAACTGTAAATAAAATTGTATGAAATTCGGAATAAGGAGAACCACTTAAAGCTAAGTAATTATATGCCTCCGCCGTTCAGAAGGACATTTTAGAAAATTAAAATAACAAAAATAAAACATATTTTTTAGGGCTAGTTAAATAAAAGCTTGTAAAAATGAAACGAATACGCTAAGCCCGCGCTTGATCAATCAATTTCAAAATAGAAAAATAAAAAACAAATAAAATAAAACAATACGAAATTTAAGTATAAAAAACAAAATACAAAAAGTTATGTAGCAACATACAATTACTGGGGATCGAACCAGGGACCACCCGGTGCAAACGAAAAAAGCGAATGTTTGCAAAACACACCACGATAGTGCTTACGTAAGCTGACGAAATTCAGCTACTCATTCTCGAGTAAAAACTAAATATCGCCAAAACCAGCAATCCAAAATTTCTGCATTTTTCGACATATAATCTGTAAACATATCTTAAAAAGAAAATACTGTTATGATATCGATACGACTATTTGTTTAGGCGCGAGCTATCACGACTCCGCCATTTTGAAAAATTTCCAAAAACCGGATCGACGAAAAAAATCTATTTAGTCATAGAATTTGGTCACAAAATTTCACGAGAATCGGTTGAGAATTGCGACCTGAAGAGGAGACCATCCGGACATACAAAAGCAAAATGCGCGAGTCAAACCGTAGACCTTCGCTATATCAATAATAATTGACTACTGTACTTTACTTTTTATTACGAAATGTATTCATTCAATTGTAAATTCTTGTTTTTACATCACAATTTATCTAAAAAAAGACTTTTAAAACCATAAAACTTTAAATTAAAATAGGACGGTGATAGCTTCACCACTTTTGGTTGCGGCAACTATCAACGATCCGTAAGTCGGTAACGGCCACAGCGTAATGTCTAGTTTTTCATTCTTTTATATTATTATAACATACCAACACAAGTATTTTTATGGACCCGTTTAAACTCAAACAATTAGTCTTTTTAAAAATCTATTACCGACATACACATTATTATCTAGTTTTCTTATTTTAGCGTTGTAAAATTACCCACAGATATGATATTTTCGCAGCACCGATGTTGTGCAGTAACAACATTCATGTGAAACTTTTTATTACTTGAAACTGCGTACATGTGCTTATATTTTTTTATGTTACATAATTACAAACTGGTTTGTAGTGAAATAAAAATAATATTTTTTTATGAGTCGGTAATGCATCATACTAACATTAACAAAACATTAACAAAAAATTTTACGTTCGTACTTACATATTTTATCACCGACTTATAGAAATCGGTAATAGCAACCATAAGAAGCTATTACCGATCGTAGATATCAGGGATATAGGTAATTTCATTTCATACTTATTTTAGTGACATGACAGGTACCTATTATTATAAATACACACACTCAAACTGACCCAGATCAATCTCCCCAAACTAAGCAAAGCGTGAAAGTTCTTAGAAAATTCTGGTAAATTTTCATTTATATTGGAAATAAAAAAATATATTCACCCTATAAAAATGTTAGAAATTTTCAAATTAATCCACTATGGAAACTATGTCACCACGTTAGCTTAGGTATATACGTCTCACTGCTGGGCACATACCTTCTCTTATCACGATCGGTAATAGCTGCTTAAAAATCGTTAATAACTTCACAGCCATTATTATGGGTCGGCAATAGCAACAATCGACTCAGTAACTTTAAAAAAATTTTTTTACATCATTATCCTTTATTTAGGTACAGGTAACTTAGTTACTTTCATAAACATAATATTAGCATATAAAAATGGAAAAGTATATTTGAGGGCAACCTGTATACTTAAAAACTATGGTCTATTCTAAAACTGCCTTAATACCTTTTTAATACCTTCATTTACCTTATATTTTTTAATTGAATGACACTTGCACAATTTGGTTGGTTTAACTATAGTGAATAATTATTTTCCTTCAAATTTCACGGAAACGTACGAACGTGTCTTGCTATTTCAGTCAGTCTCGGTGCAAAAAGTACTGAGGTTGATTGAAGTAGCATGACAAATACGAACGTTTCCGAGAAAATACGAAGGAAAACAATTATCCACTACATCTGTAATTATGTTCACTAGGTATGTATATATATTGTATTTATAGTTGCAAGCTTCCGTAGGTATATTTGTTTTATTTTAGCACATGGAAAACCAACAGCGCTATATTAGTGGCTTGGCGAAACGGGCTTTAGGTTACTTTTCGCTCATGTCGTCGCAAATATGGACATATTTAGTATCAGTGCATTCAGTGTGATGTCCTGAACACAAATATATGAGATGACAAGCGCGAAAGTGGTGGGGGTAGTTGCTGTGACGTCAAAAAGTCGGCAGTACAAAGTTTTTTACTTTTTTTTAAATCATACCATGTGGGATATCAAATGAAAGGGCTTTGTGAGTAGATCACAAATATATAACATACTGTAACATTTTCACTACTTCGTCTAACAAATTATTAGAAAACGTTCAAAAATTTCACAATCCACAGTTGACTTTGAACTGCTCTAAATTGAAAATGACTGAATGGATCATTCCAAAATACGACGAATGACGAATTATCCTTATGTCACTATGTAGCCGTGCGATTGCCAAGTCATTATATGTATTAAAAAAATAAAGGTATCTAATATTCTTACGGTTTTAACACCCCCTGGTACTGACTAAAATAACCGACTTGGTTTTACATTACATCTCAAAACTGTTTTGTAGTAGAAGAACTGCGTTGCGAGACTTGCATCTTTTTACATGTAATGTTTTTGATGGGATCTCATCTCTTTTTGTAGGCAGTCCTTCTTTTCGTGTACTAATTTGGAGCTTGTGGGTCTGCCAGAAGTACCTTAGAATTATGATGATCGTGAGTGTGTCAGTGACAAAACTAAGGAACTTTGACATGCAATAATTGTTAAACTACATGCTCAAATTACAAGTTATTGAGAATATATTTAAATCATGTTATGCTCTATACGTCACTGAAAATTCAAGGTTCTAGCTTTAGCTATCACAAAATTACAGTATGTTGAAAATGGCCTGAGTGGCTTCGAGAAAAGGATGGTACGGCCGTGCCTCTTTGTTTTGCTCGACTTGGCGGGGGCACTGCCGTGCCCCCAGATAGAATTACAAAGCCAATTATAGGTTCTCACTATTATAAAATCGATTCTAGATCCTTTATATTTATAACTTCTTCAATTGCCCACAACTTAGTCTACACAAGTTTTTCAGGGTTCTACATTTAACCAGAGGCAACTGATCTTATAAACTCGTCGTATTTCTCCAGCATACTACTCAGTTTTTAACCCCCTACCAAACTAAGTATTAGAACATTATTAAATTCGTATTAATTTGCAGTTATAGTACCTTTTCAGTCGTACCATGTGTCGAAAAGTTGCTGCTAGTTATGGCATCTCTGCCGACTGATTGCTACAGGAAATGTCTGCTATCCAGGACAAATATTTATTTTGAGATTTGCTGTCAATACTGCCGACTGCGTTTATATTTTAGCGAGTATGTTTTTGTCTATCTGATCGTCGCAGGGTATTTATGTTCGGTGGGTGTAGAGCAGGTTGTCTCACATATTGTAACACGGGTGTGTTGTGTTGCAGCGTGGACCTGGAGTCGCTGCGCATCAGCGCGCGCGTGCGTTTCCCGCGACTGCACTTCGTGGGCCGGTACGTGCTGGACGCACGGCTGCTCGTGCTGCCGCTGCATGGCGCTGGCACCATCGTCGCTGACGCCAGTATGTTTTATAATATATTAATTTTTCATCTATTCTAACCATTCTACATTTTAATTCTACTATTCTAATCATCCGTCCGCCTCCTAGGGTTTTTTTTGCTGTGACGTTGCTTTGATAAGTCCACTTCAGTTTAATGGGAGAATAGTGATCTTGTTATTTATTTGAAAAACGAATGGACGACAATTAAAATATGTAGGTGTAAGCGTTTTCTTTACACGATTCAAGTCTAGATTTTTCTGTAGTTAAAGATATTTTGTAATAACTAATAATTTACAATGTACCTACTGTAGGTATTCGTACCTAGATTTTATAATATTTAGCATATTTGACTATTTTAATTGACATTGACCTAACATAGTGCAATGCGTGTGTCCGATGTTATTTCAGTAAAGTGCGAAACGGAGATAGTACTGCACTCGCAGCTGGTGGAGCGCGAGGGCGTGGAGTACGTGCAGTTCTCGGCGCTGGACGTGCGCCTGGACGTGCGGGACTACCGCGTGCGCCTCGACGGGCTCTTCGACGGGAACAAGGCGCTCGGTTAGCGATGGGACGAGTCCACTTTTTTCCAATTCGAATGATTCGAATTGATTCGTCTGCTGATTCGAGTTGATTCGACTCGACGAAAATGTTTGGATGTTTAGTTGGCGGCCGTAGGATCGAAGGATCGTGATTCGCGTCTTTAGCGACACGGCAACCGGGTCCAACGTGCACGGATGAGGCCAGCAAACTCGAGTTGTAACGGCGAGTCAAGTGGTACAGAGATATCAGATTAAGTAAAAGGAAGCTTTGATATATTGACTTAAGGTTTAATTTTGGATAGCCGGGCATGGTTGTAGCTCCATGTGGTTAATACATAGATAGAGATCCTTATATGTGTCTCAAAAAGTATATATTGAAATTGAAATATGTGTGCAATGGTGATCCGCAGAGAAAAGTTTACAGGTCATTTTTGTTCATTTTGATGAATTTTTCATTATTTTTCCCCGTAGTAAGAAACGAATCAAAGTAGAAACGATAAAAAGGAAATTCCCCATTTTGTCCGTATTTTATTTCGTTTTTAAAATGTTTCTTGTTATTGATGCATTTCTTATTCCTAGAAAATATTTTTTTGTTTATGCCATTGTAAAGAAAGTGTCCAAACAAACAAAATCTTTTCACCAATGTAAACCATTGCAGTGATATTTAAATGATTTTTTTTTCGATGTAATAATTTATTTGCATAAAAGCGTATAATAATGCATAACGGATGAGATGAGAGAATCGTCTTACTCGGACTCTCCGACTATAGTCAAGTATTTTCAAAATTCGTACCTATTCGTACCTATCCTATCGCCATCACTATCACTCCCATTAGTAGGAGCGAGAGCGACGGGGCGACATCGACAGATAGTACGCTATTAATTCACAAAAAAATTCTTTCGTCTGTGAGCAAGTAGCCAGTGTTGTTTGACACCTCGTTTCATAATATGTATATGATCAGAGGAGTCACTTAACGCTGGTCAGTTGTAAGTGTAAGGCAAGTAGGTAAGTTTTCATTTGTGAATTGATTCGATCCGAATCGCATCTAGCCCGGCTCGGCGAGTTGGCGATTCGAAGTCGAACGGCATCGCCGACTCACCGGATCGGATAACAAATGTTCGTTGTTCGCGCGTGGAAATCGCTACGTCTCGGCTATCGCTACGCTCGGTGCGGTGCGTGTGTCACATGTCACATCACATCACTACCGACTACCAACTATACGTTCCTTTTATTTTAAGCTTGGATCATGAAATATCGTAAAAAAACATAAATAATATTAAAGTACTTACAGGAAAAGTAATTTCAGCGTTAAGTTCTAAAAAATATTTATTTAAGCAAGTTAAGAGGAGGTTAAAAGTTTGTGTCGAGAACTAATGAACAGACTTTAAAATTTCTTATAAAAACATTGTGACAGACAAATGTGTCGTGCTACCGCTATTTTTTTGCTACAAAATGTTTACTCATATGTAGAATTTAAACAACCAATTTACAACTCGTGAACGAAGTCGTGGACAACATAAGAAAAAGTCTTCTGCGATAAATTGCATGATCAATTGAAATATCTATTAATTAGAGTATTTTAAAAAACTTTTTAAGTAATTCAATTTTATAATACGATATTTTAAAAATAATAAAATAGATATTACATTTTTTTACAGGCGATGCAGCGAATGAAGCCATTAATCAAAGCCGGGAGGAGATCCTTCGTGCCACCAAGCCCTACGCCGAAAGAACTGTTTCCAAGCTCTTCCTTGATACTGCCAATAAGATTGCTAATATCTTCCCCTTCGATCAGCTGATACCGCAGTAGGGGACTCTAGTCTAGACTGCAAGGAGGACTACCCAAATTCAAAACTTCACATACTTATGGCAAACAAAAGTCTAATATATATTTGAATTATAAATTCTTAGTATTGCATCTTTCTTACTAAACTTTATCTAAATCCGCTAACAAAGCTACAAATATACGGTATATGTACATGTCGCACTTTACCAATAAAATATACGGATTTAAATTAAGACTAATTAAATCTTAATTTATCTACGCAGTACGCAGTACGCACATATCGTTAGTGCTATAAAATGCGTTCAGAAACCGTGGGAAATTTTACTATGAGAACTTTCTTATCTGTGGTAGTAGCTAGAATCTGTACTTTAGTGTTACTACAGTATAGATTTTTGTAAAGGGCCCTCCACACTCATGCCCGAATCACGGCGCGAAGCCGCGAACGCGAGTGTGCAGGGTGGATTTCATCACTAAAAATTTCACCATACAAAAATTTAATTTTTTGAAATGTTTAATTTAACACGATTCTAGCTGTCTAAAGTAATAGGGGACTGTATATTGAGGATATTTATGGTATTTATACAATCATTTGTGGCTTAAATTTGAAGTTATCGCTTTCGGAAAATAAAAACGCAAGATGGTGATGACAACTATGGTATGGTAATGACTCTTTTATGGACGGTAATGATACTGTATGTACGGTGATGACGATTTGAGAACTAATTTATATATGTATTAAAAACGTATTAAAAAACAAATTGTAAGGATTGAGAACTTTATTAAACATTACAAATAACATGTTTTTGACCAGAAAACTAGCTACATGAATTATTTTCAGAAAATTATAAATAAGCATATGTTATTCATATATATAAATATATAACAAGTATTGTATAATTTTAAATAATTTATATTCCGAAATAGGCAATTTATATATTTATTTATTTTTGGTTTTTTCAATGTTAAATCATATTATTAATATTGTACTCTTATTATCAGTTTAAAGCCGCATCTTATTTTATCTACTGCATAACTTGGCATTTATATCATATTAGAAAATTGCTGGCTTACCAATGAGCTTAATTTTTATGATATATTACTTTTTTTTTTGATAATTTGCTTCATTACATAAGTTTGTATTTTTCTTGTTTTATAAATTTAAAACTTTAAAAATAGCTATAATGATTTATAAAAACCATATATATTTTGTTTAATAGCTAAACATTTATATATAAACCGTGTTTTATAAGTTGCAAGATCCCTACTTTTAATGCATGTCATAAGTTACAAAATGAAATAAAACTATGAAAACGGATTATATCGCGTATATTGAATTTATAATACATCCCGACGTTTCGAACTCTTTACAGCGTTCGTGGTCAACGGGTGACTGAGGAAAAATTACAAAGTGCAAAAATACCCACATACTAAAATAATAAACAATCATAGACTACAAACTTTAAGGCTGGTTGTACATGCAAAATCGGTTCATAAGGCTAGTTATACACTATAATTACTTAAAAAATAATTATAGTTTTATTTCATGAGTAACTATCGCGGTAACCGAAGACAATATTATTAAGTTACAAAATGTTAGGTATTGGGTCCGGTGACTACCCTGATATAATTATTAATTGCTGTAATTATATACATCAATTAATGTAACATGATAAAAAAACATAAGGCCATTACGATAGTAAGCCAGTACCGTAGCCTATGGTCGCTTAAAGCTTAATAGATGTTGCTTGTTTAAATACGTTTTATGTGCTTTAAAACCTGGACCGAATGATAATAACACGACTAACATGCAATTGCAGACTCTAAGTTTCACGATTTACATGTATTAGATTATTAAAAAAAATTGTATATTCTAGGTAACCTAAATTTTGCCTACTTAGTTAAAATGTTATTTAAAACCTAACCATCCTTTAGTGTGAAAGAAATAGTTATATCTTTTTCTACGTTTATAAGGTAGGCATTATATAGTGTTAGAAGACATAGAGAACGTTTTTCAAACATACAGCTTAATTTTACAATGAATTATAGCAAAATAACTAGAAAAGTTTCTGAGAACCGTCATCACCATACACATGAAATCATCACCGGTCGTCATTTTTTCCCGGTGATGACGGGTATGGTGTTGACGATTTGAGAGTTTCATGTTTTTATTTCTAGAATACGAATAATAGTAGTTTATGTCTATTGTCTATACCACACAATAAACTTCATCTAGTTTTATATTCATTACAGTAATTATTTCTAATATATCATTCGTAACTTCTTTAAACCAAAGCATGACGGTGATGATGATCTGTTGTGACAAACTACGTGTTACAAATTTTTTCGTAATGTTTCTCACGATTCAATCATGTAAATTTATAGTGATTTTTTTTTTGCATTTTATACTAAAGTAAAAAAAAGGGCAAGGACCTTTAGCGGTATTTTGTTGTTCATACACGGACATAAGCTCGCATTGACATTATCACGACGGTGATGACGAATATTCGTGACAAAATTTTAAATATTTTTAAATGTACTTTATCGGTGAAGGAATTATTGCATATTTTTTCATGTGTTAAACAACAACATGGAAAATATAGAACTAAAAGAAAAATCGCAATCGTACGATAGGTATGCGATAATTTTCACTGCAAACAAAAAGGTCCAGATTTTTCCGGTAGACGGTGATGACTTTAGACACATGAAACATTTTATATAAAAAAAACTTTTAAGTTATTGGAGATGGTAATTGAAGGAACATTAAGATAATAGTTCTTAAAAACATATTAAAAAGTTGCAACTCGGACAACTTACTAGTTTTTTTTTATAAAGACCGAACCATAACTTTTCGCCGGATCTTGAAATTCACCCGGAGCCTAGTTCGCTAATCAGCGAACTAGGCTCCACACTTGCGTTCGCGGCTTCGCGCCGCGATTCGCGCATGAGTGTGGAGGGACCTTAAGGTTATGAGTTTAACCTTTCGTAAGCGCATGTCAAAAAATTGTCATATAAATAGCAATCGTGACAACTACATGTTTATTTTGAACATATTTATTTATTTATTTAATTAATCTTTATTGCACAAAAGAAATACTTATCGTACAAAAGGTGGACTTAATGCCAAAAGCATTCTCTACCAGTCAACCTTAGAGCAAAGCAGAGAGATTGTGGGCGGTGCTACTACTACTAACAAAATATAATACGCAAAGCTAAATTAAAATTTAACATACATATGCAAGACCATCAAAATACATATACAATATATATAATACATATACATATACTGAAGCGAACAAAGATCCCTCCCCTCATGGACCATTATAAATGTTGCGTACAGAGGCAGCTCCCCTCATGGAGTCCACTTCAATGATGCGCACGAAGGTCCCTTCCTGGAGGACCATCAACTTGAAGCCAGCAAAGGAAGGTCCCCGACCGGGACACCACCATCTGAAGCTAGCCAACCCCGTCTTCCCGACATGGGTCAGGTAGGGTCTAACTTATGGGCCACCACGCTGTTTACAGCGATGTAATCCACGAGCCAGGCGCGCCCTAAATCCCTAGGATCTAGATACTCCACCGTTCCTATACTCTTGACCGGGAGCTACGTGGTTCGGCTTCGTACCGCGCCGGCCGTCATGGAGGTTATCGTCGGCGCCTCGTCGACGATGCCAGCTCTCCGACTAGCTGTAAGCTGTGGGACACGCAGCAGCTCCCCTCGAGGCTGCGTGCCGAGGGCTCCTGCTACAGGACTGACTTGGGCACGTGATGCGCAATGAAAAGCACTGAGTCTAATTAATTGAGTGTAATTCGTTTACCAGTTCACTAGTCTATACTTAAAGCTTATTCTACCCTAAACTTTAGCTACTTATACTGAATCGCGTAACTTTCCATGGGACCGCCGCGGTCAATAAGACATGAGGTTAATATGGCGGCTATGGTTCCCAAACCATGCCCTGCTGCGCCGTGCGCACCGTGCGCTCGCGTCGAGCTCCCGATCTGAACAGACAGTCAATCAGTCCTCGACTGGTTGACAAGTAAATGAATGAAGTGAACGGCGAATTATGCAGTTCATTCGTTAATAGTTTTAAATTATAAATGAGGTTCGGATGCTAGCCCATTTGGCTCGAACATATACCTAATATATACAATATAATATATTTAAAAAACTAAAACTAAGAATCCTTCATTCTATCAACAAAGAAAGCACGTACTGATTTGTTAAAAGCGAACTTATTTGGGGCTTTTTTAATATTAAGGGGGAGTCGGTTCCAAAGGCGCGCGACCTGCACGCAGAACGAGTTTGACATGAAGCCAATGTGATGTGGAGGGATAGATAAAGGCATATCGCCAGAAGAACGAAGCTGACGGTCACGAAAAACGCCGTAGTATTGAAAGAGGGACTTGAGGTATACAGGAGAGTTTGGATCGGTGAGCACAGAGTATAGAGAGCAAAGCATGCGAGCACTGCGTCGTTGACGGATGGGAAGCCAGCCAAGCTGAGAGCGATATGCAGAGACATGATCGTATTTGCGCAGGCAAAAAATGAAACGGATGAAGGTATTGAGAAGGCGAACCAACTTATTGAGAAGTTCTTCAGATAGGTCCGAATAACACACATCACCAAAATCGATTAAAGGTAGAATTAGAGTGTTTATAAGGAGAATTTTAGTCTTAATGGGCAAAAAGTGCTTTAGTTTGCTTAGTGAATGAAGAGAGCCCATGACTTTTCGGCTGATCTCAGTAACCTGTACTGTACTCTCCAACTCATCGTACTGTCCAGTAAAATGCCTAGGTCTTTAACACTGCGACTAAAAGGTATTGGTGTACCGTTGAAGTTTACTGGTACAATAGTGTCAAAGTCCAGTCTGGCAACCTGTCGAGAACTACCAATAACAATCGCTTGGCACTTAGATAGCACATATATAGTTGGTCAAACCAAATTGGCAGTAAATAAGAACAAAAACTATACTCATCCTTTTCTTTTGGGTGCTAGTACTAGTGTAAGACAAAGATAGTATGATTCTCTCTGTCTGTATTTGAAATGAGACAGTCCTTTGA
The DNA here is from genome assembly GCF_947568885.1 of Cydia strobilella. Classification (NCBI taxonomy): domain Eukaryota; kingdom Metazoa; phylum Arthropoda; class Insecta; order Lepidoptera; family Tortricidae; genus Cydia; species Cydia strobilella. Next base: position 37,738,753 of record NC_086068.1, on the reverse strand, counting down.
CAAACTATGTATGAACAGATCTGCTCCTAAGCATACGAAAGGTTAAATCAAAGAGTAAAGTAAGTATAATAGGTAAAAAGAGCCCACTTGAAGCATTTTAAGGAAACTCATTTGAAAGCACCATCTCTGACTTGCCCCCGAAACTAACTATGTATGTTTGCGTGCACAACTACATATACATACGTACGTGTACTTTCATCCTACATAATATTAGGTCTACTTGGGCGGTTCACAAGTCAATTTTCTGTTTGATTTTTTGTAACTTATAAAATGTTTTTTATTACAAGGTATCAAACAAAAATTGTACTTGTAAACCACCCAAGTAGACCTAACATTATGCAGAAAAGGTTTTAAAGAGTGGAATTCATTTAACAAAACAATATTTTTATTGCTTTCAATTTGGCATACAAAGATAGTACCTAATAAAAGCAGGGTGTAAGTACCAAGTTGGTACCAAATAGGTTGAATCCATCACTTGCAGCTTCTGACTCTACACATATCCAATTTTTTTGCAACAATTGTCACATTAAGTAGGAGATTTTGGGGTAATACCTACGCCACGCCACGCTCTGTAGCTCCGTACAAAGTTTGCTCCAGATATTGTTAAAAATTATCACATAAGTAAAGATGTCATAATTCGGATCCATCTTGTAACTGAAGAATTTCAGGCATAGGTATTATCTCTTGTTTAAGCAGGTACCTCCATAGATGCGCTCTATTTACTTCCACGTGTCTTTAGCGGAATCAACTCGCATGATTTTTTGCAGAATGTCATCGGTCTTTTTCATCGCTCGCTGCCTACGCATCGTGAGCGCCAATTATGGTATTTCCTTTTTAACTTCGAAAATATCAAAATTTCCCAGCACTATTAAAATTTTAAGCCTCCAAGTGTTGTAATATTGGAAGGCAAAATTCCCTATTGTCGTGTTTAATGCTTGCGTGATCCATTTTACTCGGTTACACTTTAAAATTAATATTTAGAGAAAAAATAAGCTTGTGTCTGTTTACGACATTTATTTTTGTCGCCCGGTAACCTCATTATACAAATACAAATACAAATAATTTATTGAAAAAAGTATTGTACAGAGGTTCATCTTAAAGACTAAGAGTTGTTAGTAGAGGAAAGTGGTTTACGAATGCCTGAACTAGGAGTTCCTGTGTTTCAGGCAGCGAAGGACAAAATTAATCAATTTTTAATTATTCACTTAATTATAAATTAATAGTAGTACTTACACAATAGAGGTCTTATCGCCTTAACAAAATAGGTCTTAAGTATTAAATTCAAAGTACACAATCATGTTACGACTATTAGTAGGTTCTCTGTATCATCGTACGTCATATTTTGAAGAAGGGCGCGTCGTAGAGTATTCTTACAACAAGCATAGCTAAGTGGGTATAGGTCTAGTTTTACATTTAACCTGTTGTACAAAAATGGGCCCAAGAAGACAAAAAATCTAGATGAAAATACGTGTTTCCTTTGAACGGTTTGAATACCTATTATATCTTTGCGCCTTTTGTTTCTGTATTCAGGGTTGAAAGGAATTCTGGCGTGCTGCTTTAGTGTTGTGCTTAATATATATAATTGACGAACAGTTAGTACTTCCCATGATTTATAAAGGAGGTCAGTAGGGTATAAAAATGGGCGGGAAGTAGCTACCTTTAGTACCGCTCTCTGGGCTCTTTCTAGGGTTAGTAGGGTAGTTTTAGCTGTGCCACCCCAGGAACAAATGCAGTAGGTTAGTATTGATTGACATAGTGCAAAGTATACTTGCTTAATTAAATTTAGATCAGCAATCGAACGAAGTTTTTTGAATACAAATATTAACTTTCGGACTCTATTGCATAATGATTCAATGTGATTTTTGAAAGTGAGGGTTTCGTCAATCAAGACTCCCAAATACTTAATTTTGTCAGTAATAGCTAGAGATGGGCATGAACAGGGATTATTCGATTTTTCCTTACAGTTATGTGCGTAAAGTTTGAGGTTATGTGCGACCGGATCTGTTTTCCGCATGGAAAAACTTATTAAATTCGTTTTGTCAGAGTTCAGTGTTAGTAGATGACGTTTTAGCCAGTCAGTTACAACATTAAATCCGCGTTGTGCGAACTCGTAGACCTCGTTTGTTGACTTTGCGGAAAAAAGTAGGGCAGTGTCATCTGCGTAGGAAATGATTTTGCCACTATCTATTTTTAGATTGCATAGGTCATTAATATAAATTAAAAATAAGGTCGAGGCCAGGACACTTCCTTGTGGCAATCCAAAAGATGTGTTATCTAAGTCGGAACTGATAATGTTATCTATTTTAACGCATTGAGTTCGTCCGTCTAGGTAGCTCGCGATTAATTTGTGTTGTGTGCCTCTAATGCCTAGTGATTCAAGCTTGTGCAGTAAAATGGAAGTAGAAACGGTGTCAAAAGCTTTTGCGAGGTCCAGGAAGATTCCAATTGTCTTGTTTTCCTTGTCTAGTTCCTGAACTAAATAGTCAGTCAATTCGTGTACAGCATCTGCGGTTGATAACTTGGACCTAAAACCGAACTGCGTCTTTGCCAAGAAGGCATTTTTCTCCAGATATTGAACAAGTCTATTATTAATAATTTTTTCCAGGATTTTAGATGTCGCTGGTAAAAGAGAAATCGGTCTATAATTTGTTACTTGTATTTTGCTACCAGATTTATAGACAGGGATTACAACGGCTTTTTTCAGACATTTTGGAAATATTCCTTCAGAGATGCACTTTTGAAATATGTGTGTCAGTGGTGGAACCAAGATGTGTCTGAATGTCTTTATTATTTTCTTCGATATCCCATCCCAACCAGCCGCGGAATCGTCTTTTAGGCTCATGATAATTCTTTCCACCTCAGCTTCATCCGTATTTAATAGCACAAATGATTTGGATGAATTATTTGTATCGGAAAGTATTCTTGAAGGGAATGCAGACGGCTCGCCCTGGACTTTTTCTGCCAGGTTTTTGCCTATGTTAACGAAAAATTCATTTGTGCTATTTGCCGCCAACAATTCGGACGGACCTACTTGCAACAAACTTGCAGATGACTCCCGTTTTTTTGCCGTGTATGTTACGTTTTTAAGGTATTTCCAAACTAATTTACTGTTTTTTCCAGCAATTTCCAGCTGTTTTTTGTCGTAGTTTGTTTTTACGTTTTTCAGTAAGTTGGTACAAAAGTTACGATATCTTTTATACGACAATTGCAATATAAGATTGTCTGGATTTGCTTTAGCTTTCAAGTGGAGTTTATCCCTGTGTCTCATTGATCGAAGAAGTCCCGGGGTAATCCATGGTTTTATGTTAAAATTCTTGCGATTTAGACGTGTCTTATTGGTGTTAAGAAATATTGCTTGTTGGACATTTTTAATCCAGTACAGCATACTATTTTCTGCATCAGCAGAATAATAAACGGGGCCAAAGTCAATGTTGCATAAATCATCTCCAAGTTTGTTTATATTTAATTTAGACACAAATTGCGTGCGAGTGCATGAATTACGTGATTTACGATAGAGGGTTAGTAGGGCAGCTCTGTGGTCGGTCACTGTAGAGTTAGTAATAAGTGCTAATGCCGCAAAATTAGATTTTACCATAATATGATCTAAGCATGACCCGCTTTGGTGCGTAGGAAGCGTGTGCGCTGGAAGTAAGCCATGGAAAGAACATAGGTTAAGGTAGCTCTGGGCTGTCAAAGTCGATTCGCTGCTATCAGATAGAATGTTGATATTAATATCTCCTATCAATACAATATTTTTAAAGGATGTTAATTTACTTAAGTTTTCATCCAGAGACTCGATAAAATTACCGATATTTCTAAATGAAGGCGGTCTATACAAGGCTAGTATTGCAGTGTCTGATCCGATTTTTATTAAAAGCCGATTGCAATCTTGTATTTGGGGTTCCTCAACTGTGATGTTTAAATTATTTTTTACATAAACTACTACCCCGTCATTTTGGTTATAATTAAACTTAGTGCAATACGAAATGTACCCTGGCATAATTGGTAGATTGGTATGGGTACCAAGCCAACATTCTGTCAAGACAATTATGTCACAAGTTATATCCAGTCTTTGTTGAAATACAATAAAATTGTCAAAATTTTTGGAAATACTTCGTATGTTTTGTGTTAAGATCGATAATGGATTTCGGCTGGGACGAATGTGTTTTTTGCAGGTTTCGACGTCGCATGCTTTAGACTCTGATACAGAGAAACTATCTAGGTCAGAGAATATGCTATTATTTATAGGTAGTTAAACGAATGAATCAAAAAGTGCTATATAAATATGTGAAAAGTTAGCGCTCCTAGGCGCCTTCATAATCTATGGAGTTTATGTACCTTTTTTCGGCCATTTGTCTAGCTGGGCATTCGGGGTCGCCTGTTTGATGGTTACATGGTTTCTTGTAGTGCGAGCATGTTGCACACTTTGGTGCTTCGTCCTTTTTTGCGCATTCCTTGAATGAGTGACCCGCTTCGCCGCAGTGTCCGCAGATGTTAGACTCCATTTTGCAGGTCTTCGCTGCATGATTGTAGAGCTGACATTTGAAACAGCGCATAACCAAGGTGAAATCCCTTACAGGGCACGATGACCAGTTCACAAAAATTCTGTCGTTCGTAATTAAGGCCTTGCGTATCACTCCAGAAACCTCAATTATATAATTACATGTGTCGGCGTCCTTTTTTCCGGATTTGTGACTTAGCTTAGTAGATGCCATAAATTTTTCGAGCGACCAATCTTGTAATTTATCGGCTAAGTTTTGTTGGTAAATACACTTCAGGACTTCAGGTTCCTGCATGTCCGCGGGAACTCCGATGACTACAATTCTGGGCTTGCGTTTTTGGGGCTCGTCAACGGTGAGTCCAGAGGTCGTAAGCTGCGCTGATTGCTTGAGTTTTATGACGTCTTCTTTTGAGTCAGTGCTGATCACAACACCGCCGTTTTTGATCTTGCGCAACCCTCTCACGTGCAGCTTCATCTCGTCGGGCCGGATAATCTTTTGAACGAGGGATTTTGTCTCCTCACTCGATTTCAACTTGTCGACCGGGTAAATTGCGACTGAACTGATGTTAGACGGTTGAACGTACCTCGTTCCATTTTTCTTAAGGGCTTCGGCAAACGAAACAGGTCCCGAAGCAGGGCGGTTGGATTCCTCAATCGATTCCTTTAGTTCTTGGATGCGTTGTACGAGGTCCATTTTTTCCTGGTGAGCTTGGCGGGACTGGTATGCTTGGATTGCGTGGTTTTTTAGGGATTGATATTCAATAGCCATTTGTGAGGCTAAGTGGCTCACGCTGCGACACATGTTGTTAATTCTGATCTTCTGGTCAGTGTTAAGTTTACCTTCTGCAGATGTAGCGCATACGTCTTGCAGGTTCAGTTCAATCTTTTTCAGCCAGGTTTGGATGTCACTTGTGGGAATTACCTTCGGGGGCTCTTCTTCCTGTTGCATGTTTGCGGGCGCGGGCCCGGGCGGGCTGGGCTGCGGTGTGGGCGTTGAGGGCGGGCTGCGGCGTGTTAGTCCACTCCGGTTAAATGGACTGTTCACCAACGACATTTTTCGATTACACTTGATTACTCCACTTAGACATTATACTATAGCCGTAGGTCGCGATAGATGACTAATGACCCAGATAATGCACGATGCAGACAATTACGAATTATGCACGCGAATAATTAATTATTTTAATAAACACGTCCGATCTCATTGACGCCTATTGCTGTATTTTCAATAATATTATAAATAAAGAAAGGTCTTGACAAGCTAGGTATATGCAACCTGTATGCAACCTTCTCAATGTTGTATTCATGCCTTTAAACTGTATCAATTTTATAGTGACATCTGGTGACGTGTACAGACACCAGATACAGAAGGGAGCACATGTAGGGTGATACATGAAAAGGAAATGGGAGCGCCTTTAAGGGTAACTGCCGGTGTGAAGCAAGGATGCCTCCTGTCACCGCTGTTATTCATAATTCTTCTCGACGACGTGATGAGAAAAGTGATCGAAACACCAACATTAACTGGGATACCAAGGAACTGGAGGATCTTGATTACGCCGAAGACATCGTGCTGATTTACCCATCTTTAGCCTATCTTAAAGCGAAACTTGAGAGCCTTCAAGAAGAAGCTGAAGTCGTGGGTCTGCGAATCAACCGACGTAAGACTGTCAACATGCGAGTAAAATCAGATTGCACGGAACCTTTGTTGCTCAAAAACGAGTCCTCCAAGTTTGTATATCTCGTAGTACACTTACACGTGGGGGAGGTGCAGACGAAGACGACGAGAGCAGAATTAAGGCAAAAGCTGCATTTGTCCAACTCAAGCCTATTTGGGACTCAAATGTTCTTACTCGCCGCGTTAAAATCTCCCTCTTCGAATCCATCGTCAAATCCGTGCTGCTCTTCGGCTGTGAGACATGGAGATTGACTAAGGGGTTGAAACACAAGCTACAAGTGTTCGTCAATAAGTCCCTCCGGTCGATCCTCCGCATTTTCTGGCCGAGGACCATTAGAAATGAGGATTTGTGGAGTATGTGCCGACAACCTCCGATCGCCAAAGAAGTAGCGCTGCGGAAATGGAGAGGGACCGGACATACACTTCCAAGAGGAGCTGCGAACAACGCCAGTATCGCGTTTGAGTGGCTGCCTCAGGACGGACGGCGGGCCCGCAAACGCCCAGTACACACCTGGAGGCGGAGCATAGAGAACGAGTTGCGAGCCGTGGGACTGAGCTGGAGCGAGGCCAAGAAGGTTGCAGAAAACAGAAAGGCGTGACGGGATCTTGTGGGGGCTCTATGCACCTCCGGGGTACCCTAGGACATACAACAACATCTGGTGACGTAGTTTCCATAATCGGAAGTCTCCTTTACGCAATTTTTCTTTCTTTCTTTCAAATTGCCGTCGTCATCCTCCATCTTTACGAGATCTCCGAGTGAAAGATAAAAAATCCTACTGCCCAAATTTTATATGAATATTCTTTCTCCTACCCCCGGTCGCTCGGTGGCGCGTCTATAACTACTTGTATTTATGTGGTATTTATATACTACGTCTATGGTCTTGACGGAGGATCGAATAGGGGATATTACTGCAATGTTCTGCCACCAGAGTGCAGCACTAGCCTTTTTAGTAAACCATAGAGTAAATTATACATACTGTACCTTTAACAGGTTTTTGAAGTTTTCAGGGATGATAATATATGACATTGATGCATCAAGGCGGTTTGCTTACAGAGGATCTACCGGGAAACGCGAATCCGAAAATTCGCTATCTGCAGAGAGCGAAACTTTGGTGCCGATGACAGACGTATGACGTCAAGCTAAATACAGTGTTGTTATCTAGATTATAGATACTTAAACAAATAACAATTTATTAGCCTCTTTAGTATACTGATATTGAAACTTGAGTTGAGTTTTTATACGTACTGGCCACGTATAAAAACATAATTTGTCTTTGTCATGTTAAAAACAAGATTAATGGAAATGACAACCAATTTCTGTTTACTTATTTTTTTATTAATAAAATATAACCGAAATATTATTGTTTGAAGTCGCTATGGAGTCGCGCGGAGTGGAGGGTTTGCAGCCGTATTTGTAGAAATTTCCTTTTCTGATTGTAAAAAATGAAAAAATGTACAAGCAATATAGAGAAACATTTGAAAACAACAAAGCATATTGAAAGAGAACGAGAACGAGATTTTAACATGGATTTAACAAATTTTATGATAGCTTCGAATATACCTTGGTAACAATTACAAAATAAAAACTTAATAATTTACTTGAAAAATGCATAAGCGGAAAATATGCAAAATTTATATTGTTTATAAATAAACATTAATTTATATATTATCAATATTAAGAATCATTGAGGTGTTACAATGTTGTTTTTAAAAAACATCCTATATGCGACTTGACGTCATACGTCTGTCATCGGCACAAAAGTTTCGCTCTCTGCTGACAAGATTTGCTTGACCAACTATATTTTACAAGTAGCACTAGTAGCAGTGCAGCTCATTTCCCTACGGCTTCGTCTGAACCCATCTTAGTGTAGGTACTTATGATATGTGTGTAGATAAAGTAGTGTATGCAACTGTACATAATTAGGCCTTAAAACACTCGTGTGATTCTATTATGAGCCAGGAGCATGTCGGACTATGCTCAGTGTAGGGTTCCGTAGTTACCCTTCCGTCACAATAGACTAAAGTGGAGCTATTCGTATAGAAGATTGTTAACAAAGGGATAAGATGATGCTTGGTGCCTTTCAGCCGAGTTAAACAATCTACTTTTCATATTTATCGAATACGAGGAAACCAAAAAGCGCACCACGCCCCATATTGAGAAATTTTACTGCAACAATTTTTTTCATACTATACTGAACTCCCTATACATGAAAATAACAGCGCCCTCATAGATTTATAGAATATAAGTAGTAAAACTACTTTATAATATAGCACTCGTGTACTAATTATGGATCTACTGATGTCTATTTATTGAAATCCACTCAATAGTTAAGGCGCTAGAAGGAAAAATATGATTTACTACTCGGCATCCTCTCAAGGCGGCTGTATTGATTTTTCTTTAATGAAACAGGTGTAAACCGGTTGTGGAGGTCAAGAGGAATCTACCGATTTGTCATTTTAAAAAATCCGTCCTGTATCCTGAGCTACAGAGTGTACTGATTTTTAGTATTTAAACCTATAACCCTACTTTCTGTTTAAGTCGCAGTCGAGTAAAATGTTGATATTGGGATAGAACGTGTACAAATGTATAGACAAAAGTGTAATTCATATTCCTCCAAGTTTCATATTAAGAGAATATCCCCTGAAAGGGTATAAGCGCTAAATCTGGATTCAGCTATTATTTTCTATAACAAGATGTATTTTTTCTGCAAAGATATCTAGGACTTTTTTGTGTAGAATTTATTAAGCTTTTATGTTTCCTAACACCATATTTTCATAGAGAACGTATATTTAGAGTAAAACGCAAATTTCCCCAGGATGGTACACATTTTCCAAGATGACTGCGATTCCTCGAGGTCCCCACATGTCAAATAGTGTGGACATGAAAAAGAGACCTTTAATTAACATACATACCAAATTTCATATCTTTGGAAGGATTTCGAGGGGAGACTTAATCCGATTGTGCTATAAGCAATTTGTAACATTGTGTGTAACATTTTACTTTATTTACATAAATAATGCCAAATAACCTTAAAAACCCATTTAATGTCTTAGTTTAACTGTGGCTGTACGTCTTTTTACTATGAAGGGGAGACTTTTTGCGATTACTCAAAAACGGCTAAACTGATCATGTACGTTGTACGCTATAGTTTTCGTTTAATGTCTGTAAACGAAAACTATAGTCTATTTCTACGATTTTTTCCGTAAGTTTTGGACCCATGGTTCAAAAGTGTTAGAGGGGGGAGGCACATTTTTTTTGTTTTGGAGCGATTATTTCCAAAAAATCAATTAGCGATTATTTTCAAAATGCAGCTTTGCAGCTTTGCTCGGCGCCGGCGGTCGGACAGACAGACACATAGACGGACATGGCGAAACTATAAGGGTTCCCAGTTGACTACGGAACCCTAAAAAGAATCGTGGACTTTATGGCTAATGACATTCTCCATCATACCACTCAAACATAATAGGGCTAATAGGGGACAAATAATGTAAAAATAGTGCAAAGAAAAAATTCCTAAATTTTTATGTTGAACTATTGCAACCAACTGTAAAACGGAATAAACTACATGTATAATAAATATACTGGAACATATAAGTATAATTAATATACGTACTTACTACAATATATCTTAAGTACAGTCAGCAGCAGAAGTTGCTAAAAGGGCGAGGCGTTCAAAATTACCTTGACACGCTCACATATAATCTCTTAACTTAACAATAACGTCGCGTCAATACCATTTTGAACGCCTGGCCCACTTAGCAACTTCTGCTGCTCACTGTACTATATTTACGAGTAATACAATGATGAACGCTTGTCGACCTCTTGTTTTGGCACATAGGTACTTACGTAGCATAAGCATAGCAACCGCTTGAAAGCAAACTTGCTTGAGGCTTGACTTATATTGAGAGCATAGACATAGTATATACAAGTAGTTATAGACGCGCCACCGAGCGACTGGGGTAAAAGAGAAAAAATATTCATATAAAATTTTGGGCAGCATAGGATTTTTTCTCTTTCACTCTTATCAATTTCGGTATTTCGCCATCGCCTCCTCTAACTATGATGCCACCCGGTCGGTGATAAGGACAAAGCATGGCCCTATTTTCTCTTATAGAAATCGCAATAAGACTATCTTTCTCTATCAAAGAGTGTAAGGCCCTTGATTGAGAGGGAGCGAATTCCAGAGCCGGCTTGTCAGCATAGCAAAAGAGTTAGTCAAAAACCCAGTTCGGTGAGAAGGAATTGAAAATTTAAGAAAAGGGGGGGAACGAAGCTGGCTTACACAATGAAATATAAGGTGAACGTCCCTGTGCTCGACACGCGAATGCCCAATACAGAATACACGTACTGGTACAGTGACGAGCACCCGGACTACTACCTTACGTCTCTTAATCCTAGTTTAGTAGTTCAATACTAACTGAAATATTTAGTGGGACAATTGCAAAATGCGGACGGAAGCGTGCATCCAGGATAGCCGCAGGTGCGTAGTTCCCCCTGCCGCAACCGACGGAACACATCAATCTGAGCACACGATTCTCTACAATACAACCTTCAGTCGGGAGGTACATAAGGTATCAGTATCTTGCTCACACTCGGTGTATTGTGAGCGGAGTAGCACTTAAAGTCGACTCGAATCCAGAATAGCAGGGCAGTTGGACAATCACTCGTGTCCTTAGGTAGAGTGGTGGAGAGGTGGCCGGCACGCGCACGCGGTGGGCGCGCACCGCACACGCACAGTGCCGGCCGTCGACGCGACTGGGCTGGCTGAGATCGCGTCCACTCCGGTGCAGTGCAGCTAACGGAGCCCGTACTTCGGCACCCGTGCCCGTGACTATGGCTATCGACATGTTGCCCGCTGCCGTATTTTTACTAGCGCTGCATTTCGTAGCGGCTGAAATTCGTAAGTACTAAGGTAGAGCTCATAAATATTATACCGGTATTTCAGTGGTAACATACATACGTGTAACAATGTAAGGCGACTACTTTTACTTACGTATTTGGATTGCAATAGAATAATGATTGCTAAATGTTAATGTAAGTTGATTTAATTTACAACAAAGCGTCTCACATGTTTATGTAGGTTCGTTTAATTCCACAAAGCATTACTTACTGTATAATATGCAAGTTGGAGCGAACTGATTATATTTTTTATTCATTATTATTTACAACGACGGGACTTAATCGCGTAAAATAAGTTTTAATTTTACCTCCGACGTTTCGAAGACGGCGTTGTCCCCGTGGTCTCGGAGAAGACTGGCTAAAGTTGACATCAACATCTTCTAGGCGCGCGTTTTTCGAACTACCCGCACTTGGTCTTGTTTATTAACTTGAACGTTTTGTGCACTAGGGATGTTACCGGGTCGACACACAACACTCACAATATTCGATTTTTCAACTTTCGATATTTGGTTTCGCTTACACTTACTAATGACTGGGTTTCATGTGGATGAGATCTTAAAAAACTCGCGCGCCTAGAAGATGTTGATGTCAACTTTAGCCAGTTTCCTCCGAGACCACGGGGACAACGCCGTCCTCGAAACGTCGAAGGTAAAGTTAAAACTTATTTTACGCGATTAAGTCCCGTCGTTGTAAATAATAATGAGTAAAAATCGTGAAAGTTTAAATCAGAAAAAGTGTAGTTGAAAGTTATTGGATTTAGGTGGGATTTCGTTTTCGGCTAAAACTAATAATGAAACATTTTTCAGTGTTTAGGAACAAGTGAGCAATATTCGTCACGATTGAAATTTCTGTTTCTTGATTTCAATGGCTTCACGGATTTTTCTACCATGAAACCCACGATCTGTAGAAAGTATTCTAGGGTTGTGAAGCTCAATCCAGTGGTTTGGCCCTGACTCTAGTAAATGCTCAGCAACGGCAGACTTGTTCACCTGACGGTTCTTGACAGCTGCGATATGTTCTTTAACTCGCTCCGCAATGGTACGTTTCGATTCCCCGATGTAGGAACTACCACAACTGCAATCGATCTTATAAACGCCAGGTGACTGGAACGGGATAACGTCCTTCGGTGACCTCAGGTTTCCTGTAATTTTGGATAAAGGAGTGTATACCGTCTGTATAGTCGTTTTTATTAATGAGTAAAAATCGTGAAAGTTTAAATCAGTGTTTATATTTTTTATTGTTTAAAGATAAGTTGTAGGCGCCACTTGCACCATTCCGCTAGCCTGGGGTTAACAGGTTAAACCTGGAGTTACCATGGTTACCAATACAAATTGACACTAGGTTAACGGCTTAACCCCGGGTTAGTGGGATGGAGCAAGTGGTATAAGTCATTAAAGATACTTTTCTCCAAACATTTAGCGCCACTTGCACCATCCCACTAACCCAGGGTTAACCGGTTAAACCGTTAACCCAGTGTCAAATTGTACTGGTAACCATGGTAACTCCAGGTTTAACCGATTAACCCCAGGTCAGTGGGATGGTGCAAGTGCAGCAAGTGGCTCTTAGAGTTAGACCAAGATAAGTCTACCACGATTTTGATAGCATACGCAGTGCAAGTTATTTATACGTCATAATTTCATAGAAGTTTGACGTTTATCGTAAGAGCGTGTAAAAATTACAATGATAAAAATTTGTTTCTGCAATTAAGAGGAAAGGAACTAATAATATATTACTCTACTACTAATAGAGCAAATACTAAAACCATATTGATTTTGATAATTTATATTGTAAAATTTAATTAAGTAATGCATGTCACATTTATATATTGGTTTCAAATTCGCTTTGTTTTGTTCTATAATATTAGATCTAGAGAGAGTTGAATTGAATTGTATAAACAAGTCTTGTCCGAGCAACCATTTCAGTAGTTGAAACCGTTTTGGTTTATGTATATACTAGCTGTTGCCCGCGACTTCGTACGCGTGGATTTGTATGTTGGTGGTTATATATTTTTCCCCTCACTAGCTCGGAAAGCCGTCTTTTATCCTTTAAAACAAGCGGGGAAAAACGCATTTTATCCACTAGTGGGGAAAGTAATTTGACCTTGGATGGAGCGTGTTTAAGTAGCTTTTGACAGATAACAAAACGTAAAACGCTCATAATAATGGTTCGTTCGATATTAATTATCATTAAATAAATGGTTTGAGAATTTAATAAAAAATACCAAATTTAGCTTTATTTAATGATTTTAAGTCATAAACCTTAAATTCCATAAGAAACATTTGTTTTTTTAAATGATGTAGAATGTAATTCTGTACGCACAAGTTGAGTCGATGCAATTTCAAAACGCATAGTCAGAAATGTCAACATTGTCAGCAAAATTTTTCTCGCCGACTCCGATACGTAAAAATACACAACTTCCAGAGTTTTCTGTTATAATATCGTATTGCCGTAAAAAAATTAGTGATTCCAGTGATGATGATGATCTAACGCCTGTGGATGTTGCACTTTTCTCGCTATAGTGAGGGGAAAAGTTTTGTGTTACGCACGGGTGCAAATGTATTTTACTTCTCGTGTGTTGAAACCACTCGCTACGCTCAGGATTCTATTTTAGAACCACTACTCAACTATAGAATCCTTTCGCTTGCTCGTGTTTCAATTCCACACACGCGGGTAAAATACAACTTTGCACCCTTGTATAACAAATAACTATTACATGACTATGAGCATAGAACATTATGCAGCAAAAGATATCAGTAGGGACGGTTAATCATTTGTTAATAATTATACAACGTATGAAATTTGTCTTTCACAAATTACGAAGTTTCAAGCCCCTAACTGAAAAAAATTGTTCTCGATATAATCCCTCTCAAGACTTAGATTTTAAAGTCCATTATTGAAAAAAAATTCGCTTCCGATGCAAACTTTATTAATACAAACATTTCAAACACGGTGCAATCAGTTTTCGTCTATTTTGATATAATGCCCTTTTACCAAGTTTCATGTTCCTAGCTTAAACGAAAACTTGTACCACATTTAAACGTACATCCCCTTTTTAACCCCCTTTGGGGTTGAATTATTAAGAACGTTGTAATAACTTTTTTTTAATATTATACAATGGATTTAAACTTTCAACCCTTTTTAACCCTTTTAGGGGATGAATATTTAAAAACGCTTAAATTACTTTTCTTGTATTTTAATAATATGCCTTTATACAAACTTTCAACCTCTTTTTTACCACCTTGGGGGGTGAACTTTCAAAAACGATGAAATCAGTTTTCTACTCATTTAATGAGATACCTTTTTACGAAGTTTCTAATTCCTAGCTTAAAATAAAATTTGAACTCTATACAAACTTTCAACCATTTTTTAACCCCTTTAAGTGGTGAATTTTTAAAATCGCTGAAATTACTTTTCTTCTATTCTAATAATATGCCTTTGTACAAATATTCAAGTCCCGCACTCAATAAAATGTTTGACCTCCATACAAAATTTCAACCCCCTTTTCACCACCTTGGGGGACGAATTTTTAAAAACGCTGAAATTAGTTTTCTTGTTTTTTCTTATAATACCTTTTCGCAAAGTTTTAAGTTCCTAGCTTAGAATAAAGTTTGAAACTTAAGACAAATTTCATCCCCTTTTTAACCCCCTTAAGAGTTGAATTTCCAAAAACGTCGAAATCGCTTTATTTGCAATCGGCTATTATGCCTTTCTAAGAAGTTACAAAGCATTTGTAATAGATTCAAACTTTCAACTCCTTATTAACCCTGTTAGGGGATGAATTTTTAAAAACGCTGAAATTACATTTTTGTATTCTAATACTATGCCTTTATACAAAGATTCGAGTCCCGCACTCAAAAAAATGTTTGATCTCCATACAAACTTTTAACCCCCTTTTCACCACCTTAGGGGATGAATTTTTAATAACGCTGAAATTAGTTTTCTTGTTTTTTAATATAATACTTTTTTGCAAAGTTTCAAGTTCCTAGCTTATAATAAAATTTGAACCACAAGACAAACTTTCATCCCCTATTTAACCCTCTTTAGGGGTTGGATTTCCAAAAACGTCGAAATATTTTTTTTTGTAAGCGGCTATTATGCCTTTCTAAGAAGTTTCAAAGCATTTGTAATGGATTCAAACTTTCAACCCCTTGTTAACCCTTTTAGGGGATGAATTTTTAAAAACACTAAAATTGCTATTCCTGTATTCTAATAATAGTATGCACATATACAAAGTTTCAAGTCCTGCACTTGATAAAAATTTTGATCTCCATACAAACTTTCAACCCCTTTTTCACCACCTTGGGGGATGAATTTTCAAAAACGCTGAAATTAGTTTTCTTGTATTCTAATAATATATCTTTTTACCAAGTTTCAAATTGCTAGCTTAAAATAAAACTTGAACCCCATACAAACTTTCATCCCCTTTTTAAGCCCCTTAGGGGTTGAACTTTTCAAAATCGCTTCTTATCTCTTGTACACTTTATAAATGCAACCTGATGTGCAAATTTCAAGTTTCTAGCTTTTGTGGTTTCGCCTCTGCGTTGATGAGTCAGTCAGTCAGGACACGTGCATATATATATACCTATATATAGATTTAATTGTAATGATCTATGTGTTAGGTTTCACTGTTTGTTTCCCATTATCAATAAAGAAAATAACACTTACATTACACTGCGTGTTCTATCAAAATCGTTGCAGACTTATTTCTGTCTATGACATTGACTTTTATCTATCTTACCTACACAAAAGGCAAAAGTATAATCATATAATGCTATGTACGTGTTACTTTTTCACAATAGCAAAATTCATATATTCCGAATTGTATATGGTTAGTTATTTTATGTACTGCCTGATAATATAACTACAAATATGTAGGTATAGTACATTACTGCAGGCGCCGGGTAAGATGGGCTTGCCGGCTGAGTTGGTATGGTTACCTACATATCAGAATACCGAAAATTGATTTACCTAATGACGAATCACCTATGCTCAATTCACCTTTATTTACATTACCTAACGATCATTTTACCTAAACATTGGATGACCTAAGTTTATAATACCTAATCTCAATTAACCTAATGGACGAAACACCTAATGCACGATATACCTAATGCACGTTTTACCTAATGCACGTTTCACCTAAAGCTATTACACCTACTGCACGAAGCACCTAAAGCCGATATACCTAATGGACGATACACCTAAAGCTGATTATACCTAATGAACGATATACCTAAACTTGATTTACCTAATGGATAAATTACCTAAAGCTGTTATACCTAACGAACGAAATACCTAAAGTCGATATACCTAATAGACGATACCCCTAAACTTGATTTACCTATTAAACGAAATACCTAAAGCACGTAACAACTAAAGTCGTTATACCTAATTACCTAATGCACGAAATACCTAAGGCTGCTTTGCCTATTAATGAACGAAATATGAACCGTTTTCTTAATTTATTTATTTATTTTTATTAAAATGTGTTTTAGTGAATTATTGTAGAAATTTACTTTATTTAATAAAGTAGAATTTTACTAATGCTGTACTACTGTAACGCTGTAACGCGACATGCTAAAGACAGCCCTAAAAATTTAGGGCGATTGAAAAAAGCTTCACTTTAATAAATATTTCCTTTATATCGTGTAATTACGTGTATACGTGTAAATACGAATATGTCTAATGCCGAAATAAAAATATATATAATGTTTTTAAACATCCATACTCTTTGACATCCTAGACGTCCGGATTACGGCCGGAATTAATTTTAAAAAAGTTGGAAAAGTAAAAACCACTAGTTCGCAAAAACCTACTTTGCGAACGCTAAACAGCTACGTAAAGTAGCACTTTTTGAGCAACTGTATTGAAATAGTACATTTCGATGCTAGTGCGGAAAGTATGTCATTACTTCAGGAGAACCGAGATATCTTGCCACGAGCCATAGGCGAGTGGCAAGACTCGGGACGAGTGAAGAATGACATATCCGCACGTGTATCAAACGACGTTTTTTAATACAGTTGCGAATTGCGAAAAAATAAGAAAAGCAACAAGTATTAAGGAATGGAATTCGAAACTTTTTATATTATTAATTCTGTGACATCATTGACATTGGCATTATGAAGAGGTGTTTTTCTGGCTTTTATTCGACTAGAATAGATTTTGTTATTATTATTGAACCCACTTCAATGAGTTTTTTTTTCAAATGCATGTTCTATAAGACAGAAACAATTATAAAAATTAAAACATTGTACTATTATTACCTAAAAATATCGTTATTTACGATTATTTGTGTATCGTATATTTATAAAAACAGTATCGAATGTTGCCTTTGGAAACTTAAAACATTCTTGCAGTAAGAAAATACGCCTCTTCTTTGACAGGCGTTCCGTTCCATTCAGACAACTTATTAAGAACGGTTTTTCAACATTCAAAAATAAACGTGTTATAATACTTATAATGATGAAGAGGTAAGTAATAAAATATGAAATATGCATATTTCTCGTATTCTTACATTAACAGTAGGTTTTTATGTTGATTACGACGTTTAAAGGAAACTAATATAAACCAGGGACCGGACAACCCTTTCCGCGATAAAACCCTTTCAATGGGCGACACTTAAACACGGCTAACACATTGAAAGACTTTCCCTATTGAACTGCAAGCCCATTCATACCCTTACCTTTGACTAACCCTTACCGAAAAGCTAACCAAAAATAAGGCTAGCTCTTAATAAGGGTTACCCTTATCTTTAAGCGCTTTTTACAAAGGTTTCCCTTTGCGTGAAAGAGACAGGATTAGTATATATCTACGGTAGTGTATGAAAAGGAAACAAAATACGTGTCTAGTCAAAGAACGCCGCCGTCGCCGCCAACGATCGCTCGGATTCAAAGTAATGTGTGCTTTATGAACAAGGTAGACGACTTAAATTAGCACGCTTATATGCTAAGAGGGAAGCCCTTTATAAGGCTAACCCTTATAAGCAATATGCAAGGTGATGGTGAGCGGATGATAAGGGTTTTGTAAGGGTATTTGGGCTACCGATTACTCAAATGTGGTAGCTTTATATAAGGGTTTTTAAAACCAAAACAAAGGGTTTCGTCTGGCAAAGGGTATGGTGAGTTAAGCCTTATGCAATACCCTTATAAAACCCCGATAAGGGATAGCGGGCCGGTCCCTGATATAAACACTCATCAATAAGTAGTCATGACAAGTAAAAATTTAAAAAAATTGGAAAAGTAAAAAGCACTAGTTCGCGAAAACCAACTTTCCGCACGCTAAACAGCCACGAAAAGTAGCAGTTTTTGAGCAACTGTATTAAAAAATACTTTTTGTATTCCTCAAAAATAAGGATAAAATATAAAAAATGCTAAATGATTACACATTGCTCGACAACAATAGATTCATTCACAATAGTATTTTCCACCTGGTATGTCGAGGGTCAACGTTAACGACCAATATACATACGTCCATTACGTATATTAGCTTTAGGTATTTCGTTTAATAGGTAAATCAAGTTTAGGTGTATCGACTATTAGGTATATCGACTTTCGATATTACGTGGATTAGGTATATCGACTTTAGGTATTTCGTGCATTAGGTATATCGACTTTAGGTGTATGGTTCGTTAGGTATAACAGCTTTAGGTAATTCATGCATTCGGTATATCAGCTTTAGGTGTTTCGAGCAATAGGTAGATTAGCTTTAGGTAATTCGTGCACTAGGTATATCAACATTAGGTATTTCGTGTATTAGGTGAATCGGCTTTAGGTATTTCAAGCATTAGGTGTCTCAATTTTAGGTAAATCGACTATAGGTAATCAGAGCTTAGGAAAAACAATATTAGGTGAAACGTGCATTAGGTATTTCGTTCATTAGGTGTTATGAGCTTAGGTTAATTGACCATTAGGTATTTTAAAAAATAGGTGTATCGAGCATAGGTCATTCAACATTAGGTAAATCAATTTTCGGTATTCTGATATGTAACCGTTGGTATTGACGGCCGACCGTAGGGAGGCCGGATAGTGATACGAAGCCGGCAAGCCCTTTTCACGGCCAGGCATGTATAGTGCTTTTCTCAAACATATGCAATGAAATAAGGAAATACACCACTCAAAAAAAAAAACAAATTTCTCCTTCGACTTTGGCGGCAACAAGTTATTAATTGCTAATTCTGCCTCCGCCCTCAATTGCGACGGAGTGCAATTAATTTCTTCGTCGGTATTATCATCCGAACTCACATTGAAATTTTATTTATAAATATCAATCACAAATATAAAATCCAGCTACTCGACAATAGTATTTTATACAATCGTGATATAATAGAGAGCTTTTCAGTCGAGTGCCGTGTTTAAGCAACGAAGCTTGCTGAGTTGCTTAGGTTAAGGTACGAGATTGAAAAGCTTGATTATATCACTATTGTATACAATACTTTTTCTACGAGACAAAAAAATAATACTTTTAACTAGTAGAATCATATACTTAGGTAAACAAACCAAAAGTATACAGCTAAGATACGCGAGCTGCCGCAGCCCGCGATGCCTTCATACTCGTACGCGCACCGGCCGCCGGGCCCGGTGCCCCCGGCGGGTTGTCTAACAACACCTCCTCGTAACTCGTGAGGCCCTGGTACCTGCTCCGCGCTAAATTCAATTTTAAAACAGTTTTTTTCTCGATTTTGGCCACCGTAGCCTATGGAGACTAACAAACAACGCTAAGCGGTTTTCGTAGGATATGGATGTTGCTATACGAAGGGTGTCACATGCGCGTTTATCACTTATGAAACAATTGTTGGCCAACCAATCACAAAGCAGATGCGACGCAGCAGCGTGTTTAAGTAGGCTAATTTGCATTGAATCGAGTCTCCTTAAACAAGAAATATTTTACTGAAATGTATGAAGTTCTATTTTCAACATTTTTATACTTGACTAAACCGTATCGATAAAATTCTTATGCTTAAGTCGGAAGTGCCATAGACTATCCAACGTTGAAAAGAGTAAGGTTGTAGTGTTGCATCCTTTTCTTTTGGGTGCTAGTACTAGTGTAAGACAAAGATAGTATGATTCTCTCTGACTATGTTTAAAATGAGACAGTCCTTTGACAAACTATAAATGCAGAGGATTTTAAATATTGTCTATGGTCTCTTTAGGCCCATGAAGTTATACCCTAAACAGGAGCGAACTGTCACTTTTTTTGCCATACTAAATTGAACCTTATCACCGAGCCAGAAAGGTGTTCGTACCAGACTAGAGAACACGGTCCACATGAGATAGCAAAAGTGGGTCGCGGTGTCCCACTCGCACATGTTGCCAATGTTAAAAAAATACCATTTTGGTAGTATTTATATCAATAACTACTAAAATTAAATACCTTCTTATATTATTTAAGTGCTATATTCAGAGTGCGGTTCTGATATCTTTTACGTAATTTGTAAATAGTTATAATGTCAATATTATTAACTGATTTAACCAAGCATGTGCACAACAAAAAATACATTAATTTTAATATGGTAGACATTGTAGTAACTTTGAATATTAATTGGTATCCCCAACTTGATAAAGAAATTTTCAAAATACATGAATGGCGGCGCTCAAGATTTATTTGCGAAATAAAGTATAAAATGGGTAAAAGATGTTGTGTGAAATGTTGCAGAAGTGAAAGTTTTGTTGATTGTGGTATATCTTTTCACAGGTAAGCCTCAACTATTAAAGTTTACGATAAAAATACAAGAAAACATTGTCAAACTCATTAGGGTGACTATGATGTCGGCACGATGTGAATCGGCCTTACAGAGTTCTTATTACCTACGTACTTACTTAATGTAAAAATAAGTTTACCTAAATAAGTATATCTTTATTTCGGCATGTTTAATTATTTGGTTGATAGATAGATAGATAAATGATTTATTTGTGCACGTAATGAGAGCTATATTATTGCCAAAATTTAAATCCAAAATCCTTAAATATTACAGACACATTTATACATAATATTCTATATGTTGAACACACATTTCCGTCAGTACACAAAAGCGGCAAATTAAAAAAAAATGGTGCAATTAACTACGATGACGCTTAAAGAATAGCTGAAGTGTGCAAAAGAGAAGCCATTACATATATGAACATACCATGAGTGCGAAAGAGGCAGACTACAAATGAAAAAAAACGTGACCATTTTTAGGGTTCCGTACCCAAAGGGTAAAAACGGGACCCTATCACTAAGACTCCGCTGTCCGTTTGTCAGTCTGTCTGTCATCAGTAACAGCTTTTATAACGACTAAATTAAGTAAGGTTTTGTGAAGCGTTTTACAGAGGAGAAAAAAACTATATCCATTCTCTCTGACTTCCTATGCATGAATGAAAAAAGATCTTGGCCAAACTATACATTTCAACTTATCCTAATATCCCACATACATATGACTTATGGTCACCCTAATTAGAAAGAGATGCAACCGCCCACTTTGACTTCTCATGTGGACACACTTTTTGGCCCGTGTACTCCATCCGGTTTATTAAAATCTAAATCCGTGCTTAGGCCTCATTAGCACGAGCATTCGCTAATCAGCGAAATCGACTCCACACTCGCGTTCGCGGCTTCGCGCCGCGTAGTATGGAGCGGGCTATACAGATTAGTATACTTAATATCAGTTCGTGTGTAATAGGCGTTAACGCGGATATATTTGGTCCGATAACCATTCAGCCACTAGAAAAAAAATAAAAAATATAATTCAGCTGTTTAGCCTGTTCATGAACACAGACGCCATGTTTACATTAAAATAAAATAAAAAATTACTTCCCGGCCTAGGCCTTCAATTTCGTATGAAATTCCTTTACAGTTCTCTCGAGTTGCTTCGCCCGAAACGTGATACTTTGAAGCCTGTTTTGACGCACAAAAGGACGATATTTCATTGCATGTTTGAGAAAAAAATATTTGATGTTAAATAAAACTGTAATACAAGCGCTCTTTTTTGCAATAAAGGCAAGTGGCAAGTGATAGATTTATAATAATAACAATTCATTTTGCAACCTCGATTGTACCCGGATAAATAAATATAGCTACATCTCAGATTTTTTGGTTAATTATTTATAAATGTCTATCATGAGCTATCTATCGTATCTTTAATTAAGGAAACTGTAGGTTTAACAATATTATCATTTATTTCTGTTTAACTGTAAATGTATACAACCGTTTGTTTCTTAATATACAATAAATAAATAAATAATAACATTTTTGGAAGCTATTTTGTTAACAATCTAGATATGTTGGATAAAAGGATTTTTTTGTAGTGTTTGAGAATGCGACTGTCCAGCGTCTTTAAAGTGAACCTATATAAGTATGTAGATGTACCTATACAAGCATAACAGTCTATTAATTAGTCCAATATTTTTAACAGCAATAAATTGTGTATCTAGTCAAGCGTTGACTCGGGAAAAAATAGGTCTTGCCCTAACCGGCATTCTTCGGCGACTGAAAATAAAAGTTTAGTTCTGGTACTAATGCAGCGAATAGGTTAACAAAGTAATTTAAGTATATTTGTAACTAACGAAATATGGGATTGTATTATCGTCCGAAATAAATGATTTTTATTTTTATTTTATTTTTAATCTTGTAATCCTAAGGCCCGGGATACACTTGTAAGTTTTACTTACGTAAAGACAGCTATTTGTTAGAATGAGATAACGATATTCATCTCTCATTCTGTAGTATAGCTGTGTCCATACTTACGTATGTAAAACTTACAAGTGTATCTTGGGACTAACTTTTGCATTGCCAGAATTTTCGGAACACGAAGCTCTCGCTGGAGCCGGATAGATTTTTGCGGTATGAGTTCATTAATAGTTATTTTTGGTACCGTAAAATGGGGTGAGTAGGGTTCGCGGGGAGAGTTAATGGGTTATGAACGGGGAGAGAAGGGATGAAAGGGGGGTTATATGGGTTTTATGGGTACAAAAATAATGTATTCCAATTTAAAATGGAGCTATAGTAATACTCATAATTAAAAAAAGTCGATCCAACAATCTTCCAAAAATCACCTTTGTATGAAAAACCATCAAAAAACCGTCAGTTATGAAATGGAACTACCCAAAATAAAATAAAAACTAAAATACAAACGTCCAGAACACTTATTATATACACCATTCAGTTTGCATATGTAAAAATAAAATGTTATCGAGGTTTGAATGTCAGTTTTGCTCCTACTCACCCCATTTTACGGTATATTGTTATTAGTAAAGTATAACGGGTATTTGGTATCCATTGGAAATAGGTATATTTGTTAACACGTTAAAAATCTTGTAATCCTCTATTGGGTTCACTAATTTATCGCCTAAAATTGTATTGCCGATTATCAGTCCCCAACCAGCTTTTCGCATAATTTCATTTCGCGGAATGGTCATGTGCCAACTTTTTGTTTTACTTCCCAACCTTACAGTTACAAACTGTACGTTTGCTCTGTGTTTTATAAAGTCACTTTTCAAAATGCCACGTTTCGAGTAGTAGAATTGTTTAGTAGGCGTATTATTCATTTCGCTGTTTAATGTTTACCAAATGGTTTCGTTTAGTAACTATGTAAAAAGATACGCAAAATTATTAAAAAGTCGATTCTGGCTGTTCTCGCTGTTTGCTCACGGTTGACCTAACGTGATCCTCCTCGCTTCGCTCGTCGTCGCACCTACCTGTACTCTGTCACATTTAAGATTTCTGTTGCTATATTTATTACAAATCCATATTTGTTTCAGGAAAGTTCAAGAGCTGGGTTTCTGCCAAATCTTAGTTTAAGTAAAAAGTTGCCTCATGTATGATAAGGGAACTGTTACACTGACGAAACGTTATTCGTTTACTAGTTGTTTGGCCTAGTGAAACATTTGACAAATGACAAGTATCCCAAAAGTTGTGGATCATTATAATAATCTGCTTTAACGTAATTCTGCCAAATGAAACGTTGTCGTACAAAAATTTGGTAATAGTTAGTTGTCAAAGTGAATCATCGGCGAAATGTTGGTTGGCAAGTGAAATTCGGCTAAAAGAAGTTCGGCGAAAAGGCAGGATACCCCTCTATTGCCTTCGGCTTGTGCCACATAATTGAGTCGCTCAACTTAACTCGGGTAAATCCATCTGTCAGATTATGCGATGTTGGTAGGTATTAAGAAAAGGTAATAAGTAGGGTAGATATTTGCTGAGAGGGTCGAATGGATTTACCCGAGTTTGAATTTAAGCGACACAATTTTATTATACTTTAGATCTGTTGGCACATATGAGCTATTATAGCTTCTTCGTCTTTTAAGACACTGTCTATTTACAATGACCTTCAAATTAACGTCACTAAAAATTTCATATTTGAGTACTTAGTAATGTAGGTAAATTGACAATTCAACATTTCCATATAAGCCTAAACTTCATTAAATTATTCATATGCCATATAATTGCTTTCAATTTCGAAATCTAACGGACGTAGAACCAGAATTTTTTAGGCACTTGGAATGTATCAAGGAAACTCCATAATTCAGTGGCCAATCGGGCGATATTTATTCACGTTACAGGCTGTCGCAACAACATCGAGTACCGCTCCTGTCAGCCATGTGGCCGAGAATATTGGACTAGTTTTCCTGGTTAGTTATGCGGTGGTTGGTCCGGTCACCGGTGTTAGTGTTTACATCGACGTATGTTACGCACCGATGACATAATTCCCTTCGCGACTTTCCCACCATCGCACCACTACTCTCATTCAGCGAAAGTGGGAGTCTTAAATATTATCTACTCCCGATTGCCTTAACCGTGACATCATTATAAATCTGCTCTAGAAATATACAGGTACTTGAAGATGTTGTGGATATCGCCATGAGGTTTATAGCCGAGTATTGGCTAGGAACAAGGGTAGTTTAGGAAGATCTATCGGATCCGCAGAGACCGATTTTCAACATGATCCAACAAAAATGAAGAAATTCAAGATGGCGGCCGTGTTTTACAATTTTGTCCACAGTGTGCACAGTGGACGGCTCTCGACTCTCGACCATCTACAATATCGGGCCTACAAATACTACTCCGCCTATTTTCCGCTTACTCCCAATCCATAACCCATCATTCGTCTGAGAATGGCTGAAACATTTTCTTCCTTGGTATTGACCAGTACTTATATCAAGACCTCTACCCCAACCCCTTTAGAGCCTCGATCTTAATTCCGTGAACCATTAAAGAATCCAGCACATGTTATACTCCATTCCAGATAACATTAGACTAAGCTAAGGTGACAAGATCAGGGATTCTAAGGGTCCGTTGCACCAAACCGTCTGTCAACGTTAAGCGTTCGGTATTTTTTTTTGTAGGGATGGGAAGTTTCATAGATCACTGACGTGACGTAGATCAGTCTGTTAATTGTTGTTGGTGCAACTGGTCCTAGATTTAGATTTTTAGATTTAGATTCATTTATTTCATAATACAGATTACATTATGAATTGCAGGCATGTCAATTTACAAGAATTCATATTATGATCGTCAAAACAAGGATGTCATAAGAATATAATCAATAAAATAATAATTTAAAAATTAAATAATTACAGAATAATAAGATTTCAAAATAATGTCAAGATAGTATCTCCTGTGGTGATTCGTCAAAATACATCATACATCATTCATAAATTCACTAACAGAATACAACGGTTTATCCAACAAAAAATCTCTTAATCGGCGTTTGAATGTTTGGTCACACAGTTCACTTCTTATAACAGCCGGAAGTCGTTCATAATAGGTTGGTACTATGACACGAGGGTTTTTCTGGGCTGGGCCATACGGCGAGGAACCGTTCTTAGCCGTCCCGTGGAACGGACGTTTATACCCTCAACATGAACCCGTTTAAATTGAGATATATTGTTTTCACGTACATTATGATTTCAAAAAGATATAAGGAAAAGTGCGTCATAATGCGATATTCTACGAACAGATCTCTACACGAGTGTCTGGTATTCACTTCGGCCAAAATGCGTAGCGCGCGTTTTTGAATAATTAAAACTCGTTTTGCATCTGTCGAGTTTCCCCATATTATTGTTCCGTACGATAATAATGAGTGCAAATGAGCATAGTACATAGATCTTAAGGCGTCTTGAGATATAAGGGGTTTTAGTTTTCGTAGTGCAAAAGCGGCGCCACTTAATCTAGAACAGAGTTTATCCACGTGACATTTACAGTTCAAGTTGGAATCTATCATGAAACCCAGAAACCGATTTTCATCGCACATTGTCATTGGGGTACTTGCAAAACAAGGAGGCACTTCAACGCAACGTCCCGAGAAAAGCATTATGTTAGACTTAGTTATGTTCAAGAGTAGTCCATTTGCGGAGAACCACCTAATAAACCTAATAAACCTTTTGTTTGTAAAGTGGTAAAATAACTTTTATACAGAATATTAGTTAAAATCTTTGTGCTCATTACATAATATCTTCTCTTACCTAAAAGTTAATTTTGATATTTCAAACCTTATAGTAGAGATGCAACGGATAGTTGTTTGGCCGGATACCTGATACCGGATGTTCGGCCTGACCATCGGAATCGCGTGCGAGTGGAATGTTTATTTTTTTTTAATAATATACGAAAACGATTATGACCGTGACTGTTTGTTAAATCCAATTTGTTTACTCCGAAATCAAGCAAAGTTACTATCAGGTATCCGGTCGACCGGATAGTAAGTAGGTCACTACCCGGTATCAGGCCGGGTATTTAAATAAGGGCCGGATAGGCCGCGTATACCGGATAGTAACCGAATATCCGGTGCATCTCTACGCACCTTATATTCGTTTTGAGAATGTGCCTACGAGTATGTTAACGACACCACACACTGTAGGATTGAAGCAAAAAAAAAACATCCCCACGGTTCAATTAAAACATATAAATAAATAAATAAAATAAAATAAATTATCTTTATTTCAGAACATTCAAAATTCCATACAATATTGTTAGTACCATCGTTATACCTATGTGTTAGTAAATACATTAAAAATAAAAACAAAACTCGTAAATGTATACTCGTAGGTACCATATTATTGACTAAAAATTGTGCTACTACTTGGTCGGTATCATTGAAATTAATATGTACTTATTGAAACAAATTTCAACTTTCTAGTACTAATGATCTCTGAGCTAAGCCGCGGACGGAGAGACGGACACATAGTCAGAACGAATCTATAAGATTTCTTAGTTGGCTATGAAGCCCTAAAAAATGGAAAAAGTTGTTGGCATCTGTAGGTTTTTACCTATATGGAAACTTTATTTATGTATATATATGTATGTATAAACTCTTTATTGTACAAAACACAGAACACAAATATGGCATAGAAATAGGCAGTACAAAGGCGAACTTATCCCTTTAAGGGATTTCTTCCAGTTGACCTTTGAGTAAATTACATATTTGGATTATTTATGACTAGCTGTGATTCATAAATTCACTAACATATATCTTCTTTGGTCTTAAACAAGCTTCCAAATACACAGCTGTGCCCTAAGCTGACATTAGTCTCTAGTTGGTTCTTAAAGTATTAAGGAGTAAAAAGTTCATTAAAAAGTAGACAGTGAGTAGTTTGCTTCGAAATATATTTAATGTTTTTTTAGTAGGTATGAAATAAGCCCTTTACATAGGTATGTACATCATCATCATCTTCCTCGCGTTGTCCCGGCATTTTGCCACGGCTCATGGGAGCCTGGGGTCCGCTTGGCAACTAATCCCAAGAATTGGCGTAGGCACTAGTTTTTAGTTTTAGGTATGTACATATACATATGTATTTGTATTTTATACAAAACTGGTAGTCAAATATTTTTTGTTTTGTTTTGAACTAAATGAATTTTTTTTATACGTACTAATATTTGTTTCAGCATCTTACATAAAGATATGTCAACGTAACGACCCCAACGTGGACAAATGCATCATGAACTCAGTGGACGAGTTGCGCCCGAAAATATCCAAGGTAGGATATTGTGACAATTGGTTTATGTGACAATCCCTATCACCCACTGATCAAGGTTAACACAATAAATATCATATTTATAAACCGAAATAAATGTCATATATTAAGAAAAAGTGACGAACCGGAATTTGCATATAAGTACTTGGATAAATTCCTGCCATGATATCAGAGGACGCCGGTTTAATTCCAGCCCTGGGCACTACTGGAGAACATAAAATAATAATAATAATAATAAATTTTATTTAAGCCAGGAAATGAATGCCTAAAAAAAGTTATAGAGGAGATTGTTTGGACTAGTTAGGAGGTGAACATATCAAAAGTCCCCGGCCGTAATCCTGGTGCTGAGGGGAGAGGAGGGTTTGAAGGTTCCATTTTTCGGTTTTTCGATTATATCTCGGAAACTATGCGTCTGAGCGACAGGCCACTTATACAAAATAAAAAGTGATTTAATTTGTTACAAGTTTTAATAGTCAAGTTTTTTGATATCTTGTATAGTTTTTGAGATATCCGCTCTTGGAGGTTTATTTAGGGCTCTCATTTTTATCTTGGTTATCTACATCAGTGAAGCTGCTAGGCCGGGTTTGGTATCGTTTTCGTATAAAAATTGGGGGTGCTGAATTCATTTATGGTATCAACATTGACACCATTCCTAAGTAAAAACAAAACTTAAAAAAATGTTTTTTTTTTTTTTTAACTTCTCCTATACGCTTAAACCGCTTAACCGATTTCGTTAAAATTTGGTATAGAGATGGTTTGAGTCCCGGGACAGTACATAGGATAGTTTTTATAACCAAAATCATCATTTAAGGGTGTGAAAAGTGGGGTGGAAATTTGTATGGGGAATCAATAACCGCTGAACCTATTTAAATAATATTTGGGATAGTCTACATGTTTGATTAGTTGAAAATGATACCAAACATGACTTCAAACCTAAATTTAAACAGTGAACCTCAGGAATTCAACTTCGGCGAGGAAGCCGAATTCCCCTCACACCAAATTTTTGAGATAAAAACTATATTATATCCTGTCCCGAGACTTAAAACATCTATTTGCCAAATTTCAACTAAATCGGTTCAGCGGTTTAAGCGTGAACAGGAGTTAAAAAAAAGTTATTTGTTTAAAGTTTATATCTTTTTACTTTGGAAAGGTGTCAATGTTGATACCATAAATGAATTCAGCACCCACGATTTATACAAAAATGTTACCAAACCCGGCCTAGCAGCTTCACTGATGATGTAGATAATCAAGATAAAAATGAGAGCCCTAAATACACCTTCAAGAGCGGATATCTCAAAACTATACAAGATATCAAAAAACTTGACCTAATAAAACTTGTAACAAATTAAATCACTTTTCATTTTGTATAAGTGGCCATGTCGCTCAGACGCATAGTTTCCGAGATATAATCGAAAAACCGGCCAAGTGCGAGTCGGACTCGCGTTCCAAGGGTTCCGTACATCACACAATTTAAACATTTTTTATGTGAAATGTCTTTAAAAAGGGTCGGATCAAAAACTAAGTAATTAAGTCCGACTCACGCTTGACTGCACATTTCTAATAGGTTTTCCGGTGATCTAAAGGTAAAGATCTATTTTGTGTATTTTTTTTTTAATTTTTGACCTAGTAGTTTCGGGGGGAATGGTCATTTTTTGCCTATTTTCTTGAAAAACTTCTAAACTATTTATCTTAAAATTATAAAAAAAAAAAATTGAGATTCTCACAATGAGCTCTTTCATTTGATATGTAACACGATATAGTTTGACAAACTTTATTTTTTAATTTTCTCATTTACCCCCCAAAAGTGGCCCCCGTGGGTAAAATTAATTTGTTTATGTTACATGTCCATCTTTGGGTCACAAACTTACATATGTGTACCAAATTTCAACTTAATTGGTTTAGTAGTTTCGGAGAAAATAGGCTGTGACAGACGTACAGACAGACAGACAGACGCACGAGTGATCCTATAAGGGTTCCGTTTTTTCCTTTTGAGGTACGGAACCCTAAAAACCGCAAAATTGAACCTTTAAACTCCCCTTCCCCCCCAGCACCTGGGTTACGGTCGGGGACTTTTGATATGTTCATCTCCTAACTAGTCCAAACAAAGCTACAAAGTCAAAACTTGTGTTCCTAGCATTTCCCTCTATACCTTCTTATTGCTTGGCCTAATTGTGCACTGCTAAATAAAAGTTCATAAAACAAAGACAGGACTTAAATGAGTAGGTAACCACAGGCGGACTTATCGCTTTAAAGCGATCTCTTCAAGACACCCTTCAGATAGCGAATCAGTGGCAATAAAAAAGGCTAAGTTAGCTAAGGGCAGCGCAAAACAACAATAAAAAAATCCTTATAATACGTTTATTTTAAACTATAAACAGTAGTGTGTGGGTATTTTTGCACTTTGCAATTTTTCCTCAGTCACCCGTTGACCACGAACGCTGTAAAGGGTTCGAAACGTCGGGATGTATTATAAATTCAATACGCGATATAATCCGTTTTCATAGTTTTATTTCATGAGTAACTGTCGCGGTAACCGAAGACAATATTAAGTTGTGTGTCTACTTGAAATAACGCAAATTAAAATATTTTTACAGAAAGTAATCTAATTTGTTCTTAGAGTATTAATCGCAGCGCCATGCTCTGGACACTGGATGCCTTGGTAATTTTTTCCTTCATATATGACATTTATTTCGGTTTATATTATAATTAAAAAGCACTTCTAAAAGTATTATTTACCTATGTAACATATTTTGATATTATTATGTTAAAGATTATTCAACCTAACGCACTCGTTGGGGATCCGGAGAACTTTAAGCAGCAGGTTGTCCTACATCTGCTGTCTTACTAGCTTCCGGCATTTTCCCACCATTTGCGTCACCTGTGCTACCTCCATCCTATGAAGGCACGTTCACGGAAGGTTCAGCCCCATCATTGATTTTATTTTCTTTGGGTTGTTCATTGTTATCTTTTGGTTTGGATGAGTCTTCTGGTTTTGCGTCTGTAGATGATTTATCACTAGGTTCATCTTTTTTCTCACCATTTGCACCGTCCGCGGTCTTTGCATCCTTCGATGCTTCATCACCGGCAGGTCTTGTCTCATCGTTAATCTTTATTTCCTTTGATTCATCTTTTTTGTCAGCTGGTTTGGATGAGTCTTCAGGTTTTGTGTCTGTAGATAATTTATCACTAGGTTCATCTTTTTTCTCACCTTTTGCACCATTCGCGGTCTTTGCATCCTTCGATGCTTCATCACCGGCAGGTTTTGTCTCGTCATTAATATTTATTTCTTTTGACTCATCTCTTTCGTCAGCTGGTTTGGATGAGTCTTCTGGTTTTGTATCGGTAGATGATTTGTCACTAGGTTCATCTTTTTTTTCATTATTTGCACCACTTGCGGTCTTTGCATCCTTTGATGCTTGATCACCGGCAGGTTTTGTCTCATCTTTGGTTTTTATTTCTTTCGGCTCATCTTTTTTGTCAGTTAGTTTGGACGAGTCTTCTGGTTTTGTATCTGTAGATGATTTGTCACAAGGTTCATCTTTTTTTCCACTATTTGCACCATCCGCAGTCTTTGCATCCTTCGATGCTTCATCACCGGTAGGTTTTGTCTCATCATTGGTCTTTATTTCTTTTGGCTTATCTTTTTTGTCAGCTGGCTTGGTTGACTCTTCTGGTTTTGTATTTGTAGATGATTTCTCACTAGATTCGTCTTTTGTTCCACTATTTGCACCATCCTTCGATGTTTCATCTGTGGCAGGTTTTGTCTTAGCGTTGGTTTTTTTTTCTTCCGACTCATCTTTTTTGTCAGCCGGTTTGGCTGACTCTTTTGTTTTTGTGTTTGTAGATGATTTGTCACTAAGTTCGTCATTTTTTCCACCATTTGCACCATTCTCGGTATTCCCATCCTTTGACGTCTCATCTTTGGGAGATTTAGTCTCACCAATGTTTTTTTTTTCTTCCGGCTCGTCTTTTTTCTCTACTGGTTTAGTTGACTCTTCTGTTTTTTTGGTTAAAGGAAACATAGAAATAGGTAGTTCTACATATATATTAGTTTTGATGGGCCTGCCGTTGTATAGAGGCAGTTTAATTCTGTACTCTAAACCAGATTCTGATGTTGATTTTTTTGTTTCAATATTATCAGATGTTTTACAGTAGGGATAAGGTACCATTGTACGCGGCGTTTGATGTTGAGAAGGGTACTTCATTTGGTTTCGAATTGCCAATAGGCGTAAGAGTGTCTCAAGAGAAGGCTCTTGTTGTTTACAGCTCCGGTTTTCACTAAAGTTGCACTGTAAATATGAATTTGTTACGGTTATTGATTTTACTTAACATTGGGTACCTAAACATATTATTTTAATTAAAATAAAGCACTTACCAGCATCAGACAACCGTAGGCTATAAATATGGTAGCTTGGATCCACGACATTTTGAACAAATACTCATTCGGAAACTATAACATGCACTTTTATACATTGTTGTGGTTAGATAGAACAGTTTTTGTGATACGTAGGACGCGATTATTTGTTGTAGTGAAGAACCGAACGTTGGTCGGGCACGTAGACCCTTTGTTGACGAGCTCGGCGATAAGGCTAGCTTGCCAGGTGCGGTGTCTGCACACACTCAGCTTTGTTATTTCTCTCACTTAGCTGATGTAATTCACACGTGCTCCATTTATTGATTACGTTTACTTATTAAAAGTAGGTATCTACGGGCTTCCGACGTCATTATTAATTTGAATAGATACGATAATATAAATTCAGCATCCAGCATGATCTAAGAATTTAGTTAAACTTTGTGTCTCCTAAGGTACCATTACCACATTATTATAATGAAATGAGTTAATATGATATATGCAAATTAACATAATATAGGTATATTATCCTACATTTTAATATTTTTAAGCAAATCGATGACCAATAAATCAAAATACATACATAATTTAAGTACAATATACTACTAGTCTATCGAGTCGGAGTACCTCGCCGAAAAAATCTCTCAAATTGAACACCAATAAAAAGCAGATGGGAACTTTCAAAAAGATCATACCTAGATAGTTCCCAGTAAAATGACCCACTGACAAAAGCACACACAGGTTTTACATGACATCATATCTGCTACTATCAGTAAAAGTTATCCAATGGTAGTCCAATCAATCATCTCTTCTTAGTTGCTGGTTTTTTAGGGTTCCGTAGTCAACTAGGAACCCTTATAGTTTCGCCATGTCCGTCTGTCTGTCCGAGGCTTTGCTCCGTGAAATAAGTCCGTGATCGTTAGTGCTAGAAGGCTGCAATTTGACATGGATATGTAAATCAATAAATCCGTCAAAGCCGTCCAATAAAATGTAAAAAAAAATAGCTATTTATGCAACAAGTGCGGAAATCATCTTTACGCACGTGTATCATACAATGTTTTACTATGCATTGTGCGAGGAAATAAAAAAATATATCATGGCAAATACGTTTAATTATTAAAAAATTGAAAACAAAAAGCACTAGTGCGGAAAAGTGCTCTTTTCCGCACTAGTGCGAGAAAGTAGCACCATATTTACTGTAAAAAAAAATTGAAAACAAAAAGCACTAGTGCGGACGAGGAGTACTTTCCGCATAATATTATGGCTCCGTAGGAAACGCACTTTTCGAGCACATGCATTGTAATAGTTATTTACGATTAGATATGAGCGCCGATATACATTTAGGCGGCGGCGGCGCGCCGGTCAAAATCGGTCGGCGGCGGCGGCGTATCGGCGGCGTGGCCTTGAAAAAAGGTTTTTCAAGGGAACAAAAATCTAACCCGAATTTTGCCGAAAAAACATGTTTTTTTCCTCAAAGTTAAGGAATTAGACAATTATTTATATATCAAGTATAATACTAGACTGCGTGACCGCTGAAGCCCTCCCCCGCCGACGGGAAGCCACAAGCCACCCCGCATTTCGACATTGTGTACGTAGGATCCTACATCCACATGGGATCGGACAGATATCGAATATATCGGATCGGACAATGTCGGGCTACTCCATTGTTACAGCGGTTCATCGTCCTAAGTACGGAATAGCCACCTACGCTAGAAGTGATCTCCGAGATCATCAAGCATTACAGGCAGAAATCAAAGACACTATCCATACTTCCACCGTGCACCTCCCCTTACTACTTAGCCATCTGAGGTCCTACCAGACCACAGAATAACTAATAGTACTACCGTACAGAAAATTCACTCCTTCACAAAAGTCAGATTTAGGTATAAAATTATACCTTTACTCGTCGCCTGCAAGCAAAATTGAAACTTATAACCGCGCACGAACCGTGAATCTTCTTTGCGCGCCGCAGTTTTATGACCGAGCTGTGAGTGTCGGCAAGGGGTTGTCACTTGACAAGTTTTTGTACCTATACCTACTGATTTATTATTTTTAAGATAAATATGTAGGAATTACAAACGTTGATTCTGTAAACATATTTTTTTTATCCGGAGATAGTATGTCTGGTTCTCACGGAAGTAGGTATGCCACAGAAGTACTTATTCCTTTGAAAATATATCGGTCAATATAGTCCGGAATTTAAAAAAATGTAATTTCTGCTTCCTTGTTCTTCCGCTTATTCAGACATTCGTAAACATAACAATATCTATAGATTTAGGTTTCGAAGGCATTGTGTATTTTCTATTTTGCGCGAGTCGAGCGGCAGCCCATTGACATACGCCTGCCCGGGAGGCGCGCCGGTCAAATGTACCTAAACTGCGAAGTGACACCCCCCTGACCAGACTTAAGACACCCGAGTGTCTTCTGCGGCGATTTCAACAGCCATCATGTCAACTGGCGCTACAGGGCAACAGATCCAAATGAGGCGGCCTTAGCCAACTGGGCAGACCTCTCTGATATGATATGCATCTTGGCCTCGATGCTAAAGATAAGGGTACATTTGTTTCGGCAAGATCGAATCCGGAGTAAAATCCTGACCTAACTTTCGTCAGCAAGGACACTCTAGGTCAGCCACTTCCTGCCTCGCGTATGATCTTGCCTAGCTTTCCCAACAGTCAACATAGACCCATCATTCTGAAAATTGGTATCAAGATAGCCTTTACAAACTCCATGAAGGAGAATTTCCAAAATAGGCTTAATCACGATCTAGAACGCGACCAACTTGAACCTAAACCCTCAAACTACGCAACGTTTGCTTAGCTTGTTATTACAGCGGCCAAAGCTACAGTACCCAGAGGGTATAGAAAAGAGTACATTCCTGGCTGGAACAGAGAGAGTGAGAACCTTTTTAGGGAATACCAAAACTCTGTCAATCACGAAATTGGTGCACAGCTACTAAAGACCTTTGACGAAGGTAGGAAAGACAGATGGACGGAAACAGTTGAGAGCATGGACTTCAAGATCTCAAGCAGGAAAGTTTGGCGAGTCCTTAACAGTCTAACGGGCAAAAAGAGCTGCCAAAACACGTTTACGAAACTACACCCTAATGCCATAGCGAACAGAATAGTGGACCTAACTAGGGCAAAAATAGAACCATGCACCACGAAACGCATTCGCAAGCAGCTAACCCAGCTAAAGCGCAGCATGCCGGATAACGCCTCTCATCCGGCATGGAATCCGGCCCCGATGGAATTTATAACGAATTTCTCATGAACATGGGCCCCTTGGCTGTAAGCTGGCTTGCGGCTTTTTTCTCCAACGTCTTGCTGAAAAATTAATTCCCTACTGAATTCAAGATATCCAAAGTCATAGCACTGTTGAAACCTGAAAAAATGAAGAGCTCACGGAAAACTATCGCCCGAACGCTCTTCTGAGCTGCGCGTACAAGTTGCTGGAACGGCTGCTGCTCACACGAGTTACACTATTCATCGAAGCTGCGACTCCTCAAGAGCAGGCAGGGTTTCGACAAGGACGCAGCTGCGCTGATCAAATGCTAACTCTCACTACGCACATCGAAGATGGGTTCCAGAAACAACTTAAATCTACTGCGGTTTTTATTGACCTTAAAACCGCCTACGATACAGTGTGGAGACATGGACTCATCTTCAAACTCCTTTCAGTTGTACTAAGCAAAGAGATAGCAGCCCTTGTAGCGAACATGTCGAGTGAGAGACAATTTGAGGTTTATCTGGGAGATGCCAAAAGCAAGCTTATAAAACTCAACAACGGCCTTCCACAGGGATCAGTACTCGCACCTCTTTTCAATCTGTATATTCACGACCTGCCCGATCGATACTATAGCTAGAAAGTTTATATACGCTGATGATATCGCGCTGGTCACTCGAAGTCGGAGATTTGAGGAATCGGAGGAAGTCCTGACGTCGGACCTGAAAATCATATCGAGTTTTTTCACATCCTGGAGGCGCATACCAAGTTCCAATAAAACAGAGGTTGCGTGCTTCCATCTTCATAATAAACATGCCTACTACCAACCCACTGTTAAATTTCAAGGTTCAAGCCTTAAATATAACCCTCGCCCAAAACACCTCAGTGTCACTTTGGACAGATCTCTGACTTACAAGGAGATGGAACTTGGCGCCGCATCGGCGGCGGCGGCGTGGAAATTTCGTCGGCGGCGGCGGCGCGCCGGCGCGGCGCTCATATCTATTTACAGTGTTTTAAATCGACACGAGTTGCGAATTACCTATTGGCACGTGTATCGTACAATGTTTTACAGTACATATGGCCCTTTAAACTTTCGACATATGCACGAAAAGTGCTATTTGACGCAGTAGTGCGAGAAAGTAGCACCATAATATGTACTGTAATAAAACTTTTTTAGGGTACCTCGCCTACACGTAAAGTGGGGGGTGTAATTTTTTTTCGCTTCAACCCTACAGTGTGGCCCACACTGAGTGGGGTATCGTTGGATAGGTATTTCAATACATTAACAAACAAATAGGGATCTTCACCAAACATTATTTGATAAAGCGAACATTTTCGGAAATAATCGCTCCGAAAGAAAAACAAATTGTGCCCTCACTTTTGAACCATGGGTCCAAAAATATGAAAAAAAATGTAGAAATAGAGCTTAAGAAAACATTAAATAAAAACTATAGCGGACATGATCACTTTAGCCGTTTTTGAGTTGTCGCAAAAAGTCTTCCCTTCATAGTAAGAAGACGTACAGCCACACAGTTATTACGACATTAAAGGGGTTTTTAAAGTATTTGGCATTTTTCATGTAAATAAAGTAAGATATACATTGATTAGTTTATTCATTAAATCATTATTTAATTTCTCTAAAATAGTTTCATTGGCTGAATGAGTAATCCCGTTGACTTAACAGTTTTAGAACGAAAAAGTCAGGGTCCCGCTGATTTTTAACCGACTTCAAGATTTCAAAAGGAGGAGGTTCTCAATTCGGTTGTATGTTTTTTTTTAAATGTTTGTTACTCCATAACTCCGTCATTTCTGGACCGATTTTGAAAATTCTTTTTTTGATTGTAAGTATATACATACAGATTGGTCCCGTTTTTGTCAAAACGCAGTTCTGATGATGGGATCCATGGGGAATCGAGGGAACTCCTCATATGTTAAAGGCATACATAAAGTGATTTTAGTATTTTCATCAACAAATCAAGCATTTACTTTTAAAAAAGTGACATTTGATGAAGTGGAACTGCTGATGATGATCAGAACGGAACTCTTCAATGACGCATAGTTCACGTTTGACGATTTGTCCTCTTCGTTATGTTTGTTAAGCAAGTTAGGTTTTCAAGACGCATTTTTGTCAAGCTCGAGTTCTGATGATGGGATCCATGAGGAATCGAGGGAACTCCTCAAATGTGAAAAGCATACATGTAGTGATTTTTGTATTTTCATCAACAAATCCAGCATTTCCATTTAAAAAAGTGACATTTGATGAAGTGGAGCTGCTGATGATGATCAGAAATACCAGAATGGAACTCTTTATGACGCATAGTTCACGTTTGGCGATTCGTCTTCTTTTTTATGTTTGTTAAGCAAGTTTTAAAGACACATTTTCGTCAAGCTCGAGTTCTGATGATGGGATCCATAAGGAGCCGAGGGAACTCCTCAAATGTGAAAGGCATACATATAGTAATTTTTGTATTTTCATCAACAAATCCAGAATTTACATAAAAAAAATGACATTTGATGAAGTGGAACTTTTTTGAACTGCGATCCTCACAGAACCGAACTGCTATCAGAAAAGTGGGTTAGGTTAGGTTAGAACTGTGACCCTTACAGAAACGAAATGCTATCAGAATATTGGGTTAGGTTAAGTTAGAACTGTGACCCTTACAGAAACAAAATGCTACTAGAAAAATGAGTGGTTTTACCTCCTTTTAGTTAGGCAAAAGGTGCCTAACTAAAAGGAGGCTGTCTTTTTCATTTCATTGTCTGGAGTGCACCATCAACAATAAGTAACCTCTCAACGGCATCCCCCATTGAAGTCGGTTTTTTTTTCTTAACAATTATTATACTTTAATACCTATTACAAATATTAATATAGAATATTTCAAACTTAAATAACTATATATGTTTAGTCAACAGATAAATATTCGTATTACTTACAATCCTCATATTACTATAACTGCATTACCCGGGCCAAGGCGTAGGCGGCATGGGTGGGTGGAATTTTTTTTTCTAATAGGGTATTTGACTACTAGTCAAATCAGTTTCTTTTTCGAACTGTCAAAACAATTTTGCTAGTATGGAATTTATATGAAACACTAGCATGTGACGTCACAATCAAATTACCTACTCTTTATAGTTTTATACGGGTTTTCAAATCTGGGGGCATGGCAGTGCCCCCGCCAAGTCGAGCAAAACAAAGAGGCACGGCCGTACCATCCTTTTCTCGAAGCCACTCAGGCCATTTTCAACGTTCTGTAATTTTGTGATAGCTAAAGCTAGAACCCTGAATTTTCAGTGACGTATAGAGCATAACATAATTTAGATATATTCTCAGTAACATGTAATTTCAACATGTAGTTTAGGAATTATTGCATGTCAAAGTTCCTTAGTTTTGTCACTGACACACTCACTCACGATCATCATAATTCTAAGGTACTTCTAGCAGACCCATAAGCTCCAAATTTGAAACGTAATTAGTTTTTAGCGTATTAAGCCAATAAAAACTTTAAAATACTACAATATCAGTCACGTTTTAATGATTTAATAACTGCACAAGTAAGTTTGTAAATCCTATATAAATATATGCGATAACAAAGTTACGTTTGCAGTTCCTACAATAGGCTATTTGACAAATTTTTGAAAATGGTTTTAGTTTATTGTTTATGACTTAATAATTACACTACATTGCTATTTCCGTGAAATTTCCTGTATTAAATATAAAAAATACAATGTTATAGTTTATTTATTTTGAACGCGCCTTAAACGCTGTTTTTGCAAAGGGGCTAATCACGTGACACGTGTGACGTCACGCGCAAGTAAACTTAGTCAATGACCTTAGTTAATCTTATGGTTTATGTGCATTGAGTTAATTATTTTACTGTAAAATGGTATATAAATGGTGTATAGTGCCGCAATGTTCAAGTACGAATACAAATGTTTTTATGTGTGAAGACCACTTCGATGTAAGTAATATTTAACTCTAAATAAATATGGTAATTAAAGCAGCGGATTTTGTTGTATTTAACGAAACAAGATCTAGGTATTTATTGTATTACTACATAACCTCATAACATAGCTCTTCAGTATTAGTAGGTACTTAGTAAGTAGCATACTTTTTCTTTCAAACTAAAGTGCAGTATGGAGATACTATTCTCGTCATCGTATTATATATATCGTCGTCGTATCATCGAAATCGAAATGTTCGTAAATAAACAATTTCTACGTATACTTACACAGCTGTTTTTACATTTCTAAGTTCCGCAGCATAGTAATCCGGATTATCTTTAAAGAAAAGTGCAACCATTAATGCGTCTATGTCTGGTAGGTCGCCGCTATCAGCTTTCACTTATTTCGGCTCCATTTTGAGATTCTTATGAATATTGTGCCACTAGATATACGGATAAATTGGAATATATCAGAAAACTGTGGAACAATAACTAAAATTAACTAAATACAAATAAAACGGTGTGATTATGGATACCAAACTCACATTTATCCCACACATTGATAAAATGCTAGCAAAATCATATAAACAGTTAGGTTTCATTATGCGCGTTGGCAAACCATTTAAAAGCCGCCTAACATATAAAATTCTCTACAACAGTTATGTTCGAAGCCATCTTGAATTTTGTAGCTCAGTATGGAAACCTTTCTACAAAGTACACATTGACAGAATTGAGAGACTTCAAAAAAGATATATTAAATCACTGGCCTTCATGAGTGGACTAGCCTATACTGCTGACTATTATACCTATACCGACACTTGTAAACGTTATAATATTCAAACTCTTAGTGACCGTCGTGATTCCACTGATTCCGTTTTGCTCTTTAAAATTTTCCATTCTCAATTAGAAGCCTTAGAGTTTTAGAGTTCCGCGAAGACGAGAGCGCCGTTGTCGTAAAAGAAACTTATTTTCTATACCATTCAGTAGGACTGCTTACGGTGGGAATGTATTCATCAAACGCGCATGTAAACTATTTAATGAGAACCTTAAACTTAATGATATAGACATTTTTAACTGTACACTAACACAACTTAAAAATGCATTTAAATAGTAAATACCTATAACTAAATTTAAATCTTGTTCTAACGCACTTACAATTTAATTTTGACAAAGGTATCAATTCATTGATTTACATATTTTAAGTATATTTATAGTAATTGTAAAATACAAACTAAGTCCTTCTCTTATGTAGTTAATAGCCACGGACCTATTTATATGTTATTTTGTTATGAAACTATAGGTCTGATCTTCTTGTCTTTAAACTAAGTTCATAAACTATGTATGACTGTTTGTTTCTAAATAAAATAAAAAAAAAACAGTTAAAACACTCAAGACAATCAAGAATGTTTACCTGCGTGTGACGTCATCCGAGCGTTGACCAATCACAGAGCGTTCACGTCCCTGATAAAATATCAAAAAAATTTCTCGTTTATTTTCCAAAAAATAAACATAATTTACATTCAAATATAGTGAAATATACTTTATTAGTTTATTATCTTTCAGGATGACAGCAATTCGTTATATATTTTTAATGTTGTCAAATACCCTATTAGTAGGTTATGTATAGGTACACTATGTTGTACGATGTGAGTATGAATTAAGATGTGTATTATAATTATGCTATTTGTATACATAGTATGAGTATTGGTATGGGTATGAGTGCACGAAAAGAAGGACTGTCTACAAAAAGAGATGAGATCCCACCAAAAACATTACATGTAAAATCGCACACAATGCTTTACTTGTATGTGTATTGCTTAAAATGCATGTCAATAAAGTTATCTAATCTTGTTACGGTTTTAACACCCCCTGGCACTGACTAAAATAACCGACTTGGTTTCACATTACATCTCAAAACTTTTTTGTAGTAGAAGAACTGCGTTGCGAGACTTGCATCTTTTTACATGTAATGTTTTTGATGGGATAGAAATTGTATCTAAAAATAACTGCTATCTACGATTCTCTATAAACCTTCTGGTTCTTTATATCATGCATGGTGTAAAATAATTTATTTTAAATACAGTTAAATACCCTATTGTATTTTGATAAGCAATGAAGCTGTTCAATGGTCGCCCGTCGTCCTGCTTACTGCTTACTGCTTAGGAAAAGGCAAACACTATTAACATGTATTGAATAAAGATGGTTCAAGTTATATAGGTACTGTAATGTTCTGTATTTTATTTACCACAGTAAATCATACGATGTAATGTATTTCCAACGGCTCGCCGTAAGCGCTCGAGACGCCAATACACTACAGGTATATTAGGTTTTATCTGTATACAAACCGCGTACCTATAATTGTCCATATGAATAAATAACATTACGTCCAATACTAACCACCAACGTAAACATATAAAGGTTTTTCATTGTAAGGAAGGTTAAATACCATTCGTTTTCCTATCAAATCAACACATCACTTACAACAACATCCTATGAATTGCCGGCGGGCGGTTCTTTACATTTAAGCGTAATAGAGGCTAAGTAACATGTTTATATAGGTAGGTACTTATAGTGTAGCTTACACTACCCGCCCAATAATTGTGGGTAAGTAGGTACTCGCTGTTATGTGAACTGTTTATGTCCGTGTCCGTACACAGACCCACGAATTATTATACACATTAGCATGGAAAACTGCGGTTAGCCGTTGTTGAGGCGCAAATGTTCTCGAAAACAGCGTACCTAGTAGTACGCTTCAAAAGTATCTTCAAAAAGTGATGGTTCTGTATGTAAAACAATTGTGACGTTTTCAATCAAAACGTACCACATTGTCGCTTGTCGATAAGGTTGATTTCTAATTGAAGCTATATGGAAATAGCGCCTTACTGACAAGCGACAATCCCTTAAGCCCGTTTGGTTGAAAATGGCACAATTAAGTCTGCAAAAGATTTACCTTTGAACTTGAATTTTAGAGATTTATCTATATTTCGAAAAGTTATCCGGGGTATCAGATACTTTTGGCGCGTTGTTTTATCCGCTACTATTGATGGTGACGGAATCATTATTCACTGCGATTTGAATACTATTAGGTTTTGGGAATTTGCATTGATTCGTAATTTCATCATACTAGTATAAAGTGTACAAACAATTTCTATAAGCATAACTATTACAATCTAGACTGTACATAGGATATACAGGATATGTTAACATAGCAAC
The DNA here is from genome assembly GCF_947568885.1 of Cydia strobilella. NCBI lineage: Eukaryota > Metazoa > Arthropoda > Insecta > Lepidoptera > Tortricidae > Cydia > Cydia strobilella. The sequence continues at coordinate 37,696,004 of NC_086068.1, read as the reverse complement.
TAGAAACCAAAGAGTAACATTGAAGTACCATTTATGTCGTAACCTTCGTAATACTTAGGTACATACTAGTACGTGCAACTTATAAAAGAGAGGTATGGAGATATTTGCTTTAACAGCACGTTGAAAAGTATGTCATTGTCAAGAGCGTTTTGCAATAAGTTAATATGTAAAGATAAATGGAATCTGCAAATATTTGAATAGATAAAGTTACCTTCGGTGTATTATAAGAACAGAAAGAACTGCACGGCTATTTCATAAAAAAGTGGCGCTGCCACTATTAAAGTTAGAACTTTATTTTTTGACTGTGTAATTTTTTTTGAAATTAATTATTACTACATATTTTGTACACTTTTTGCTTTGAAATAGAATCAGTGAATACTTAGGTAATATAAAAATGAATATTCAGTATCCCAACGCGGGGTACTCACGGATCGAGCTATTAAAACTACAGAAATGATTCACTTAACTTGAATAGGTTAATTGCGTATATCCTTAACTTTTAAATTTTCACTGTTGAATAACAACATAATACCTACTTATATATCAAGTTTTAAAATTTGTCCACTGCAATTCTTCTCGTTCACTAGTCAAGACACACTCACGAGGACTGTGTAATATTCATACTGCACTTTTCCCGTCTCATTCCGTATGAATCGAGCCTTCAGTCGCCTGCTACCACTTGCTAGGATAGAGAAACAGTTCCGCGTTAATAAAATACAGACCAACATTTAACGCAAACAGTTTGTATCGGGTAAGTACCTACTCTTTATTCTGTAAACGATATTTTGATAATTGTTTGACCTACCTGCATTGACAATGACATTAAGATAATTTAACGTAATCAATTGTTTAGTTTTTTGTGCATAATAACGAAGTTCACAAAGTAAATACTTGTCGTGTACCTATTAATGACATAACTGTCATTTTGTCCATCACCTGTATGTATATCATCCACCTCTGGCTAAAACCTCCAGGTGTACGATAATAAAAAATTGTATCAAAACATAATGCGCTAACCTGCGCAAATCTTGAATTCTAAATATTCATATTATAGAAATGAGGACGTAACTTTTTGTCGCAGTCTTTCTTTCCTCATTGTCTCATTGTTTTGTTTTGCTAGGCCCGGAAAGTTCAATTTTCATACGTGTGGAAATATCCAACTAGAAAATCGATTGATCCATCTCAGGGTAAAATAGTTATTTGTTATACAAGGGTGCGAAGTTGTATTTTACCCGCGAGTGTGGAATTGAAACACGAGGGAGCGAAAAGATTCTATAGTTGAACCACGAGCGAAGCGAGTGGTTCTAAAATAGAATACTGAGCGTAGCGAGTGGTTCAACACACGAGAAGTAAAATACATTTGCACCCGTAAGTAACACAAAACTTTTCCCCTCACTATAGCGAGGAAAGTGCAACATCCACAGGCGTTAGATCATCATCATCACTGGAATCACTAATTTTTTTACGGAAATACGATATTATAACAGAAAACTCTGGAAGTTGTGTATTTTTACGTATCGGAGTCGGCGAGAAAAATTTTGTTGACAATGTTGACATTTCTGACTATGCGTTTTGAAATTGCATCGACTCAACTTGTGCGTACAGAATTACATTCAACATCATTTAAAAAAACAAATGTTTCTTATGGAATTTAAGGTTTATGACTTAAAATCATTAAATAAAGCTAAATTTGGTATTTTTTATTAAATTCTCAAACCATTTATTTAATGATAATTAATATCGAACGAACCATTATTATGAGCGTTTTACGTTTTGTTATCTGTCAAAAGCTACTTAAACACGCTCCATCCAAGGTCAAATTACTTTCCCCACTAGTGGATAAAATGCGTTTTTCCCCGCTTGTTTTAAAGGATAAAAGACGGCTTTCGAGCTAGTGAGGGGAAAATATATTTACTTCTCATGGTAGGTACCTACACCGCATGGCGCATTTAGACACCTATTCGATAGTGATTTATTATTCGATAATAATGAATGATAATTATTGTTTATAACCGTGCAGGGCATTCCCGAGCTGGACGTGCCGGGCATAGAGCCGCTGAGCCTGGGACAGATCGCGCTGGCGCGCGGCCCGCAGGGCGCCAAGCTCACCGCCGTCGTCAACGACGTCAAGGTGCAGGGGCCCAGCAACTTCATCATACAAACACTCAAGTTAGTCTAACATTTTATAATACCTTCTGCCCGCGACTATGTTTGCCTATAACAGTGGTCAGTGATTAGAGACCAGTCGTAAAAATATATTGCCAGGGAGTAGTGTGTAGGGAGTGTGTGTGCGGCACAGAATCGGTCGGAGTGGCGAGCCTTGGAGGAGGCCTATGTCCAGCAGTGGACGTCTATCGGCTGACATGATGATGATGATGATGATGATGATGATGATGATGATGATGAAAAGTGACGCATGATCCGACAAGTGATAGAAAGGCGACCACACACTCAGCAGTCCACCAGTACACCTTCCTTTTTCGTGGTGGAGGCTTGGCCCGGGGCATCGCCGTATCGCATATTAGTGTCATGGCATCCCGGAACCAGGATGCTTCCGTCTCCACCACTATTTCACCTTCGGGAGCTAAGCCTGTACAATAGCCGCCTCTAAAAGAAGGTCTCGGTCCATTTTACCGAGAGCCCATCTCGGACCTCCGCCGCCAATCAGTAGCCTGCAATTTTGGCCGACTTTGGCTAATGGGGATGTGGAGACGTCGTAGCGAATGTACAGGTGATCAGACAACGTCTCCACGTCTTCCAGTACCCTCCAATCAAGGACAGCGTGCCAGGGCGGCATTTGTGAAAGTCAGATCCACTATTGATCTGCCTTGCTGCCGCACGCACGTGTTAGGGACTCCCTGGTTGGCTAGCGTCAGCCCTGACGCAAGTGCCCACTCTTCGACGACCTCACCACGCACGTCCGTCGCCGGCGAACCCCACGCAGTGGACTTCGCGTTAAAATCTCCCGCGACGACCACTGCCCCCGGGCATAAAGCTGGCTGACTCGGGCGCCTACCTCCGCCAGGAACCGTTCGAATTCGGCCAAACAGCGATTTGGAGAGAAGTAGATGCCGACAAAAGTGACACGTTCATATTTTGCCGACACATAACCTTTCCGCCGTATTACGCTTTCGAATGTGCCTGGACCTCCTCCTGCCACCAAGGCGACCACTCCGGATATGTCTGACACCCAATCGCTTCGCGGTGGTGCCCAATACGGCTCAGCCACAACTGCTACATTAATACTCCACTGAGCCAGGGACTGGACAAGCAGATCTTGAGCCCTGGCGCAGTGATTGAGGTTCGTTTGCAACATTTTTGTTGTCAATTTAATTGTCGGTGGTTGCAGTGTCCATCTCGGCTTCTTCCACCGCACCGGTGGAGGGCTAACATTCTGGGAGGGGGCCCGGGGCAATCGCCAGCGTGTTTGGTCTTCTTTGGGTTGGGGTTGGTGCACGCTTTGAACCCTATTTTATGGTCCGCAGGTTTTCCCGCAGCATGACACAGAATACATCCTGGTGATCCAGAACAAGCTGACCTCTTATGTCCTGGTTGACCACAGTTGTAGCAGCGGTCACTGTGGTCTTCGGACGATGTGCATTGGACCCCAACGTGCCCCATCTGCAGGCAACGGAAGCACCTCATGGGTCTTTCTTCAAGAAGGCTGACTTTAGCCGAGAGGCTCCAACCGAGTTGATAGCGACCAGCCTGAGTGACCTTCTTGGCTGCCGTAAGAGGGCAGCGCACCCACAGAGTGCCGAGTCTTCTATAGCCTCGACGAACCTCACCGGTCTTTACCAGTTCTGCCGAGCACTCGCCGACGCTGGCGATATTGAGTCGTCCAGCTCTGTCAACCAGAGCTCTGCGCATTTGACAGGTCTTGATACCCGAACAGCTTCTGGACCCAGTTTTTCCCCCGTCACCCCCTTTTCTACTGCCTCTGGGAGCAGTGTCAGAACCACCGCTGAAGAACGCGGTGGTACTAGTTTGCATACCTTCTTTGGTTGCTGTTTCTGTTTCGGTTGTGTTTTGGAAACAGCATTCTTTTTCTTTTGCCCTTGGAGGCTTGGACTTTGGAGCGCCGACCTCTTTGGGCTCATTGGATGTTTTCTTGTTCTTGGCATTTCTGCCTCGTACCTTTTTCCAATTTTCGGGCGCAGGTTTAGGCGCGGAAGTCGTTGGTGGCTCCTTTGGGGTTTGTCTGGCTGCGGCCGCTTCCTTGGCAGCCAGATTGGCTTTTTTGGGTTTCGCTACTTTTAAGATAGCAGTTCATTTGGAATTGGAGGATTATGGAAAAAAGCATTAGGAATATTGATCGTTATGGTATAAATGCTTAGGACATATGAGTTTTAGGACAACCATTACATTATTGAAAATAATTGTTATGGCAAGTGATCGTTAGGGCTAGTACCCATTAGAACAAACCAGTTAGGGCAAGTGACTTTAGGACAAACGTTGTTAGGGAGTCCGAAGGACACCCCAAAAAATGAGAGTAAAACAAATCTTAAATAACATAGAATGAACGTCACTCTTCTAATCGTCATAGATATCAACGTAAATACCTTAAGTTGATTAAATACCTAATTTATGGTACCTATTAGTAGCAGAATACGTTTTATATTATTTAACTAGGTACCATATTAATTATTTCAGTTAGTAGATGTAAACTTATACACTAGATCAACAGCAATCAAAACGGGTCACTGAGTTTTATTACCGTCTTGACTGTCTTGAGACTCGTGTTTGTAAAAGTTTGGTTACCTACTATTTAGTAATTAGCGTATTGGAAAATGTGTAGGTAATCATGTTCTAGGTATGTACCAAAAAATTTAAGTTGCAACTTGAAGCAGTACCTATAGTTGACTTGACGCTTTAAGGATGACTCAAGTTAGACCGGGCCGTGTGCGGGCCGGAGCTGCCGGCGCTTCGTTTTCTATGGAAAGCATCACGTGATCACCTGTCATGTCATAGAAAACTGAGCGCCGGAAGCTCCGGCCCGGACACGGCTCAGTCTAACGTGAGTCATCCTTAAAGCGTGATATTCTATACTCGTACTCGTTTTGAACATGTGTCGGTCAGGTAACCAATATGAGCAGGTAGCTCAGTCTGTAGCCGCTCCCTTCGATACGCCGTACGCGACTTAAATAGGTGATTACAATCATCATTGCTTCATACTCACTGTTTTGTATTCTACCAACTAGACCACCTCTTACAAGTAGTACTTACTTATGACTATAAGTACTTGTAAGCCTATGCATTATACAATACTAGCGACCCGCCCCGGCTTCGCACGGGTTCGTTAACTAATTTACACAAAACCTTTACAAATTATACATATAAACCTTCCTCTTGAATCACTCTATTTATTCAAAAAATCGCATCAAAATCAGTTTCCTAGTTTTAAAGATCTAAGCATACATAGGGACAGACATACATACAGAGTCGAAAGCGACTTTGTTTTATACTAAGTAGTGATGTGACATGTAACTCGTTTAAGATTTTCTCGATTTATGTATTTTTTTTTATGTAGTGTGCACATTTTTATTGTTTTGTGTGAATAAATTGATAAATAATTGGTCATACAAAAAACCTGTGTTGTGTACAATAAATTGATTACATAATGTAGGACTAGGTATACATATATAATCAAGGTCTGGTTTTAGGTTTACCTGCTTCTGACCTCCGGCCTGGATCTGCCGGGCAGGCAACCTAGCCTGTCAACCTCGTTTGCATTATGCAATAAGAAATCATCAAATGCATTACATTATAAAATCCATAAATTATACCTAGCGTCGCCGCTTTTTGCCGTTGGAATAGGAATATCTCATTTTTGTATTACGCATTTGTTTTTTTTTAATGAATACACTTGATGTGGCTAGTTTTATTGAACTGTTTGGAATTATTTAATATTCCGTAAGTATATTAACACTATTAGCAACTTAAGTTTACTTAATACTAGTAGGTACTAAGTTCGCCCCGAACTGAGAACTCGCGGTTCACCAAAAAGATAGATCAATTGAATGCACTTACTTAGTCGCCAAGGGATCGGAAACCGCGTGCGATTTCTTGCATGGTCTGTGGAGCCTTTAACTGATAGATTTAAGTCACCATAGACATTAAAATAAGCTGTATCTGTCGTAAGCCGTTATCTTTCTTGTCAAATGTCATATATTATGTTTATTTTATTTCGTTTATATCTTGCTAATTATTTTAAAATCGTAAGTTAAAAAACAATATTATAAATGGTTACCTATATAAACCGAGCACTTTTATTTGATACCCAACTCGACCATACTTTCTTGCAAATAAAATGACCAGAATAGCAAGACCCCTCACAAATAGCTTTTTGGCCCTCTAGGCTCTTCTAGCTCCATAACCCCTTGATCTAGCCTGCTCATAATTTATAAATATAAATGTTAAATTACACAAGAAAAAAAACTAATAAAAACTATACAAATAACAGAAGTACTAAAATTGTTTAGAGATGTAAAAGTCTCTAGGTGTCAGAGATAAAATGTATATAATAATAAAAAAGATCATCAAATTATCCAGAGATGTAAAGGGTCTCCAAGACTTGAATTGTTATATAATTAAAGACATCGAAATGCCGGGACGTGCCCCTAGCCACGCTATTACTAATAATGGTAGATTATACAACAACAGATATAAATCTTCCCATAAACTAACCCATTTTATTTGAGGCAATTTATCGCTCAGAGCGTAAGCAAGGGCCGTTATATTAGGCAGAAGATTTCAGAAACAGGATTAGGCACCAGGCCAGTATTGATACACATAATATATATGCAACATTTAACATGATGGATTTAATTACATTTTATTTGAGGCAATTTATCGCTTCGAGCGTAAGCAAGGGCCGTTATATTAGGCAGAAGATTTCAGTAACGGGATTAGGCACCAGGCCAGTATTGATACACATAATATATATGCAATATTTAACATGATGGATTTAATTACATTTTATTTGAGGCAATTTATCGCTCCGAGCGTAAGCAAGGGCCGTTATATTAGGCAGTAGATTTTAGAAACGGGATTAGGCACCAGGCCAGTATTGATACACATAATATATATGCAACATTTAACATGATGGATTTAATTACATTTTATTTGAGGCAATTTATCGCTCCGAGCGTAAGCAAGGGCTGTTATATTAGGCGGAGGATTTCAGAAACGGAATTAGGCACCAGGCCAGTATTGATACACATAATATATATGCAACATTTAACATGATGGATTTAATTACTTTTTATTTGAGGCAATTTATCGCTTCGAGCGTAAGCAAGGGCCGTTATATTAGGCAGAAGATTTCAGTAACGGGATTAGGCACCAGGCCAGTATTGATACACATAATATATATGCAATATTTAACATGATGGATTTAATTACATTTTATTTGAGGCAATTTATCGCTCCGAGCGTAAGAAAGGGCCGTTATATTAGGCAGAAGATTTTAGAAACGGGATTAGGCACCAGGCCTGTATTGATACACATAATATATATGCAACATTTAACATGATGGATTTAATTACATTTTATTTGAGGCAATTTATCGCTCCGAGCGTAAGCAAGGGCCGTTATATTAGGCAGAGGATTTCAGAAACGGGATTAGGCACCAGGCCAGTATTGATACACATAATATATATGCAACATTTAACATGATGGATTTAATTACATTTTATTTGAGGCAATTTATCGCTTCGAGCGTAAGCAAGGGCCGTTATATTAGGCAGAGGATTTCAGAAACGGGATTAGGCACCAGGCCAGTATTGATACACATAATATATATGCAACATTTAACATGATGGATTTAATTACATTTTAATTACATCAACGGAACTTACCAACTATTTTTAATAATTTCATCATGATGTACCATTGTTAAAAGTTTGAATTAAATGTATGTTATAGCTCATTAAAAGGGGTATTATTAGTCCAAAAATTGGAGGTGTGTCTGTTTAATTCCATTCAATTCAATTTATTTATTTAAGACAACAATGAAATTTTCAACTCTCTAGCTATCGCGGTTCATGAGATACAGCCTGGTGAGTGGTGACAGACAGACAGACGGACAGACGGACAGAGGAGTCTTAGTAATAGGGTCCCGTTTTCACCCTTTGAATACGGAACCCCCCAAAGCATGTAAAATATTGACAGATGTATTTTTGTTTTTCTATATGGAGTATTAACCTGTTTAAAATGACATATTGCGGGTCTCAACTAAGTGTACCACACGTGTAAATGATTCGTCCCATTGAAACGCAAATATTATTCAACATAATTTTTCAAGAAAAAAACCGATGACTTCCATGTAGGATGCCGGTGAAAGATTATTGTTGATGGTGCACGACTCCATACAATGAAATGATAAAGACAGCATCTGCTTGCCTAATTATGTAGAAAAGGAGGTAAAACTACCCACTTTTCTAGTAGCATTTTATCTCTGTGAGGATCGCAGTTCTAACCTAACCCAATTTTCTGATAGCAGTTTGGTTCTGTGAGGATCCTAATTTAAACCTAACCTAACCCACTTTTCTAGTATCATTTCCGGGTCTGGGTCCGGGCCTGGGTTCGGATCTGGGTCCTGGACAGGGTCCGGGTCTAAGTCCGGGTCCAGGTTCAGGTCCAGGACCATGTCCAGATACGGGTCCTGGTCCAAATTTGGGCCCAAGTTCGGTCCGGGTCCAAGTCCGAGTCGGGGTCCGGGTTCGAGTCCGGATATTGATCCGGGGCTGGTTCCAGGTTTAGGGACCAGCTCCATGTCCAGATCCGGGTCCGAGTCCGGGTCCAAGTTCGAGTCCGGATCCGTAATGAAGAGGACAAATCGGCAAACGTGAACTACGTGTCGTTGAAGAGTTCCATCTGATCATCATCAGCAGTTCCACTTCATCAAATGTCACTCTTTCAAATGCAAATGCTGGATTTGTTAATGAATATACAAAAAACACTATATGTATGCCTTTCACATTTGAGGAGTTCCCTCAATTTCTCATGGATCCCATCATCAGAACCGAGCTTGACAAAAATGTGTCTTGAAAACCTAACTTGCTTAACAAACATAACGAAGAGGACAAATCGCCAAACGTGAACTATGCGTCGTTGAAGAGTTCCATTCTGATCATCATCAGCAGTTCCGCTTCATCAAATGTCACTCTTTTAAATGCAAATGCTGGATTTGTTGATGAATATACAAAAACACTATATATGTATGCCTTTCACATTTAAGGAGTTCCCTCGATTTCTCATGGATCCCATCATAAGAACTCGAGCTTGACAAAAATGTGTCTTGAAAACCTAACTTGCTTAACAAACATAACGAAGAGGACAAATCGCCAAACGTGAACTATGCGTCGTTGAAGAGTTCCATTCTGATCATCACCAGCAGTTCCACTTCATCAAATGTCACTTTTTTAAATGTAAACGCTTGATTTGTTGATGAAAATACTAAAATCTCTATATGTATGCCTTTAACATTTGAGGAGTTCCCTCGATTCCTCATGGATCCCATAATCAGAACTGCGTTTTGACAAAAACGGGACCAATCTGTATGTATATACTTACAATCAAAAAAAGAATTTTCATAATCGGTCCAGAAATGACGGAGATATGGAGTAACAAACATTAAAAAAACATACAACCGAATTGATAACCTCCTTTTCAAATTTGGAAGTCGGTTAAAATAAGAAAAGATGAAGGGTGAAATTTTGTATAGCACTTAAATTACGTGGCACATCATAAGAAAAAAACAATCAGGCTGAAAAGCTTTAACATGCACAAAATGTTCCCTTATCCTGCCACGGCCTTTATTTTAGTCATTATTCGTCCTAAATAAAAGGTCCTAACTATCAGATTACATGGAGTATGTACATCTTTACCCATCACGGAACCAACGGTGTTCCGGATGCCGGACATTTGGGAGCCGGAGCCGAAGCCAACACGTAGAAGCCCCCATGTACATTATTTTTAAGGTATCTTCCTAGGAATATCACTTTGGTATTTTGGTATGGTGTTAGACTCCGACCATGCTAAGTATCCCATAATACATACCCCAATTCAAGCATGGCTTGAGGCTCCTATGGGAAAGGACTCTATTACAAAATAAATGTAACCTTGTTTAATATGCGATATTATTGTGTGGCGTTTCAGGTCTGATTTAAACAAAAACCGGTTCGACTTCAAGCTGCTGCTGCCGCGACTGGACTTCCACGGGAAGTACAAGATGGACATCCAGGTGCTGCTGCTGCGGCTGCAGGGCCGTGGCAACATCACGGGCACGTTTAGTAAGTCAACACATTTATTTGAAGCTCTTATAATATAAAGTATTTTTTCTACTCGTCGAGTGTAATCTGTGTATTACAACTTTACAACTTCACATGCAACACTACAACCTTACTTTTTTCAACGTTGGATAGTCTATGGCACTTCCGACTCAAGCATAAGAATTTTATCGATACGGTTTAGTCAATTATAAAAATTTTGAAATAGAACTTCATACATTTCGATAAAATATTTCTTGTAAATTACCCTACTTAAACACGCTGCTGCGTCGCATTTGCTTTGTGATTGGTTGGCCAACAAAAACATTTTATTTTATGTTGTAGTAGTAACAATTGCTTCGTAAGTCAGAAACGCGCATGTGACATCCTTCATATAGCAACATCCATACCCTACGAAAACCGCTTAGCGTTGCTTGTTAGCGTCCATAGGCTACGGTGGCCAAAATCGAGAAAAAAACTGTTTTAAAATTGAATTTAGCAAGGAGCAAGTACCAGGGCCTCATGAGTTACGAGGAGGTGTCGTTGACCAACCCGCCGGGGGCGCCGGGCCCGGCAGCCGGGGCGCGTACGAGTTTGAAGGTATTGCGGGCTGCGGCAGCTCGCGTAGGTATCTTAGCTTTATACTTTTGGTTTGTTTACCTACCTATATGATTCTACTAGTTGAAAGTATTATTTTTTCACTACACATATTGACCGGGATATAGACCGTGATTACCTTTTGTATTATTTGCAATATCGGGAGCTCACAAATAATACAAAAGGTAATCACGGTCTATATCCCGGTCAATATAAGTCTAGTGAAACTAACCGTGAATCATTCAAAACTCTTATTATTTTTTTGTCTCGTAGAAAAAGTATTGTATACAATAGTGACATTCATTCATTCATTTATTCCTTTATAAAACATAGTTTTACATGTCAAATACAGTATTTCATATTTACAACTATTTACATCTAAGTTACATAGCAAAACACCTCAGTATGAATATAATATTAGGTATAAGATAATTATGTCGTGTAGGTACAATTATTATTTAAAATTTATTATTTATAGGTTTAAATGATTACAGTTAGTTCATATAAGTATATCATATCACATAATTATGGTTAGTTAAATTCTTATTTTATATTTCTATAGCTTGGGATTGTGAACCAGTTCAAGAGTGCACGCCGTCAAAAAATTCGTCGACAGAGTAGTACGCTGCAGACTTAAGTTTAGCCTTAAGTTTATTCACGAAACCTCGTACCAGTAGCACTTTTAATCTCTAAGGGTAGGTATGTGGTTATATATCTTAGGGCCTATTGAGTGGAAACACTTTTTAGACTTAGCTAGACGCGTACGTGGTGGACGCAGTTCGCCTCTTCGCCTAGTATTATAGGTGTGGGCGTCACCGCGCGTCGAGAACTGTTCAAGGTTACCTCTCACATACTTGGCTACGTCGAGAATATATAGGCACGGGAGGGTGAGGATTTTGGTATCCTTGAACAGTTCACGAGCGGGGCGATCCCAGGGGACTCCACGCATGCAACGAACTGCCCGCTTTTGAAGTCTAAATATTCTGTCGCGGTTGGCTGAAGTTGCCCATAGTTCTGTACCATAGGTTAGTAAAGTCAAGCTTTTCAATCTCGTACTCAGCAAGCTTCGTTGCTTAAACACGGTACTCGACTGAAAAGCTCTCTATTATATCACGATTGTATAAAATACTATTGTTATGTTTGACCATATTTGAGGCAAACCCGAAATGGCGAAAAAACATCTTTCATTTCGGCGACTTTGTCAACGTTTTCCATGGAACTGCTGATTTTTTCCGCGAATTCCGGGTTGGCCCCAAGGTAAAATGGGAAAATGTATGAAGAATAATGTATATCTCTTAATTTGGCAAGAAACAAAATTATAAGATTTACATTAATTACATGTTTTTATTTATTGTTTATATCTTAGAAATGGCCAAAAAAATATTTAAAAAAATATCAATTGAAGGCTTTCTTGGAAATCTAATGTACAGTATATTTGACAAAAACCAATGCTCTTCAAACGTAAAGTATCAAATATACTTAACAAATTGCATAGCAGAACAAAACATGAAATTAAACAATATGCCTATTTTTAAATATTTTAATCATAATAGCCGGATATAATGAGAAAGGGATTCCTAAAGAAAGCTATAAAGTTATAAGAGTGTATCAAAACCGTCTGGTTTTTATAAAAGGTGTAAAGAGAATAACGATTCGTACTAAACACAACCGCACGTTGCATTTATTGTAGTGTAATTTAGTTCTACCGGTTTTGCCGTAGGAACACTAGGAACACCGGCCTTGTGTCCAAGAAGTTCGGTAAATGATCTAAGCCATCATATTTTACGTCGCTAATGCTAATGCTAACTAATATTCATTTAGACTGTAAGCCATAATAAAACAAAAAATAAACCTTGCAATTAAAGCCATGCAAAATGATATAAAAATGCATTATCAAGATGATAGAAAAAAAATACCATGGAAGTTAGTACGTGCTACGAGTAGTAGTAGAAAAATAATGACATTCTCATTCATCAATCATAGCAACCCAACAAATACACCAAAATATTGTTACCACAGCATAGCTATTTGTCAAAAATACTGTACTAGTTCGTTATGTCATTCATAATGTTTTGTCCAAAATACTGTACACACTAAAAATATTTAACTAAATAAATAAATATTTAACGCCTGCCTATTCATCATAAAAAAAACGTTTAGTTATTCATTGTTAAATACTTGTTAGGATATTACAACATAAAATAATGTATAAGCTAATTAATTTTCGCGTAAAAATATGAATAAACACAAAAAATACCTGGGCACAACGCAGCGTTTTCCTCTTGCTCACCATTTTGGTTCAAAATTGACAGGTGTCAGTGTGCTGGCGCACAGTGAATATTTTCTAATTGGTAATTATACGAAGATTAACATAAGATTTCAAAAAGTGACCTTTACTAAAAAACTTTTTGCTTACATTTTTTCAAAGATAGTGTCCAGTATTTTGGACTGCGCCAAATTAAGGGATATATTCATTATGCTCCGAATTTCAAGGTCCTCCCTTTAACTGTTTAGTTAGGCTGCAAGTGCATTGTCTGTCAGTAGGTATTCATACCTCCATTGATTTTCCTGCAGAGATAAATCTCGCTCATACTTGTAAGCTCCCGACTCCCGGCTAACCGTCGGCGGTGGGAGAGCCGCCTTAACTTCTGCTCCTCTGACCTTTTATTACACTCCGCTCCGCTTTATGACGTCACATATATATCTAAGTACATTCTTAAGTAACATGTCAGAATTAATAAAATATAAGAAATTAAAGCGAATTGCACCTCACTATTTAGTAAATTAAAATAAATTAAAACCCATCCATCCATCATCATCGGGTCCATTTGGACCCGTCCCAATTTCTCGACTATTTGCCATCTTACTAAGACTAGGCGTCTTTGACCAACTGTAAGGGCAAGCAGTACGCGCTTGCACCTATACTAATTCACCACTGGAGGGCTTCGTCACTTTTTCTTTAACATATGACATCTATTTCAGTTTGTTTGTAATAATATACGTTTGTTCGGTTTCCTTGCAGAAGACTACGCGTGCAACGTGACGATGCGCGGGCACAAGGAGACGCGGGGCGCCGACGAGTATCTCAAGTTCGACCCTTTCAAGGTGAAGTTGCGCGTCGGCGACTCCTCCATCTACCTCACCAACCTGTTCGACGGCGACCCCGTGCTGGGGCCCGCCACCAACCGCGTCATCAATGACAACTCGCAGCTATTCCTCGAGGAGATCCGACCCGTGCTCGAGCGCTCCCTCGCGGATCTCTTCACCGAGATGGCCAACAAGATCACTTCCAAATTTACATACAAGGAGCTGTTCCCATAGTGGCGCCGCGGTGCCCACTCTCTAACCGGAGGGCTTCCTTCTAGCTAAGTAGCAATATGAAATATGTGATGTATATTTAATTATTTTTAACGTATTTACATAAATAAGTATAGTGACTCGGGATTAAAGTAACGAAAGTTAGTTTAGTATAAAATTAATGAATAAAATGTATACAGGTCCTTTACATTCATCTATGGGGACTACGAGCCAATTGCACCATCCACTATTGACAGACTGATTAACATCAACCAGCAGTAAAGTTTGAAACATCCCCATACAATAAAATTTAGCGAAAGTTTAAACGGCGACAGACGCTTTGGTGCAACCGAACCTAAGTTCGGTCTAAAATTCTAAATATATGTAGTCTAGTATGCTATAGATAGACTTCCATCCACTTGCCTCCGTGTATCCATTACTTTGCACTGATTACGAAGTTCACGTTGAAGCTTAATAATATTTACCTAAGCTTACCTACCTTATTCATTCTATTTATTGAGGTAGTTTTTTTGGTGATTTGTAGGTTAATTGTTTAAGCATATAGTAGAAGCAAATCATGATTCTATTATTTTTATATAATTTTTGTAGAAACCTTTAATTACAGTCGAATTCATAAATATGTATACACTTTTCCCCTTATTGCAATAGGGAATATTATAACGCGAAACTGCGTAGTTGGCGCCACTACCACAATCTGAGGGTCTATCGCGAAACAAGAAAATCGAAATTTCGCTATCTAACATCTCTGTCACTCTTGCATATTCGAGCGATAAAGAGGCAGATAGCGAAATTTCGGATTCGCGTTTCCCGGTAGATCCTCTGACTCCTCTGTAAACAAACCGCCTTGATGGATCAATGTCATATTTTATTATCTCTGAAAACTTGTGAAAAACCTGTTAAAGGTACAGTATTGTATAAGTTACTCTATGGTTTACTAAAAAGGCTAGTGCTGCACTCTGGTGGCAGAACATTGCAGTAATATCCTCTATTGATTACGGTTAAGAAATGTGTAGGTACATATTTATGAACTCGACTGATATGTGTGTGTTTGGTGTGTGTGTGTGTGTGTGTTTGTGCGTGTGTACTGTGTGTTTGAATCGTAGAAACTCAAAACACAATTTTACTAAAATAAATGAAGTACTTAATTTCTTAAAATTGTATATCATTACCATTCCGTAGTCGGGTGGTCCAACAGTTATTTTCACCACAGCTCTCTCTCTAAGTATGACTGTTCCCTCTCCACAAAGTCATAATTTTTGTCTAAAACATATTAAATTGTGATCTAATCGGAATCCTAATCTTGACATTGACACTAAGTGTCAAAGACTTTGCGACAGTAAGTTTACTATTTACTTACAGAAGGTGCCTGTGCTGCACTCTACAGTTCTACACACTTCCTATTAACGGCAAAAAAATGCCTTTCCATATAAAGCGAGTCATTTTGCTCTGGTCCTAGTAATCACTGTATCCAGTCAGGTAGGTAGCATACGAATGTGGCCTTGGATTAAAGGTTACCGATAAAATAAGATAAATTACAATACAATACAATACAAATACTCTTTATTGCACACCTCAATAAAATAAAATAATACCAAAAGAAAACAGAAACACAAGCAGAGGATAAAAAACAGAGGATAACAAACGGCGGTCTTATCGCTAAAAAGCGATCTCTCCTAGACAAAATTACTTTAGTGCTAATTGGGGGAAAACCTAATCGACGAAAATTAAATAGCTACTTAGTTGACACACAGGTCTTACAGATAAATAAAATTCTTATTAAGATTCTTTCTCCGTTTTTTTCTCAAAGGTATATATAGTATTGCATATTTTAATATTTTAATCCGCTACTCAAAGGTTGTCTGGAAGAGATCGCTCTTAAGGCGCTAGTCGTTATTTTTGGTCATAAACTCTTACTTTCTAGAGTATATATCTTCTTAACGATTCAACAAAAAATTATGAAAAGAATATATATGAATCTACATTTTATGTACAACATTCCTAACGTTTAACTTTTTCCCTGTGACTTAGTTTTTCCATAAAAGGAACATTACGACAGGCCGTTTTGCGACTAACTTTGCTTATATCTCTTAAACGGTTTATTCGATTAAAGTTATTTTTAAACTAATTTATGTTTTAACGTTTCATAATGTTAAAAAATAGTACATTTCGATGCTAGTGCGGAAAGAATGTCACTACTCCACGAGTACCGAGATATCTGGCCATGAGCCGTAGGCGAGTGGCAAGACTCGGGACGAGTGAAGAATGACATTTCCGCACGTGTATCGAACGAGGTTTTTTTAATACAGTTGCGAAAAAATAAGAAAAGCAACAAGAATGGAATTCGGAACTTTTTGATTATTAATTCTGTGACATCATTGACATTGACATTATGAAGAGGTGTTTTTCTTCTAGCTTTTATTCGACTAGAATAGATTTTGTTATTATTATTGAACCCACTTCAATGAAAGTTTTTTTTTTAAATGCATGTTCTATAAGACAGAAACAATTGTAAATATTAAAACATTGTACTATTATTACCTAAATATCGTTATTTACGATTATTAGTATATCGTATATTTATAAAAACAATATCTAATGTTGCCTTTGGAAACTTAAAACATTCTTGCAGTAAGAAAATACGCCTCTTCTTTGACAGGCGTTCCGTTCCATTCAGACAACTTATTAAGAACGGTTTTTCAACATTAAAAAATAAACGTGTTATACTTATAATGATGAAGAGGTAAGTAATAAAATATGAAATATGCATATTTTCGTATTCTTACATTAACAGTAGGTTTTTATGTTGATTACGACGTTTAAAGGAAACTAATATTAACACTCATCAATAAGTAGTCATGAATTGGAACAAGTAAAAATTTTAAAAAATTGGAAAAGTAAAAAGCACTAGTTCGCGAAAACCAACTTTCCGCACGCCAAACAGCCACGAAAAGTAGCACTTTTTGAGCAAATGTATTAAAAATTTTTTTTTTTTTAGGAAATCGAATATTATTCAACATTTCGTGCGTATGCAGCTCGAAAAAAGCGTGGCCGACAGTCGTGTGCGAGCTTTGAGACGAGGAGGCTGTGTCGCTCGTCGCTCCGTGCTTTCCTTGTACTCTGTATGCTTGTGCTGAGCCCAAGTGCAATAAAATTGGAGTTATTGTGGCCACTGAGACTAAATAACTGCAGAAAGTTGATTTGGTTCTGAAGCGCTTAACACGGTGTTTCGCAGCCTATTATTACGAAAATAATGACTTTCCACTTATATTTACTTATATTTGAAATATAAAAATAAAAGTTTTTTAACATGCGCGAACATATATTGCTATTTTTACGTTTGTAGGGTTCCGTACCCAAAGGGTAAAAACGGGACCCTATTACTAAGACTCCGCTGTCCGTCTGTCCGTCGGTCCGTCTGTCCCTCTGTCACCAGGCTGTATCTCATGAACCGTGATAGCTAGACAGTTGAAATTTTCACAGATGATGTATTTTTGTTGCCGCCATAACAACTAATACTAAAAACAGAATAAAATTAATATTTAAGGGGGCTCCCATACAACAAACTTGATTTTTTTGCCGTTTTTTGCGTGGGTTGCGTAATGGTACGGAACCCTTCGTGCACGAGTCTGACTCGCACTTGGCCGGTTTTTTAATAAAGTTCGATTCCTAACAAAATAATAATTAATTTATTAATATAGGCTATCAATTTACGTTGTATATAGATATTTATTTATTTATTTTTAAGTTTAAATTTTTTAAATTGTGTTGGGAGATTGTGGGTAATCTCTATTGATTGGTGGTGGTTGATGATGAAAACGATTAGTGACAAGTAAGAGTCAATTGATATTATTTTATAAGCTAATCATAAATGAAAGTAGGCATAATCCAAATATAAACTATTTATAAATAATGACAATTGATTAAGCCGTTTAGTAAAAAGACCAAAACGGCCTGTCGTATTTTTTCTGGCGAAACTATAAATTAAGGCGAAAGGAAAAAATCAAACGTACTACTTACCAACGCATCGATAATACGAGTACCTATGCTATAATATAATGCAATAGTTATTTCGTATTTTACTAATGTTTTCTTATTCAGATACAAATAGACCTTGCACTTCGTGGAGGTGGTAAATGATTATAACGAAAAATTCAAAAACTATATACTTACTTACTGTTACTATATTATATAGTATCAGTAAGTATTTCTTCTAAATGAGTAAACAATATATATATATGAATCTTCATTTATTGTTCAATAAGTATAACATTTAACTTTTTTCCTGAAATTTATAGTTTCACCGTAGACTAGGTAGTAGGTTCTTAATTTTATAAATTACTATTAATGGCATTATTTATATTTACTTATTACGGATAAAAAAATGACTTTAAAATAAACACACTGTTATGTACGCCTCAATTTAGTCCATATCAAGCTCTAGCTACAAATCTTAATCTGTCGAATTGACTTAGGTACACAAATACGGGTATAGCGCCAACCGCGCGCCTCTGGGCTGATGCTTATTCTTTGAACCTCGTCGCGGTGCACTGACACGAAATTCAAGTCGATCGCAGTGAGCGGGGTGCGGGTACAGAGACGCTGAGACGCTCAAGGACACATCAGCGACTATCGTTTTAAAGCGTAAAGAAAGCGTACTGATACGCGCGCGGCTGGACGGCGCGGGAACATAAGATCTCCGTGTTCTCGATAGTTGTTTGAATAGCGTAATTTCACAGGTGAAGCCGACAGTACAGACCATGAAATACTCGTAAGAACATAATGAAGAAACTAGGGAGCACATACAGTGTAAAAGGTAACCCTATTAAATACATACATACTGAATAACTGTTATTTCAAATATTTAATCCAATAGTAAAAAGATGGCCTATTCCGTAAATTGCGGGCGTAGTAAGAAATAACCCTAATCACAAAAAACCGGCCAAGTGAGAGCCGGACTCGCCCACCTAGGGTTCAGTACTTTTTAGTATTTGTTGTTATAGCGGCAACAGAAATACATCATGTGTGAAAATTTCAACTGACTAGCTATCACGGTTTATGAGATAAAGCCTGGTGACAGACATACAGACGGACAGAAGGGTCTTAGTAATAGGGTCCCGTTGTTACCCTTTGGGTACGGAACCCTAAAAATGAAATGAAAAATGTTTTTCCTTCTCTTAATGATATTATTTACTACATCTACGTATTATTTACCTCATGTAGAAGGTTTTTACGAGTATATTCTTTTATCTACACATATATGATGAACCCTCTATGATGCGTTCAAATACCGCATATTACGGCCAGCATACTGTTTTGGTAGAACAAATTACTTATCAGTGAAAATGTTATTATTGCGTACTTAACAAAAACAAAAGATTTTGATTTGACCTCAGTCAATTGCAAATCAAATTCCGGAAAGGCAGTCGTAACATAAAACATCATAGAGAGCTTTAATAAGTGTATAAAGCAGTGTATCTAAAGGGGCCCGCTGATTATCAGTCCCCGGACGATATCAGCCTGACAGTTAAAACAAAAGTTTGACAGTTACGAACAACTGACAGGCCGAGATCGTCCGGTGGACTGGTAATCATTGGGCCCCTTAACTCACTCGTATTTTAATGTCTTGCACACTACTATTAAGCGCCATCTTTTAGCCGTCTACTGAACCTCCTACATACAAAAACGTGAACTTTTTATATTAATGATTACCGCTCTAGACATTCAATTAGGCATCTCGGCGGTAGGTTGGTAGATGTCGCACAAGTATATATATATATATATATATATATATATATATATATATACTTAGGTACTTACTTATCCACTTCCGGCACCTTCCGGTGTAAAAGTAATTTTATTGAAAGTATAATAAAACTATAAAGAAACAACGAGTTGGGTACGCTTGTTGATTGGTCGGCTGATTTGAATGTAACCTCAATAGTATGTAACTAAGGTCGCATGCGATGCGAGTTTGCGCGCCCTCTAAACGATCACCAAAAAGCCTACAGGAATAACTAAATGTAAAAAATATAAAAACAGGATAGTATATATACTTACTTACTTACTTATTGACTTCCGGTACCTTCCGGTGTTAAAGTAATTTGTAAATTCCTACTTGGAATATTTATCAGGTATATTGTACTTAATGCGTTAATGCTGACTGCTGCGTTTACTTGTATCCAGTTTAAAATTGTCCTGTTATGTCACCGTGGTCCGGTCGAATATTTTCGCCTAATTTGGCCTAGAATTCTAGACACCTACCATGAAGCGAGAAGAAAACTCGCAACATATGACGTTAAGATTCCTAACAAGTACCTAATTAACTATCTACACGTAATCGGATATCATTTGTGTATGTATAGGCTTGTTTCGGCTGAGTTAAACACTCGTTAACGGTCGATGAGTGATAGTCTGATGGTAATACGTGGACCCAGTTTCAGCGAAACGGCCAAGCCACATAATTAGGGCTTGTAGAGATAGAATCTTAATTGGCTCTACAAGACATCTGATAACTTTTTGACAGTGCGAGCCTTATGGTTTCGTCTTGGCAACATTTTACATGAAAATGTTTTTGGTGGGATGTCATATTCATATTCGTTTATTGCAGATTGCAGTCATGTACAATGCATTATGTCTTAGACTTATTGTTTAAACCACTTAAAACCAAATCCGTAGCTGGCCACTGAAATGGGTAATAGAAACGCGTTCCGTATGTGTTTTGTTTTCCAGATGACCAGAGTACCTAGCCAAGATGCCAGTAGTTCGTTCCGTAGCGAACGATAGGGTAATCTCTCTCTATCACTCTTCCATATTAGTGCGACCGAGACGGTTGCGTTTTGTTCGTTACGGAGCGTAAACAGTTGGCATCTTGGCTAGGCACTCTGGTCATCTGCAAAGCGAAACACATACGGAACGCGTTTCTATTACCCATTACAGTGGCCAGCTATAGATTTGGTTTTAATGTAAACTATAGGTACCTAAACCTGGGTGCCTAGCCAAGATGCCAGTCGTTCGTTCCGCACCGAATGATAGGGTAATCTCTCTCTCTCTATCACTCTTCCATATTAGTGCGACAGAGACGGTTGCGTTTCGTTCGCTACGGAGCGTAAACAGTTGGGCATCTTGGCTAGGCACCCTGGTAATCTGCAAAGCGAAACACATACGGAACGCGTTTCTATTACCCATTACAGTGGCCAGCTATAGATTTGGTTTTAATGTAAACTATATGTACCTAAACCTGGGTGCCTAGCCAAGATGCCAGTCGTTCGTTCCACAGCGAACAATAGGGTAATCTCTCTCTATCACTCTTCCATATTAGTGCGACAGAGACGGTTGCGTTTCGTTCGCTACGGAGCGTAAACAGTTGGCATCTTGGCTAGGCACCCTGGGCATCTGCAAAGCGAAACACATACGGAACGCGTTTCTATTACCCATTACAGTAGCCAGCTATAGATTTGGTTTTAATGTAAACTATAGGTACCTAAACGGTTGGCATCTTGGCTAGGCACCTTGGTCATCTGGAAAGGGAAAGACATACGGAACCCGTTTTTATTACCCATTCAGGCCATTCAGAGGCCAGCTACAGATTTGGTTTTAATGTAAACTATAGGTACCTAAACGGTTGGCTTCTTGGCTAGGCACCCTGAACAGACCCGATCACCTAGGCGAAAAAAATTAATATTTGTGCTATAAAATGTACCTATGATTACATTGATCACCTAAGGATCAAGATTTTCTAATCGCAGTATACACCACTTCTCGGAACTAGCTCGCTGGTTACGAACGCAACCACGAACTCCGTGAACGCAACAGCGCCCGGCGGAGACTGAGCGCGCAGCGTCCGTGCAGCGTGATTTATAGGTCTTTTAAAAATATTTAAATTAACGGCAAAATAGGTCCTATAGTTAAGTTTTTTTTATGGGTTCACATAAAGTTAAAGTTTGCTATAATATTATTTTGAGGGCAAAATATAAGTACAATTTGCGATAAAAAAATATTATGCGACCCTGTTTTCACCGAAAAAATGAAGAAAACTCGGAAGGTATTTTATCAATCTTTTTAAATGAATCTTTGATTTTCAATCATTTCAGCCCCTCGTACAAGATATGGTGAATTGAATTGTAATCATTCATGTAACAAATGATTCCTGTTTACTACAAAATTGGCAACCGAAACGACACTTCTCACTGCAAATTTTGAAAAATACTTTATTTTAGGTTTAAAAAGAGAAAATAAAAACTGTAACTATTCCAGCCGCTAGTTTAGGAAATAATTATTTATGAACGTTAACAGTTTTTGAATAAATACTAATAGTTACGTCGTAATGTTGAATGAAAAAGGAGGCATTTTGCAAAAGGACTCTTAAACGTGGTTGGCCAAATGGAAAGGATAAACTAAACGATACTTTAAAATGTTACTGGAATATTAGAGACGAACTTACTACTGATTTTGGAATGATATGGAAGGGTAATAGGATTGTCATACCAAGGTGCATGCGACACGATATGTTAAAAAAAAATCCACTCCAGTCACTTGGGATTAGATAAATGCAAACTTAGGGCTAGGGAGACAGTGTACGATGCCTATACAGAAACGAGACATTATAGTAAATTATAGATTTAAACCTATTTAAATAGGTATTAATTTATAAATTTCATAATACAGATATTAAAAACCTAAAGTTGCATGGGGCATCGTCCCCAGGACGCTTGCTGCGTTTCCCCGCTGGATTGCCAGACTTAGCCGCTGAGCGAAATATTCGCCCGCTCGAAAATCGCCAGACACCCAGACAAGTTTATTTGAAATTTCTTTCACAACTTGTCTGGTGTCTGATGACCATGGCCCAAAGGTTTCGACTGCAAGCGCCGCAAATATGTAATTCTCTTTTAAAAATGCATATTTGCGGCGCTTGTTAAATTGGGCGTCTTCTGCAGCCGTCCCCGGTTTCCGGGCCGAGCGCTGGACGTGGGACGGAGCCAAAGTATCCACACAGGTCACATCCCACGCCAAGGATCGCCCCAAAAACCAAGGCACAAGCGAGCATCCGTCGGGTCTTTTCCCATCCGTCGCTGACAAGCCAGCTGGTTCGAGGGTTGCCGGTATGTTAACTGTACCGAGAGCTCTGCGGATCAGCTCATTGAGCGCCGCGTGCCTGAAATTTCGGCCCGCACTCGACTGGCAAGATAGTCCATGGCGTCCGAGGGCGTCGACTGGGCCTCCGCAGCGGCAGCAGGGGTGCGGTTCACAGGTCTTTAGCCCCAGCCTGAGGCATACGGCCACACGCAGTGCGGCCGGGTCCAAAAGAGATCCTATGTTCCGCGACGGCAAAGCGTGTAACCAATGTCCCGACTCTGGCTCAGATACTGCCAGTAATCGAGCACGCTCACTGGGGTTACAACTGTCGTTCAAAAGTGTTTTGTGGGCTGATTTTATATTTACCAAGTCCCAGGCAGCTTGGCTAGTTTTTTCTGTAGGTGGGTTCTCACCGGGAAATCTGGCTCCCCATGTAGACTCCGCTTCTGCCAAGCCCGTCACTATCAAATCAGTGGGATTGAGGACGTTAAGAATATCACTGATGAGACTGACGGTGCTATGCACAGATGAGAGAAAAGCAGGGAGAGCCAGGTCCCCCGTGGAGCGAATACCCAGCCCGCCATAATTGATAGGCAGAATAGCTTGGGACCAAGTTTGGGGATTTAACGAGATGTTTAAAATTTTGCAGATTGAATTTTTTTGAGTATTGTCAATAAAAGACGTCAGACTGGGAAATTTCCATATGGGGCAGCAGCGTAGAATATACAAGAATTTAGGTGAGAACAGGCACAAGCGCAAGATGTAAAGGGCTATGTGGGCGTTAATTTTAAAAAGTAAGTCCGAACAATCATGGAAATTGTTTAATTTTGAATTTATGGCTGGAGGAATGCCATCATCGTATATTGGCGCGCCAAGTAAGGTAAGGGATTCACGGGTTTGCAAGGTAAAATTTGGCGTAACACGCTCAAAATTTTGAATAATGTCAGCCTGGGCGCTGGCAGACAGCTTTTCTGAAACAAAAACCTCACACTTAGTGAAGTTGAGTATGAGACCTATCTCAGAAAAACGCTTAATAACTGTGTTAAGGTCACTTAAAACTGAAGATGCCATCCCTCCTAGGGTCCCATCGTCTAAATACCAGATATTTAGGTGAGAAGTTAATTGGGAAATTATGGGGTGGATAGCGAGGCTAAACATAACGGGCCCTAAAGGATCGCCCTGCTGGCATCCAACGCTTGAGGTGATTTCTTTATCGCCAAACATTAGTTTAGATGGAGTACTATAACATTGCGTGAGGTAATCAAGAATCTCCGGAATTTCGTTTTTAATTTCCTGTAGAAGTGTACTTCGGTCAATAGAGTTAAACGCATTTCTGACGTCAACTTTAACTAATACTTCGAAATTTGAATGGGTCAGAAATGAACGTGTGGCGTGTACAGCAGCTTCGCACCCGCCTCTGACACCGAAGCCAAGCTGTTTGGGTTTAAACTTGTCCGTGAGTCGAGTACGAAACTCGCTGCAACATAATTTAGAGGCGAGCCGTCGTATTGAGCTTCCCACCGCAATGGGACGGATACCGCCGTCTTTTTTCTTTAAAGCTATCAGGTTGGCGCCGTAGAGGACAGGAACGATTTCACTGCATATTTTACCTGATAGCATTAAATTAATCAAAGCGGTCAGCTCCTTAAGTAGAGATTCCCCAGCATCGCCCATTAGTGGGCTGGTTAGGTCTTTAAGATGCTGAGGGGTTATACCGTCAAGACCACCGGCAGAGCCATTAGGGAAGGAGCGGATCGCTTGTAAGGTGGCAGGTTCAGTAACCTGCAGATGTTGCGTGGCTGGGGCTAATGGCACAGGAGGCTGCACGGGTGTAACGGGTAACGGATGTTTGTCTTTGAGGGCGGTGAAAACATCAGCAGAACGAGCGGCCAAGGTATCACTGGAAAATAAAAGTTTTGTAGCGCTTCTTATATTACCGTCGGAAATTTTGTTTTCAATGGCATTGATTTTCTGATTTAAGCTGGTATTGCGATAATCCGTGACTAATGGTACCATGGGATCTGTTGAACGGTCAGGGTGAAGAATGTTTTCTTTGATGATGGCAGAAAGGCTACGATTAGATTTATCGCGAGGGATATGACAGTTTTTATAAATAAAGGTGAGTAAAGCTTCCCAGCTGGGCAAATCATTATTTGATACAACCTTGGCTACGCATTCTGTCAGACTCCTAGCCACAACAACCCGAGCTCCCTTTGGAATACGTTTGGCTATTTTAGTGTTGGATTTTAAAGCTGCCAGGCGTGCGGACAAGTCTGTGGGGAAAACAGGCGTGCTGGGGACGGAGACCCCGGGTCTGTTAATTTGGACAGGAACTGGGGACGGTTCGATTCGGGGAACATGCTTTTTACATAGGTGTATTCTGAGTCCACGGTCTCCTTTATACAGTTTGCGATCTTGACAAATGGGGCATTCCAGTAGGTGGTCCGGGGTACAAAACATCATTTAATGGCGTAGTGGCGTAGCCGAAGTAGTGGCGCAGCCGGAGTAGTGGCGCAGCTGGCGCATATGGCGCTGTGGTGCAACTGGCGCGGTGGCGCAGTGGCGCAGCTGGCGCAGTGGTGCAGCTGGCGCAGTGGCGCAGTCGGAGCAGCGGCGCGATGGCGCACGTTACTCGGCGCGATAGCGCAAGGCGTAAAATTTGGCGCAGAAGTAAGGAGCGCGGCGCATACAACACGGCGTAGCGGCTGTTTTGCATCTAGCACTGTCACCTTCGTTGATATATGTAACAAGGTAAAACAACTGGATGTTGTGGCTGTATAGGTTTAGTTACATAATGAAATTATTTCACTTTCACAGGTTTCATTGGCTCCTCAATTCGTTTTTACACAGAAACAGGATAGACACACGATCCACCCGCGGCGTATAAACTTTCGATATTTTTATTTACGAAAAATTACACAGTTTTTTTGATACGTAGACTTAAATTTTCAATATTTCACTGTTTGTTGATTTTATTTATTTATTTGGCCAAATATTAATTCACAATTACAAGATTATCTGTCTAACTGTCAAGCGTGCCTCACCTATAAAAAACAGAATTAGAAGGAGCCTCTGATTTCACACGAAATACCGAAAAAACCATGGCGTAAAGTAGGCGTAGATATTTTTCATCTAGCGAATCGGTCGTACATAAGTACTTGTTGTAGATTACTTCAGTAAATTTATAGAAATAGCGAAATTACAAAGTTTAAAATCAGAAAACGTAATTTCTGAACTTAAATACATATTTCGAAGACACGGCATACCGAAAATTATAATTAGCGACAACGGACCAGAATTTTCCTCTAACCTTTTCAGAGTTTTCTTTAAATTGGAAATTTCACCACGTCACTTCGTCCCCTGGATACGCGTAATCAAACGGCCAAGTGGAACGATCCATACAAACAATGAAAAATATTATTAAAAAAACTAATTTCGACGGGTCAGATTTAGACAATGCGTTGTTAGAGTATGTATGTAGACCGATAAGTGATAATTTACCGTCACCTGCGGAGTTGTTATATAACAGGAAACTTCGAAGTATAATACCGCATAAAACTAACCCAACGGTACCTAAGATAAGAACGCAACAAGAGTATCACGATCTATTTACACAAAGACAGGGAATTCAAAAACATTATTTTGATTTACGGACTAGAAATTGCTGCTTTATTGCTGCGGTCAAGAACAATGACGTTCGCAAGTCAGCTATTGCTCAGCATCTCCTTGAGTCGGGTACAAATCACTGGATCGAGTTGCATAGTCCCAAGGTCATTTTGACAGAACGCCACTATATACCTGGTAAGAGAAGCCGTTGAAATTCACAAATACAAAAATTTTAATCGTGAAGATGGGTTTAAACTATCAAATGTGTGGAATCCTGTGATTTGTTTGTGTAAAAAACCAGTGATATCGAATCAAACACGCGTAGTGACACCGTGAGTGTAGTGTGTTTGGACAGACCAACGAGTGTGAACGCGACCGGACCAACAAGTGTGAATGCGACCGTTGGTAACGTTGAAAGTGAACGCAGCCGACGCGCAAGAATGAGGATAGACAGAGCGCTGTCTACACAACTTTGACACCCACCCGCTATCTTCAGTCACCCGTGAACATGATGCATGTAACTGCGTCGAAATATCGGGAGCTCACAAATAATACAAAAGGTAATCACGGTCTATATCCCGGTCAATATAAGTCTAGTGAAACTAACCGTGAATCATTCAAAACTCTAAAAATATTTCTTGTTTAACACTCTCAGCGCCATAGAACAAACGATTTTGTTTTTATGGCAGGCCATGTGGGTTGCCGGTCGCCCCAAAAAAATCGAGTCCAGAAGGCCGCTGTGATATTTAGTAACTTTACCGGCAGGCCAAGTAGGCCGCCGGCGGCCCACATTGATTCTGTTGTAGCAGACCAGTATGATTTTTTAACAACTTTACCCGCAGGCCACGTGGGTCGCCGGCGTACCAAAAGCAGAAACTCATAATCATAATACATTTTTAGTTCTTGACAAGTCAAAGTTTTAACACAGCACGCCAAAATTTCCATTGGCCAATTTTTTGAACCCGGCATTCAAAAAAATTTCACGCGCCTGGACGGACACGTGCGTAAACCAACACTGTAAATCCGCGTGGATATAGGGTAAAGGCACCAGTGCTCAGCCATGCACCAGTGGTCAGCCTTTCTTGCTTATTTTTGGGTGTAATTATCAAACCTTTTCTATTTTTCATGTCAAAAGTAGGTGATATTATAGATAAAAAAAAAAGTTGTTTATTAAAAGAAAGATTGATAAACTATTAATTGAAAAATAGTTAGTTTTAATTTTTGAAAGAACTGTCTAGCATAAACCACAACACTACTTCAAAGAAGTGCTGTCTTCTGACATGAAGGATCATGTGATATGCGCCATTTTTTTTGGAGTGTCACATGATATTTTGATAAGTCGTTAACAGACAGAAATAATGTGGACTGCATCACATGATTAATACTTATTCTATCTGAAAAAAGAAAAAAATAAATATAAATCCATATAAAAGTAACATTTTTAAGGCGGCTGACTATTGGGAACTACTTTTTTGTACGAAATCCAATAGTCAGCCTCCTTTGGTTGACTACTGGGTTTATGGCAGTAATTTTGAAAAGGTCGTAAACCCAGAAGTCAGCCGGGGGAGGCTGACCATAGGAATCAGAACTTTTTATTATTTTCGAATGAAATCTAAGTCGTTAAGCCAAGCACCTTTAAATATTTACTTTATTATGACTTTATTTGATTGAAATAAGTAACTACCCAGTAGTCAGCCTGTGGGCATGAGTTCGGAATTTAAGAATTCGGAAAAAATATTTTCGGAAAAGTGTAAAATCGGAACTTTAAGCTTTCGGTCAAATGACAATCGGATTTCAAGTTTTCGGAAATAGCACATTCGTGATTTTATTCTATCGTGTTTTTAAAAATCGTAATTTTGATATTTCAGACTTATAAAAATCGTGATTATGAAAATCGTGGTTATAAAAATCGGAAAAACATTTTTCGTAATATTTGGGTGTTTCCTTAAGTGACACAAATAAAATTGCATTATTTCAAAACAGAAGGAAAGTTACCTATTTTTGACGCCGTACCACGCGTATGCCTATTCTGCATCTGCATTATACGAGAAGAGGAGTCGCAAGATGAAAATATGGTAATTATTTTTTTGTGGGATCATTGCGTACCACGTGGCCTGCCGGTAAAGTTTACACTTTGGTCCGCTGGCCACCCACATGGCCTGCTGATAAAGCAAATTAAAACTGATGAAAAATCATAGTGGCCTGCGGCACTGGAACTTTTGTGGGCCGCCGGCGTACCATGTGGCCTGCCCGTAAAATCTTTAAGAAAATATAGTGGCCTGCTGCACTCGTATGCTTGTGGGCCGCCGGCGGATGACGTGGCCCGCTGATAAAGTTACTCAAAAATCATACTGGCCTACTGTACTCGAAAATTTGTGGGCCGCCGGCGGCCCACGTGGCGCTGAGAGTGTTAAGGAAACTAGATTCAATGCAAATTAGCCTAGACACGCTGCTGCGTCGCATCTGCTTTGTCATTGGTTGGCCAACAAAAACATTTTGTTTTATGTTGTAGTAGAAACAATTGCTTCATAAGTCAAAAACGCGCATGTGACACCCTTCACATAGCAACATCCATACCCTACGATCACCGCTTAGCGTTGCTTGTTAGTCTCCATAGGCTACGGTGGCCAAAATCGAGAAAAAACTGTCTAAATTGAATTTAGCAAGGAGCAAGTACCAGGGCCTCATGAGTTACGAGGAGGTGTCGTTGACCAACCCGCCGGGGGCGCCGGGCCCGGCGGCTGGGGCGCGTACGAGTATGAAGGTGTATCGCGGGCTGCGGCAGCTCGCGTATCTTAGCTGTATATTGGTTTGTTTACCTATATGATTCTACTAGTTGAAAGTGTTATTTTTTTGTCTTGTAGAAAAAGTATTGTATACAATAGTGATATAATCAAGCTTTTCAATCTCGTACCTTAACTTAAGCAACTCAGCAAGCTTAAAAGCTCTCTATTATATCACGATTGTATAAAATACTATTATCGTACTCGTTCCGGCAGGACAGTGCGACCTGATCGGTGGGGATACCCCTCCACGTCCACCGCGGTCAATCGTGTCACGTGAGCCATCAAATTATATACCTATATCTATTATCATAGGTGCGTATCATACAACGTGTGCATGTAATCAATTACAGAATTAAATTAAACAATAGTGTAGTTACTTTAAATAACTCTGCACCTAATCTATCTATATACATATATAAACGTCAAAGTCCTGACTAACTGACTGACTGACTCACTTAAATCAACGCCTAGCCCAAACCGTTTGACCTAGAGAGCTGAATTTTTCACAATAGATAGCTTTTATGACGTTAGTATCCACTAAGAAGGGGTTTTTCAAAATTCATCCCCTAAGGTGGTGAAAAAGGGGTTGAAAGTTTGTATGGAGATCATAATTTTTTTTAGTGCGGGACTTGAAACTTCGTATAAAGGCATATTATTAAAATACAAGAAAACTAATTTCAGCGTTTTTGAAAATTCATCCCCTAAGGTGGTGAAAAGGTTGAAAGTTTGTATGGAGATCAAACATTTTATTGAGTGCGGGACTGGAATCTTTGTATAAAGGTATATTGAAGGTTGTCTGGAAGAGATCGCTTTTTAGCGATAAGTCCGCCTGTTGTTACCTACTCACTTATGTCCTGTCATTGTTTGTAACATGTATTTTTCTTTGTAGTGCACAATAAAGTATTTTATTATTATTTGTATCTCCTTGGATATCACGGGCCTATAAATCCCGGTCTTTTGATAGGCTTGCGTGGGGATATAGATCCAACACGTAGAGGCCCCTTGGAGAGCTTTAATGTCATGTAGAACGCCTGCTGGAACCTGTTCACAGGCGCAACAATAGACACCCATGAACCGGTCGCAGCAGGCATTGGGACTATTGCAGAAAAAGTGAACAGTATACCGGTCTATGGATTGAAGTTTGGGTGGACAATGAGACTGGGCTATTGTAAAGAAGTCCGGACACCTGCCATAACAATGTTAAAACACGTTATCGAGGCAGGTGGTGACTTGCCGCTGACTAGATGGGCCCCTGAAACTGCCGTCGTGAAGACGACCAGGAGCAACACCGGTGTGAGCGGCTCAGGGGTGTCGAGAGGTGTGCGCCGCTTTCTACCCAGTGACTGTTAACAGCCACTGTGCCAACTCGCGTCTTATGCATCTTTCACTTCCACCCCTGGAGCATATAGCTCTTACGACTCCCCTCTGGACGGCCAATAAAGGCAAGCCAGAGCTGAGAGTCCTGCGGGTCCCCTTGGGGTCCACTCCGACCGACGAAGACACGCCGGAGACGGAGACCCTGACCGACTCTCTGGAGCACTCGGGTCCGTGGGGTCGTCACTCCCCAACAGCTCGCCACAAGCTGCCCTGCGGGCTTATTATTATTATTATTATATTATTAGCATAGAAGAAAAGTAATTTCAGCGATTTTAAAAATTCACCCCTTAAAGGGGTTGAAAAGGGTTTGAAAGTTTGTATAGGGTTCAAATTTTATTTTAAGCTAGGAAATTGAAACTTCGTAGAAAGGTATTTAATTAAAAGGCAAGAAAACTTATTTCAGCATTTTTGAAAATTCATCCCCCAAGGTGGTAAAAAAGAGGTTGAAAGTTTGTATGGAGATCAAACCTTTTTTTGAGTACAGGACTTCAGTCTTTGTATAAAGGCATATTATTAGAATACAAGATAAGTAATTTAAGCGTTTTTAAATATTCATCCCCTAAAAGGGTTAAAAAGGGGTTGAAAGTTTGAATCCATTACAAATGCTTATTGGAACTTCTTAGAAAGGCATTGTATAATGTTACAAAAAAGTTATTTCAACGTTCTTAATAATTCTACCCCTAAGGGTGTTAAAAAGGGGATGTAAGTTTATATGTTAGTTTCCGTTTTAGCTAGGAACATGAAACTTGGTAAAAGGGCATTATATTAAAATAGACGAAAACTGATTGCACCGTGTTTGAAAAGTTTGTATTAATAAAGTTTGCATCGGGAGCGAACATTTTTTTTAAATAGTGGACTTGAAAATCTAAGTGTTGGGAGGGATTATATGGAGAACAATTTTTCAGTTAGGGGGTTGAAACTTTGTACTTTGTGAAAGACAAATTTCATGCGTTGTATATAATTATTAACAAATGATTAACCGTCCCTACTGATATCTTTTGCTGCATAATGTTCTATGCTCATGTAAAATATATAACAACAAACATACAAATCCACGCGTACGAAGTCGCGGGCAACAGCTAGTGTTATCATAAGATTAAAACTTAGTTGAAACTTACTTTACAAAGAACTTGAGTAAGCATAAAAATGTATGCACTGTTTATAAAAACAAAATAAAATAAAAGGGATGTTCTTGATTTTTGTGCTAGAATGTAATATGATATGTCGTATAATTAGCAAAATAATAAAAATTAAAAAACATAAAATGTATAAAATTCAATAATTAAAGTATTTAATGTTGTACTCGTACATTATACCGCATGATGGTCAATTAGCCATGTTATTTTTAATGCATTTTTATTACTAAATTTATATCATGTTACTTTAATGTAAGAGATACTCAAGTTTAGAATAAGAATAAGTAGGATATAATCAATCAATTCGGCATGTAATAATTTTCTAATTAATCAACTTAAATTACCTTCTTCTTGCATTTGTGTAAGAAACATAAATTAAATGTTATTTCAGTTGTAATGTTGCAATTGTATTGATTGTAACTAATGTATATTATTACATATATAGTCAAGTTCCTGTTATTCAAGTGTTTACTAACAATACCTAACAGTAATTCGTACCTACATAAGTATTTATATTAAGGTGTGTGTTTAAAAACCCTTTTCTATCCGTCACTAATCTCTGTAAGATAATACGCGTGTTAATGCAAAATAAACTTTCTGGCATTTAGATAAAGTTTAAAATTGCCAAACATCTGCGATTTCTGTGAGGGATGGAAAGGTGATTTAAACATCTTGATCATTGCCTTGTTTGACATTTAAATTATTTAATTTTCAAAGAAATAGGTTGTAGGTATTTATATCTTCTGGCTAAGGTGGGTAGCATCATACTCGCATACAATAAACCAGTCTCAGCTCGGTGCCCGTGTTTGATTCACGACTCCCAAACTGCGTACCTTGACACCGGCTGGGTCGATTTGTATACCCAATTAATATTTTGTGTGTATTTTCGGATTTTTTCCATCCGGAACTCCTACACGGACAGTTTTTAATTTTATTTTGTGTATATAGTGATTTCTGTGGGCTGGCTAAAAGATTCTCAATAACTGAACCCGGTATGTGAAATATTATTAAATTGCTTATTCTGTAGGTACCATCACGCTCCATGATTGTTACGCTGTGTTAGGGTCCTAGCTAAATTGGTTGTTCCATACTTACGCTATGGATGGTCCAATTTAGCTGGAACCCTATGTCATCGCCACATAAACACTTTGTTATTAGGTTCCCGAAGTCAACAAGGTTTCGACGTGTCCGCCGCTGGCTGTTCGTCCGGTCTGCGGCTTAGTGCAGTACAATTATCTACCACCATTAGTACCAGAAAGCTGTAATTTGATATCTCACCAAAAACATCTTCATGTAAAATGTTGCCAAGCCGAAACCATAAGGCTCGCACTGTCAAAAAATCATCAGATCTCTTGTAGAGCTTCTAACGGCGCGATTCGGGAAATGAATTAGAGATTCACTAGATATGAAATAGTAAAGATATGTGACGTTACACGGCAAAAGGTACCTTATGGCAGCTGGCATGGATGGGGAAATTATTGCGACGTAAGCGCCATCCAATATTAATTGGAGCGGCGTTAATAATAGCGTAAGCGCCAACCGCCATAAGGTACACCCGTGGGACGTCACATATCTTTACTATTTCATATCTAGTGAATCTCTAATTCATTTCCCGAATCGCGCCGTTCCTCTATAAGCCCTAACTTCACAAACTTTACACCTTAGTCAAATTATGTGGCTTAGCCGTTTCGCTACCGTCACATGGACGTAAGGTGAAAAATTGATTCTCTATTCATTATTTTTTTTATTATACAATAGTTCTTGTAGTAACGAAACGGCCAAACCACATAATTTGACTAAGATGTAGAGTCTGTGAAGTTAGGTCTTGTAGAGGTAGAAGCTTGGCTCTACGAGAAATCTGAAAACTTTTTGACAGTGCGAGCCTTATGGTTTCGTCTTGGCAACATTTTACATCAAAATGTTTTTGGCGGGATTTCACTTCTTTTTGTAAGTTGCTTAGGACAATTTTCCATCCCCTAATTTATAGGGTTGGGGGTAATTTACTATTAAAAATCCTGAAATACGTATCTGGAGCACAAAATAACTAATAGTACTACCGTACAGAAAATTCACTCCTTCACAAAAGTCAGATTTAGGTATAAAATTATACCTTTACTCGCCGCCTGCAAGCAAAATTGAAACATATAACCGCGCACGAACCGTGAATCTTCTTTGCGCGCCGCAGTTTTATGACGGAGCTGTGAGTGTCGGCACGGGGTTGTCACTTGACAAGTTTTTGTACCTATACTATACCTACTGATTTATTATTTTTAAGATAAATATTTAGGAATTACAAACTTTGAGTCTGTAAACATAATTTTTTTATCCGGAGATAGTATGATTCTCACTGAAGTAGGTACTTATGCCACACACCGCCCACACCTTTCAATATCGTCCGGAATTTAAAATAATGTTATTTCTGCTTCCTTGTTCTCTACGGATTAGATCAAGATTTAGGTTAAAAAAAATTAAACTATTTTTCATAAAGAATAAAAAAATACAATTTGCTTAGCACTAATCTTATATTTTTAAGATTGCAAGGGCTAAGGGATATGGGGATGCAACCCCTGTTTACATTATTGAATTATCATTAAATATTTTTATATGCTACTGAGTCTTTATACATCTATGTCTATCAGGTTTCGAAGCCATTGTGTATTTTCATTTTTACGCGAGCGTCACGTGACACGACTATCGTGCGAGCCGAGCGGCAGCCCACTGCCATACGCCTGCCCGAAAGGCGCGCCGGCCTGTAACTGTTCCTAAATGTACCTAAACTGCGAAGTGACAGCCCCCTGTCTGGAGTCCTCTTTTACACAACCTGCTTTATAACGATTCCCCATACAAACTTCAAACCCCTTTTTCCCCCCTAACGCTCTTTTCCACCCCCTTACGGGGTGATTATGGGGTTGAAAACTATTTTATATCCTTCCCCATAACAAAAACTATTTACATACCTACCTAATTTCGACTAAATCGATTTAGCGGTTATTAATTCCCCATATAAAATTTCACTCCCCTTTTCACCCCCTTAGGGCTAAAAATTTCAAGTTTTTTCCCATAATCCAAACCCAAGTTATGAGGGTTCAAAAAAACGACGAAGCGCTTCGAGAAAAGGTAGATAGTGCCCTTGCGATTCGCTTTGCTCGTCTTGGCGGGGGCACGACAGTGGTACCTAAGCCTAGTTACCTAAGTAATACGGTGGAGATAGGTAGGTACCTATTAAGTACTTAGATATAAATATCAAGTATTAATTTTCGGTAAAACGGTGAAATAAAATCTTGAAAAGTTTTTTTCTATGGTATCATACCTAGTGCAGGTAAAGTGAAGATAATTATTAGGCTTCAACCGATGATAAATAAGTAGGATTCTCGTTGCTTGGATAGATCGTTCAATAATGTTACGGGTGTCTGAAAAGCATTTTTTGATTTAGGGGTCTGTTGGTCGGTCACTGCATTGTAACTAGTCAAGTGATAAAGGGTCTCCACCTGCACTCCATTACTTAACTGATTAGTTATTTTTGGATTTGTGTGTGTTGATATTTTGGCGGTAGGAAGTATAATAATTGATATAGAGGCTTATAATGTATCTACTTAAAATAAACTACTTATTACCAGTGTTGGCCGAACGTTAATTGCAATTGACCATTAACCACTACAAATTGAACCGTAAACCGTAACGGACGGTTACAGTTTACTGTTCAATTTGTAGTGGTTAATGGTTAATTGCATTGACGTTTCGGCCAACACTGCTTATTACAAGTAGACTTCATATAACGTTCTCAAATTATATGTATAAAATTGACGCGCCTACAAAAAGATAAGTGTCAGTCACGCTTTAATGAGGGCTATCGTTTTTTTGCTCACCAGTTGGCGCCACTGTTGATGGTGGTCTAAAGAACAGCTGTCAGTCATTGTTATTAAACAAGTGACAAGTGACATTTGACATTTCGAGCTTTGCGAAGACCACCATCTACACTAGCGCTCCTAGCGGCGAATTCATACACGTTTGCCCTCATTCCGGAGTCGGCAAACAAAAAAACATAGTAACACTCCTTTAACAAAAGTCTTGAGTTTTTTTAGCTTTAAAAAGTCACGAATATGGATTTGACCTGTAACCATGTACACCTAAATGATCATTTTTGTGAAACTAGAAAAACCGCAATTGTAGGTATCCTGACAGAACCGAATGCGGTTTACGAGTCGCGATTAGCCGACCCCTGGTAGTTAGTAGGTAACAGAGGACCTACCGCGACCACCGAAGTTCACAAACTGCGGGCATAAATACATACCTACTGATACTGTCTCGTAAAAAGGCAACCACGCATAAAAACTGTAGGTAAGTGATATTGAAGAGTATAAGTGTAAAACAAATTATAATAATTAAATGTGAACTAAAAACCTAAAATCAACAGAAAATTTTATTTTGAACTTTTCTTGAATAACAGAAGCTTCCAAATAAAATAAAATAAAAACTTCTGGAAGTGACGAGGTTCAAGGATAGTTGTGGGTGCATGGGGCACATCCCCAGAGGAGCGAGGAGCCGGCGCGGCGCGCTTGTGGCGCAACGCAGGGTCGGCGCCCGCACCGCTCCCTCGCTACAAATAACAGAAATTTCGGCGCCGCGGCACAGTTACCAACAGACACCCAATCGATGCAAACTTCGCAAATAAACTCTGCATCAGAATAGATCACAGTCTCACGCGTGCGAAGATGAAGGTGTTTCTGCCTTTAACGTTCTGTCTGGCTATGGCACAAGGGCGAGTTACGCGTAAGTTACAATATCATTTGCTTATTCGTATATAGTGTGAGGATTATGTATTTATTGTGTTTTGGTATATTTACATATCACGAATAATATGTATTAATTAATTAGATTATTAGGGATGCCCCTGCAAAGTATACGATTCACCTAAAATAACAATTGCTCATTGCTTAAGTAAAGTACTCTGCCATTGTTGTTTATAGATATAGTTGTTGTTTTGATTACGTGACGATGTTATTTTTCATGATGACATTAGATTGGCGGGAGTGGTTTTGCCAAATAGGGCTGTATGATAGAGGAAACGCAACGTGCCCAAGGTGTTTCCGGTCACCGCTCCCCGCGCTTGTCCGCTGTCCGCTACTCTGCACCGGATCACCATGAAACACTTATTTCTGTTTAATAATCCTTACGATCCTTTCGTTGTCTGCAAATGATGCTTTTTCGAGCGACACACAATTCTTAATATGATTATTGATATAATTTACTGCAAAGCCGGGTTAACTATAACGAACTACTATTGTTTTTAAATAACTCCATATTACTTACATCTAAAGACCCTCATTACATCTCAAGAAAATAAATATTAAACACAATAAGCTGAGAAATTTGCCGTTCACTGACTGAATGTACCTGCAGTACCTACAGTCAGTCATTCAGTCAGTTTCTCTACTGAACGCCGTGAACGCCGGCAAATTTCTCAGCTCATTGTGTTTCACGTGTCCAGACCGTCCGATTGGTCTAAGTCCATGGTATATACTGTACTAGTAATATTTGTCCGCAGCCGACTACTTTCCACAATGCAAGAAGAGTGACCCAGAAATAAACAATTGCATCATGCAGGCCATCGAGTTGATGCGGCCGCGCCTGCGCGAGGGCATTCCTGAGGTGGGTCACTGGTGTTTAAGGTAAACGTCCTAGTCTTGACAGCCTAATTCGCATATTGACGGCATGTTTGTCATCTAAGGTGGCTAATTAATGGAGCATTGCCCAACAAACATTTAGGCGACACTTAGCACTTAATTTGTAACTAAAATACGTAAAACGACGCTATATTAACGGTTTTATAGGTCACAGTTGTAAAAAAGGGTTTACAACATTTAGTTATCTCTTAGAGGGGTATTGTAGCTATTTTGACGTAATAATACAGCCGCAGCAGGCAGTTTGCTTAAGATCTTAATAAGCAGTAAGCACCTGCATTATGCACTTAAGGTTCTTGACAGACGACTACTAATTCTTTTATAACCCTTTTAGTCGTAAAAAGGTAGCCATTAACGGCTTAAGTTATTTAATGGTGTTAACTAGTGATTTTTAACACCGTATGCCGCAAGTGTTTGACTGACACGCTTGTATGATTTAGGGTGGAATGGCGGAGTTATCTGTGTCTGTTGTAGAACTTCAAGTCTCAATAGTACCCGTATGTTACCTTAGGTTCAGTAACACAGTTAAAGGCTACTAATTGTATGCAACAAAAAATAAATATAATAACAGAAAACAAAACTAAAAAACCGGCTAAGTGCGAGTCGGACTCGCGTTCCAAGGGTTCCGTACATTACATAATTTAAACAATGTATTTTTTATGTGAAACGTGAGTGAAATGTCTTTAAAAAACCCGTAGGGGTCGGATCAAAAACTAAGTAATTAAGTCCGACTCACGCTTGACTGCACATTTCTAATAGGTTTTCTTGTTATCTATAAGTAAAGAGCTATTTTGTGTATTTTTTTCAAAATTTTAGACCCAGTAGTTTCGGAGATAAAGGGGGTGGTCATTTTTTGCCTATTTTCTTGAATAACTTCTAAACTCTTTATCCTAAAATTAGAAAAAATATATATTTGAGATTCTCACAATGAGCTCTTTTATTTGATATGTAACACGATATAATTTGAAAAACTTTATTTTTAATTTTCGCATTTACCCCCCAAAAGTGGCCCCCGTGTTTAAAATTCATTTCTTTACGTTATATGTCCGTCTTTGGGTCACAAACTAACATATGTATATCAAATTTCAACTTAATTGGTCCAGTGGTTTCGGAGAAAATAGGCTGTGACAGACGGACAGACAGACGCACTAGTGATCCTATAAGGGTTCCGTTTTTTCCTTTTGAGGTACGGAACCCTAAAAAATGTTTCGTTCTTAATTTACCGATCGTCCTTTATGGGCAAGGGTCTCGTACGACCAGTACGGATCCCTAAAATCAGTGCGCTCACTATCACTAACTCTTTAAACTTTTAAGTCGGTAAACTTCCACCACTTCAACCATATTCTTATAGCGGTAAAATCATCCCTACGAGCATCACGTGTCCCATTTGAGAGTCCAAAAATATTGAAGATATTTTTATTACCTTAATTAGTCAACAATTTAAATTAATAATTAACTGCGTCTATATTCCCCCTAAAAATTCCTACTGCATCTATAAGGATTACTGTGATAAAATTACAAAAATAAACGATAGTTACAGTGGTTTTGATATTTGTATTTCTGGGTTATTTTAATATACCTACTATTGATTGGGTGGAGCGGCCGGGCTCGCAGGAACCTATGCCATCGAATGGGGTCTTGTGTCAGATAGGGGGGCTCGTTCTAGGATCTGTCTAAGTGCAGAATAGAAATTAAAAATTAGGACGAAACCAACTACCTAAAATTCATATTTTTAATCACTCTAGTGCTGACACTATTAGTACTGTACTAGAAACATGGATTAACCTAAATTGTATTTTTTTTTTCATAAAATAAATACGATGGAATAAATATTATAGAATAATTGACTTAGGTAAATACGCATCGGATAACAGGCCCTTCAATTATTTGTTAATGTTGGAGTTGCATGAACGTACTGGCACATCACTACCACAAGGTTTTAAATGTGTGTCACTTATTATACTCTGTCAATTCTGATATATTGCAAAAATGTGTATGATCTAATTTTAGTTAAATGTAGTCGGTGAAATTAAAACTTCGTTCAAAATGAGCACGTCAGCAGCAACCGCTTCGTCGTCGTACCATCGCATCGAAGCCCTAACAAAAGAAAACTATGATACGTGGTATCTCCAAGCGCAAGCAGTGCTAATCAAAAATGGCCCGTGGGGATTCGCAAGTGGAGAGGTACCCGAGCCGACTGAAACTAGCGACGAGACGGAGAAGAAAGAATTTCTACGAAAAGATCTACTAGCACGATCAGAATTATTACTACTCATCTCGCCTTCAGAGCTGAAGCAAATAAAAAGTTGCAAAACTTCATCCGAGCTTTTGAAAAAACTGAAAAGCATTTATCAAAGTACTGGTCCCGCAAGAAAAGCAACACTGCTAAAGCATCTCATACTGAAAAAGCATGATAACGGTGACGTCCGCGAACATCTAAACGACTTCATGGACACCGTAGATAAACTGGCAGACATGAGCATAACTTTAAATAGTGATCTACTAAGTATAATGATGCTATACAGCTTACCTGCTTCGTTCGAAAACTTCAGAATAGCGGTAGAATCGAGGGATACCCTACCAAAGCCTGAAGAGCTGAAAATTAAAATTATAGAAGAAAGCAAAGCTAGACAAAACCAAGATACGCAAAAAGAAAAAAGAGAAGGTGCATTCTATTCCAAGAAAAAGCCAAAATACTGTCAGAAATGCAAGAAAAAGGGGCATAATACAGAGGAATGCTGGAGCATGAAAAATAAACCTCAACCAAATCAACAATCCCACAAAAGGGAAGAGAAAAACTTCAGCATCACGACTACTTGTATGTCCATCACCTCTGCAGATACCTGGTGCCTGGACAGCGGCTGCACGTCCCATATGTGTGCACAGGAAGATCATTTTGAGAACATGAACTCCGAAACTGGAACTTTGCGCCTAGCGTCTGAAAATCACATCGCTAAAGTTGAAGGAAAAGGCAAAGTACGTATAAACATCTGCAACGAAACAATTAACCTCCATGATGCGTTGTACGTACCTACCTTGGCATCAAACTTGATGTCAGTCGCAAAGATCACTGATAAAGGAAACACTGTACTGTTCACAAAAGATAAGGCATACGTCAAACATCAAAAAAATAACGTAAGCCACGAAAGAAAATGGCCTGTATTACACAAAGGGAGAAAAAGCAAATATAGCAAAAACAGTTAACAACATTGAAATTTGGCATCGTAAACTTGGACATCTTAACGAAAATGACTTGAAGTTAGCTGCAAACAAGAAACTGATTAGAGGACTCGAACTAGGAGTAGGAAATTTACCGGACTGCGAAGTATGCATCAAAGGGAAGATGGCCAGACTGCCATTTTCATCCTTAGACGGACCACAATCTACACAAGCGCTGGAAATTGTGCATAGTGACGTCTGCGGGCCCGTCAACACTGAAACACTAGCCGGATCGAAATATTTCCTAACATTCCTGGACGATTACACGAAATATTGTTGCATATACTTTATATCTCACAAAAACGAAGTATTCGAGAAATTTAAGGAATACAAAAGCAAAGTCGAAAAGTTTCATAATAAACCGATAAAAAGCTTACAATCGGACAATGGAACGGAATACTGCAATAGAGAATTTGATAACTTTCTTAAAGAACATGGAATCAAGAGAAGGCTCACGGCACCGTACACACCTCA
The DNA here is from genome assembly GCF_947568885.1 of Cydia strobilella. Lineage (NCBI taxonomy): Eukaryota > Metazoa > Arthropoda > Insecta > Lepidoptera > Tortricidae > Cydia > Cydia strobilella. Next base: position 37,654,467 of record NC_086068.1, on the reverse strand, counting down.
ACAGAATGGCCAAAGCGAACGCAAAAATAGGTCTCTTCTTGACAGAGCACGGTGTTTGATGATCGAAGGAAATATACCTCAAAAACTGTGGGCCGAAGCAGACTCATCAACCGAAGCCCAGCTAAAACCCTGAAAGGTTGTACACCATATGAAAAATGGACGGGCCGTACTCCATCTGGAAATCACCTGCGTGTATTTGGATGTAAAGCTTTTGTCCTAAACAAACACAGAAAAGGCAAATTTACACCAAAATGCACAGAAGGAGTCTTCATGGGCTATGCACAGCTAGCAAAAGGTTACCGCATCTACATTCCTGAGAAACGAGGTATTGTAATAAGCAGAGACGTGAAGTTCATTGACAAAATGTATTATAAAGAGGATGATGACCGTACCGAAGAAAACTACGATGATTTTTTCAAAGAACAGGAACAACAGGAACGTGTGAGACCTGAAAGAAATATCAAAGTTAATAGAAATGCACAAAATACAGAAATCAAGAGGAAGGAAAAACAAAAAAAGAAGAAGAAAAACTTACCTGTAGTAGAAGTTGTATTCTCTTCAAAACCTACCCATGAAACTGTAGCCGCACCTCCTGAACCAGAACCTCAAGATGACGAATTTGAAGTCAACGTAGAACCTGCAGAACCCGAAGATGTGAAAATGAAAATGAAAAAAAATGAAAAATTGTTTATTTTGGTTAAAACATTTCACAATTTACAATTTAGTTATGCTTGGAATCTCCTTGTAAGTATTGTAAATACTTGTGGCAGAAGACCCCGCTACTACTATTAAGGGTTTATAAATAGTAACCGAACATATCATTTGAAGTAATATTTAGGTGAAGATATTATATAATTAGTATGAACTTTAGCTAAAGTAAAGTTTAACATATAATTTATTACAATTAAGTAAAATTAAAATTATTATTTAAAATTAAATTTAAAAACAAAATTATGATATAATGTTGAGAAATTAGTGCACTCAAAACAATTGAATTTACAAAATTGAGATAAAACCTGTGTGTGTGTGTGTGTGTGTGTGTGTGTGTGTGTGTGTGTGTGTGTGTGTGTGTGTGTGTGTGTGTGTGTGTGTGTGTGTGTGTGTGTGTGTGTGTGTGTGTGTGTGTGTGTGTGTGTGTGTGTGTGTGTGTGTGTGTGTGTGTGTGTGTGTGTGTGTGTGTGTGTGTGTGTGTGTGTGTGTGTGTGTGTGTGTGTGTGTGTGTGTGTGTGTGTGTGAGTGAATGTGTGTGCATATGTAATAACCGTAGTGATTTAAATATTTTGAAATATGTCTAACGATAGTTTAATTTTGATTGATATGAATATGTTTGAAAAAGTTTTTTTTTATTTTTATTTTATTATTGTTGCAATATTTAAGATACGTGATATATTAGGTTTTCAGTTTCCTTGTAACTTAGGTTAATTAACCATTCTAAAAGTGTTTTCTTAAAATTATACGATTGCAGTGAATAAATCGAGATAATATTATTTATATTATTATACAAGTAGGCAGAATGGTAAACAAATTGCCTTTTGGCGAAAAGAGACTTTGTGTTAGAGAGGACAACTACTTTATCTTTTCTTCTTTGTGTTGACGTAGGTGGTTTATAGGTTAGAGTCCTATGTAACTTTAAGGTCGTGTTCAAAATATATAATTTTCTTACGCTAAGCAGTTTACACTCGTTGTATAGTTCATCTGTTGGGTATCTATATGATTTAAAGAACATAACTTTAAGTAAACATCTTTGTCCCCTTTCGGTATCAATAAACTTAGATTTATTTGCTCCACCCCAAACTGGAATACAGTATGTCATGACGGATTGAGCTAACGTAATATATAGTTGTTTTAATAGATTTTTAGTTGTAATGTGCTTTAATATTTTAAAAATCCATATTAACTTTCTGATTCTATTATTAATGTACTCAATAAAATAGATGTTGAACGTGAAATCGACGCAGACCCAGTAGAACCTGAAATTAGAGAAGGTACAAGTCATGATCCAATAAACATCAGAAGTTCTACAAACGAAGACATAGATGAGGTTACATTTATGTGCGAAAAAGATCTCAAAAATGAAGAATGGCATGACGCTATCAAAGCGGAAATAAAAGCCCATATAAAGAATGGAACATGGAAAATTGTTAAGAAAGAGAAGGATATGAAAATTATTGACCATAAAATGATTTTAAGAAACAAATGGACTCCCGAAAAAGGAGAGATAAAGAAGGCCAGACTTGTTGCGCGCGGATTTGGACAAAGACCTGGAATCGATTTCAATGAGACATTTGCACCAGTCGCCAAATTAAGTACCATTCGATCTGTAATTGGACTAGCAGTCGAAGAGGACTTAAAACTTAACCAAATGGATGTCACGACGGCATACCTGAATGGCGACCTAGCAGAAAACATATACATGAAGTTTCCAGAATATACCGCGCAATTCTTAGCCGAAATTATGGTAGAGGCATGCGACAAGGATGATTTTACTTTGTATGACAAGGCAAAGAACATGCTAGAAGATATAAAAAGTATTGAACAAGAAAAAGTATGTCACCTCCAAAAGGCCCTCTACGGACTAAAACAAGCAGGAAGGCAATGGTATACAAAATTAGATACCGAACTAAAAAAAATAGGATTTCAAGCCTCGAAAGCTGATCCTTGTGTCTACATATTAGTCAAAGGAGGAGAAAAGACAATTATAAATTATTGCCATATATGTAGAGGACCTTCTTATTGCTTACTCTTGCCCGAGAATACTGGCCGAAATTAAGAAAAAGTTAAACCAACAAGTCGAAATGAAAGATTTAGGACAACCAAAACGTCTAATCGGAATTGATTTGGATTACAACGAAAATAAAATAAAATTAACCCAAAAGAAGTTTATAGAAGAAGCATTGAAGAAATTTAAGATGGAGGATTGCAAAACCGCGACTACTCCTATGGAAGTTAATTTAAATCTGGAGCCTAATATTATAGGAGGAGAATTGGGAGATTGAGCGCCATGTTTTCTATGAAGAATGCCTGCTTATTATACTTTTACGATATCACGCATAGGGCATAGGTATACACCGCAAAGGTGATGTTCAGATGTCAACAGCAGTTGCGGCGTCGCGTCGTTGTCGCCGCCGCTGTAAGTAGAGAACTTACCTTACAGAAACCTAATTGGAACATTGATGTATCTCTCAGTTGCTACCCGACCTGATGTAACGTACGCCGTTAACTATTTATCTAGATTTAACGATTGTTTTGGACCGGAGCATTTTAAATCAGCTAAGCGAGTATTACGCTACTTAAAAGGCAGGACTGACGTCGGCCTAACTTACTCCAAGTCAGAAGAGCCATTAGAAGGCATGGCGGATGCTGACTGGGGTGCTTGCAAGTTGGACAGAAAGTCCTGCTCTGGTTATACTTTCAAATACGCTGGGGCAGCTATCAGTTGGGCATCCAAGAAACAAAGAAGCGTGGCCCTTTCAACAGCAGAATCGGAGTACACAGCTCTCACAGAAGCTGCGAAAGAAGCTGTTCACCTAAGATCACTGTTCAGAGATCTAGGCATTGATTTCGGACAAATAACAATTTGGAGCGACAATCAAGCCGCCATAAAATTGGGACACAACCCTATAGTATCCTCCAAATCCAAGCACATCGATCTAAAGATGCATTATATAAGAGATTGTGTGAAACAAGGTGTCCTACACATCATGTACAAGTGCACGGAAGAGATGGAGGCTGACTTGTTAACAAAGGCATTACCAGGGCCCAGACTAACTACACTAAGAAGCAAACTGGGCCTACTGCAGTAGTGCCGTGAGGAGGAGTGTTGGAGTTGCATGAACGTACTGGCACATCACTACCACAAGGTTTTAAATGTGTGTCACTTATTATACTCTGTCAATTCTGATATATTGCAAAAATATGTATGATCTAATTTTAATGTGTTTTAATGTGATAAAGAAAATAAAAGAAACGTTTATTATTAGAAATATAAATATTCTTTCATCCGCTTCTGCACCCAACAGTTAATAATGTATATAGTAATTCACAGTGTACTTACTTTCGCAACCATATATCCACGCATGTAAAAGTTAGATAGTCCCAATTTCACTTATGCGCATCCTCCATTAGATATTTCATTCTATGTTGTTCTCTGCATTTAAGATCCAACAGGCATGACGAATAACACAGGAAAAGAAACAGTTGTAACCTAAAGATTTAAAAGCAAATGCAAATAATGTATAATTATCTCCTCGAGTGTCACAGATGTCGATAAGAAACCCTGATGTACCGCTTAAAGCCGAAAGTATCGTTTTTCTAGAACTACCCTACAACGCAAATAGTTTGTAGTCACCTATATGCAACCCATCTAGCTCCTAAAGAATTAATTACCACTATTGTAGCTCCACTATACCGCTCTTATGTCTCTGTTTTTATCCGCTAACACTACTGTAGGACTGTTATAAATCTTATGGTGATAAAAATGTATGCCCAAAACGGGGCTATAGCCGGCTATAACCTATTTTTAGAGCACTAAGAACACCTAAAGAGTAAATATTCGATTATATTATTCTCTTCTATCCCTTAAAATTAGCGCTTAATGTTAGTTGGGTGTTTGGCTGACCTCTGGGAAATAAACGTCATATATGTAGGTAACTACCCTATCCCTTATTATAAAAAGGTAAATATGGGAGTTTGATGTTTGGGTATCATTTATTAAATTCTTGTTATGAGGCACAAAATACTATCTTTTTAAATTGAAAATTACATTAAATGCAAGATATATCGTCATTTAGGGTCGCTCCTGCAGCCTGACCAAAGTCGCATAACCCTCGTGTACTACATACGATACGACAGGTGCACATCCCGGCGCTGGAGCCGTTCGCGGTGCCCACGCTGAAGCTGGACCGCACGCAGCCCAACCTGCGGCTAAAGGCTGTCGTCAAGAACATCCGCGCCGTCGGCGGCTCCAACTTCGTCCTTGAGAAGTTTAAGTAAGTAACGGCCTGGTGGCCTGGCAGAATAATAATGTCGTTTATTCGGCTTAAGTATTGAAATTAAAAGTAAGCTGAATCAATCGTCCATGGCTGAAGAATAACAGTAGATTTTAAAACCTTTGATAACCCTAATTCCATCAACAAGGTGTCCACGTAGCTAGTGCGGAACACACACTCATATAAATCATAGGTATAATATAACTAATGTAATGACTTAGACTGAGGTCTCAAAGTTTGCTAAGCTAATTCTAGTTTGCCAATAAAGTAAATCCCATTTGACACTTGTTTATTGCTACATGAATTAAGACTGAAAGTATCGGAGCACCATATTTTCATTAAATTATACATTATTATGTTATAGTGTCATTGGTTAGAATGGTTCTAAATTTAGAAGGATTGCAATAGAATCCCATTATCATATATTCACTTTAACCAGTCTGTCAAATGCAAAACAACTATAGTAGGTATAATATACAGATGTAGTGCATAATTGTTTTTCATCGTAACTATTTTCTCGGAAACGTTAGTATTTGTCATGCTACTTCAGTCAACCTCAGTATTTTTTGTACCGAGACTGACTGAAATAGCGAGACACGTTCGTTCGTTTCCGTTAAAAACCCATGGAAAATAATTATCACTACATCTGTAGTTAGTTACTTATAAGTTTGTATGGTGTATTTGCAGGTTGAACCTGAACAACAAGTACGCGGCGGAGGTGCGGCTGTCGCTGCCGCAGCTGACCGTGTCGGCGGACTACGACGTGCGCGGCTCGCGGCTGCTCGTGCTGGAGATCGACGGCAAGGGCAAGCTGCGCGGCAACTTCAGTGAGCCAAGCGTTCTTGTCCAGTACACACAATCCTTTAGCGACATCAAACACTGCGCTGATACCTTTGTTTTTATAAGGATCGTTTGGCCGGTACACGACATAAAGACAAATACACATTAATATTCACGACGACGGGACTTAATCGCGTAAAATAAGTTTTAAATGTACCCCCGACGTTTCGAGGACGGCGTTGTCCCCGTGGTCTCGGAGAAGACTGGCTAAAGTTGACATGAACATGTTCTAGGCTCGCGACTTTTGTGCGCGAACTACCCGCACTTGGTCTTGTCTTGTCTAACTTGAACGTTTTGCATAATAATGAGTAAAAATCGTGAAAGTTTAAATCATTGTTACACATTAAGACCAATGAAATTGTTTAAAGAACTAAGTACATAATTCTCATCACTTTGGGTACATGCGAGACCGAGGTCTGCCGTATTGGTTGCGGTTCATCCGGCGTATTCATATTCTTTATTTGTATTGATCCTACATTGTCATAAATGCATAATTTACATTATTATATACAATAGATATGTCAGAAATATATACAATTAAAATTAGGTATCATTGTAAACATTGGAAAAATAATAATAATTAAATTATCAATAAAATAGCTCTCCGTTCCAGTACGTTAGGAATGATAATACTAACCTGTTAGGCTTCCAGAAATTTCTTAACCGAATAATACGCCTTTTGGATCAGGAAACACTTGAGTTTTTTTATAAAAATGAGATCTGAGGCAACATCCTTTATATCAGACGGTAACCTGTTATAGATGCGTGGGCCTATAATTTGGAAGAAGTTACCTGTTTTTGCAAGTCTGTGCCTAGGTATTACTAGGTACCTGCGTTCGTCTTGACGACACACGCGTAGTAAAGGTGGAAAAGTGTTTCCTGCTCCGTCGGATAAGTTTTGCCACCTCGAATATAAAGAACGAGGGAACTGTTAGGTAGGATGCGTAATTTAATAAAAAGCTCTCTTGCTGGTTCGTCAGGCGGTACACTGCACAGACCGGACGACTTTTTTTTAATAAGTACGTTAAGATCAGTATTTAAAGCAATGTCGGTCTTAGTAAAGATAAAGCTTGATGTTAGAAGTTGTCCAAGTCAAGATCCTTGTATTCTTGGACGAGGCAGACTCGGGTAGAAGCCTAAATACATTAACTGTAAAAAATCTCATTCAAAATCTACATATATCATATATGTTAATAAAATTATACTCGGGGTCGCAGGCTACGTACATTACGACAAAAGTAATTCGTGAAGTGTGACAATAGTGTTTCTGGAAAATTAATTAGGCATGTAGAATTCATGTTAGGAAACCCACGCCAATTGCATCTCATAAAAGATGTTCCTATGTGTTACTCGACGTATGTAGGTAGCGATTACCTACTGATCGAGATCGGAATATGAAGTGTTCCGTAATAGGTAAGACAACAATTGTTATAGACAAAGGGCCACTATAGTGAATCAGAATAATTTGTCATTCTAATCATAAATATAATATATGCTTCATTAAAACACGACTTGGGTTAACAAGTAAGAATTTACATAGTGTGCACGCGTTAAGCACAGCAGTAATATTTATTAAGAGAACAAGCAAGTTAAGCAACAAACAAGGGGTTGAGTATTTTAGTTTTTTTTATTAGGTACCTATTAATATGTTCATTGTATTGTAACATAGATTGGTACAATATACCTATTACAATACAAATTATTAGGTGCAATACACAATTCACATAAACACAATAGGTTGGTATAATATACATGTACACATTTTATGTCTAATTAGGAATTTAAATGTTACTTATCGCTATGTTCTGGATCCAATTGAAAACATTTCTCAAAATAGACCACCAACAAACGACTTGTTCCTGAAATATGGCAGAAGAATTTTAAATAAGTACATACTAGGTACAGTGTATTTTTTACAGGTGGAATATCTGTGATCGCTAAGGGTGCGGCTAAGGTGGTGGAGAAGGAAGGCGTCCACTACCTGCAGGCCGACAAGATCGTCACTCGCGTCAAGGTTGGACACGGGCAGGTGGCCTTCGACGACACGGAGCGGCCTTTGGCAGGTAATGTCTTCTAACAACATCCTTTGAGAGCAGCTAGCCCAGCGGTTGAGTGTGTGTGAATGTGTGTGTAAATTTTAAATTGAAATAACTAACAACAATGCAATCCATGGCCAACTGTAAAATAATAATGAGAAACATCCCCTGTCAAAAATACAAAGACACCTATATTGCGGTGTAAAATATTAGTACGGTATATAGTACGGTATCTTGGACCTTGGACCAGCATTTAGTTTACTATTTCTGGTATATCGATCAAGAACGTGCGTACAGTAATCGGACAATTATTCGGTAGGTGTAGGTAACCCCGTTGAGAAAACAAGCGTAACACTTATTTCACATAAATGACTAATGCGAATCAATGTTGTAATGAAAACTAGTTAGTAGTATAGGTGCATGATTCGTATTATGCTAGTTATTTTATTTGTACCTTGTAGTTCGGTTACTTTGAAGACATAATTATTATTAAAAATCTGTTTATTTCCTTTTCTTTATAAAAAAAATACTTTTCTTAGTTGAAATCGTTAAATTCAAGATTATTTGAATTAGCATTAAGAGGAAAGGGGACGGCCGCTTCTCCATACAAATGTGGTCCCCATTTTCCTCTCTGGATATTGAGATCGTGGAAAATATTTTTAAATTTTTACACACTGATTTATATTTACCACAGCTATGCCCCTAGGTACGACTTTTTTCGATTTTTTTATTATTGTAAAAATTAGGAGCGAAAAACAGATTTCATGAAAAAAATTAAATGCTCCTAACTTTTATAAAAATTAAAAATTCGAAAAAATCAAACGTAACGGCATAGCTGTGGTTGATATACAGCTAATCGTGTCAAAATATTTTGAATAATGTTAATATCCAGGGAGGAAAATGAGGACTACGTTTGTATGATTTCGCGCGGGTCCTCCACTTTCGTCTGGAAACAATTCAACTGACTTACTGCAATACTACTACTCGACGTTTGGTCTTCCCTAAGAAGATAATTGCTTATTACACTTTTATAAAGAAACGATTAATCAGTGAACAGTGAACACTAAATAGATAATGATAAATTTTTTACAAGCTTTTATTTAACTTGCAATGTATCTATGTACGTATGTATGTAATATATATGTAACATGTTTGTAAGGGTCAAATCTTGTAAGTTAAATTTGACCCACTGACGATTTTAAGAAATTTACAATAGAGAGAATTTTCTGGAAGTAAATGTATGATGCGTTCCAAAGATTAAAAATATGTACATTTGTTTGGCAGCGGCTTCGGCGGCAAACTTCTTCAATGCCAGCCCAGGCGTGGTGCTGGACGTCCTCAGCCCACTGGTGGACGAGACGGCGGCAGCGGTTCTGAAGGCCTTCCTCAACAAGGTGCTGGCCAAGATCCCCCTGCACGAGTTTCTGCTAGAGGACGACCATGCGCCGACCTCTTAGTTCACTTCCTTCCTACATTAATTTAACCATTACCTACCAACATTTACAAATTACCACATAAGTTATTTGTAGGAATATTTTAGTTATGAAATTTTCTTTGTCCTCTTTTTATTATGGACACCAAAGAGTTCTTGTGTACCTGCTATTGTAGGATAAGATTATAAATTACATAGGTAATAAAATAAATTAATTTACAAATGTCACTGTTTTTTTTATCCTTGTGTTATTCTCTCTCTATCTGTATGAACTGATTGTAAGAAATATTTCATGTTTTGTAAAAGAAATCAAAGGCTACATACTTGCTACCTAACATTTAAATTGATATGAACACACATTTATTACCTATTTGTAAAGAACTTGATTCAAGAATGTACCTATGCGGTCATAATTCCATCAATATTTCATGTAACTAACCCACAAAAAAAGTATGTGAATTATGAGTATAACTATAATTATGAATTAAAACTAGCAGCTCTGTGAGTTGTAGATCTTGCGAACCCACACGGCGGCCCCATTTTGTAAAATTTCCAAAAAGTGCATCGTCAAAAAAAATCTACATAATTAGCTCCATGCATGATTTTTTATTTTATTTTTGAAATCATAATTTTTATCGTTTGAACACCGGAAAAAATAAAAATACTTTTGTAAATCTTCACATTATTTTATTAAAAAAATAATTTTTTTAACAAGCAGAAACATCTGCGAACTATGCTTTTAAACTCTGAATAAATTTAAGTCTCACCCAACCCAAGGCAGTATTTTTTCCGGGTTACTGAAGTATTACCGATTTTTTTTGCCAAATTTTCATATCCCAAACTATCTTTCCAAAAAATTTAAAACCCAACTAATCATTTCCCAACAACATGTCGCATATAAATATTTCCGAAAAGAACGTTATCCAAAAAAATATTTTGACATTTCCTTACATTGACAACATTTATTTTACCAAATTTTAATCACTCGAAATGATTAGTTGCCAAAGAATACAAAAACCATAACAAAACATGACAAATGTATGTTTTAAAAATTTTTTTTTGCCAATTTTTATTTTACCAACTTTTAATTACTCGAAATACTCATTACCAAAGAAAATAAAAACAAAAACAAAACGTGACAAACTATTGTATTTTGTCAATTACTTAGGGTTATTGCGCTAGTTTCCAGCCATTTTTAATTTGCTACTTCCGAAATATAATTTTTATGTAGATAGATATATTGTTTAGACATTAAGGGGTAAGAGTATAGCAAAGGGGGGGCGCTCTTGGGACTTCGAAAATTTCAGTGTAATTTTTTATTGCCAACATAACACCAGCAATTTTTTATTATTTTGTCGTGTAAGAAATATCAAATGAAGTGTATTTTGTTATGTAACATTTTTCTCTAGGATCAATAATTATGAAGATAGGTGAGGTTGTAACTAACAATAGTAGGTACAATAACATGTCCGTTCTGGCGTTGTCGCTGTCCGCTCTGTTTGATCGCGGTCAACCTAACACACTCCTCCTCGCTTCGCTCGTCGTCGCACCTATCTTGCCTCTGCTTCTTAAATTTACTGTTTACGCATTTTTTATAACACAAAGTTTTGGATAGACATTATTTGTCAAGTAGTGGTTTTGCAATACAGTTATTTGAACAAACATTTTTTGAGTAAAAATATCTTTGGACAAAATAATTGTGTCCAGTCATTTATTTGACAAAAATAAATTAGAGCAAACATTTATAGTCCAAGTAAAACATTTGGGAAAAAAAACAGTTGGTCTTATAAAAGTTGCTAAGTAACAGTTAGGGAAATGATCATTTGTCGGATTGTAAGTTCGTCAAATGTTTATATGGGAAAGATTGAGTTGACAAACGTGCAGTTGGTATAGTTTGGTGGGGAAACGAAATTTGGTCAAAAAAAATTCGGTAAAATGAAGGGATCCCAATTTTTCCACTTTAAATTTATTGTAAGCTTAATATTTAAAATGTTGAAAATTTTTGAGCGGTTGAAACGCTCATAGTTTTTGGCGCGAATTCGACAGAGCGTGATGACGTCACATGTTGGACGGTCCAACTGACATTTTCTATTATAGTATAAACTATCTCAGATGATTTTTTCGGGCTCGTGCCCTAATCTGTTAAACAATAGTACGTTATTGTCGAGGCTCGGAAGTAGCTACTTGCTGGCTTCAGAAACCGGTCTCAATGCTCAAACGTTTGCGGTTACCGGTTAAAGAACAGTTCTTTTGAGATAACGGTTTACACCAATTCGTTCCCATTTTGTTCTTGAGTTCTTATTTCGTTCGAAATAAACCGGTTAAATTGAGAATTACGCAGCAAGTTAAAACGAGTTTTATTATTTGTAACCGGCAGTCCGGCAGAATATCAATGCTTTCCTCGAGAAAGCGAAGCGTATTGCTGAGTAGAAATCCTTTTGCTGTGACGAACACAGCGTGCGACACCGAATGTTGTTTTTTTTTGTTCAATATTTCTTAGTTATCTTTTAATCATTGTATGTTTATTAGTATTTTTCTGTTTGTTAACAAATAGTTTTTTTAAATTCTTTGGGGGCGCAGATTTCAAAAAATTATGACTATTATGAAATCGTTTTAGTTTGCCGACCGCGATTAAGTACCTACTATACCAAAATACATAATGAGAATTAGTGCTTTTACATGTGTTTATACATACTAATCATACTACAAAAGTAACTAAGAATAACAACTTATAAATAAAATGAAAAATAAAAAAACAAAACTACTCTTAATTAAAAAACATCTAAATAAGGCCCCCGCGGCATTGTGCCAAAGATGCTGGCAGCATTCCCTCGCTGAATGGCAATACTTATGCGCTGCGAGAGAAAGCCGCCAGCTCTCTATCACACTACATATAAGTATATAGTTATAATAAAATAACTTTTTGATAACAGTTTAAATAATTATATTAATTATACAAAGAAATATTATTAATAATTTTTATTATTTATTGAAAACCAACAAATTTAGTATTCAGTTTCAGTGACTGACTCATCAACGCAGAGGCGAAACCACAAAAGCTAGAAAGTTGAAATTTGCACAACAGGTTACATTTATATTGTGTACAAGAAATAAGAAGGGATTTTAAGAAATTCAACCCTTAATTGGGTTAAAAGGGGATGAAAGTTTGTATGGAGTTCAATTTTTATTTTAAGCTAGGAATTTGAAGCTGAGGGAAAAGATATATTATATTATTAAAATACAAGAAGAATAATTTCAGCGTTTTCGAAAAATAAATTCATCCCCTAAGGTGGTGAAAAAGGGGTTGAAAGTTTGTATGGAGATCAAAAAAAATTTCAAGTGCGGGACTTGAATCTTTGTATATGGTATGGGCATATTATTAGAATATAGAAAAAGTAATTTCAGCGTTTTTTTTTTAATTCATCCCGTAAGAGGGTTAAAAAGGGGTTGAGAGTTTGAATCCATTACAAATGCTTTGAAACTTCTTGGAAAGGCATAATAGCCGATTAAAAAAAAAAAGGGGAATTCGGCATTTTTGGAAATTCCATCCCTAAGGGGGTTAAAAAGGGGATGAAAGTTTGTCTTGGAGTTCAAATTTTATTTTAAGCTAGGAACTTGAAACTGCAAACTAATTTCAGTGTTTTTAAAAATTCATCTCCCAAGGTGGTGAAAAAGGGGTTTAAAGTTTGTATGGAAATCAAATATTTTTGTGGGTGCGGGACTTAAATCTTTGTACAATGCCATACCTACTCAGCCGGCAAGCCCTTCTTTCCCGGCGCGTGCAGTAATGTACTATTTTAAACGGGCTTGTTCCTGTTACTTATGTCGGGGTACTTATATCCTCCACGATGGTTTCAACAAGTTCTAATGCGAAATATACATGCAATCAAAATAGGCACTTTTCAGCGCCTGCCCTGACTGTCGTCTCTATAAATATAGAGGGCTTCTCGGATGACAAGCACAAATTCTGTCCGAAACACACAGTGCCACATTTTATGCATTCAAGAAACCCACCGTGACACAGGCCATCAACGGCCGCATATACCCGGACTGATACTCACAACTGAAATTCCGCAAGCAAAACACGGCAGCGCGATCTTTACAAGACCGGACATCCGGATTACTTCTTCTTCTTGTGTCCTGAGGGAAACTATGGAGCTTATAACCCTAGACATTGGTCAATGTACGATTACTTCAGTATATAAGCCGCCCCACAGACTTTCCAGCCTTGGGACGTATCCCCACTAGGCGACAAACGGCCGACAATTATCATGGGTGACTTTAACAGTCACAGTACTACGTGGGGCTACCGAGACTCAAACCCAGATGGTGAAAATGTGGAGGCATGGGCAGAAGCGAACGGGCTGATACTCCTGCATAACCCCAAACTACCTGCCTCCTTCAACAGCGGGCACTGGAAGCGGGGCTACAACCCTGATTTAATTTTCACGAGTGAAGGGATAAGTTCACAGTGCATTAAAACAGTCTGTAAACCGATCCCGAGAACGCAACACAGACCCTTAATGTGCCGAATCCAAGCGGTTGTGCAACCCGTTATAGTCCCGTTCCGCCTTCGCTTTAACTTCCTAAAGGCTGACTGGAATGAGTTCTCTAGCTGCTTGGATAAGAACCTGGATGGTCTGCCACCAGTAGCGTCGGAATACGACAATTTTATCAAGATCGTCAGGAACGTATCATGCCGGTTTATACCAAGAGGATGTCGAACCCGTCACATTCCAGGACTCAATCCGACCTCCGTTGAACTCCTCAAGACATACGAATCCCTGTACTGCAGCGACCCGTTCTCGGAGGACACTGTACTGGCTGGGGAGCATCTGATGCGGGAAAAAGCTACGGACCGAAGGGCAAGATGGTGTGAAGCAATGACCAACACAGACATGACTCATAACAGAAAGAAAGCGTGGTCTAACTTGCGAAAGCTTACAGGTGAACCACCGCCACCAACGAACCCAGGCCAAGTCACAGCTAATCAAGTAGCAACCCAACTCTTGCTCAACGGCAAATCTACTGATCGGATGCTAAAACTGACTCCAAGAGCCGCAGAACAACAGAATTGCACCGATCTTAGTAAGTCTTTTACTCTCCACGAGCTCGAGACCGCAATCAAAACCTTGAAAAATGGGAAAGCTGCAGGCGTCGACGACCTGACTGTAGAACAAATTAAACACATTGGGCCGAAAGCCACGAACTGGCTCCTGGACTTATATAACAACTGCCTGTCGACGGTCAAAATACCAAAGGCATGGCGCAAGTCCAAAGTCATCGCTCTTCTCAAGCCTGGAAAGGATCCGTCAGATGCAAAAAGTTACCGTCCCATTTCCCTGTTGTGTCACACCTATAAGTTGTTCGAACGCCTGCTCCTAAATCGCTTTGCTCCCGTCATTGACCCGCTCCTGATTCCACATCAGGCAGGCTTCCGGCCGGGAAAGTCCTGTACCAGCCAAACCCTGAAACTCACACAGTACATAGAAGATGGTTTCGAGCTCGGTTTGGTGACGGGCGTAGTCTTTGTGGACCTAACGGCTGCCTATGATACGGTGAACATACAGCGACTGCTTTCGAAGGTTGGCGGCATGACTGAGGACGTGGGCTTCATAAACATTCTTCGCGAACTGCTCCACAATCGTCGATTCCAAGTTCACCTGCAATCGGAAAAAAGTCGCTGGCGTCCACAAAAAAAACGGTTTTCCTCAGGGAAGTGTGCTGGCCCCGATCCTGTTCTATTTAATATACACAAACGATCAGCCAGACACGCCCGGAACTCGGCGGTTCGCGTACGCGGATGATCTGGCAATAGCGGTTCAAAGCAACAACTTCGAGGATACTGAATTAACTCTGTCAACGGCCTTGGACGGTCAATCGAGGTACTACAAAGCCAACTGCCTAAAACAAAACCCTACAAAAACACAGTCGTGCCCATTTCACCTGCGAAATCAGGACGCAAATCGACCGCTCAACATAATCTGGGACGGCGTTAACATTGAGCATTGCCCGAACCCGAGGTACCTGGGAATTTCCCTCGATAGAACTTTGTCTTTTAAGAGTCACTGCCTAAAAACACGCCAAAAGGTCACAACACGAAATAACCTGCTGAGGAGACTTACTTTAACGCACTGGGGTGCCTCTGCACACACACTCCGCACAACCGGCCTAGAACTCTGCTATTCGGCGGGTGAATACGCATGCCCGGTGTGGCACCGCTCCCCCCATGCAAGACAAATTTCTTCAGCACTCAACGACACCTGCCGCATGATCACCGGTTGTCTGAAACCCACGCCGCTCAGTAAGCTCTACCCCTTGGCGGGTATAGCGCCCCCGGAGACCCGCAGGGAGGTGGCCTGCGCTGTCGAAAAACTCAAGCAAGAGCAAGACCCAAGACACCCTCTCCACGGCCACAAGCTACCACCGTCGCATCTAAAGAGCCGAAAGAGCTTTATGCGGTGCACTACCGCTATCAGTGTCCCGCCACCCGAGAACCGGCTGGCACACTGGCAAAGTACTCGCGCCCCTCCCGATGACTACGTCCATCCCGCCGAAACGCTCCCGGCCGGATACAAACAACCATGGCTGATCTGGAAAGCCTTAAATAGACTGCGTTCCCAAGTTGGCCGCAGCAGAGAATTTGGTAAGGTGGGGCGGTCTAAACGGTGCAGATACCCTATGCATATGTGGCACGGCTTCCCAAACGATGAGACACATGCTGTCCTGCCCAGCGAACCCGCACACATGTTCCGAGCAAGTTCTGCGGGATGCAACAGACAGGGCGTTAAGCGTCGCTACCTTCTGGTCCCGCTTAATATGAAATGAATACGAAACCATCGACACGATAAGAAGAAGAAGATGTCGGGGTTATTAACAGTAAGCAGTGTAACCACTAAATAAAGTAAACAATATCTTTTGTTTAACAGATTAGGGCCCGAGCCCGAATAAATCACCTGAGATAATTCATACTATAATGACATGTGAACTAATTTGTCGAACGCGTGACGTCACGTGATGCTTTTCGCGGGCAAATTTTTGTACTTTTTAACCGACTTCAAGATTTCAAAAGGAGGGGGTTCTCAATTCGGTTGTGTTTTTTTATATTTTTTTATGTTTGTTACTCCATAACTCCGTCATATCCGGCCCGATTTTGAAAATTCTTTATTTGATTGATACAGATTGGTACCGTTTTTGTCAATCGAGGGAACTCCTTAAATGTTACATATAGTGATTTTAGTATTTTCATCATCATATCAAGCATTTACATTAAAAAAAGTGACATTTGATGAAGTGGAACTGCTAATGATGATCAGAACAGAACTCTTCAATGACGCATAGTTCATGTTTGGCGATTTGTCCTCTTCGTTATGTTTGTTAAGCAAGTTAAGTTTTAAAGACACATTTTCTTCAAGCTCGAGTTCTGATGATGGAACCAAATCCATAAGGAACCGAGGGAACTCCTCAAATGTGAAAGGTAAACATATAGTGATTTTTGTATTTTCATCAACAAATCCAGCATTTACATAAAAAAGTGACATTTGATGAAGTGGAACTTTTTTGAACTGCGATCCTCACAGAACCGAACTGCTATCAGAAATGTGGGTTAGGTTAGGTTAGAACTGTGACCCTTACAGAAACGAAATGCTATCAGAATATTGGGTTAGGTTAGGTTAGAATTAGTTATTATTTATTATTTTAAGCAATTAAATAATAATTTAATATCGGAAATGCATTTGTAACATGATACAACGGTAACAAATATTAGAATAAAAAATGTTTCGTTCAAATATAAACTTCATGCATTAAGGCTAATTATTGAACCCTCTCACACAATTTCATGAGAATCGGTTGAGAAATGCGATCTGTACCTAGAGGAGAACATCTGGACATACCTACGAAATAATTTTTGTCCGAGCTGAAACGGAGACTGCGCTCCGCTTACTCAATAAAAATACCTACTCAGTAAACAGTCTGTCAAGGTTTACTTATTCAAACACTTTCATGTACCTACTATTTATATACATATTTATTTAATCATCATAGATTTATGAAAAGTAACAGTGATCTTTCTTTGGGTACAATAATCTTCCCTACTAATAAGTACTTAAATTAAACAAATAAATAAAATACTATATCTAATTGTGATCTTGACTGTGAATTGAGGTCAATGTTGTGCCTTGCATAGTTTTCATTAGGTACAATTTACAATTCATGATTACATTACAATGTGATTAAAATACTGCAGATGAATTAGAGCCGTAATTTTAAAACGATCAGTTTGGGCATGTTTGGCCTAGTTGATGAAAGCCCTAGCTGTCTATTCAGCTGATGGTCCTGATGGGTCAGATGTATGATGCCTACTTACGATCGTGTTCAAACTGATCAACCATCGGGGCCAAGTTGAATCGGCTTGTCGGAGCTTAAGATTCTTCGTGTAGCTAGGGAAGAAGTGGCATGAAAGGGCCATTTGCATTATTTTGGTAGCTTTTATTATTTTAAGCGAAATTTACCGTCACTACAAACCTTTGACTCATACAAAAAACGATCTGAAACTACCGCAATAACGCAAGTGCATGTTTCAAAACCTAGATGCCACTTTAACTTAAAAAGACATACAAAGAATATTACAGTTGTCTAGTTCCGATTGTATGCATGCAATTTATTTATTGATTTCAATCAAGTTGCCTTAGACCTTAATGGCAAGGTTGAATCCTTTCCACATATGGCATATCGCACTGTACCTAAACTAGTTTTCTTCTTTTATAAATACTGAATCCTTCAATAAATGTCTTAGATCAGGTTTGAAACCACATAGGACACTACGTATTAAATGAAAGATGGGGTTAATATTGATGAAGTTAATTTTACTCGCGGTGTGTGCTGTAAGTGTCAGCGGGAGGCGCTTGCCGACTGGCCGAAACGATACCACGGAAACTGGTGATCATCAAAATAACCCGTTATGTAAGTGAAAACAACAATATTACACATATTAATAAATAAATAAATCAATCCGTTTATTTAAAGACAACATGGGTCCAAAACATAACAATATTTACAATGTAAAAAACATAATTAAAAATAAATTAATTAAAAACAAAACAGCAATTTAAAAAATATTTGGATGATACTGATATTTACAAAACATTAAATTATAAACTATAAAATTTTGTGTAAAAATAATATGTAAGTTGCTAAAAAAATAAAATTCATTGTAAAATCATTAACTTACAAAATTAAAATATAAGTAAGTTAAAAATAATAAAAAAAGAGCAATTTCAAAATATATAATCAAACCAATACATTAAAAATAAGTCAGTAATAAAATCTAGATTAAAATCTAGGGGCACGGCAGTGCCCCCGCCAAGACGACCAAAGCGAAGCGCAAGGGCGCTACCTTTTCTCGTAGCGCTTCGTCGTTTTTTTGAACCAAGTTATGAGCTTGAGTTTGGATTATACCAGATAAACAAAATTTTCGAGATATGATGTCATTAGGGGACTTATTAAGCATAATTTTTTTTAGTTACATAGCTCTTATACTTTAGATTTAATTCATATCTAAAAAAACCGATATCGTCATACTTACTGATGATCATCAAAACCTTTAGGGTACTTCCTGAAATCCTAAGAAGTTGAAATTTGGTATGTAAGGTAGTCTTAGTACACAAACAACAGAAAAATTCAAAAACTTGAAATTTTTAGCCCCTGTTAATAACCGCTAAAATGGATTTAGTTGAAATTTGGTATGTAGATAGTTTTTGTTATGGGGAAGGATATAGAATAGTTTTCAACCCCAAAATTACCCCGTAAGGGGGTGGAAAAGAGCGTTAGCGGGAAAAGGGGGTTGAACTTTGTATGGGGAATCAGTAAAAAGCAGATCGTGTACAAGATACCTCCAGATACGTATTTCAGAATCTTTTATAGTAAATTACCCCTTTAAATTAGGGGATGGAAGATTGTCATAAGCAACTTACAAAAATAAGTGAAATCCCACCAAAAAAATTTTCATGTAAAATGTTGCCAAGCCGAAACCATAAGGCTCTCACGGTAAAAAAGTTATCAGATCTCTTGTAGAGCCAAGCTTCTAACTCTACAAGCCCTAACTTCACAAACTCTACACCTTAGTCAAATTATGTGGTTTGGCCGTTTCGTTACTACAAGAAATATTGTATAATAACAAATAATGAACAGTGAATAAATTTTTCACCTTACGTCCATGTGACAGTAGCGAAACGACCAAGCCAGGTAATTTGACTAAGGTGTAGAGTTTGTGAAGTTAGTATGTAGAGTTAGAAGCTTGGCTCTACAAGAGTATCAGATCTTTTTGACCGTGAGAGCCCTATGGTTTCGTCTTAGCAACATTTTACATGAAATTGGTTTTGGTGGGATATACATTTTCTTTAAATCTAATAATTATTCATTCCTTACACACAATTGCGAGTTGGACTCGCCCACGGAGGGTTCCGTACTTTTTAGTATTTGTTGTTATAGCGGCAACTGAAATACATCATCCGTGAAAATTTCAACTGTCTAGCTATCACGGTTCATGAGATACGATGAGAGAAAAAAATGTATCTAGTAAATATAATATAATAACCGTCACTAAACTTTTTCGTATTCGATTTCGTAGCGTTGTATTTGTTTGGGGTAACTTTTAATTTTATGTAATTTAGCCCTAGGTAGGTAACTCATTTTCAAATATTGATGCTCTCCTAACCGATTTCGCCCACAGCGACTGTGTGCTCTGGAGTAGGCAATTTTTAATTCGCGTTATTAGCGTATAGCTGGTCCGCTCTCTGGTGCGCCCTTAGGTGGCTCACGTACCCAAATATAGAATCAACGTCACCCGTTTTTAAGCCAAATTAACAGTTGATGCTACTTAATATGATATCCCGTAATCCACTTTTTCAGATTTTTTTGTTATCTAATATTTGACGCACTCCGAGGACGCACAGAAAGTATTAAGGATGACTCACGTTAGACCGGGCCGTGTCCGGGCCGGAGCTTCCGGCGCTTTGTTTTCTACGGAAAGCACCACGTGATCACCTGTTATGTCATAGAAAAGTAAGCGCCGGAAGCTCCGGCCCGGACACGGCCCGGTCTAACGTAAGTCATCCTTTAACCTCTCGAGTCCCCATTGTCAATGTCAAACACCTTTAAGTCCAAGGGGTTTTGTCTTGTCAGTATTTTGTATGAAATTGTCTGTGTGATATTGCGTTCGTGAGACTTGTAAGGTAACTTTCTGCCGACGCGAGATGATTTCTGCTGACGTCCAGGGACTCCAAGGATTAATTATACCAAAATACAAAGTATGTTCTATTTTGTTAGCGGAGTGTCACTACAGTGACCCGGCGGTGAGCAAGTGCATCGAGCGCGTGGCGACTGCGGCGCGCACGCGCAGCGTGCTGGCTCGCGGCGCGCCCGCGCTGGGCGTGCAGCCGCTCGAGCCGCTGCGCGTGCCCAGCATCCGCCTGCGCCAGCACAACGTGCCCGCGCGCAGCTTCAAGTACGACGCCTGGCTCGCCGACGTCACGCTTCACGGACTCACCGACTACTCCTTCAACCGATTAGAGTAAGTGCCCTGAAAACCCTAATCTACTTAACTACATGTATGTTATCGTGTTTCTTCAATACAATTAGGAAAAAGAGATTTAAGTATCTCTAACACTGCCAATATAGTTAACTACCACCCTCAATCTACTCGTAATTCCTATTTCCTATCAGTACCTACAGGTGTCAAACATCCTGTTGACCCCGAGGATGTTTACCTTGTTAGAAGTTAGAATAGGTACCTAATATCTCAAGTAGGAACCTACATACGTTTTTGACAGAAATGTAAGCTAAAGCAAAAATTATCACATATATAGTTAATTTATTTAGAATAGTAGGCAATAATAAATCGTCATATGATATTAATTGTTTTGAATTGCGAATCCGAACTGCCTTTGCGAAATTTGATATAGATATTATTCTTTGCTGTAATTTTGCACCCTAGCTATTAAGTAGTAGTAGATAGTAGTGGTGATTTAGCAAACGCAGAATCCGGTATGTCGTCATCGTTTACAGTAAGCCCAAAATATTAAGTAAGAGGGTCGATGTTGACACGCCGGAGCCGGAGCCCGCAGTGCAGTTATGCTTCTCTTTCGCAGTGTTTACCCGGAAGAACTGAAGGTCAACACGAACATCAGCTTGCCGCTTCTGGCCATGTTCAGCGAGTATGTGATACTCGGGGAATTCCAAATGCTTCCCGTTGAATCTACTGGGAAGATGTCTGTCAATTTCAGTGAGTATTCCGAATCAAGCGAATTATATAGTTTGTAATCTCTGTAAAATATTCATAAGACCTGTGACTTTCCTAATACCTCTGCCAGTACTTATTCTGTAGGTAAGTATTAAGGATGACTCACGTTAGACCGGGCCGGGTCCGGGCCGGAGGGTACGGTTTAGGTTTTCTAATAAAAACATCACGTGATCACCAGTCATCCGTCATAGAAAAGTAAGCGCCGGAAGCTCCGGCCCGGACCCGGCCCGGTTTAACGTGAATCATCATCATTTATACGATAAGCGCGATGTTAGGTCAGCGCTAATCCAGTAAAGTACATATTTTACAAAGCCAGCTATATTCGCGGCATCGGAGTGAGTTAACCATAAAGATTTGTGGTGATTTGTTGATTTGATTCAGGAAATAAATGAATCTTTTTAAACATGCCCGCTAATATTGTACATAAATGATAAACTATTAAGATAAAAGTTGGTATGGAGATGGTTTAAATGAGTCCCGGGAAAGGTTAGTTTTCATCACGGAAATTAAGATTCTACTATATTAAGTAAGTATTTAATATTTTTTTAAATAATAATTTTTCCTCCTGTTGATGAGCAGCTCAGTGCACGGCGTCGATCGAGGCGGTGGGCGCGCGTGCGCACAAGCGGCTGGTGGTGCGCGACGCCGCCGTGCGCCTGCGCTGCGCGGGCCCGCTGCAAGCCGACCTCATGGACACGCACTCCTCCACCGGCGAGATGGGTAACAAAGACTTCACTGTACCTACACTGTGTGTAATATAAATAGTTACTAAAGTAATCGTATCTACACAACCCACAGAATGTCTGCATTTCAAATATATAATTAACCACGAATCAATTATTTCGTTACATCCAAAGAGGGTATAATAAGATAGAGCGGTACTGTCATAGTAAATTTTGTAACCACTGTAAATTCACTGCCATCTATCGACATACTTTAAAACTAAAAATGAAGATTTATAAAAATACGTTAAAATGTATTTAAATATGGATAAATGATTTTTTTATTTGCAATAATTATTTTTATGATTTTGACCCATGTTATTTTACTGATATGCGTTAAAATTATAAATAACAAACGAAACCGTCAACGCCCTCTATACGAGAGTAGGCCAAAGCTAGTGGCGCCATCTGATCAAGAATCAAATTTTCGTGATTTTCGACGCACGTTTTTTCCTTAGACTGTATCCATCTAGAGTTATCTTTGGATACATCGGAGATAGTAAAAATCAAATGTATCTTTTTTTCTAGATTTAATAAGTTAGTGCAATAATGACAATTTCTATCAGAAATGAAACAAAAGTTCTGCATAAGTACCTATTCTAAATATGTTTACCATCTATGTCGAATCAAGCACTAAATATAAATGTATGTACCTTACCTATATACATTAATTCCATTTTGTATACGATACTTATATAAGATAAGTAGATAGATGATAGTCATGGTTCTACATAAATAAGTAATGCACACTAAATGTTACAGCTAATTTCCATGAAACAAGAAAATACGAGTATCGATTATAATTTATACCTACCTACCCACGAGTGCAATCAAAATTAATAATTTGTCACGCTATGCATCCATTATGCAACCTCAACCTACAACTCAAAACAGTTTAATACCAAGTACTAATTTAGTGGAGATTTACATTGATGCGCACGTATCACGTTGTTGTTTTCAGAAATGATAACGGAGCACATAGCGCGCATGCACGCCGGCGATATCGCGAGCGAGGTGCAGCCCGCGCTGGAGACTGCGCTGGCCATGGTGCTGGAGGACGTGGCCAACAAGTTCCTCAAGCACCTCCCTGCCGACTCCGTCTTCCCCAACTAGCGCTATTCATTTACACTTGTACTGCCTCATTGACACCGTGCTACAGCTTTCAGCATTTTGTTTAAATAATTGTTAGGTGTGAGCTCTGTGGCCGTTCGCAATCTATTACGCCGGACAGGATAGCCACCTACTAAGTGAACCGGAACGATACGCGCCATGGCGGGCTGTACTTACATGTAGGTATTGCGTAGGTACCTACCTGCCTATGTGTGATGTGTGTAGGTATAATGAAAAAATATTTTGCTTCACAAAACAAATAACAAACAAACAATTTTAAAGCTGGATAAAGTCAAAGTTGCAAATTTATTTATGTAGGCCGAATAATATACATTACAATAAACAATTTTTAAGAAAAAAAACCGACTTCAATGGGGAATGCCGTTGAAAGGTTACTTATTGTTGATGGTGCACTTAGATTCCAGACAATGAAATAAAAAAGACAGCATCTTTTGCCTAATTATGTAGAAAAGGAGGTACCCTGTAAGGGTCGCATTTCTAAGCTAACCTAACCCAAGTTCTGATAGCATTTCATTTCTGTAAGGGTCACAGTTCTAACCTAACCTAACCCACTTTTCTGATAGCAGTTCGGTTCTGTGAGGATCGCAGTTCAAAGCCACCCACCCACCTAATCCAGTTTTCTAGTAGCATTTCCGGGTCCGGGTCTGGATTCGGATAAGGGTCCGGGTCTTAGTCCGGGTCCAGGTTCAGGTTCAAGACCATGTCCAGATCCGAGTCCGGTTCCATGTCCGGCTGTCCGGGTCCAAGTTTGGGTCCGAGATCGATCTGGGTCCGAGTCCGAGTCGGGGTCCGGGTTCAAGTCCGGGTGGGAGTTCGGTTCGGGTCCGGGATCGAGTTGGGGTCCATGTCCGGACCCAGGTCCGAGACCGGGTCTAAGTTTGGGTCTGGGTCCATAACGAAGAAAATAAATCGCCAAACGTGAACTATGTATCGTTAAACAGTTCCATTCTGATCATCATCAGCAGTTCCACTTCATCAAATGTCACTTTTGTCACAATGTCACACACTTAAATGTAAATGCTGGATTTGTAGATGAAAATACAAAAATTACTATATGTATGCCTTTGACATTTGAGGAGTTCCCTCGGTTCCTCATTGATCCCATCATCAGAACTCGAGCTTGACAAAAATGCGTCGCGAAAACCTAACTTGCTTAATGCTTAACAAACATAACGAAGAGGACAAATCGCCAAACGTGAACTATGCGTCATTGAAGAGTTCCGTTCTGATCATCATCAGCAGTTCCACTTCATCGAATGTCACTTTTTTAAATGTAAATGCTTGATTTGTTGATGAAAATACTAAAATCACTATATGTATGACTTAAACATTTGAGGAGTTCCCTCGATTCCTCGTGGTTCCCATCATCAGAACTGCATTTTGACAAAAACGGGACCAATCTGTATGTATATACTTAAAAACAAAAAAAGAATTTTCAAAATAGGTCCAGAAATGACGGAGTTATGGAGTAACAAACATAAAAAAAACATACAACCGAATTGAGAACCTCCTCCTTTTGAAATCTTGAAGTCGGTTAAAAAAGTTAGTGCATTTTTTTGTATTCTGGAAGTTTTTGCTGAGACATTTGGATGACAGAGTTTTCTTTCTAGAAAAGGAAAAATAGCAATCATACAAATGTATGTGTTATTTTAACAATGAATCCCTTAACATCCGTATAGGTATACCTAGTACATATCAAATTAGTGAGGAGGTATTATTGAACTTTCGATTAAACATACGCAATTTTTAACCGACTTCAATTTTATAGAAGGAGGAGGTTCTGTATTCGGTTTGGTGTTTTTTTTACTTTTTTTTGCTTCCCTTTGTGTTTAACATGAGAGTGGTAACTTGTCCTTCCGATGTCGCTCTTCTCCAGGATGACATTGACAGACTTAATAAATGGTGTTCAGAAAATGGTATGTCTCTCAATGCCAAAAAATGCTCCTCTATTAGTTTTACACGAAGATCAATTCAGTTTCTTCATCCTATCATATTGCTGGCGAATGTCTTCCTAAAGTGCACACTATACGCGATCTAGGAATTATCTTCGACACAAAACTAACATTAGTTCCTCACATCGATGCAATAGGAAAAAAGGCTTCAAGTATGTTAGGATTTGTCATAAGAAACGGAAAGGTATTTCGTAGGATACAAACCAAAAAACTCCTCTATTATAGTCTAGTACGCAGTCACCTAGAGTATGGTAGTATCGTCTGGCGACCACATTATGCAACTCATTGTCTTCGGATTGAAAGATTGCAAAACGGATTTATGTGGCACTTGGCTCGATCGGTAGGTCTTGCGAAAAGATCTTTCTCTTATAAGGATAGGTTAAAACGTTTTAAAATGTTATCTATTGAGAGTCGTAGAGATCTACTCGATTTCAAATTTCTCACTAAGCTTATAAGAAATAGTATAGATTGTCCACAACTCCTGAGTAGCTTTCGTTTCTCCAAAGAGGATATAATATTAAAGAACGGTACTGTCATAATAAATTTTGTAACCACAGTAAAT
This sequence comes from Cydia strobilella, assembly GCF_947568885.1. Classification (NCBI taxonomy): domain Eukaryota; kingdom Metazoa; phylum Arthropoda; class Insecta; order Lepidoptera; family Tortricidae; genus Cydia; species Cydia strobilella. The sequence goes on along the minus strand of NC_086068.1, from coordinate 37,628,503 downwards.
TCACTGCCATCTATCGACACCCTTTGAAATTAAAAATGAAGATTTATAAAAATACGATAAAATGTATATAAATATGGATAAATGATTTTTTTATTTGCATTAATTATTTTTATTATTTTGACCCATGTTCTTTCACTGATATGCGTTAAAATTGTTAAATAACAAACGAAACCGTCAACGCCCTCTATACGAGAGTAGGCCAAAGGTAGTAGCGACGTCTGATCGAGAATCAAATTTTCGTGATTTTCGAGGCACGTTTTTTCCTTAGACTGTATCCATCTATTACGGAGTTATATCTATCTTTGGTTTATCAGTGCCTAGAAAAACACGTTTTGCTATCAAGCCACTGTCTCGCCCCCAGCGACTAACTGTTTTAGGGTCAAACTCCCCGGTACCACGCTTGAGCATTTTAATAAATAAATATAGTGACAAGTTCGATATTCACTTTGACTCTTTGTCCAAAATTAGAAATGTATTCACTAGTAAGTAGTTAGTATATTTAGTTCTAATTCCATATTTAGTTATATACTTAACCAGTCGACATCATGGTTGCGCTTTGCTCCTTATTCTACAATAATAAGGTGTTCAAATGTGTCGGCTTTGTTGTTGACTTTGCTTTTTTAATTACTCGCATGTGGTGTTTACCAGTCATTAGTTATACATTAAGCATGTTATTAATGTTTGTATACCTATAGATGTAAGCCTCAATGTTTCTGTTGGTGAACCTTGAAATAAAATAAAAATAAAAACATTATTTATTACTTGTAGTATGTAGGTACCTATTTATTCATACACAATGTGCACTATATACATTTTAATGTTGATCTATGAATTTAACATTTGAATAAAATGTGATAATTATACGATAACAGTGGTATTATTTTTAATGTGAAGATATCCAATGTTAATGGCAGATAGGTCGTTATTAGTTTAATAAATTGTAAGCTAAATCTGCCCCCGACTGACGTGACAAAATATTTGAGTGCCAAAATAACTGTCATATTTTCCAACCGTGGCACTTGCGCAAATGTTCACTGAAATAGTGAGCAGATTTCACTTGGCAGGAGTACGATACCGCATGACAGTGGTTATTACACTACACTACACTTCACACTGTGTAGTGTAGTGTAGTGTAGGTACCTATGTATGATCTAACTAAAGCGACATAACATACATGCCAGCGCTGTGTACAGTAGCCATCAGATGTGTAGGAGCGGTCAAGGTATTCACAAATATCTCAACACGCCTCTATTGTGAAGGCGTTACATCTACATATAGTTTAGTCGACGAGTAAAATTTAGTCGAAGAGCTGCTCCTAAAAATACGTATGATATTGATAGGTACCTCACTGGATATAGTGGATATCCTTTACATGATCACGTCATAAAAGTAAAAAAATACCTTGTTTATAATATTTTTATAAAGTTAACAAAAAAAAACATTTAAAAAAACTAAGTATTTTTTATTAAGTATGATCTTGTTAAGTATGTACTTTAACGCCAATTATTTAAAAAAAATGTTTACAATGTAAGAAAGTTCGCGAAATTTTTGTTAATTAATAATTGCTTAGGTTGACTTAAGAAAATTTTATTTTAAGATAAATTAGCGTTATATCAGTTTTAGTCAATGTACTTAGTTACAGTTCCTAAACTTAAGGCCGTTCCATCGATTTGCCGCTATCACTGTCACATTTCGCAAGAATGAACGGGAAAGACCATGCGCGCCAAGTGTCAATTTTGATCGAATTTTGTCGATTTTTATTTATTTTAAAAACGTTGCCTTACAATATCGAAATTCGTAAGCGGTCAAATTACTATTTAGGTTAAGATTGTTTTTTCTTTTTTTTTTATAGTGTCACATAATCAATAACCGATTAAAGTTGGATTAAAAGTCCTAGTTAGAGTTTACTTTGGGAATTAATTGTATCGAGCGAAGGGTCATAAGTCGTGTATCGGAAGCTTATAAATTAAAGATAATTTAATCAAGAACTACATATATTTTTTCACGTCTACGAATATCAACGTCTCTTAGAAAAATATGATCATATAAGGAGATTTTTCGCCTTCTAGCTCAGGGAACCGCCTTAAGATTTTTTTATTTCGACTTTCCTCCTCTTTGTTGTTTTGTTTTAATTTCTTAAATGGCCAAAAACTAAATATCTACCACATTTTTGCCATTTTTTTTATAACGCAATTTATTATGTGCTAATAAACTCTTCGAATATATTGTCCTAGACATCATTCCGAATAAAATGAGGTATCACACATATTTTTAGGAGCAATACCGATCTTTATTTTTCGCCGTTTTAATATACTAGACGACTAGACTAAGAGTGCGTGTTCATATATTTTTGATCACCTAGGACGCTCCGATATACCGGACGTTTTCTTTGGAAAGGAACTAGCAGACCCACGGAGGACACGAGCCCGCATACTGCGCGGTTCGATAGGTCACGGTACAGCTTTGATTGGCCGAACGTTTTCTTTGGAAAGGAACTAGCAAATTGTCATCGTCTACGGAGCTTGAATATTTTTTAACGTTATGGAATCGGTTCCCGTTTAATAACCCTATAATTGTTCATTGTTATTTTTTGTGCCATATTCCTTTTAATTCTGTAAAGCCGCTGTTATCCGTATTCCGCATTTCTTTACGGCATTTTCAAAATTTTAATTGCACCTAATTGTCAGGCGAAACTAATATTCGGCATTAAATTTAGATTTCTTACCACTCACATCTCATTAATCCATTTTTCCTTCACAGCTAAATTTTCAGCCGAGTTCCTGTTTTATACCTATTGCTTTTACCTTCTGTAAAATTGTGTTCCTGTTTATACCTATTGCTTTTACCTTTATGCGGAAGACAGATATCCACAACCATCCGTTTAATTATTCTCTTGAAAAAGTGTTTTTATAAATTTTAATGAAAATTGTCGTCATTATATACACCGTGTTAAAATGTGACCCTAAGTGCTAAATTACCTATACACGTGTAACGCAGAAGAAGTTGTTTTACTGCAGTATGTTATGGGACAAGGTAAAATTACAAACATTGCAATTCAAAAGAGTCAGAAAAGCGTTGCCATTTTATCTGTTTGGTTCAACTGACAGGATCAAACTCTAGCAGGGTTCAGTAGTCCGAAGCATCATGCAAGAGTGAATCAAAATGAGATGTTTTTAGCGCAGCCAATACGACGTAACGTAACGGGGGGTGACGTAACCGTGCCGGTGCCGGCGCGCGGCGCGGTCGTGGCACACTTCTGCAACACGGGGTAAACAAATAGAGCGAGTGTAGGTAGTGTTGCATGGACAGTTGGACAAGGGCCCTCTGACGTGACGCCACAGCACAGCCACACCATCGAGGGCCAAACTTACATCGCTCCCCTGAACATCCAACTACCTCAACCTTATTCACTCGACCAGCTATTATTTATCTATTCCATTGGGGGTCCATCATTCAGAGTCATGGTCAGCAACGATCGAAAAATAATAGGTATAATTTACCATATTTAATGCCACGATCACGTTTTGGAAGGGGACATTAAAGATGAAGATAGTTTATTATATTTCAGCGCTGCATCCTCGACATTTATATATTTCACTACTCAGCGGCACACCGGCTCTAACCCTACACCTCTGCCTCGTTTAAATCCTAAATTTAAATCCTCCCTCAATTGGAGGAGGGTATCCCAATATGGGACCAGCAACGAACTCGGCGGGACACATCTTTTCAAAACATTACATCTTATAATTAACATGATTTACGAGTAAATAAGAAAAAATACAATTTAAATTACTATAGAATTCATACAGTAGATACTTTTCTTTATAGAAATTTTATTTGAAAATATATCTTTCAGAAAACATTACAATTCTTACAAAAGGAAAAGAAAATAAAATAAATAAAAGAAATGAGTGTATTAATTAAATATTATATAAATCGAACTGATTGTTATGAAATACCTACATAAAATAGTTGAGTCACCTATAACTCTAATACACATAATACAATTATTTTAATTGCTACTTGCTTTTATTACAGTTTCTGGTTTGGACCATGCATGATTGTCTGTCAAGTAGCCCTCGACTGTAATAAGCCTTCAACATCAATGACTTTTTTAAGTAATTCTTTAAAGCTGGAAAGGGTAATCTTAAAGCATCGTCAGGTAACTTGTTATAAACATGAAACTAAACTTGCAAGTGTGCTAAAATATTTAATATCGGTAACCTGGTCAAAACAATGGCGTAATATCAATTATTTTAATTTAAAGAAGTTAATCTCTTTTATTACAGAAAATAAAACGTGATGAGTTTATCATTTCATAAGATCTAATGATAGTGTTTCCATAACTATTACTAAATTGCAACTTATTTTAAGATAAATATCATGATTTATCATCACGTTTCCTTTATTATTTATTAGCTTGAGCGAAGAAGTCCTTCCATTAAACACAGTATTTTTATTAAAATGTGGAATATAATATGGCTCTTTAGTGGAGTCAGTTCAGTGTTTGCAGCAATAGACAAAGACTTCGTCAACTGTAATGTACAATTTAATTAGTTATAGTTATAGGTACAATTGCTTAGCGTGAAGTTGAACCGTCGTCATGACAAGTAACGCATGTGTGTTTCAGTCGGCGGGTTCGTGTGCCCTCGCGAGGAAAAGGCGCTCGGCCGCTGTCTGCGTGATGCTCTCAACGCCTACATCCCAAAATTAGCTACAGGTAACAAGTACCTACAAACTTCGATTTAAATCAAGTATGGTTTTAATCCTGTAATTTCATAGGCACCTCGTTCGCAACGACCCTCGCCCCACATGATTTACCCTGTCTTGTGCCTACAAGGTGTAACAAAAATACTGGGGATCCGGGATACTGGGGTGTTCTGATTAGTAAAAAGTAGAAGTAAAGTTCTGGCCTTTGCATGGAAGGTTGGCCGACAAGGATGACCTGCCCCAAAGAAAAAAAAATGCGTCAAATTAAAAATTATTCTACTTTTTTCTTATCAGAACATGATACCAAATATGCCCTTAAACGGATCCCCACTATTTTAGTTACATGTTGTAATGAGCCGGTGTATTGGCGCAGGAGTACCGGAGTACGGCGTGCCGGCATGCGAGCCGCTGGTGGTAGGCGCGCTATCCGTGCAACAGGCGGCGGGCCCGCTCGCCGTCACCTCCTCCTACACTGATGTCACCGTGCGCGGCCCGTCCACCATGCGCGTCAAGGACGTCCAGTATGTAACACTTCTAACTTCGACTGTTGCCTTACTTAACTTGTCTTGCATTAAGGCATCTGTGTCATCTCGCTTCGAATTTGCTTTGCATATATGCATTACCTAGGTACAACTTTTATTACATTATATTTCCGAAAGAAAGCTGCCGTGTGTCTGGCGCAAGAATTACTTGCTCGAGTGTAGCAACTATAATAATAGAGCTTAGTGAGAAATCGCTAATTTAAATAGTATTGATTGATTAACAACATGGCGTATTATTTTATTGCGGGAGTAGGATAGCGGACGATCATGCATTTCTCCACGCAAACCTAGTTCTCCCTGGGTATTGACATTATGCAAACTATTTTCATAACGTTATTCTGTTATCACCATATACATAAATGCTTTTCGGACGTTTTTTTAGGTAAATGTTTTTTAAACTTCTGTAACTGTCTTAAAATATCTAGTTCCGACTTCTGACTCTTATCGACTATCGTAAATGGAAATTAATGATATGTTTAATGGTTGGATCTTGAAAAAGAAAATAGCGGCCTCCGCAACGCCTAAACCTGGCAATGTTTTGGCTTCACTTATATTGTACAGGTAACTCTCCAGTTAAGTCTTTATAGGTGTCCATTACCCGTACCAGATTACCCGATTACAGCGCAAATGCGCGTGCAGCACGTGCAGCGCGTGCGCATCGTGTGAGCAGCGCATTCGGGCAATCTGGACGCACCTTAGATAGAGGATTGGTAACCGTAGCACAATTATAGGTAGGTAGGAACAAAATACTCACACTCGCTGATTGATGTGATACGAAATATACGATTGCATAGGTATAGTAATAGCTATTTATGCAACAAATGCGGAAATCATCTTTACGCACGTGTATCATACAATGTTTTACTATGCATTGTGCGATTACTCGCACAATGCATAGTAACACATTGTTAAAAAAACATATCTTGGCAAATACATTTAATTATTAAAAAATTGAAAACAAAAAGCACTAGTGCGGAAAAGTGCTCTTTTCCGCACTAGTGCGAGAAAGTAGCACCATATGTACTGTAAAAAAAAATTGAAAACAAAAAGCACTAGTGCGGAAAAGTAGTACTTTCCGCATGATATGGCTCCGTAGGAAACGCACTTTTCGAGCACATACATTGTAAAGTTACTTATCAATATTATTATCCCTATATAGCCACGACAAATTAAGCCGAATATGGGCAATCTTAATTTAATTGTCACAATTAAATTAAGTATTATAAAAATAATAAATTCAAATAAACAATTATTAATAATGTCACTGTAAATTGAAATGTTTAAATTAAATATTTATTTGTTTGTTGCATGTTAATGAAAAAAATGTTACTCTGCATGTACAAAAATGAGAAAAATAAAAGGCTTATTTAATTTAATTTTATTAAATTTAATGGGCGCTCAGAAGAAATAATTTGTGTAGTCGTGTTGGTACAATTATACCGCGTGTTGTCCAGGTGAACATACTAAAAGTCCCCCCCCCTCCCTGTAACTTCTAAAATAAGAGAATGATAAAACAAAAAAAAATATATGATGTACATTACCATGCAAACTTCCACCGAAAATTGGTTTGAACGAGATCTAGTAAGTAGTTTTTTTTTTAAAGTCATAAATCGTCAACCGCAATTTACCTTTCATTCAATCAACTCGAATATAAAAATAAAAAGTATGGAACCCTCGGTGCGCAAGTCCGACTCGCACTTGGCGGGTTTTTTTTTTCTTTCAGAGCGACTATTTCCGAAAATATTACGTTTACCAAAAAATGATTCTTGAAGAACAATATTCGTTTCAAAAGACCTATCCAACGACACCCCACGCTATAGTTGAAGAAAAAAAAACGTTCCCACTTTTCGACCAGGGTCTAAACTTGAACTTGTGTCCAAAAAATCGTGACAGTAAAGCTTATTAAAGACTCAAGGAAAACTATAGCAAACCACCGGTCAAGCCATTATTGAGTTTTTGCAAAAAGTATATTTTGACGGGCGGGTAACTACGGGCATGGCCCGACATGCTCTTGGCCGGTTTTTATTAAATTATGATCAGCAGGTTATTAAACTTTATTCTTAACAAAAAATTTGAGATGGAAATAAAATCGTCTATTTTTTATTTCCTTGTTAACTTAAACACCCTGTAACTCCTAAAGTATTGATCGTAGAGTAAAAATAAATACTACCTTGAGAAAATTTTATGTAAAAACTTTTATCCGAAGTAATTATAATGCTATTCGTACAGATTTTCGAGATATGACCAAAAATCTGGAAAAGGGTACCTTCAAACCCCTCCCCCCTACACCCTCAGCACACCCCCCGCCCCCCAGGACTTCTATGTTCATATGGACACCACAAGTGTACTGATTTACAAAACTACACGAATTATTTCTCCTGATTTTATTAATTTTAATTGTTAGTTACACTTGTTAGTTGTTTGCTAAAGGACCTGTTTTGTTTTCATTTTAGAGTAGACTCCAAACAACATAAAATAGTGTCAGAGTTGTACATCCCCGAGCTGAGGGTGAAGGGCAACTACAAGCTGTGGGGGCAGCTGCTGATGCTGCCTATCGAAGGAGAGGGACAATTCTCCGGGAAGTACGGTAAGCACTGTTCGATACCGTTTTGTTGTAAAGAACCGGCCAAGTGCGAGTCGGACTCGCGCACGAAGGGTTCCGCACCATTACGCAAAAAACGACAAATAAAATCACGTTGTATGGGAGCCCCCCTAAAATATTTATTTTATTCTGTTTTTAGTATTTGTTATTATAGCGGCAACACAAATACATCATCTGTGAACATTTCAACTGTCTAGCAATCAGGGTTCATGAGATACAGCCTGGTGACATACGGACGGACGGACAGACAGACAAACAGACAGACAGGCAGACACACAGACAGACAGACGGACAGACAGACAAATAGACAGCGAAATCTTAGTAATAGGGTCCCGTTTTTACCCTTTGGGTACGGAACCCTAAAAAAAGACACTTTATGTGAAAATCCGACAAGTCTCTTAATAAAAATCCGCGATTCACACTTTACATGCAACAAATGTATCAAGCACACATACACACACACACACACACACACACACACGTTATGCAAGCCATATCTAGTTTGTATTTTTTTTATACCACGACGGTGGCAAACAAGCATACGGCCCGCCTGATGGTAAGCAGTCACCGTAGCCTATGGACGCCTGCAACACCAGAGATATTACATGCGCGTTGCCGACCCTTTAAAAACCTGTACACTCCTTTTTTGAAGAACCCCATACTGTAGCCCCTCGGGAAAACCTCGGCAGGGAGCTCATTCCACACCCGAAGCGTCCGCGGGAGGAAATTCCTCTTAAACAGCACAGTACGCGACCATTTAGGTGCTAGAGTGTGAGGATGAACGCCCTGCCGATGGCGAGCGGTGCGGTGATAGAAAGCGGCCGTTGGCATCATGTCAAACAATTCTTCAGAGCACAGCCCATTGTACAAGCGGTAGAACACACACAAGGAGGCAAAGTCTCTCCTTAGACTAAAAGGTTCAATACCGCTTGTGAGTTTGGGATCGTCGACAATTTAGTAGGAGATACGTTATATATGGTCGACCTTCACCCATACGTCTGACGGATGAAACTTATATTTTATGAAAGAAAATATGTTTCTAAACATAAATAAATAGGGTTGCCTAAAGAAATATGGTCAAGGCTATTTTTAATAAATTTTTGAAAATATTTTTTTTTCATCAAATTTCACCGATTTGTCTGACGAACGAAATAAGTTCAAATGGAAAGTATACAACTTGTACAACATGAATAAATTAGGTTGCCTATGTTTTTCCGGTCACTATTATGAGGTTGCCGTGTTTAAACGGGTGAGTTAAAATCGATAATTGCACCCATCTGTCTGACGCTTGAATTATATATCAAAATAATGGTAATTTTATTGTGAATACAATGGTATAGGGTTGCCTGCAAAAATCCGGTCACAAATAAGGTTTGCCAGGCTTTTAAAGAAAATAAGAAGGAAAGACTTTTAGCTATAACTCAAAAACGGCTTAACTGATCAAGATTGTTTTAACTATTTTCGAATGTGTTTATTAATCACTATTTTTGTGATTTATTTCACAATTTTTGAATGCATGGTTCAAAAGTTAGAAGGAAAAACCCTTTTTTTCTTTCTAAATAATTATTTCCGAAATGATTCACTTTATCAACAATTAATTTCAGAAAACCCCTATTCATTTTAAAATACCTATCCAACGACATCCCACACCATAGGGAATATTTTAGGAGACAATCGCTTCGAAAGAAACAAAATGTGTGTAACAATTTTTTTTTATCGTTTCAACCCTACAGTGCTGGATATTGTTGGATAGGTCTTTTAAAATGAATAGGGATTTTAGAAAAACATTTTTTGATAAACTGAATATTTTCGGAAATAATCGCTTTGAAAGAAACAAAATGTGTGTGATTTTTTTTATTATTTCAACCCTACAGTGTGGGGTGTCGTTAGATAGGTCTTTCAAAATAAATAGGGGTCTTTAAACAACATTTTTTGATAAAGTGAATCATTTCGGAAATAATTATTTAGTAAGGAAAAAAAGGGTTTTTCCTTCTAACTTTTGAACCATCCATCCAAAAATTATGAAAAAAATCACAAAAATAGTGATTAATAAACAAATTTAAAAATAGTTAAAACAATCGTGATCAGTTAAGCCATTTTTGAGTTATCACTAATAGTCTTTCCTTCTTATTTTCTTTAAAAGCCTGGCAACCCTTATTTGTGACCGGATTTTTGCAGGCAACCCTATACCATTGTATTCGCAATAAAATTACCATTATTTTGATATATAATTCAAGCGTCAGACAGATGGGTGCAATTATCGATTTTAACTCACCCGTTTAAACACGGCAACCTCATAATAGTGACCGGAAAACATAGGCAACCTAATTTATTCATGTTGTACAAGTTGTATACTTTCCATTGGAACTTATTTCGTTCGTCAGACAAATCGGTGAAATTTGAAGAAGAAAAAAATATTTTCAAAATTTTATTCAAAATAGCCTTGACCATATTTCTTTAGGCAACCCTATTTATTTATGTTCAGAAACATATTTTCTTTCATAAAATGTAAGTTTCATCCGTCAGACGTGTGGGTGAAGGTCGACCATATATGCCGTATCTTAGACTAATTCGTACAGCGCGCTTTGGACTGAGTCGAAGGGTCTAAGCTGGCATCCAGGTGCTCCTGCCCAAAGGTGACAGCAGTACTCCATATGGGGTCTGACTTGAGATTTATATAGCAGTAGTCTTTGCCCCGGAGTAAAGTATCGCCTCGCTTTATTGAGCACACCGAGTTTTTTGGATGCCAGTGCAGCCTTCCCTTCCAGGTGGCTACGGAATTGGACGTCACTGGAGATGTCGACACCGAGGACCCCAATACTCCCCGACATGGTAAGGGCTGTGCCTTCGAACTGAGGGACCACAGTAAATGGGGTTTTCTTAGCGGTAAACGCGCAAACTTGTGTCTTGGTGGGGTTGAATCGCACTAAATTGTCTCGGCCCCACACCGAAACTCTGGATAGAGTGCTCTCAATATCCGACACAAGCTTTTCACGACTCTCCAGCACCACGGAACGAGGGATGTTGGCACGGCCTGTGTAATAGGCATCCCCAGTACTGTCGTCTGTATAGCAGTGAATGTCGATAGACAAAATGTCATTTGTCATTGATGTGCAGCAAAAACAGCGTTGGGGATAGCACAGAACCTTGCGGAACGCCAGCGTTAATGTCCATGCTATCGGAGCAGCTTCCGTTTACTACGGCTCGTATGCGTCTACCGGACAAAAAGCTAGCGATCCATTTGCATAGTCCCTCCGGCTATCCATAAGATGGTAACTTCGACAGGAGACCCCGATGCCAGACCCGATCGAACGCCTTCGCTATATCCAGGCTAACTGCCAATGCCTCACCTTGACTCTCAATGGCCGAAGCCCAGCGGTGTGTGAGATACACTAGAAGATCACCAGTCGAGCGACCGTGTCGAAAACCATACTGGCGGTCGCTGATCAGATCGTGTTCTTCTAGGTATCTCAGGAGCTTTGCGTTAATTATACGCTCCATGACCTTAGAGAGAAGGGACGTAATAGCGATAGGCCTGTAATTAGATTCTTCCTCCCGTCTTCTTTTTTTTCCACTTAGTTTTCTCTTGTTTCCACTTAGTTATTGCATGTTAGTTGTACTTTTGTGGACATCTGTTATTGGCTATGTTTTCTGTTCACTATGCTATGTATTACTTTTTGTATTGCTGTTGATGCCCCAAATAAATAAAATAAAATAATAAATAAATAAACATGTTATTAGCTGCATGACTAAATATTCAAGTGCGATGATAATCGTCAGTTGGATAGGGGGACGGTGAGAAGTCTAAACACTTTCTATACGGAAAAAAGTGTTTACTTAATCGAGCTTCTGTTTAAATATGGACCTACTTATTTTTTGACCAAGAGAGGACCTACTGGGAGAGTGCGCCACGCTGTACACAGGCCGGAATTGTGGTTGTGGCGGGCTAGCGGGGCTCGTCTGCCATTCCTCTGAATGCGAGAACTGTTCGAGTATATCGTGTTGCCTTGCAGCGAATATCGACGCGGTGGTGTCGATCGCGCTGGGACGCGCGCCTCGGCGGCGGGCGCCGGACGCGCTCACCTGCGAGAGCTTGGCCGTTAAGTTCCACATCGGCCATGCGGAGCTGCAGCTCGACAACCTTTTTGGTGGAGATGGGGAGTTAGGTACGTTTTAACAATATAATATTAGGTTTTTCCTAAAGGTCAGGGGGATTACATATGATATGACAAAGGGCTGAGTGCTTCTACCCTAACCCAGTATCTATTAGGTTGCGCAATGAACATTTGAACACTGGAATTTCGTAGATAAGGAGTTACCCCTTAGACGGAGTAGGTCACGCTTGAGGATCACTTTCGATATACTCTCTGAGAACGCGACTTTCTTGACGTCACTTTCTAAGTTTTTCGCTTTCTGAATCCGTCACTTACTGAGTTCGCCAGTTTCTGAGTTCGTAACTTTTTGAGTGCTTCACTTTTTAGGGTTCCGTGGTGAAATTTTTTTTCGCTCCCACTATGGATAGAGGACGTCATAACCTTTTTGATAATTTTTGATAATTATAATATTTTCGGAAATAGTCACTCCGAAAGAAAAAAATATTGTCCATTCCCCCCCCCTTCTAACTTTAGCTTAGTGAATACTTTCTCGGAAAACTATAACTATAGGTGATCGGTTAAATCATTTTTGAGTTTTTGCAAAAAGTCTTCCCTTCTTAGTAAAAGTGCGGCTAAGGTAAGGCCTTTTGCTTGTTACAATACAGAATACCCAAAAATATCCCCGTTTGTGGCAGTCTATTATGACGGACAGGACAGCTAACTACGGAACCATACACTGAGCATGGCCCGACATGCTACCTTACCTACCTATATACCTTCACGAACAATGGATACCACAGCAACCAGATTAGCTGTACTACATACGGTCGCTTTTGTGTCCGACCGACCGGGAAGTCAGAATCTACAGATATCGATATTTTAAATATAATTAGCCTCATGCATGAAATTTATATTTGAACGAAATATGTTTTATTCGGATGTTTGTTACCGTTATATCATGTTACAAATGCATTTCCGTTTTTAAATTACCATTTAATTACTTAAAATTATAAATAAAAAGTACAAAAATTTGCCCGCGAAAAGCTAGTGAGCGAAACGCTCGAAACGCCACGTGACGTCACGCGTTCGACAGATTAGTGTCATTAGTAGCAAACGTCAGTTGGGCCGCCCAACGTGTGACGTCATCACGCTCAGTCGAATTCGCGGCAAAAATTATGAGCGTTTCAACCGCTCAAAAATTTTCAACATTTTAAATATTTTTTAATAAAATAATGTTAAGGTTTACAAAAGTATTTTTATCATTTCCGGTGTTCCAACGATATAAATTATGAATCCAAATATAAAAATAAATTCATGCATGGAGCTAATTGACACAGAATTGAAAAATATCAAGATGGCAGCCGTTTCTTACAATTTCAACCTCAGACTACAACTAATCATTCTTCATCATTCATAATTTTTAGGGTTCCGTTCCCAAAAGGTAAAAACGGGACCCTATTACTAAGACTCCGCTGTCCGTCTGTCCGTCCGTCTGTCCGTCTGTCTGTCACCCGTTGTTGTCGCTGGTAGTTCATTGAACTCGGTCGTAAAGCCTAAATGATAAAGAATAAACCCTTAGGTTTGAAGTAGTATTTGTTAAAATACTAATTTATATTTAGGCGGTTATGAAATAGTATTTTCTCAAACATGCAATTAAATATTGACATTATGTTCTTTACATATTAGGCTGGGAAGTATCACGTCTCAGGCGCGGCTAGACGAGAGGTCTGTAATGAAATATCATACAAAGTTGCAGGCCTAGGCCGGGAAGTGGCTCTTTTTAGGGTTCCGTACCCAAAGGGTAAAAACGGGAAACGGGACCCAATTAGCTCCATGCATGAATTTATTTTTATTTTTGGATTCATAATTTATATCGTTGGAACACCGGAAATGATAAAAATACTTTTGTAAACCTTAACATTATTTTATTAAAAAATATTTAAAATGTTGAAAATTTTTGAGCGGTTGAAACGCTCATAATTTTTGGCGCGAATTCGACAGAGCGTGATGACGTCACACGTTGGGCGGCCCAACTGACGTTTGCTACTAATGACACTAATCTGTCGAACGCGTGACGTCACGTGGCGTTTCGAGCGTTTCGCTCACTAGCTTTTCGCGGGCAAATTGTTGTACTTTTTATTTATAATTTTAAGTAACTAAATGGTAATTTAAAAACGGAAATGCATTTGTAACATGATATAACGGTAACAAACATCCGAATAAAACATATTTCGTTCAAATATAAACTTCATGCATGAGGCTAATTACTAAGACTCCGCTGTCCGGCTGCCTGTCTGTCACCAGGCTGTATCTCATGAACCGTGATAGCTAGACAGCTGAAATTTTCACAGATGATGTATTTCTGTTGCCGCTATAACAACAAATACTAAAAACAGAATAATATAAATATTTAAATGGGGCTCCCATACAACAAACGTGATTTTTTTGCTGTTTTTTTCCGTAATGGTACGGAACCCTTCGTGCGCGAGTCCGACTCGCACTTGGCCGGTTTTTTTTATTCAAGAACACACAAAAAATATTACAAAAACAAACATCATAGCCACCAATAAAAAATATTAATAATACTTAATCCAAAAAAAATGCCCAAAATTATATAAACATGAATTAATCAATTATAAATAATAAAGAAAAATGTCAACAATAATAAGTAAAAATAATTAAATTAAATCAGTTACATGTCAGAATAAGAAAAAAATATTAATAACAAAACGTCAACGTCAAAAGTAAAAATTAAATTAAAAATTAAAGTAAAAACTAAATTAAAAGATTATTGAAAAAAAAAATGAAAATATATATACCGATTAACATTTTATTATAGAATTGAAAGAACAATACATACAAATTAACTAATTTAAGTAGTTATGTAAGCATTTAAATATTATTATTAATTCCCTATGTCACACTGAAAAAATTCTTCAAGAGTATACAAACATTTCTGAAGTAAAACGCACGTAGCTTAACTTTAAATGTATCGGGGTCACAAATAAATTTGAGCTCAACTGGTAATTTATTAAAAACTTTAACAGCTTGGTAGCAAGCACAGTATTCTGCTAATTTAATATTGGGAGTATAAGGGCGGTTGAGATTCTTTGTCCTTGTTGCTAATCTACGCATCCTAGCATCCTCTGTTTTACTCGTTGTCAGAGATTTGACTAAATCCGTACAAAGTTAAAAAATGTATATAGACTTGGCACAGTAAGAATTTCTAGTTTTTTTAAATAATCTTTACATGAAACCCACTGGGGTACCCGCACCATTATTCTAAGTGCTCTTTTTTGAAGTATAAAAGCCTTTTATATTATTATCGTAAGTAGCTCCCCAGAAGTTTATACTATATCTTAGTTTTAAATCAACCAAGGCATAATATACTACCTTTAATTGGTCTGTCCCGATGAGTTCTCTTAGGATCCTTAAAGCGTAGCAGGCGGAACTAATTGATTTATCTATTTGCTCCAGTTCCTGTTTCCAGTTAAGAAATTGATCAATATTGACACCAAGAAATTTGACAACTTCAACAGAACACAAGACCTTATTATCAAAAACGAATTCAAGTTTATTCTGGTTCTTGCGATCACTCTTAAACAACAAGATGCTAGTTTTATCTGTATTAAGTTTTAAATTATTTTCTTTGAACCATGCATGGAAAACCGTGAGAGCTGCACTTATTTTATTTTTAGGTCATTTTCGTTGTTAGCACTAAATTGCGTTCGTGTCATCAGTGAATATTACTACTTTCAATTTGTACATACTTTATGGCATCATTAATGAATAGGATAAATAATATAGGACCTAAAATGGACTTCTGTGGAACGCCTCGTGTTATAGTGGTAATTCTAGACTTAAAAACTCTCTCTTTGTTTATTATTGTATTTCTAATCTCAACATAATGTATTCTATTCTGTAAGTAGTTTCTAAGTAAGTCAAGATTTTTACCTCTAACTCCATAATCTTCTATACTCAATACTCAATATTTTATTGCAAATTTACAAAGTAAGTAGTCTATTTTTTGTAAAAGGATCGTGTGGTCCACCGTATCGAAGGCAGAGCTTAGATCTAAGAAAACTCCCGCTACCTTCAATCCGTTGTTAAGGCATTGCACTACGTCGGTAAGTAACGTATCTATAGCGTTCGTTGTGCCGATATTTCTCTGATAACCAAATTGCCTAGGATCTATTATATTCTGCAATCGCGAAGTGTACTAAGTCTTTTTAGGGTTCCGTACCCAAAGGGTAAAAACGGGACCCTATTACTAAGACTCCGCTGTCCGTCTGTCCGTCCGTCTGTCCGTCTGTCTGTCTGTCACCAGGCTGTATCTCATGAACCGTGATAGCTATACAGTTGAAATTTTCACAGATGATGTATTTCTGTTGCCGCTATAACAACAAATACTAAAAATAATAATATAAATATTTAAATGGGGCTCCCATACAACAAACGTGATTTTTTTGCTGTTTTTTTCCGTAATGGTACGGAACCCTTCGTGCGCGAGTCCGACTCGCACTTGGCCGGTTTTTGTGATGTTTTTTTTCAAACAATTTTGGCATCACTGGTAACAAGGAGATAGGTCGGTAGTTTTTGGGGTCACTCTTAGTATTCTTTTTATGTAAAGGAAGGATCTTAGCTATTTTGAGCTGATCAGGAAAATTGCCCAGGTCGTAATACTTATTAAAAAAGTAAGCTAATGGCCCCGTTAATAAATCTATATTGTCTTTGAAAACTGAAATCGGCATTTCATCATTTCCACAAGATTTTTTGTTTTTCATAGAGGAAACAATACTCGTGATTTCCGTAGGTGTTATAGACCACCAGTTCATATCATTATAGCATTTTTTGACACCACTCTCCAACATTTCATACGCAGTGTTACTCTTGATTATGCCAAAATTTTTACCATGATCAAACTTGTTCGAGAATATGTCAGCCACTTCTGTTGAATCACTGATTAATTACTCTGTTGTCCACTTCAAGCTGTATGGATCCTTGCCTGTTTTGTTTAACCTTATTTCTGCACTTATTAACCAGTTTCCAAATATATTTTACAGAATCAATCGATCTTTCCAATTCAGTTTGAACTGCAAAGCCTCCTAGCGTGTCTCATTACTTTTCTATAAAGTTGAATGTATTTGTCGCGATATCTTACAATGGAACTATCACATTCAGACTTACTAATCGAGTTAAGGGCTCTTTTCATTTTACTAGATACTTTAATTCCTTTAGTAACCCATCTTAATTTTTCCCGTTTATTTAGGAATTTTTTTTTTAAACATTGTTGGAATAGTTTTTTTAACTTCTCTAAAAATTTATTCACTCCTAGCTCATACCAGTTAATTGATTGTACTAAATCTCTAATTTTTTTGTTATTTGATCTATTAAACAATCTTTGCTCTGTAAGAATGTAATGTGGCGATTCTTTTACATTTTTTACTTTAAGGAAGAAATCACTGAAAATCCCTGCATTTTGTCCATCCGCTAAATTGTTGTGATCGATTGTGTAATTTAGGATAGCATCATCAGATATATTAGTTATAATATTATCAATGCTAGACATTGTGTTATTTCTCCTGAACGTGGGGTCATTAAATATCAGCTTAAAACCGTAACAATTCATCCCTTTTTTGTCAGCTACGAGGAGATTTATATTGAAGTCACCACAGATTTTCACCACACTTTTTATTAACAAAGTGATCTAATAATAGTTCTAACTTTTGCATGAACTCATTAAGTTGACTATCTACAGGAGTGCGGTACAGACAAATATTGCAAGTATTGGTAAGGCTGTCCCTAACCACATACTTCAAAACATTCCATCATGTACAAGTTGTTACAAATTGGCAAGTCCTCACATTAGGTACATAATGAAGCCTCTTTAAATCAATGGATATCGATTTTCATCATCGACAGATCAAAACTGCAGAAATTCAAGATGGCGGCCGTTTTGTTACAAATTTGAACTTACTTAATTTGACTTATCATAAGGGGTCTCTCGGATCCGGGCAATATAAGGGAGATACCCTTTTTCAGTTTCTTTTTATCGTCTGTAAATTCGGATTTCCCTTCAAAGTTCACTTAAAAAATGGTCTGCCCCAAGGATCTGTACTAGCTCCCCTGCTCTTTAACCTTTATATTCATAACTTACCTGCCACGGCCTCGCGAAACTTTGACTATGCTGACGACCTGGCCCTAGTAACTCAGACAAAGCGTCTAGAAACAGCAGAAGCCACCTTGGAAAGAGACTTAGAGATGGACGAATATTTCCAACGCTGGCGCCTGTGACCGAATTCCAGCAAGACAGAAGTCTGTTGTTTCCATCTGTCAAATAGGCTAGCCAAAAAGCAACTGAAAGTTAGGTTTAGAGATGGTTTAGAGGTACAGTCCTACGTCATAATTTCTGCCCAAAATTCATTCGTTGGGCAATGCATTCATTAACCGACTTCAAGATTTCAAAGAAGGAGGTTCTCAATTCGGTTGTTTTTTTTTTTAAATGTTTGTTACTCCATAACTCCGCCATTTCTATACCGATTTTGAAAATTCTTTTTTTGATTATAAGTATATACATAGATTGGTCCCGTTTTTGTCAAAAAGCAGTTCTGATGATGGGATCTATGAGGAATCGAGGGAACTCCTCAAATATTAAAGGCATACATGTAGTGATTTTAGTATTTTTATCAACAAATCAAGCACCTACATTTAAAAAGTGACATTTGATGAAGTGGAATTGCTGATGATGATCAGAACGGAACTCTTCAATGACGCATAGTTCACGTTTGACAATTTGTCCTCTTCGTTATGTTTGTTAAGCAAGTTAGGTTTTCAAGAAACATTTTTGTCAAGTTCGAGTTCTGATGATGGGATCCATGAGGAATCGAGGGAACTCCTCAAATGTGAAAGGCATACGAATTTTGTATTTTTATCAACAAATCCAGCATTTCCATTTTAAAAAGTGACATTTGATGAAGTGGAACTGCTGATGATGATCAGAATGGAACCCTTTAATGACGCATAGTTTACGTTTGGCGATTTGTCCTCTTCTTTATGTTTGTTAAGCAACTTAAGTTTTTAAGACATATTTTTGTCAAGCTCGAGTTCTGATGATGAGACCCACGAGGAACCGAGGGAACTCCTCAAATGTGAAAGGCATACATATAGTGATTTTTGTATTTTCATCATCAAATCCAGCATTTACATTTAAAAAAGTGACATTTGATGAAGTGGAACTGCTGATGATGATCAGAATGGAACTCTTCAATGACACATAGTTCACTTTCGGCGATTTGTTTTCTTCCTTATGGACCCAGACTTAAACTTGGACCCGGACTCGGACCCGGACCCGGACCGAACTCTGACCCAAACTTGGACCCGGACAGCCGGACACGGACCCGGACTCGGATCCGGACCCAGACCCGGACCCGGAAATGCTACTAGAAATGTGGGTTAGGTAGGTGGGTGGGTTTTGAACTGCGATTCTCACAGAACAGAACTGCTATCAGAAAAGTAGGTTAGGTTAGGTTAGAACTGCGACCCTTACAAAAACGAAATGCTACTAAAAAAATGGGTCGTTTTACCTCCTTTTCTACATAATTAGGCAAAAGATGCTGTCTTTTTCATTTCATTGTCTGGAATCTAAGAGTGCACCATCAACAATAAGTGAACTTTCAGCGGCATCCCCCATTGAAGTCGATTTTTTTTCTTAAAAATTCTTTTTATAACAAGTTACCTGGATTACCCTTTCCAGCTCTTAAGAATTACTTTAAAAAGTCATTGATGTTGAAGGCTTATTACAGACTGTCAAATACAGAGTAGAGGACTACTAGACAGACAAACATGCATGGTTCACACCAGAAACTGTAATAACAACAAGTAGCAATTAAAATTATTGTATTATGGGTATTAGAGTATAGTCTCATTTCTTTTATTTATTTTATTTTATTTTCCTTTTGTAAGAATTGTAATGTTTTCTGAAAGAGCTACGTATTTATGATATGTATGTAATTGCATGAATTCTATAGTAATTTAAATTGTATTTTTTCTTATAGGTATACTCGTAATGCATGTTAATTATAAGATATCATGTTTTGAAAAGATGTATCTCGCCGAGTTTGTTGCCGATATTGGGAAACCCTCCTACATTTGAGGGGGGATTTAAATCTACTCGAGGCAGAGGTGGAGGGTTAGAGCCGGTGTAGCTTTTTGACGTTCATAAGCGAATTGCAATATGCCTACTTGAACTTAAATTAACTATCTTCCTTTAATACGGCTGCCATAAATTTAATTAGCAATCTTGAGGCCTTTCTCGAGGGACTTCGCTCGATAGAAAAGAACTACGAACATAGATCTAAAATGCACTTTAAAAATTTGTAGCAAATCAAAAAACAAAAGCTAAAAATATTAAAATTGCTTCTAAAAATCGGCAATATCATGTTTAGGCCAAGCAATAAGAAGGTATAGAGGGAAATGCTAGGAACACAATTTTTGACTTCGTAGCTTTGTTTGGACTAGTTAGATGAACATATCAAAAGTCCCCGACCGTAACCCTGGTGATGGGGGGGGGGAAGAGGGGTTTTAAGGTTCAATTTTTCGGAACTCCTCTTCACGCTTAAACCGCTGAACCGATTTAGTTGAAATTTAGTAAATAGATGTTTTAAGTCCCGAGACAGGGTTTTTATCTCATAAATCATACTTTGAAGGTGTGAAATCTGGTGTGAGGAAATTCAGCTTCTTCGCCGAAGTTGAATTCCTGTTTAAATTTAGGTTTGAAGTCATGTTTGGTATCATTTTCAACAAAATCACACATGTAGACCATCCCACATATTATTTAAATAGGTTCAGCGGTTCTTGATTCCCCATACAAATTTCCACCCCACTTTTCACACCCTTAAAAGATGATTTTGGTTATAAAAACTATCCTATGTACTGTCCCGGGACTGAAACCATCTCTATACCAAATTTCAACAAAATTGGTTTAGTAGTTTAAGCGAAAAGAGGACGGCGGGGAAGGCGGTTAACGGGGGACGCTGGTTCGATTCCAGCTCTGGACACTGGAGACATTTTATTTCAGTTTTATTTCGGAAAGAGGAGTTTAAAAAAAAAAAAAAAATAAATTTTGTTTTTACTATTTCCATTGTTGATACTATAAATGAATTCAGCACCCCCGATTTATACGAAAACGATACCAAGCCCGGCCTAGCAGCTTCACTGATGTAGATAATCAAGATAAAAATGAGAGCCCTAAATAAACCTTCAACAGCGGATATCTCAAAAACTATACAAGATATTGAAAAACTTGACTGAATAAAACTTGTAACAAATTAAATCTCTTTTCATTTTGTATAAGTAGCTAAGTCGCTCAGACGCATAGTTTCCGAGATATAATCGAAAAACCGAAAGATGAAACCTTCAAACCCCCCTCTGCCCCCCAGAACCAGGGTTACGGCCGGGGACTATTGATATGTTTACCTAACTAGTCCAAACAAAGCTACGAAGTCAAAAATTGTGTTCCATGCATTTCCCTCTATAACTTTTTTTGTGCATTAATTTCCTCGCCTAATTTGAGGGAACATATAGATCACTTTTCTTAAATTTAAACGTACAAAAAATAAAAAAACATGATATCCGCGTTTCCGCCGGGCACGCACTTACATCTCGCTCCCGCTGAGTGCTTACCCTCAGTGAGTGTGACAGAAGAACATGAACTCACTCGGCCTTAAATCTAAGTATCCTGTGTATAAGTGACGAACTCAGAAAGTGGCGAACTCATATAGTTACGAACTCAGAAAGTGGCTAACTCAGAAAGTGAAGTCCTCAGAAAGTGACGTACTCATATAGTACCCACTTCACCTAAAGGATTTTGCCTATGTAACAGGTAACGCCATGAACAAGTTCTTGAACGAGAACTGGCAGAAGCTGGCCGAGGAGCTGCAGGCGCCGCTGGAGGAGGCGCTGCGCGACTTCCTCAAGCCGCTGGCCGACCACGCCTTCGGCATGCTCCGCGCCGACGACGTGCTGGCTCTTTGACACCCGTGGGTGTGGGTGACCAGGGTGACACATGACTCGTTGATTAAAAGGCATTTCACTTTGCTTTAACCCATTTAGACACAATTACTGCAAAAAGTGCCGTTAATTATCCTTAGATTATTTAACCTAAGTATAGTTGGGTCATCAGGTGAACTTTTTACCCTCCACCAGCCTAAGCATTACTTCATTGCTTGCTCAAAACTTTACTCTTAAAATATTTCAATTTGTATTTAACATTGTATTAAACTTAATTAACATAGCGGGTGGGGCAAAAACTTAAACTGTAGGCTGTACTCTCAACCAGGCCAACATTTGTTAAGCGATTTTTAAAAATAACTTGTGGTTTGATTTTTAACACACTGAAACTTATTCTTAACAGGCGGGATTCTACCAGTGTACGGCACTGTGCGGCACAAAAGCATATGCAGTACAAAAATAAGTCTGCGGCACAGTGCCGCACACTAGTGGAATCCCGCCTTAAGACGCAATGTATTGCGAATTTTGTTATGTTTAAGGCGTGACAAGCAACGTCAATTATAGCAGGGCAGGCGACGATGCTAAAGTGCGAGCGTCATAGAGACCTATTGGAATCGAAAGATTAGGTCATAGGCAGAAAAAAATGTTATATAATATTTTCTTTTTTAGCGAGCAGGAAAGCGTCTACAGATTTTTTTCGAGTTACGAGTAACGAGTAACGCGTCGGATATTGGTAGTGTCAGTAGCGCAACATGACTCTGATAACAAGGGTATGTTAATCTGCCGGTTTACATAGGCAGGGTGGTCATACGGAAGGGTAGATTTTTTTTTTAAAGTAATTTACTCGAGCGCGTTAGATATTAAAAGGTTGGACCCTACAAAAGTGTCTATTTCAATAATCTGAATATTTCAGCGATCCGTAAGCAAATGGCAGAGTCACAAAGTTGCAAAATAAACCGCCATCTTGAAATACTCAAGCATGTCAGATTCTTATACAGACAGGTTCAGATTGATGTCCAATGCAGTTATATAAAACCCTTATCTGACGATAATGTGGAGCAGTATCCTTATTTTGACGGTTAAAAAAAATTTTTTTTTTTTTCATTTTTGAAGATAATTTTTAAAATTCCTCTCGCATGTATTTATTTTGTTTGTAAACTTTTTTGTACCTAAAAAACTGAGCAGAATGCCGCTAAGTAGATCAAAATCGACCAAGGAGTTCAAGAGATATCGCAGTTTGAAGATTTCTAAATAAATGTTGGTTAACAACGATTTTTTATAAGCTCGAGTTACTTAAAATTTAGCATATTGAGCTCCCCTGTTATTAATATTGTTTATATATTCCGTTAAAAGCGTATTATTAAAATAATGACAACGGAGGGCTATATGGGGACAGTGTGAGAGAAAGAAAGAAAAAAAATTGCAACAAATAAAAATATAAATAACAATTAAATTTTACACCCGCAAGTTATACTCAACCTAGATAATATCTATAAAAGAGCTTAATTTACAAATAGGAGCCAGAGATAGCGAAAAAGTTAAAGGGAAGAAGAGCTGGGTGCCCTAAACGTCATTAACGATTTTTGACACTTCTGCTTGCTCAAATCGGCAATTTTTATTTTATTTACTTATTCTTGCATTATTCCTATATCTTAATCTGACGCGCTCGAGCATTTCAAGGTGGCAATTTTTTTTACTATTCTGACGGGCTGTCCTTGACTCCCTGCTCGGTGGCAAGTACACATACATATCTTAATCTGACGCGCTCGAGTGACTCCAAAAATCGCCTCTTGGGCTCCCCGACCATTACTTACAATGATGATGGCGTACATTGAAGACAATATTTGTTGTATAAAAATATAGCGTAAAAACTTCGAAATTTTTAAGTTATTGAACAAAAGTGACACCGTTTGAGGAGTAGCAATTAATACATGTAATCTATGTTTTAATTATTTGCTCGTGTTACAGGCCCCAGTATACGAGTACCTACATTAAAGGTACCTACCTGTTTAATATCTAGGTTAAGAACATTATTTAAAAAATAAATGGTTTGAACTATTTTTTGTTTGTTTATTATTTAGTTATAACAACTAAAAGTACTTTTCTAACCAGTTACATAAAAGCGGATAGGTACATTTCCTTAAGAATTAAATTAAGTACTATAAGTAATACCATTTTTTTAAACCATAACTGTAATATATGCACTACACTTATTTAGGTATTCACTACGGTACTATAATAAATAATACTTATAATCCAAAGACATACCGTAGTATAGGTATATCAACGTCTTTCTTAGAATATAGTCGTTTACAATAAACATTAAAATTATTAAACTATTGTAAATATTAGGCACTTAGTGTTTAACGTGATTTAATTTAACATAATGTTTGCAAAATTGAGAAATATCTAGTTATTAACAAAAAGTTTTGGCCATGCTCGAAATAATTGGACAATAATATGGAAGTCTAATAATATTTTGTAAGGTTAGATAATTTAGGTACTGTAGTACTTACTCATATAAATGCATTTAAAATAAACGGCTTATCCTGGCTATGCCTCGCTAGTCAGTCACCCTTTAGTAACCATGTATTTTGAGGTTGGGTGATAGAGCTCAATGCTCTGAAAATCCGATCTTTATACCAATTATATATTTTGTATTAATTATAAGGTAATATCAACTCCTTTTCTTCACATTCATAAGTACAAAATAATCAATTTACATAGGTACATATTTGCTGGTTAAGTAGGTTTTGTGAGTGAATAGAGTTAAGTTCTGAAATAACGGCAGATAAACATGCAAATCAGTACCTAAGAGATCTAAGCTCTTGTTCTGTTTGTGAAAGTAGGTTGAATACTATTATTAAGCGTTTATTGATATGTATCTCCTAGGATATCACGGGCCTATGCATCCCGGTCTTTTGATAGGCTTGTGGGGATATAGATCCAACACGTAGAGGCCCCTTGGAGAACTTTAATGTCATGTAGAACGCCTGCTGGAACCCGTTCACAGGCACAACAATAGACCCATGAACCGGTCGCAGCAGGCATTGGGACTATTGTAGAAAAAGTGAACGGTCGGTCTATGGATTGAAGTTTGGGTGAACAATGAGATGAGACTGGGTTATTGCAAAGACATCCGGGCACCTGCCATATCAATGTTTTCATTATACTATTATTATTATTACGAAAAGAAATAAAATCATCTTTGGACTAGCGTTTAACAGAAAATTTCTCAGATTTCAATAGTTTTAAATCTGGAAATTTCCATTAGCATATGAAATATTGTAAGTATTCGGAAAAAAATAAAGGAGAAAATATTCTCATCAAAAGCGATCATTCGATATTTTTTTCAGAAAATTGCTCATTTGGACACCTACAAACTAGTTAAACTACAATGCAATAGGTACCTAACTCATGTCATGCCCGCTTAAAGGATGACTCACGTTAGACCGAGCCGTGACCGGGCCGGAGCTTCCGGTGCTTACTTTTCTATGACATGACAGGTGATCACGTGATGCTTTCCATAGAAAACGAAGCGCCGGAAGCTCCGGCCCGGTCACGGCCCGGTCTAACGTGAGTCATCCTTAAAGCCAATAACTGAAGCCACTTCAGTCACGTGAAAACTTAAATATGGACAATGTCGTTCTAATTACATTTTTGTGTCGCTCATTAAGGTTTGAGCCAAACGTCGAGGGGCACCTTGGTGAAGGCGGCGTTGAGGAAGGCCTGAAAGTGCTTGGCGATGGACACGCTCGCGGCCGGTCGCATCTCCTCGATGATCTCCGCCGCGTTGTTGTTCAGAAACTGGTTCATTGCTTCGCCTGAAATATAGGCACAATTCAAACTTATAAGTATTATTCAGAGAATAAAAGGCTGAGGCTAAGTAACCCGTTGTCTGGGGTTAACCGGTAAAAGCGATGAGATGCGAAGCGACGCAATAAATACCGATTACACGATACCAAGGAACAAGTAATTTTTACGGTTGTCTTAAATATAATATATAGATACGCTTTCGCCACTCACCAGTTTACTTTATTTAGAACAACGAGTAAGAACATAATAGATTTCATACCAATGACGCTTCCATAATTGACGGTGTCCCGCACTTTGAATCGGGAGTTCCGCAGCTTGAAGTCGACCAGGAGCCGGTCAGCCGCCATGTACTTGACGTTGTCTCGCTCGATCTCCTTACCGAACACCTTTGCGATGGCGGCTACATCGACTATAACAAGTTATATTACGAGCTTAAGGATGACTCACGCTAGACCGGGCCGTGTCCGGGCCGGAGCTTCCGGCGCTTACTTTTCTATGACATGATAGATGATCACGTGATGCTTTCCATAGAAAACGAAGCGCCGGAAGCACCGGCCCGGACACGGCCCGTTCTAACGTGAGTCATCCTTTATGGTAATTTTTGTTTCGTGGGTAGGTTTTCCGTTGGTCTTCATCAGCAGTTTCACTCTACTTGTCTAATTTACAAAACTGTGCTTTTTGAGAGTAACTTATTTAAAAACCGGCCAAGTGCGAGTTGGACTCGCGCACCGCGCACCGAACAGAAATACATCATCTATGAAATCATCATCATCGTTATAGCGACAACAGAAATACATCATCTGTGAAAATTTCAACTGCCTAGCCATCACGGTTCATGAGATACCTGGTGACAGACAGACGGACAGACGGACAGCGGAGTCTTAGTAATAGGGTTCCGTTTTTACCCTTTGGGTACGGAACCCTAAAAATTACTCTATTCATCCCATTACCTATACGATCTTGACTAGATTACAACGGTATTCCCTTCAAACAAATAAATAATTTTGTCGAAGGTACTACATAAAATACGACGAATATCCGATGAATTGGGAACATGCTCGATCAAAGTGATGAATGTCAACTAAAAACAAGTAATTGCTTACTGAATGCAGCCCAGAAGTCTCCCTGGGAGCGCACGGGGAACAGCAGCACCTGTCCCGACACCTCGTAGCGGCCCGTGATCTCGATGCGCGGGAGCACCAGCCCCATGTCGATGCGCAGCTTGCTTAGGTCGGATCTGCAACCAATTTTATTATATTGTTTATTTATGTAGTGTATTATTGTTGCTTTAATAATATATGTAGTTTATGTAGTTTATTTTTTATTGTTTGTAGTTTATACTTAGGTATTTGATTTGTAAACTTTACACCTTTGTTATTTTGCACTGCCCATTAACTTATTTCTAGCCACTGAATCGCTATCTGAAGGTTGTCTGGAAGAGATCGCTTTTTAGCGACAAGTCCGCCTGTTGTTACCTACTCACTTATGTCCTGTCTTTGTTTGTAACATGTATTTTTCTTTGTAGTGCACAATAAAGTATTTTATTATTATTATTATTTGTATCTCATATAAACCTACGGGTATATACATCCCGGTCATTTGATAGGCGTGCGTGGGAATACAGATCCAACACGTAGAGGCCCTTTGGAGAAGTTTTCTGTTATGTAATACACCTGCTAGAACCCATTCACGGGTACAAATAGATACCCGTAAATCGGTTCCAACAGGCGTAGGGGCTATTATAAACACAGTGGAAAAGAGTGCCGGTTATGGTGTTGAAGTTTGGCTGGTCAAAAGAATGGGCTATTGCTGAGAGGTCCGGACACCTGCCATAACAATGTTGTACACGTTATCGAGGCAGGCGGTGACTCGCCGCTGACTAGATGGGCCCCTGAAACTGCCGTCGTGAAGACGACCAGGAGCAACACCGGTGTGAGCGGCTCAGGGGTGTCGAGAGGTGTGCGCCGCTTTCTACCTAGTGGCTGTTAGCAGCCACTGTGCCAACTCGCGTCTTATGCATCTTTCACTTCCACCCCTGGAGCATATAGCTCTAGCGACTCCTCTCTGGACAGCCAATGAAGGCAAGCCAGAGCTGAGAGTCCTGCGGGTCCCCTTGGGGTCCACTCCGACCGACGAAGACACGCCACAGACGGAGACCCTGACCGACTCTCTGGAGCACTCGGGTCCGTGGGGTCGTCACTCCCCAACAGCTCGCCACAAGCTGCCCTGCGGGCTTATTATTATTATTATTGTTTTAAAAATATAATACCGTTATGGCAGACGCATGTAACAAACCGATCAGCTCAATATTTATAATCCAGTGTTGAATTTATCCTCCAAGTCCGCTCTTAATAAACAGTGCAGAAAAAGAAATGTATTTTAGTACCTATCTACTGCACATTCATTTTACACAAATCACTGTGTGTTGATAGTTTCGTTTCGGTGCGTGCCCGTCCGTGATTAGCGTTGCCTAGCGTTGCAATGCAATCGCTGAAGCGATCTCGCGCGATCTCGACGTTTGCGCAAGCTCGAGCTCGACAGCTGCGAGAATTGCATTACAACGACCCAAATGCGCAAAATACGAACGAGATGCGTTAACACAATGCTGACAGATTAATACAAAAACAAAGGAAAGTGAAACTTTATAGCAACTGAAAAAGAAGGCCCTGAAAATGGATCAAACCCAAACCGGAGCCAGTAAATTTAGAGCTCATCTTCGCACATTAATAAACGTTGATGATATAGCAAATATGACTAGAATTCTTGATCAAGAAAAACAAAGGTATTGTCATGTCAAATATCAAATTGCCCAAACGCATCTCATTATTTTAGAATAAACGTTCAAGTTTATAAAGAAGCCTACCAGATTATTCGCAATGCAACATATTTTGCAGAAATCATATCGCAATAGCAAACTTAATATAAAGCATTTATGTAGTAGATACCTATAGACAAAAATTGTATGCTCTAATTAAACAGTTTTGCGTAGAATTAGTAATTTTGATAATTACAAAACTCGAGAGTATGCTATTAGCTATTAGGTAAATTAATCTTTTGGTAGGGCTTAATTTAAAAAGTAATAGAAGAAATATTTCTTACCGTATTTTTAATACATATTAAAATGTAACATTTCTAAATTAAATTTACGTGACATAGGAATAAATAGTGAACTGTCATAGGGATCATCATATGGTTACAGGTATATTATGAATAAATAGTGAACTGTCATAGGCATCATTCGGCGTGAGAGCTAGGTTACAGGTATACTATGAATAAATAGTGAACTGTCATAGGGATTATCATTCGACGCGAGAGCTAGGTTACAGGTATACTATGAATAAATAGTGAACTGTCATAGGCATCATTCGAAGCGAGAGCTAGGTTACAGGTATACTATGAATAAATAGTGAACTGTCGTAGGGATCATCATTCGACGCGAGAGCTAGGTTACAGGTATACTATGAATAAATAGTGAACTGTCTTAGGGATCATCATTCGACGCGAGAGCTAGGTTCTGTAACCTAGTATACCTGTGTATACTATGAATAAATAGTGAACTGTCATAGGCATCATTCGACGCGAGAGCTAGGTTACAGGTATATTATGAATAAATAGTGAACTGTCATAGGGATCATCATTCGACGCTAGAGCTAGGTTACAGGTATACTATGAATAAATAGTGAACTGTCATAGGGATTATCATTCGACGCGAGAGCTAGGTTACAGGTATACTATGAATAAATAGTAAACTGTCATAGGGATCATCATTCGACGCGAGAGCTAGGTTACAGGTATAGTATGAATAAATAGTGAACTGTCATAGAGATCATCATTCGGCGCGAGAGCTAGGTTACAGGTATACTATGAATAAATAGTGAACTGTCATAGAATTCATCATTCGGCGCGAGAGCTAGGTTACAGGTATACTATGAATAAATAGTGAACTGTCATAGAATTCATCATTCGGCGCGAGAGCTGGGTTACAGGTATACTATAAATAAATAGTGAACTGTCATAGGATTCATCATTCGGCGCGAGAGCTAGGTTACAGGTATACTATGAATAAATAGTGAACTGTCATAGAATTCATCATTCGGCGCGAGAGCTGGGTTACAGGTATACTATGAATAAATAGTGACCTGTCATAGGGATCATCATTCGGCGCGAGAGCTGGGTTACAGGTATACTATGAATAAATAGTAAACTGTCATAGGATTCATCATTCGGCGCGAGAGCTAGGTTACAGGTATACTATGAATAAATAGTGAACTATCATAGGGATCATCATTCGGCGCAAGAGCTAGGTTACAGGTAAACTATGAATAAATAGTGAACTGTCATAGAATTCATCATTCGGCGCGAGAGCTGGGTTACAGGTATACTATGAATAAATAGTGACCTGTCATAGGGATCATCATTCGGCGCGAGAGCTGGGTTACAGGTATACTATGAATAAATAGTAAACTGTCATAGGATTCATCATTCGGCGCGAGAGCTAGGTTACAGGTATACTATGAATAAATAGTGAACTATCATAGGGATCATCATTCGGCGCAAGAGCTAGGTTACAGGTAAACTATGAATAAATAGTGAACTGTCATAGAATTCATCATTCGGCGGGAGAGCTGGGTTACAGGTATACTATGAATAAATAGTTAACTGTCATAGGATTCATCATTCGGCGCGAGAGCTAGGTTACAGGTATACTAAGAATAAATAGTGAACTGTCATAGAATTCATCATTCGGCGCGAGAGCTGGGTTACAGGTATACTATAAATAAATAGTGAACTGTCATAGGATTCATCATTCGGCGCGAGAGCTAGTTTACAGGTATACTATGAATAAATAGTGAACTGTCATAGGGATTATCATTCGACACGAGAGCTAGGTTACAGGTATACTATGAATAAATAGTGAACTATCATAGGGATCATCATTCGGCGCAAGAGCTAGGTTACAGGTATACTATGAATAAATAGTGAACTGTCATAGAATTCATCATTCGGCGGGAGAGCTGGGTTACAGGTATACTATGAATAAATAGTGAACTGTCATAGGATTCATCATTCGGCGCGAGAGCTAGGTTACAGGTATACTATGAATAAATAGTGAACTGTCATAGAATTCATCATTCGGCGCGAGAGCTGGGTTACAGGTATTCTATAAATAAATAGTGAACTGTCATAGGATTCATCATTCGGCGCGAGAGCTAGGTTACAGGTATACTATGAATAAATAGTGAACTGTCATAGAATTCATCATTCGGCGCGAGAGCTGGGTTACAGGTATACTATGAATAAATAGTGAACTGTCATAGGATTCATCATTCGGCGCGAGAGCTAGGTTACAGGTATACTATGAATAAATAGTGAACTGTCTTAGGGATCATCATTCGACGCGAGAGCTAGGTTACAGGTAAACTATGAATAAATAGTTAACTGTCATAGAATTCATCATTCGGCGGGAGAGCTGGGTTACAGGTATACTATGAATAAATAGTTAACTGTCTTAGGGATCATCATTCGGCGCAAGAGCTAGGTTACAGGTAAACTATGAATAAATAGTGAACTGTCATAGAATTCATCATTCGGCGGGAGAGCTGGGTTACAGGTATACTATGAATAAATAGTTAACTGTCATAGGATTCATCATTCGGCGCGAGAGCTAGGTTACAGGTATACTAAGAATAAATAGTGAACTGTCATAGAATTCATCATTCGGCGCGAGAGCTGGGTTACAGGTATACTATAAATAAATAGTGAACTGTCATAGGATTCATCATTCGGCGCGAGAGCTAGTTTACAGGTATACTATGAATAAATAGTGAACTGTCATAGGGATTATCATTCGACACGAGAGCTAGGTTACAGGTATACTATGAATAAATAGTGAACTATCATAGAGATCATCATTCGGCGCAAGAGCTAGGTTACAGGTATACTATGAATAAATAGTGAACTGTCATAGAATTCATCATTCGGCGGGAGAGCTGGGTTACAGGTATACTATGAATAAATAGTGAACTGTCATAGGATTCATCATTCGGCGCGAGAGCTAGGTTACAGGTATACTATGAATAAATAGTGAACTGTCATAGAATTCATCATTCGGCGCGAGAGCTGGGTTACAGGTATTCTATAAATAAATAGTGAACTGTCATAGGATTCATCATTCGGCGCGAGAGCTAGGTTACAGGTATACTATGAATAAATAGTGAACTGTCATAGAATTCATCATTCGGCGCGAGAGCTGGGTTACAGGTATACTATGAATAAATAGTGAACTGTCATAGGATTCATCATTCGGCGCGAGAGCTAGGTTACAGGTATACTATGAATAAATAGTGAACTGTCTTAGGGATCATCATTCGACGCGAGAGCTAGGTTACAGGTATACTATGAATAAATAGTGAACTGTCATAGGGATCATCATTCGAAGCGAGAGCTAGGTTACAGGTATACTATGAATAAATAGTGAACTGTCATAGGGATCATCATTCGAAGCGAGAGCTAGGTTACAGGTATACTATGAATAAATAGTGAACTGTCATAGGGATTATCATTCGACACGAGAGCTAGGTTACAGGTATACTATTAATAAATATTGAACTGTCATAGGGATCATCATTCGGCGCAAGAGCTAGGTTACAGGTATACTATGAATAAATAGTGAACTGTCATAGAATTCATCATTCGGCGGGAGAGCTGGGTTACAGGTATACTATGAATAAATAGTGAACTGTCATAGGATTCATCATTCGGCGCGAGAGCTAGGTTACAGGTATACTATGAATAAATAGTGAACTGTCTTAGGGATCATCATTCGACGCGAGAGCTAGGTTACAGGTATACTATGAATAAATAGTAAACTGTCATAGGCATCATTCGACGCGAGAGCTAGGTAACAGGTATATTATGAATAAATAGTGAACTGTCATAGGCATCATTCGACGCGAGAGCTAGGTTACAGGTATACTATGAATAAATAGTGAACTGTCATAGAATTCATCATTCGGCGCGAGAGCTGGGTTACAGGTATACTATGAATAAATAGTGAACTGTCATAGGATTCATCATTCGGCGCGAGAGCTAGGTTACAGGTATACTATGAATAAATAGTGAACTGTCTTAGGGATCATCATTCGACGCGAGAGCTAGGTTACAGGTATACTATGAATAAATAGTGAACTGTCATAGGGATCATCATTCGAAGCGAGAGCTAGGTTACAGGTATACTATGAATAAATAGTAAACTGTCATAGGGATCATCATTCGAAGCGAGAGCTAGGTTACAGGTATACTATGAATAAATAGTGAACTGTCATAGGGATTATCATTCGACACGAGAGCTAGGTTACAGGTATACTATGAATAAATAGTAAACTGTCATAGGGATCATCATTCGACACGAGAGTTAGGTTACAGGTATAGTATGAATAAATAGTGAACTGTCATAGGGATCATCATTCGACGCGAGAGCTAGGTTACAGGTATACTATGAATAAATAGTGAACTGTCATAGGGATCATCATTCGACGCGAGAGCTAGGTTACAGGTATACTATGAATAAATAGTGAACTGTCATAGGGATCATCATTCGACGCTAGAGCTAGGTTACAGGTATACTATGAATTTTCTCAAATGATTTTTTGCCTAAGACCCTAATCTATTTAAAAAAAAGCCATTGTTTCTTTTCTGCAAACGGTGGGCTACCGTGTTGAGCGCGTGCCATAGCAACAATGTCGTTTAAAAGCGGCTGTATCGTGTTGATTTTAAGGTTCAAATCTATGTAATAATATCCCATCAAAAACATTACATGTAAAAAGATGCTCGCAACGCAGTTCTTCTACTACAAAAAAGTTTTAAGATGTAATGTGAAACCAAGTCGGTTATTTTAGTGAGTGCCAAGGGGTGTTACATGTAATGTTTTTGATGGGATCTCATCTCTTTTTGTAGGCAGTTCTTCTTTTAGTGTACTCATACCCATACCATACTCATACGATATCTACACATATCATAATTATACACATCTTCATTCATACTCACATCGTACAACCACATCACATTGTACCTATACTTAACCTAGTAATTGTAGGAAGTGCAAACGTAACTTTGTTTTTGCATATATTTATATAGGATTACAAACTTGCTTGTGCTTACTTGTGAAAGGTATTAAGAATGAATGTGGAGGGAGGTACGAGGAGAGGAAAACCGAAGAAAAGGTGGATGGACTGTGTGAAAGATGATATGAAACTAACGCAAGTGAATGATGAGATGACGGGTGACAGAGAGGTATGGAAGAAAAAGACATGCTGCGCCGACCCCAAGTGAATGGGACAAGGGCAAGCGAATGACGATGACAAACTTACCTGTGCAGTTATTAAATATTTAAAACGTGACTGATATTGCAGTATTTTCAAGTTTTTATTGGCTTAATACGCTGAAAACGAATTACGTTTTTGGAGCTTATAGGTCTGCCAGAAGTACCTTAGAATTATGATGATCGTGTCAGTGACAAAACTAAGAAATTTTGACATGCAATAAATCTTAAACTGCATGTTCAAATTACATGTTATTGAGAACATATCTAAATCATGTTATGCTCTATACGTCACTGAAAATTCAGGGCTCTAGCTTTAGCTATCACAAAATTACAGTACGTTGAAAATGGCCTGAGTGGCTTCGAGAAAAGGATGGTACGGGCGTGCCTCTTTGTTTTGCTCGTCTTGGCGGGGGCACTGCCGTGCCCCCAGATGAGCGCTTGCCTTAAAGATGTGCCAAACCGTAAATATCGCAAACCGAGTTGAACGGTTTGACTTTCTGTGTAAACCGGTTTCAACCCGGGTTGATCAAACCGAGTTGCTACGACGGTCCTAAGCGTATAGTGTATAAGGTTTGACCCGTCTGAAGTGATTCGTGAAATTAAACACGAATCGAGTCAATCGAGTGTTTGAGTGAAACCTAACTTGTTTGTCGCATCGCCTCGCCTTCATTGAGGTGGTCGATTGTCGTACATTACCAAAACATGTTACATGTACATAGATTTGAACCTTAAAACCACCACGATAAAGCCGCTTTTTGAACGACATTGTTGCTATGGCATGGGCTCAACACGGGAGCCCACCGCTCGCACAAAAGAAACAATGGCTTTTGTTTAACAGTTTAGGGTCTTAGGTGTAAAAATCATTTGAGAAAATTAATATTTACAGTACGCTAGTAAGGTTGGCAACTTAACAGCATAAAAAATATTAAAATATTTTATATAATTATATCTATTTTTTTTTATCCGTCTGTCCGTCTGTCACCAGGCTGTATCTCATAAACCGCGATAGCTAGACAGTTGAAATTTTCACAGATGATGTATTTCTGTTGCCGCTATAACAACAAGTACTAAAAACCGAATAAAATAAATATTTAAGTGAGGCTCCCATACAACAAACGTGACTTTTTTGCAGTTTTTTTGCGTAATGGCACGGAACCCTTCGTGCGCGAGTCCGACTCGTACTTGGCCGGTTTTTAATTATTATTAATTTTCATTATACGCGTATAGTCCCCTCCGCATAGGTATTACAATGACTCGCACCTTATCTTAGTGACGGTGTAGTTGCTCGGGCCGAGCACGGTGATGTTGGTGAAGGCGGCGGTGACGCGCACGGGCCCGGCGTCGTTGGCCATCACGAGCCGGTCGATCAGCAGGGGCTCCACGGCCGGCACGCCCAGCTCGGGCAGCCCGCGCGCCAGGTACGGCCGCAGGTGGTTGAACGAGCGCTTCACGCACGAGTCCAGCTGCGGGTCGCTGCGGCTGCACGGCAGTATGTACTCCGCTGAAATTATAATATTCACATACACACAAGTTAATAAAGTGAAAAATGTGAAACTGGAAATATTGATTGTTCATCACAGAAGCAAAGAACTAAAATACAACAAACAGGAGGAACAACGAACAAGCGAAGTTTTAAATCGTCTTCGAAGTCGTAAATGTAAAAACTGTTCTGGACAATCTTTTAATTTTAATGTTTAGCAAGCTTCATTTCAATACAAAGCTTTTTTATTTCAAATGGCGCGCCTTGCACTGTGGGCTTTATAACCAAAATGTCAAGTTGCACCATACTCCATTTATAACGAAATCTTTACTGTTAATTTATTTCGAAAACTAGGGCACAACTAATCTACCTACGCGGTAAGTGTAGGCCGACCCTGTTCCCCGTCAGTCCCGAACAGTAAGTAACGTATCAGACTATGCGTCAAAAGTACCTGCCTATAGATATACCATTCTGTAATAACTTTAACAAAAAGATTTATAATATTGTCTTCGGTTACCGCGATAGTTACTCATCAAATAAAACTATGAAAACGGATTACGCACGGATTATGTAAACGGTTTTTATCGCGTTTATATATATATATATATCTTTACTTGAAAATAATTGTAGTGTATAACTAGCCTTATGAACCGATTTTGCATGTACAACCAGCCTTAAAGTTTATAGTCTATGACGGTTTTAGTATGTGGGTATTTTTGCATTTTGTAGTTTTCCTCAGTCACCCGTTGACCACGAACGCTGTAAAGAGTTCGAAACGTCGGGATGTATTATACATTCAATATACGCGATATAATCCGTTTTCATAGTTTTATTTCAAAAAGATTTATGTCTATATAATATGTATGTTGAGCAATTATACTGTGTCAGATACATTTGAACGCGAACTGTACCGATATATGATTACTTGGAAACATATTCCAGGGTGGCAAATACCTTATGACGCGCTATTTCATC
The DNA here is from genome assembly GCF_947568885.1 of Cydia strobilella. NCBI lineage: Eukaryota > Metazoa > Arthropoda > Insecta > Lepidoptera > Tortricidae > Cydia > Cydia strobilella. Next base: position 37,591,953 of record NC_086068.1, on the reverse strand, counting down.
TGTTACTTTTGATGTTAACAGAACATATTATACTTCGTTTTTTTGAACTTCGCAGAAGTAAGCTTGAGGTTCCAAATCGGGCACTTTTTGCGGTAAAATTTTAAAGTAAATTATAAGTATTGGCCATGCCATATTAGATAATTCCAAAATGATTAAAAATTAAAAAGTCTGATAAAAACTGCACACTTACTTTGTGAAGTTCTTTCTAATGCTAAGAAAAACGAAGTATAGTAAAATTAGTAATTAGACAGACACGGGGATCGCTATTTACTGCCGGCGCAACATTTAGCAGGTGAACAATGATGACTTAATCAGTTAATCAGCAATCAATGTGTTCGCAAGAAATGATTACACGTGGGGCGGTTATGTAAGACGCGAAGTGTGCCGCATGCCGTGATGCAAGCGGTCAGCGGTGACAAGGTGGGTCGAGAAATACTGCCGCCGCGCGCCGGTGATCTTTGGCTATCTCATTTGGCCATCTTTCGTTTAGGTTACTTGACCTTGAAATAGTTTTGCACTGCATTCGAAACCGAGACCAATAGACTGTTTTGAGTATATATCACAAATTAGTCGACACTTGGATAACCCTCGGGTCGCTCGTATAATGTTACTAAAAATTTAATGTGACTTATTTCGCTTTTAAAAACTAACTAATTGCTTTACAACCATCATTAAATAAATAGTGAAAAGTGTAAGTATGCGTAAGCTACTCCTGTTTCAAGCCAATAATATGTCTTCACTTAGTACCTACCTACTAAAAGATGATAAATAATCTTTACTTAGTACTCTATATTTACTTTGACATCGATTAGTAATCGTTAGGTAAGGTATTTATACTTAAGAATAACGTTGAACTTGAACGGCGGTGGTCATTTCCTATACTAAGCTCTTGCACAAGGTCAACGATTACATAAATCTGGTTATGTAAGTGGCAATACCGCGGCGACCGGCGGTTAGTTAACTTGATATGTATTTTATTTAAAACAAAATATTGACGAAGGCTTAAATAATTTTAAGTATAGGTATCTCAAAAGATAATATTAAGAATTAAAATGAAGTTAAGACGAGGAATTCGTTTTTTTTCCGACTTTCTCTTCTCTTTTCTTGGTCATCCATAAATTGATATCTATTATTGTACCCTAGGCTAGGTGATAAAAATTCAATAAATAGTGCAGTTAAGTGCATCATTTATTTGATAAGTGATGTGATAAAGGCAGATCGTTTGACGCAACATTACAACAGTGTAATCCGAGCCGAAACGCCCCGCCGCCCGCCGCCCGCCCGCCTCCTGCCGCTCGCCGCGCAACTTACGCTCCTTGTGAAACTACCTATTTGAAAGAGGCTGAAAGATGGCTCCAGCATTTCATCTTATCAATTATTCACATCAGTTTCTAATCTATCATATATCACATAAGGCATATAGGTACGAGTAGGTACATTTATTGCATCGTGATACTGAAGGTCTGATTGCAGATGGCCCCGGACAAAACCCACATGATCACATGCCAATCGTTTGAGCCGTAGCGAATGAAACGCTAATGTCTTTCTGTCGCTTTAACATGGAAGAGTGATAGAGAGAGATTACCGTTTCGTTTGCTACAGCGCAAACGATTGGCATCTTGGCTAGGCCCTCTGACGTGACGTATCACATCATAAAATGCATTTTCTAGTGGAGCATTTTTCTTCTTGTATAAGTATCGCCGTTAGATGTTGTCATTTCCATCTGAGAGCGAAGACTAACGATTAAAATATAATAGTACATTTCGATGCTAGTGCGGAAAGTATGTCATTACTTCACGAGTACTGAGATATCTCGTCAAGATAAGACTCGGGACGCGTGAAGAATGACATTTCCGCACGTGTATCGAACGACATTTTTTAATACAGTTGCGAAAAAATAAGAAAAACAACAAGTAAGGAATTCGAAACTTTTATATTATTAATTCTGTGACATCATTGACATTGACATTATGAAGAGGTGTTTTTTAGCTTTTATTCGACTAGATTGGATTTTGTTATTATTATTGAACTCACTTCAATGAAAGTTTTTTTTTCTAATGCATGTTCTATAAGACAGAAACAATTGTAAATATAAAACATTGTATTATCATTACCTAAATATCGTTATTTAAGATTATTTGTGTATCGTATATTTATAAAAACAATATCGAATGTTGCCTTTGGAAACTTAAAACATTCTTGCAGTAAGCAAAAACGCCTCTTCTTTGACAGGCGTTCCGTTCCATTCAGACAACTTATTAAGAACGATTTTTCAACATTAAAAAATAAACGTGTTAAACTTATAATGATGAAGAGGTAAGTAATAAAATATGAAATATGCATATTTTTCGTATTCTTACATTAACAGTAGGTTTTTATGTTGATTACGACGTTTAAAGGAAACTAATATTAACACTCAACAATAAGTAGTCATGAATTGGAACATGTATAAATTTAAAAAAATTGAAAAAGTAAAAAGCACTAGTTCGCGAAAACCAACTTTCCGCACGCTAAACAGCCACGAAAAGTAGCACTTTTTGAGCAACTGTATAAAAAAAAATCGTACAGGGGCCCATTTCACAAACGGTATTAGATTAATATTATTAGTCCACAAACACACTAATAATATTAGACTATTGTCGTGCGAGAAATTGGCCCCAGTATATACTTACTATACTCGTACTACTCGTAGTTAGACAATATGCGCATTTTCGATTCATCGATATCGTCATCGGTACCGCAAATCATCATACAAGGTAATAAAAAAAACAATGTATATTAAGCCTAAAGCACCGTACCAGCTAACAACTCGTGATGCTCTTGACCTGATTAACTGATCAATCTATTGCTTTGTCAAAGACATTTAATTAATCTGAATTTATTGTAATCATGTACCAATGTTAAAGTGCAGCATTAAGCATTATTGTCGCCCATGATGTGCGTATTTTAAAGCTCATTCGTGCCAAGGTCAGTTTGCACGATTACGTTTGGGTTCCGCGGCTAGTGCGGCTACGCAACACCGCGCGAGCAAATACCTACTCGTCCACCGGCGCGGCGCGGACGTCTGAGCAAACTTCACGCGCATATATTTAGCAGGAAAAACTAACGTACCCACCTACACACAACTCATTTATCAAGGTCTTAGCTAAACGTGATCATTATATTTACAACACCCAATCATTTACTTTGGGGATAAAACTGAAAATCGAATAAAAACAAAATTAACAATAAATACAACTAATACCTACATAAAAATAATATAAATTTTCAATAAAACTATTTTAAAATTAAAATTAAATTAGAGCTAGTAGACAAGTAAAAATATAAAAAGAAAAAACCGGCCAAGTGCGAGTCGGACTCGCGCACGAAGGGTTCCGTACGATTACAGAAAAAAAAGCAAAAAAATCACGTTTGTTGTATGGGAGCCCCATTTAAATAGCGGCAACAGAAATACATCATCTGTGAAAATTTCAACTGTAGCTATCACGGTTCATGAGATACAGCCCGGTGACAGACAGACAGACGGACGGACAGACGGACAGACGGACAGCGGAGTCTTAGTAATAGGGTCCCGTTTATACCCTTTGGGTACGGAACCCTAAAAAACTATAGAAACATAAGTTTCTACCTAAGTTATAAAAAAACACCGCGTCTAAAACCTCTTTGGAAAATTAGTTCATTAAGTACACATAAAACAACCTCATGGCACATACCGTCTACAATCCGTCCGGGGTAAAATAACTTTAAAATGAATAAGTACAATGGGGTTGGCAACCGTCAAAGGTTTGCAGAAATGGCGCCATCACAGCTTGACCCGTTTTCTATGAAATTTGGCTTAAAGGTCTGGCATTAAAAAAACAAAAATTTGACACAATTCTAGGGATTGACAGGGCAAGCTATGCTGGCGCCATCTGCTAATTATTTCGACCGGCCAACCCCATTAGGTACTCAAATTATCTGTTTCCATACTATTTTTCACATAGCTTCGGTACGGTGACAGCGGTCATCTCAATACAATAAAATTTTCTCAAACATGCAATTAAATATCGTCCTTATGTGCGTCAAAACAGGCTTCAAAGTATCACCGTGTTTCGGGCGGAGCAACTCGAGAGAACTGTAAAGGAATTTCATACGAAATTGAAGGCCTAGGCCGGGAAGTAATTTTTAACCGACTTCAAGATTTCAAAAGGAGGAGGTTATCAATTCGGTTGTTTTTTTTTAATGTTTGTTACTCCATAACTGAAAATTTGAAAATTCTTTATTTGATTGTAAGTATATACATACACATTGGTCCCGTTTTTGTCAAAATGCAGTGCTGATGATGGGATCCATGAGGAATCGAGGGAACTCCTCAAATGTTAAAGGCATACATATAATGATTTTAGTATTTTCATCAACAACTCAAGCACTTACATTTAAAAAAGTGACATTTGATGAAGTGGAACTGCTGATGATGATCAGAACGGAACTCTTTAATGACGCATAGTTTACGTTAGGCGATTTGTCCTCTTCTTTATGTTTGTTAAGCAACTTAAGTTTTTAAGACATTTTTTTGTCAAGCTCGAGTTCTGATGATGAGACCCATGAGGAACCGAGGGAACTCCTCAAATGTGAAAGGCATACATATTGTGATTTTTGTATTTTCATCAACAAATCCAGCATTTACATAAAAAAGTGACATTTGATGAAGTGGAACTGCTGATGATGATCAGAATGGAACTCTTCAATGACACATAATAATAATAGTCCACCAGAAACTTGCGATAAAATATAACTTGATAACCCAACCAGCCGTTCCTTACTACAAATACACCCCTGACAATGTCTTAGAAAACCACGCTTACAAGATGTATTTTGACAGAGCTATCTTAACAGACCGAACCACACACTACAATAGGCCAGATATCACTGTAGTAGACAAAACAAACAAAACAGCCCTTTTAATTGACATAGCAATCCCGAACACTCACAACATACAAAATACAATAGCTGAAAAACTTACCAAATACACAGATTTGAAAGATGAAATAGGTAGAATGTGGAAGTTAACCAACGTTACCATAGTACCCATTGTTTTGTCTACTACAGGTGTCATCCCACAACAACTACACACCTCAATAAAAACCCTATCGATATCACCATATTCATATTTACTTATGCAGAAAGCAGTTATTTTAAACACATGCCGCATAGTCAGAAAGTTTCTTCAGAACGATTTGCAACTCCCTTCTACTTCAGTTACCTTACCACCACCAGGATCAAACTATAACCGAGCCGAAAACACACAAAATTCATGTAGTGAATAATTTTATTATGAGATGCACTTGGCTTCGGCCCGTGCATCTCATTACACCGGTATTTCATAGAATGCCGAGAAAAACCAAGAACCATAAATAATAATAATAATAATAATATTCTTTATTGTGCACAATGAAACATGATTAAATACAGCAAATTAACATAAAAAACTAAGCAGCAACAGGCGGTCTTATCGCCTCACATAGTTCACGTTTGGCGATTTGTTCTCTTCCTTATGGACCCAGACCCAAACTTGGACTCGGACTCGGACCCGGACCCGGGTCTGGACATGGACCCCAACTCGGATCCGGACCCGGACCGAACTCTGACCCAAACTTGGACTCGGACAGCGGGACACGGACCCGGACTCGGATCCGGACCCAGACCCGGACCCGGAAATGCTACTAGTAAAGTGGGTTAGGTTAGGTTAGAACTGTGACCCTTACAGAAACGAAATGCTATCAGAAAAGTAGGTTAGGTTAGGTTAGAACTGCGACCCCCCGCGGGTTGGTCACCTTGTCGTGGTGGAGGGGCTTAGTAACCGTGGCTTGGTCACCCACGGTGAGGCAACCAGGGCCGGCCTGTTTGGGTCGCGGGCTGGCCCGAGGAGGACGCTCCAAGTGGGCTGGTTTAGCCCGCTTGTGATGCGCCGAAGGTGGACCGTCGAGGAAGAGGAGTGTCGGTATTGCGGTAAGCCGTTCTCCCTATCCTCGGCGGCCGAGGTGTGATCGCAGGGAAAGAGGAGTGATGGTATTTCGATGCGCCACTCTCCCTATCCCCTGCGAACTTGGCGGGGCCGTTCCGCTGTAGCGGCGTTGGTGGGGCTGCAGAGGAAGAGGAGTGTCGGTGTTACGATGTGCCGTTCTCCCTGTCCTCTGCAGCCGAGTTGTGGTTTTGCGGCAGAACCATAGACCTGATCTGTCGCCGGGCGCCGGATAAATTTCTGGCTCGGGGGGGTCCGCTACAATGCAGAACGGAAGCCGAGGAGGAAGGCGCGTCGTACCATCTGGCGCGCCTAGCGTGAAGGGCTTTCGGGCATTCGCGGAGGAGCCGCTCATGGGCGGCTGCCGCCGGTGGGGTCGCGGATGAGTACGTTAGCGTTCCCGTAACCCCACCAATAGGGCGGCGAGGCGGCATATGGGGGGTTTTTTGTGGTACACCGTGGGCCTCATTAGCCTAGACGGGAGTCCCACATAACCACTCGGGATACCCCCCGCACCCGGGTGGTATGCGGAATGCATTTTTCCCTCCTTGAAAAAAAAAGGTTAGATCTGCGACCCTTACAAAAACGAAATGCTACTAGAAAAGTGGGTGGTTAAACCTCCTTTTCTACATTATTAGGCAATATTATAATAATTAGGCAATTAGGCAAAATTAGGCAAAAGATGCTGTCTTTTTCATTTCATTGTCTGGAATCTAAGAGTGCACCATCAACAATAAGTAAACTTTCAGCGGCATCCCCCAATGAAGTCGGTTTTTTTTTCTTAAAAATTATTATTTTTAGTTTATGAACAGGCTAAACAGCTGAATTATATTTTTTAATTTTTTTCTAGTGGCTGAATGGTTATCGGACCAAAAATATCCGCGTTAACGCCTATTACAAACGAACTGATATTAAGTATACTAATCTGTATAGCGCGCTCCATACTACGCGGCGCGAAGCCGCGAACGCGAGTGTGGAGTCGATTTCGCTGATTAGCGAATGCTCGTGCGAATGGGGCCTAACTCACCAGATCCCATAGACAATATTTAAAATCCTCTGCATTTATAGTTTGTCAAAGGACTGTCTCATTTCAAACATAGACAGAGAGAATCATACTATCTTTGTCTTACACTAGTATTACCTCTACCTTTACCCAAAAGAAAAGGATGAGTATAGTATTTTTTTTGTTCTTATTTACTGACAATTTGGTTTGACTAACTATATCAGGTTGTGTATAATAACCCTAATAAGGTCTATTCGAACACTACACATGCAAAATATGCAGGACTTCCGTAAAAAAAAACATTATGTAGGGATTGGAGGGAAAATTAAAAAACTTTTGTCGAGTAGCTGGATTTTATATTTGTGATTGACATTTATAAATAAAATTTCAATGTGCGTTCCGATGATAATAGCGAATAAGAAATTAATTGTACTTCGTCGCAATTGAGGGCGGAGGCAGAATTAGCAATTAATAACTTGTTGCCGCCAAAGTCGAAGGAGAAATTTGTTTTTTTTTTTTGAGTGGTGTATTTCTTTATTTCATTGCATATGTTTGAGAAAAGCACTATACATGCCTGGCCGTGAAAAGGGCCTCCCTACGGTCGGCCGTCTATACCTACTCAGCCGGCAAGCCCTTTTTTCCCGAGAAATAATAATAAAATAATAATCTTTTAATATTTTAGGTATTTCCTTGCAAATAAGAATTTCATCGCACTAACCTTATAACAGGTCTATAAAGAGTACTTAATCATTATTAGATATCTTGACAATGACCGCAAATAAAATAAAGCGATCCAGTGGTATTAAAAATATTAATCGTCGTGATAGTCTTAGTTTTTTTTTATTGTCTTCTCGGTGTAATGTCTTCCACTCAGAAAAATTCCTCCTAATTAATTTAGGTCGGGTTTATTTTAGGCCACAATTTTTATACGAGTTTAATATCAGCATCGTGCTGGAAAAGCTAAGCAAATATACACATAGTACATATATTGAGTGAGCATTCGAAATAAGAAGAATGGATGGAAGGCCGTAGCAGGATAAGAGAAGAAAAAATGTCCTTTTATATAATTAAGAGCTGAGTTTTTGTCTATAGTTACTTAGATCTAGTAGTACAATTGTGCTAAGTTTTGTTGAAAAATTCCTTGTGGTTCAGCCGGAAAAAAATAAATTCCGAATTCATTAAATATGACTTTTCTCTAAAACTATTAAACTTTATCATACCATCTTTTTTTCATTTTGGTTAATGAAATAGTATACACCGTGTTTTTTTTTATTTCCGTTAAATTCGACACGTTGCTTGGTAAGTACATTAATAGAAGCTACCTGGTATATCGCTTTTTGTAAAATTCGAAAAAAAAATTTTTTTTCCTTTTTCATACAAAATAAATGAATATTGCATTGTAAAAGGTCCTTTAGAGTTACGTAAAAGTTAGTGTGACACAAAATGAAAGAAAAGTAGGTAATGTCGGAATTGTCAAACTAACTCACCTCAGTAACCTTCTTGTAATGAATAGCTATCCATGGAAAACTCTTTACTGACGAAACTTAAAAAATAAATAAAATTTGAAGGTAATGAAGAATCTTTTACATAGGCTCAGCAATTAAATTTATTTATTGAATATCTCAAAAACTGTAAGAGTTAAAATACTAGTTTCTTAGAGAAATTAACTTTATTTAACCTGAAGAATCTCCCCTTAAAATTAACGAAAATCAAAAATAACGTGTATACGTCCTGAAAGAATTTTGAGTCTCCATATTTAACATTTCTGTAAAACACGTGAGTCAAAACTTCAAAACCTTTTTTTTTATTCCTGAAGGGGTGACCCTCACCACTCTAAATGTCATTTCTAAAAAAGCCTTATTGTTCTGTCAGTCATATTAGTCTGATGGTTAAACTCGAAAAGCAACGGTGTCAAAATCAAAATAATATGTTGGTTGGATTTTTTAACATTTTATTCTTATACCATTCTAACACCGCCAAAGAACTTAAGCATACATTTTCTTTGTAAAGACAATTTTTGACATTTAGCTACATTAAAATTAACTTGAAAATAAACTTATGTAAATTGTGGCCATTTCAATTTGTAAAACAAAAACCTTCTTGTTTTAATCATCGTCACCATTTCTATACAAGCCTTAACGTCGTTTTATCAGATACATCCATTTGTAGGCTGGCCGAAATTTTAAGTGGATTCATAGCTATGATGATTAGAATATAGGCCAAGCAATAAGAAGGTATAGAGGGAAATGCTAGGAACCAAGGAAAACGGAGGGGCATAGCTGTAGTCGATATACATCAAATTGTGTCAAAATATTGTTAATATCTAATGTTAATATCTAGAGAGGAAATGAGGACTCCGTTTGTATGAAAAGGCAGTATCAGGGCGGTCGTCCACTTTCGTCACAAGCAGTGCGCGCGAGCCTGAGCAGAATAATATTATCACTTCGGGTGTCATTTCGGGTAAGAGATGGCCTGTTTCAGCCTTGACGAACCTTATGCATGGACTGTTTAAAACATAAATGGTCTCATAGCGCGCGTGACTCGCATCAGGACGCTCTTGTTGGAGGTCACAGACGTCACAGTCACGCTCGCTCTGATGTATGATAATCAAATAGTCAATCACGAGTCTTTCTCTTACATCTTTTCCTATGAAATGTATTATCCATATTTGTTGACCGTGTAGTACTTACCTGCTTACATTATGCATGGTAAGTATATCGTATGTTTGAGCACAGTAAAACAAAGTAAAAAAACCGGCCAAGTGCGAGTCGGACTCGCGCACCGAGGGTTCCGTACTTTTTTTTATTTGTTGTTATAGCGGCAACAGAAATACATCATCTGTGAAAATTTCGACCGTCTATCTATCACGGTTCATGAGATACAGCCTGGTGACAGACAGACAGACGGACAGACGCACAGCGGAGTCTTAGTATTAGGGTCCCGTTTTTACCTTTTGGATACGGATCCCTAAAAAGGGACTTAAACCCAGAAGGTATTCTCTAATCAAATATAATACCCCTACGCTATATATATACCAACAAAATCCATTTCATGCCAAAAATGCCTTACATCATTTTGAAATAGAGCTGATACTCTTTAAACTGCTGGACCTATTTCTATGAAACATAGCTAAGAACCGTTAGAGAGCTACGATGCCACAGACAGACAGACATTGGCGTCAAACATATAACACCCCTCTTTTTGTGTCGGGGGTTAAACATCAGCCATGCCGTCAGACGGCTCAAATAATAAGGCTTGTCCCGTAAAGTTGTTTCACAGGGACTGATGCTGTCTCTGGCAAGTTTTTTTACAAGGTCTTTGCTAAGTTTTTTACAAGGACTGATGCTGACTTTGGTAAGTTTTTTCACAAGGACTGATGCTGACTGGTAAGTTTTTTTACAAGGACGTTGGTAAGTTTTTTTACAAGGACTTTGGTAAGTTTTTTAACAAGGACTGATGATGACTTTGGTAAAAAAAAATACAAGGACTTTGGTAGTTTTTTTTACAGGGACTGATGCTGACATTGGTAGGCATTTCTGGTTTATTTACTTTAATATTTCAATATATCATATCGTATATCGTTAAGACTTAATTTCTACGCGGATATATCATATAACCAAACGGAGTAGCCATTAACAATGGTTATTTGATGGTCATACACAATGTACGGACTGACGTTTATCTGACATGGATATTTTGACGTTACGTATACATTTGACGTTCCCCTCCCCTGCAAAAATTAGCAGACTTTTTTGTAAGTACAGCAAATTACAGACGCCACGGCTCCGTCTGGTCGCTTACTGCCGATCAAATAATTAATATGCTAACCAAATTCATTTAGAGCAGCTCAGTATGACATTAATTGCGAACTGGTTTAGAAATAATTGCTAACCTTAAGTTGCTGACCAATTATATATTTTGGCTGACCAAATGTATATTTTTGTTCATCAAAATAGGAATATTTTGCAGATCGAATAAATGATACCATTTTAGTTTGACTAGTTAATTGTTCTGTAAATTCAAGAATGTTACTAAATTCCGCTTTTAGTTATGCTAAACACAAACCCCTTTGTATAAGTTTGAATACTTTTATACCATAATACAATCGGATTCAGTCTAACCTCGAAATCCTTCCAAAGTTATCAAATTTGGTATGTATATTAATTAAAGGTCTTTTTTTCATGTCCACACTATTTCACATTTGGGGACCTCGAGGAATCGCAGCCATCTTGGAAAATGTCTATCATCCTGGAGAAATTTGCGTTTTACTCTAAATCTACATTCTCTGTGAAAATATGGTGTAAGGCAGTAAAGCTTATTAAATTCTACACAAAAAGTCCTAGATATCTTTGCGGAAAAAATACATCTTGTTATAGAAAATAATAGCTGAATCCAGATTTAGCGCTTATACCCTTTCAGGGGATATTCTCTTAATAAGAAACTTGTAGGAATATCAATTACACTTTTGTCTATACATTTGTACACGTTATACCCCAATATTGTGCCTTTTCAATTTGTGCATTTCGAATGTAGGTAGACTATAGGTGCGCTGGTTACAAGAGGTCGTGCACAATACACATTGCACTTATGTTTATTAGTATGGATTTACTGATCACATCACAATATAAAATATTAAATTTTGAATACTATGTAGGAAATAGATGTTTTGTATTGAACTGAAAATTATAACAAACGAAATGGATTCGAAGAAAGATTTGAATTTGAATGGCGAATTTAGGATTTGTATTGTGCCAGGAATAATACAAAATTTGGTAGTGTAACGTTCCGTTACACGCACCGTTACATAAATAATATAGTTAGGTACAAATAAAATAAGCTCATATGAAAGTTTTGTATGTAGTATGAAACTTTACTGGACAGGCCTTAAGTATAAATAATAAAAACTTTTATAAAAAAGATAAACCGACTTCAAAAAGGATGAAATTAAATATTAGACTTTTTAGGGTTCCGTGTTTAAGTATATGCGTTATTAACTGATATGTTTGAAGTCAGTGCCAAGCCTAATTTTGAACAATATATTCATAGTGATTTTGGTGCAATTCGATAAGGATGCGGCTATATAAGTATGTACGTTGAATTAATTAAGGCGCGGCACGGCGCCTTAATTAATCCTTTGATACCTAAAGAAGTGTCCTACGTGGGTACGTGGGCGATCTCGTTGCGAACGCGAACGCCTTGGACCGGCCGCGCCGCGCTGTGTCGCTTCGCTTCGCGTTCGCGAGTGTTCGCCTATGTAAGACGCAGCGTTATATGACGACAATAAACGAACTTTCTGTAGGTATTTGAGAACACACCTCAGAACAGAACACACGGTTGAACTTTCTTGGCGCAGTTCGTACCCTGCTTGTCGGCACATTAGTGTAAATCTAATGCGTTTATTTGTCGTATTTTTTAAAGAGCATTTCTTACTAATTCTTGAATAGTCCATAGCACGCAAGTGTGGGATTGGGACTGAGTTATTTTCTGTCGCTTATCCAGAGGACTACATTTCAAAATATAAAACAATTCAAGTAACCTTCAGGCCAAATTTCAGCTAAAGCGGTTCAGTTGTTTAGCCATGGAAAGGTAACAAAGAGGCAGGCAGAATTACTTTCACGTTTATAATATTTGTACAGTTGCAATGGGATTTATAGATATAAAATAAATAAATAATAAATAAAATAAATAAAGTTTTATTTCAGGCAAAAAGTACATTCGTACACCCATATCAAGAGACAATTTAAAAGTTAAAGCTAAATATAAAGCTGATTATTTTTGACTGGTATTGTTACCACTTGGCTTGGCACCGACTTCAAACATATCAGTTGGTAACGCATATACGGAACCATAAAAAGGATAATATTGTATTTCATCCTCCATCATCAGATCAAAACCAAAAATATTACGAAAACACCTTGGAGGTAACTTCTTTCAAACAGAAAAAGAATTACTCAAATCGGATCATGAGTTCCGGAGTAATCGCTGAAATCATTATCATCAAAACAATCATCATCGTCAGCTCCACTTCTTCAAATTGGTGGTTTTCGAGAGAAAATGCTCGAATTGCTTAAGAAAACACCCAAATCACCTTACATGTGCCTTTAAAAATTGAGGAGTTCCCTCAATTCCTCATGGCTCCCATCATCAGAACAGCACCAGATTAATGTGGGACCACCTTGGAGGTAGTTCCTTTCAAACAAATAAAGAATTACTCAAATCGTACCACGGGTCTCGGAGTAATCGGTGAACATACATAAAAAAAATTGCCACAACCGAATACAGAACCTCCTCCTTCTATGAAATTGAAGTCGGTTAAAAAGAAATGAATAGATCTAATGTACCTATGTAACTATCCAATAAAAAATTTAAAAAGTCCCCTACTAGCTTACCAAAGAAAACCAAAAATTGGGGGAAATAATTCGTGTATAACGTATTTTGGCATATTTGTAGGGAATGGTGTATTATTAAACAACATAGTAAAAGTACCGAAGGGTGAGGGTGAAACTAACGGCCCCCTACCCCCTACCCGTTGAGTTTAAAGGTCCCTCTTTATAGGTTTTCGTAATTAAACGTTGGCCCGTAGCATTAAATATTCTTTTACATACATAATCTACATAAAATTGTCTACAAAAAAGATTTTGTATACTTTCTGCTAGGACACATATTTAAAAAGATTTTAAAGCGGTAAAGTTACTTATAATCAGTTCTAAGATCTTTCTTTTTAGTTTTTCGTCTAGTAATAGTCTGTTACGTAAATAATTTGTATAAAATTTCCTACAAAATAGATAATACCCGTGCCGTGATTGACACTGGAGGTAGGGCACCCTAGTAGTAAAAATTAAATGAAAAAACAGCCGCATACCTCGTGAATGGTAAACTCTCAAATTGACTTTGATGGCTTTCTAAAGCGAATACCGGCACCGTCACTCAACCGTTATTGATAAAAAAGAGCAAAATTAATAAAAACCTAAATCGGTTATAATTATAATAATTCAAAAACCGTGCAACTTTTACTGAGGTCATGTTAAGCTGGTTTGGATGATCCTTTTAGGTGTCCTACCTCCAATGTCATTTTCCAGTTCTAATTTTGGGACAACCTGTATATCTATTTTGTAGGAAATTTTATACAGATTATTTACGTTATAGACTATTTTTTGCTAAGGGCTACCGTTTACGAGTTATTTACGAAAAACTACAAAAAGGGACCTTTAAACTCAACGGGTAGGGGGTAGGGGCTTCACCCCACCATCCGTTGGAGAGCTACAATGCCAAAGACAGTTATACAGACAGACAGACACTACCGTCAAATATATTACTCCCTTCTTTTTGCGTCGGGGGTTATAAACAACAAGCTTCATAAGTAAGTTTCTTATTAAGTTTTAAGTAAAGGACAACCTCACTACAACTTTCTAGTTATGTAAAAAGGCAGATTGATTAGTGCGACTGTCACCTTTACACTTAATTGTTTAGCAGATCTATATACTTTTGAAACGGCACTGAGATTGGAAGTACGTATTACAAGATACCTACTTAAGGAAGGTATTCTGCCTGGGCTCTTAATACTACATATTTATTTAGATAATTTAGACAGAAACTAATATGTGTACTGTCCTTAGGAGTATCGGGTTTGGCCGCGGCGGGTTCGCTGGTGAACTGAGACGCAACCTTGACACCGCAGTTGCGCAGACGCTGGTGAAACTATGATTTTTGTAGTAACCTCACGATCGCGAGCCCGTAATTAGGGTATGACGCTAACTTATTAGCTATTATAATGATGGCGTTAAATGCCACTGATGTGGGCTTTCTGGGCATTCAGTGCTCCGTCCATATTAGCCTATAGCCGCCTAGGAATGTTTATTGATGTCTTTTGAAAACATAACATACCTATTTATGTTTAAGTACCGACTGCTACACGTTATTAACGATCTATCCACAATCCTCGGGTCATGTCTGGAAATTTACTATCACGTACCTCAGCACCCTCGTGCTCTAGCACAAGTAAATATATAAGTACATAGTAGCATAGCATGCATGGTACCTACAACAAATAGAACCTATTTTTATCCGCCTTAAAAAAAAACTAGCCCACCGAGGGTTCCGTACTTTTTAGTATTTGTTGTTATAGCGGCAACAGAAATACATCATCTGTGAAAATTTCAACTCTAGCTATCACGGTTCATGAGATACAGCCTGGTGACAGACAAACAGACAAGACAAGACAGACGGACAGTTGAGTCTTAGTAATAGGGTCCCGTTTTTACACTTTGGGTACGGAACCCTAAAAATTTAAAAATTAAATAAAAAAAAATGTAATATTAAAAAACCTAATTGCATTTCTTTTTTTTTAAAGGTAACCAACCCACTAAAAAGAAAATAGTAGATTGTGTCACAAGGGAGCAAAATGACATATTTACGGCGAGGGCGTACAATTGAATCCTAAATGAAGCGAATGATTCTATAATAAAATCCTGAGCGTAGCGAGGGATTCTAACATAGAATCCTGAGCGTAGTGAGGGATTCAAGTGTGCGCCCTAGGTGAAAATAAACCATAGTATAGGTACATACTTCTGGCACTTTGTCCGTATCGATATTTCCAGACGTGACTGTACTGACAAATTAAAAGTACCTACAGTTCATAATTATGTACCTAATATCTTTTCAAAGACAGCAGCAAACACCTAAAATGATACAATGAAAATCAAGTACATTATTTTTGTAGATTTTTCTGGTAACAAATTAGCTCTTACCCCTTTGAACCAATCTTCTGAAAAACACTAGGCAGACTGATATCATTTATATTTATTATTATAAAGTTATTGATGTAAACTAAGTATTTACAAATTTATACACAATACAGAACCGCATAATTATGCTTTGTGAAATATTTGTACAAAACTTTTTAAATTGCATAGACACGTATGGCTGCGTTTAAGGAGACCTAAAATGTCAAAATACAAATTAAATTATTAAACTAATGTTTTTTACGTTTCTTTGTAATTATTACGCTAATTAATTAATTTACTTAATTTAAATATGCTATTAAATAATTAAAAATACGCTTATTAAAAATTGTATGCACGTAATCGATTATAAAGAAATTGTAATCGATTATATGCATACTAATTTCATATGTCTTTGTGTCAATATTTCATACGGGCAACAAAATGTCCTTGAACAGAAAAGTGCCACTTTGATCCCTCCTAGCAGGGAAGAAAAGTTCCCTTTTCGAATAGGTGATGTGAAAAAAAAAAATTCCCCTCACTAGCTCTGAAAGCCGTCTATTATCCTTTAAAACAAGCGGGGAAAAACGCATTTTATCCACTAGTGGGGAAAGTAATTTGACCTTGGATGGAGCGTGTTTAAGTAGCTTGACAGATAACAAAACGTAAAACGCTCATGATAATGGTTCGTTCGATATTTATTATCATTAAATAAATGGTTTGAGAATCTAACAAAATATACCAAATTTAGCTTTATTTAATAATTTTAAGTCATAAACCTTAAAATTCCATAAGAAACGTTAGATTTTTTGTAATGATGTTAAATATAATTCTGAACGCACAAGTTGAGTCGATGCAATTTCAAAACGCATCGTTGACATTTCATACGTCAGAACAGAAATGTCAACATTGTCAACAAACATTTTACTGTTCTTCTCACCGACTCACGTATAAATCAGAATTTCTAGTGTTTTCTGTTATAATATCGTAAAAAAAATAGTGATTCCAGTGATGAAGATGATCTAACGCCTGTGGATGTTGCACTTTCCTCGCTATAGTGAGGGGAAAAGTTTTGTGTTACACACGGGTGCAAATGTATTTTACTTCTCGTGTGTTGAAACACTCGCTACGCTCATGTTTCAATTCCACACTCGCGGGTAAAATACAACTTTGCACCCTTGTATAACACATAACTATTTTATGTACCCCACCCCTATCCTTGTCCAGTCCCTATCCCGTCGTAAGCAATTTTCTGCCAAAAAGTAATTAATAGAACCGTTTTTCCCCCGAAGGGTAAAAAACGGATATTTAGGTTCCTGCCGAAGCTTGAACCACATATGAGATAACACCCTTGTAACTCAGCCCTAATTAAGGGAATTTATCAACTTGCAGCGCCATCTATCGCGCCACTCAAGTACTAATGTCGCCCGGTTGCTAGCGCTCGGCTGTTTTCTCGTCAGTACCATATGTATAAGCCGGCAAGGCCCTTAGGCGTGGTTCAAGCTTCGGCAGGAACCTAAATATCCGTTTTTTACCCTTCGGGGGAAAAACGGTTCTATTTAGGTATCCTTGCCTCCCGCTTGAACCACATATGAGACGTGTTTAAACCTCTGCCGGCGCTGGCCCGGGCGTACTGTGACCTGTGACTGATAGTTATAATATTTATGCAAAAATCACATAATAAGAATATGGGCTTGAAATATATTCCGTATTGATATACCAGTAGATTGTTTGCGTCAAACCTTAATGACTAGAATTTCCTCATTTGTAATTATCGATAGATACGACAACCGTTAGCACTGACTGGCAACATAACTAAAGTTATTCATTGCGACTATGTAAGTATGCTGAATCACATCTGAAGCTACGCGAGCTGTGATGCTTGCAAAGTGAACCCCATCAATTGAGTTTTATATCAAACCCGTCCAAACTACCTCTGATGCTTTCCTTACAACACCCCACTAGGTGAAAATGATAAATAGGTTATGTTGTATAATGTAATGATAATTATTATTTTACAAAAAAAAAAGAATACTACTTGTCTACTGCTTAACACAATGAAATATAGAACTGCCGATCCATCCAAAAATCTGTTTCAATTCGTAACTAATTGGAAAAACCCTGGGTCCTCTCTGATTTAAAGTATTTTCTATCAATTAAATGTAAATTGGTAAGTATAGGTCAGATGTAATGTAATATGTATTTTAATATGCACGAATAACCAAATGTTTGTATTTTTAGACATTAATAGTTATTTACTATACCGGCTTCATTTGTACATAGCCCACTACATAATGACAACAAATTCCGTAAATGTGTTGAAAATTATATGTATACCTACATAATGTGTTTATTTGCGGAAATAATTGAATTGTATTTCGAATCGAGTACTACTCTGCCTGAAAGTAGCGTCAGAAAATGAAGAAGAAAATACATCATTTCACGATTTAGCACTTTAATATCTAGTAACAACTTTCAGCTAGTAGTAGTTTCAACTGAGCCGATAATACATCCTTATTGATTGGTTTTATGTGAGGGTTCCTTTAAAACAACCAACATTAATGTTAAACTATGAATAGTTAATAATTCTTATATGAAATGGTAGGCTCCTATTTATTTTAAGTGTCAATTATGCTGCTAAATTTACTATCCACAGATAACTGAAAACATGCCATTAGGCTGGTACCGCTTCAACTGAGCTTATATTATATACTTGTCAGTCATGCAAGCGAATGTAACGAATGGCGAATGAACAGAATTACTGAGTACTGACACGCAGGTGACAATCGTATGGTGTTGATGATTGTAAATTTAAAGTGATGCTGACAACTCCAGTTGTTGTAGATGGCATCTCTCCATGATACTGTGCGTTTACTGAAGATACGTCTACCAAGTAGAATATTTTAGAAAATATTTTAATCATTGAATCATTCAAATGAGTTCACCTATAACCTTTAGGTTTGGCATTTTAGGTTGTTTAACGTTCACTCTTTCTGGTGGCGAATTGATTCCCAAAATGAAGATTTTATGGTTCGCGCGCTGGTAGTGGATTGTACAATAGTTTATTGTTAGTCTTAGCACACTTCGTGAGTTTTTTTATTGCTTTCGTACCTATACATACGATCTTCTAATAAGAGCGTAAACACCTCTTGGCTGACCACGGAAGACTCTTTGAATAAGAATAGACGAAGTGAAAATATCCACTTTAAATTGTAGTGCAACCTATTAAAACCAATTGCGAAACTTTCGTGAGACTAAGACAAATTACATTACATTACAGTATTATTTGTTTATGTCCACGGGTCGAGCTTCATAGCGTAATCTAATCTCAAGTGCTGCGCTAGCGCCGTCGCGCGTGTGGTGCCGTGGCACAGTTCCTATTGACCCTTGACACGTGTAGATGCATTCATTACCAAATATTAATTTTGATAAGAGATTTAGCAATGCAAGGACGTTGTATGTTGTTTATTGACTTTCATGCAATTGTGCCATCAGGCAGGGTATAATGCTACAAATATTTATTTACCGCTACTGTAATCAGTTTGACATATACTCACAAATAAAAACACTTTGAACTTTGTATATCAGTTGAATTTAGACTGTTTTTATTATCTTGAAGGAACCCTAGTACTAATCTGTCATCATGATGCCCCCAAATAGACAATTATTTGATGATCTAGGCCTTTCTGCGACATATTATTTGTCACTTCGTTGACGTAAAGCTGATATATATCTAGAAATCTCATATTTACTATATTTAATGAATGTATCATGAATATATAAATATATGAATTGTAGTTTTCTTCACAAGTAATGCTGTAATTCGATTAGCAGCGCGTCTGCCCTATATCCAAGACACGATGATTTTGTAGGGTACTACAAACCTACAACACTACTTGATTGCATTGACGATGATGTTTACAATTGCCAGTACATGCCATACGAGACCTGTTACAACAGTATGCTGTAAGCCCTGAACTGCTGTAAACCCTGGACTTATACCTTTCAGTTAAGCTTGTAGTACTTAGATCTGGCAATGACAACAGAACTAGTGTTGATTTTTAGAGTACATTGCACTCTATTTAACCGGCGAGCATATTGTAGTCATGAGACACTACTAGAATCATATTCGGCTTAGATCTTGCGCGATCCTTTGATGAGCGTTCTAACGTTATTATCAAGCCTCTGATTCCGTGCACTGGTATCTATTTGGGATTTGACCTAGTTGACTCGTCTTTTTAAGGATGTTCTCTTTCTGGTATTCCTCTAAGAATATTACATATTATCTTGAACTTGGGTGCCTTTGGCCTAAAACTCCGTATGTTATAGTTCTTTTGTAAAAGCATGTGACTACTTCGTAGGAAGGGAAACATCTCAACTAGAAATCGAAAGAAGGGTTTGTATTTCCGATCCGTGCTCTTTTCGAATCAGGTATCTGCTATCGGTGACTGCCTGCAAATATTTTCTAAATATTACTCTTGTATGTACGTTTGCGTACGTTGTACCTTTGTATGTACATATAATGGCTTGCCCCGCAGTCCACATGGTTTCAAAGATTTTGAAGTGATTTCATTTATTTGTCTTATTGGAAAATCAAACAACCTCTCGGAGCAATTAACGAGTTTTATTGTTTTATCATGTGTGGTCGTTTGAGTTAAAGACTTCCAAGTTCATTTAGATACAAAGCCGTGGACCATGGCTGTTGGTTCGACGGTTTAGTTCCCTTAGTCGGCTTCACCAATTTAATTCGCGATTTTTCGGTACACAAGATCAGTAACTCCACTCTAACTGAACTACCGAATTTTTTTTTCATAAATTCTTTCTTTATTTACACAAAGGGAAGCTTCGTCAGACATATAACATCTACCACTAACGAAACCGATGTTTCCACTCCTATTGATCAATCATGGGTGACAATGCGGAAGGCCATATTAAATTAGTATTGTAGTCCTTTTAGTCATTCTGTGAAAGCACCTCCTACAAATACCATTCCGTTTCCGATAGATATAATAATAGTAATGGAACTCTTTGAAATGGAACTAAAACGTTTGCGGTCAACGTATTATGATTTAAAACCCGCTGCTAAGATAATCCTCCAAAGTGGAGCTCGTTACTTACAGCATTTGAAGCTGAGTTTACAAGTTTCTACCTGATTGATGTGAATAGAGCATTATAAACTAACAAAAAGTTCGGCCGTTTGAACGGAATGTGATAGAAGGTATGTTTTCTACGTGTTACTCTTAGTTCTGTGGTCTCTGTGTGACAGCTACTTAGTAGACGTTTTGAAATATAGATAATTTCTAGACTAGCGCAAAGGTTTCTCTTTGTGACAGGCCGCTATTAGTATCCCCAAAAAGACTATCAAAACCTGACTAGTCATTCAAAAGAGGGATTAAGTGCGATGATTTTTTCACTCATATATGTCATAATATGACAGTCGTAAACGAATTTGTATTTTACGTGTATTGATATTCCTATTCAGAGGAGAGTTTTAATCTTCTTTTCTTCTTTAAAACTGATGTCGATTTTCCTTGCCTCCCCCTCTCTCGTTTTGGTAAAGGATCTAGTTGGGCAAAGTATAACACAAGGTTTTTCACTCTGTGCTTTTCCCTCTGCAGTTTCTTAACTGCCATTTTGCAGTTGGTTATACAGTTACGATCCTCAGAATGTATATAGGTAGGTTAGTTTTTTAGGTTCGTTCACGGCAAACAATTCCTTGTTTGTTATCGACCAAGACCAACATTTGTACACAACCAAGATTTACTGTAACTGCGTTTCGTTATCAATTTCGCGCCAAACCCGCCAATAGAAATTCAGCTGCTCATCGTCCTAAAAGGTGACACACAATTCGATCGATGACGTAGACTAACCGGGTCGCACATGGGTAATATCAGGACCATGCAGATCTTAAAAAAAAGTGAGTCCGACCAAGCAGACATCGAACAATAATGCGACCAATAAGACGTCCGCCACCGTATTAATGGTAGACCATGAGACAACGGTTGTTTGTCTAACAAGACAACGTCATTTCATTGTCATTTCAGAGGACGATACGAAGCCGTCTCATAGGACGACACATTAGGGTCTCACGATACGACAAAATGTCGTCTTATCGAACAACGGAATGTAGTTCTACGGGGCGACGCAATATCTTCTCACGGGACGATACCACGGGATGACGCGATATCTTTCCACAGGATGACGTAACTCATCAGGACGACGCCTTGTCGTTTTACCAGACGACGCTTGGCGTTCCACAGGGATGCCAAGTCGTCTCACGGGACGACGCTTTGTCGTCTCACGGGACGACGCCATGTCGTCTCACGGGACGACGCTTTGTCGTCTCACGGGACAACACCATGTCGTCTCACGGGACGACGCTTTGTCGTCTCACGGGACGACGCTTTGTCGTCTCACGGGACGACGCCATGTCGTCTCAGGGGTCGACGCCATGTCGTCTCACGGGACGACGCCATGTCGTCTCACGGGACGACGCCATGTCGTCTCACGGGACGACGCCATGTCGTCTCACGGGACGACGCCATGTCGTCTCACGGGACGACGCTTGTCGTCCAAGAGGCATAAGTACCAGTGTACTTTTTATGACGGTGCCTGTAGTAAGGTCACTGCGTCTCGTCGCTGGCCCACGGGCACCGAGCGGAATGTCATTGGAATGATGAATGTCAGGGATGCCATGTCGTCTCACGGGACGACGCTTGTCGTCTCACGGGGCGACGTCACGTCATCTCACGGGACGACGCCATGTCGTCTCACGGGACGACACCATGTCGTCTCACGAGACGATACCATGTCGTCTCACGGGACGACGCCATGTCGTCTCACGGGACGACGCTTGTCGTCCCAGAGGACGAAATCATGAGGCATAAGTAACCGTGTACTTTTTGTGACGGTGCCTGTAGTAAAATCACTGCGTCTCGTCGCTGGGCCATGGGCACCGAGCGGAATTTCACGAAGTCGGAGGTATTCAAAATTCTTCCACGTCCCACAGGACGACGCCATGAGGCATAATTACTTACCCGTGTATTTTTTATGACGGTGCCTATAGAAAGGTCACTGCGTCTCGTCGCTGGGCCATGGGCACCGAGCGGAATGTCACGAAGTCGAAGGTATTCAAAACATTTTCACGATTTGAAATTTCTCGATCTTCTTTAAACTTGCTTTGTAAACGTGTTGCTCGGCTGAGTTACAAAAGCGTACTGACGAGAAAACAGCCGAGCGCTAGCAACCGGGCGACATTAGTACTTGAGTGGCGCGATAGATGGCGCTGCAAGTTGATAAATTCCCTTAATTAGGGCTGAGTTACAAGGGTGTTATCTCATATGTGGTTCAAGCGGGAGGCAAGGATACCTAAATAGCTAATATTTAATAAGCAAATTATAACCAGCCGGGTAATTACTTAGTTTTTGAAGGCGGTGCCAAACCAACAAAACCATTATTTGCTGCCAAACAGAATAAAAATACGAGTAGTTAGTAATGCAACAACTAAATTAATTAATTAATTTATTCATTTTATTACAAGGAGATAAAACAGAAGCATACAAGTGAAGAAAAATCTAGACAGAATATACCTAACTATTATAGATTATGTTGTTTCCTTGAGCATATCTCACCATAAGGACAAGGCCATAAGGACGCTCTGACAGGTTTTTCGTATAAAGATACGAGCAATTTTCGTCCTTATTGTAAGCGACAATGTGGTACATTTTGATTGAAAACGCCACAAATAGATTCATGTCTTTTTTATGCAAGTAGGTAAGTGCAGCGTTCTTCGTTGCCTAAAATTTCGGTTCAAACATTTTGGTTTGGCACCGCCTTCAAAAACTAAGTAATTACCCGGATAGTTACTAATTTGCTTATTATTAGGTATTATTTCTTTTTGGCAGAAATGTGCTTAATCTAAATGTACGAATAATTTACCTTCTAAATGTGACATGATTGATTGGTAAGGTGTTTTATATTTAGTTTGTATGTAAAGGTAAACCTTTTTTAGTAACTGATTTTAAACTAAAGTTTTAAATTATTTACTTGTTTGTGTGCATTGTATTTATTATTAATTATTTGCAAATACAATAATTTATTGATCTAAACAAAATAGATTAAGTTTCAAATAGCAAAATATTAATGGAGTCTCGCTAATAGCATTACTAAATAATTGCATTGTACCTATGTATCCACATCAAGTTATCCATCAGTGTACATCAAAACGTGTTTCAAATGCCGCATGCCGTATGGTATGGCACCCGGTTTTCCGCACTTAATGGTAAATGTTAGTTCAAAGGCTGTGGTTCAAAGGTCATCAACAGCAACACAATCTATCATAAAAATGTAAATGCACCGGCTATTTATACGTGCTTAATTAGATTCCTATACCTATCACTACTGTTGCAGGTATGGAGTTATAAACTTATAACTTTATAATACCTACCTACTTATAACGTCAATAATGATAAGTAGGTAATATTACAGTACCTATTATTATTACGAGTATAAGAAAGAAAAATATTTGCTACTGCGCGATTAGCGACTCGTTGGTTAATTGTGTGCATAAGGATTACTAGGTATTCTTTTAAATAGGTATCCGTTATAAAAGTTGAACTCGATTAATATCCTCTCGTGTAAGTATATTTATGGATATGTTTGTTACGTTAATGCTGTTTTTTTATTTGTATAAGTATATTTATATACTTATTTATTTTTTAATGTGCCCATACCAATTTGCATGTACCCATTGAAAATGAAAAAAAATGACAAAATTGTTTATTTTTTGGTTACAACATTTCACAATTTACAATTTAGTTATGCTTGGAATCTCCTTGTAAGTATTGTAAATACTTGTGACAGAAGACCCCGCTACTAACTATTAAGGGTTTATAAATAGTAACCGAACATATCATATATTAATTAGTACTTATGAACATTAGCTAAAGTAAAGTTTAACATACAATTTATATTACAATTAGTATATGTGTATTGATATAATACTAGTGTGTAACCGTAGTGATTTAAATATTTTGAAATATGTCTAGCGATAATTTAATTTTGATTGATATAAATATGTTTGGAATAGCTGTTTTTTTTATTACTGTTGCAACATTTAAGGTACGTGATATATTAGGTTTTCAGTTTCCATGTAACTTAGGTTAATTAACCATTCTAAAAGTATTTTCTTAAAGTTATACGACGGCAGCGAATAAATGGAGATAATATTATTTATATTATTATACAAGTAGGCAGAATGGTTCTTCACAAAAGGAGTGTACAGGTTTTTAAAGGGTCGGCAACGCGCGAGTAATATCTCTGGTGTTGCAGGCGTCCATAGGCTACGGTAACTGCTTACCATCAGGCGGGCCGTATGCTTGATTGCCACTGACGTGGTATAAAAAAAAATGGTAAACAAATTGCCTTTTGGCGAAAAGAGACTGTGTTAGAGGGGACAACTACTTTATCTTTTCTTCTTTGTGTTGACGTAGGTGGTTTATAAGTCCTATGTAACTTTAAGGTCGTGTTCAAAATATATAATTTTCTTACGCTAAGCAGTTTACACTCGTTGTACCCATTATAAAGCAAAATAAATTTTTGATTCTATTTTGTATTTATTAAAACATAATAAGTGCCTATAGTTAAAAATAAAACAGTTATAAATTACTAATTATAAACATTTTAAACCCCGTGCCTCTTCCAGTTCCACAGCTCTGTTATGGTTCTTTTTTATATTGATAGTAATAAACATCCGGCAGGAAACTATCTACTAAGTTAGTCTCATATTGATTTGAATAAGTTTATTTTTATTTTTTTCCAAAAGCTATTTAAA
Organism: Cydia strobilella; assembly: GCF_947568885.1. Taxonomy (NCBI): domain Eukaryota; kingdom Metazoa; phylum Arthropoda; class Insecta; order Lepidoptera; family Tortricidae; genus Cydia; species Cydia strobilella. The sequence continues at coordinate 37,566,397 of NC_086068.1, read as the reverse complement.
TTTCTTGCAAAATGTATTGATATGAAATATAATGGTATATATTGGTATGTGGTGGTATGTATTGGTAGGTAAGGTTATGTATTAGGAATTGTACATCCCTATAAGTACCTTGCTTGTACAGTTAGTGGCCCATTTCTCGAACGATATTAGACTAATATCATTAGTCCACGAACTGTCAAATCGTATGGATTGTTATGACAACACACTACTAAAAATGAAATGGGCCCCTGCATTCAAATATGTATTGTATATATCTGCAACCGGAATACTTTTCCTCCTAAAGATAATAATGGGATATGCTTAGTAAAAAAATTTGGTTTATTAAAAAATAATAAAGATGCATTTTAACATAAACATCAACTATAATAATATACATGCATTATATTTAATGCATATTATTATAGAAAAATATGATAATAATTATGCATAAAAACATACAAGTGTTACAAGTTACGACTTACGAGTGGTGAGGGAGTTGTCGTTTTCCGCGGCCGTCCCGCTGCGGCACATGCCGGCCACGCTGCACAGCACAACCAGGCTCTTCAGGAGGTTGCTCGCCATGTTATTTTTTACATATAATGTATTACGTTTAAATGCGTGTAATATTCCAAAATAACAAGATCACTGCTTTGTATTTCGTTATTTTCAGGTGTCGGTAACGTCAGTGGAAGCAGAAGTGGTGTGTGTGCTGGCGAGTCGCTGGGCAGATGGCGGGCGTGTGCTCTAAGGGGCCGCCGACGGGCGCGTGTTTCATTTTGTTTGAAGTGAAAGCCCTAGAGACGATGTGTTTTATTCTCGCGTAATTTTCGTCATCCCTGGCGGGCTCCCCACCTCGCTGTTAAGCTTGTCAAACAAATTACAAACTCCACGTGCTCACCGCAATCATAATTTGAATCGGAGTCAAATTCGCCTTTACACATGAGATAATAAGATAATTCGTCAGCCGAATTACGTCACCGGGCCCAACGTGATACAATAGATAAACTCCTCCCTGTCTTCAAAATACAATAATCGTTTTGCGTTGAATTATTTAAGTAGATGGGTAAAAAAACACATATTTTGTGTGTAACTAATATACTTAATCAAAATATATTATATTAACGATGTACGTACCTACGTCTACTAAAACAATTGAATGCAAAACAATAGAAATGTTTTCTGAAAAAATATAATATCAAAACCATACAATTTTTTTTATAGTCCAAGTTAAAACAATTGTATTCGCTTCTGACCCTCGGCAGAGTGGGACGTAAGCGTAACATTAACAAATATGCTCACGTTTCATGTGAATATAAACAAATTACCTTATTATTATTTTTTTCTTTTTCGAATTAGCTTAGGTACTTGCGACCCAATTGGAGAACGGCGAGACGAGACGTGCACCGTAGTACCTAAGAACGAAACGAGGAGGAAGTAGTATGTAGGTAGGTATGTACCTGCACTCTCGTTCTCGGCCTGTCTCGGGGTTTTTCGAGTGTGTACAGTACAGCCGCCATCATGCATACATACATGCTGACAGTCAATGTTCGAGTGTGGTTTACAATATTTGAATCCATTAATCAGGTGTGTCATCGTCAATCAAAAGGGTACTTATTGTCGGTATTGAGTTATTGCTACCAACATATTGTCCAAAACATGCTCTTTTAAATGCAAAAAGAATCAGAACTCTGTTTCGTACTTATTTTTCTGATTTTTTTTTAAATTCATCGAGTAAATGTACAGTTTTGAGATATTCGATGTTCAAGTTTGAAAGTTTAAAAGACCAAGTTCTAGTGCGAAGTTATGGAGATAGCGGTTTTAAAATGTTCCTTAATCATTATACTCCTAAACAAATGTCATTTTATCTCAGTTTATACGTATAATTGAGATATTATAAAGAGACGTGACATAAAAATAAAAATATTTTTTATGTATGTATGTATGTTCTCGGCTATCTTATATTGTTTTTGTACGACTATAACGTTGGGATAATAGTAAAAATCATGAAACAGCTATAATGTCAAAAGTTTTTTTTTTAATTAAATCAAAACACACACGTACACATGTTATGCAAGCCATATCTAGTTTGTATAGAATGCTTTTTTACTCCCTTCTTTTTTTTGTGTTTCCACTTAATTATTGCATGTTAATTGTACTTTTGCGGACATCTGTTATTGGCTATGTTTTCTGTTCACTATGATTTGTATTAATTTTTGTATTGCTGTTGATGCCCCAAATAAATAAAATAAAAAATAAAATAAAATAAATATAACAAAAATCAACATTAGTTGTAGATATCTTACATATCAATCAACATAATTAGTAGTTAACAAGCATTGTATGTTACTTTATGCATAAAATTAACCAAAAAATGTAAAAACAATACAAAATAATTTAGTTTTCTATAGAAAAAGTGGCTTCGAAGTTTAGTACTTCGGATAAAATTTTTGTATGAAAAGTGATTAAGGGTACCACATTGTCGCTTTTCATAACTTTAGAGAAGATAAAATTCTACATGCCTTTTTTACTTAAAATTGAAGTTATAATTGCTTATACCTATATATAATAAAAATATTGTCATATAAATAAGACATTCCTCCTCCTCCTCCTTGCTTCGTTCTCCTCAGTGCTGAGGGTCGTGACCTCCTACGTGGAGCACATGATTCCGGATAGCAGATTTCCAGGCAAATAAGACTACAAATTGGATAAAAGAAACGATTCTCTTAGTTTTTAACTAATAATTTTGGTAAAAGCTTACCTCATTGTCGCCTTATGAGATCAAGGCATCAAGGCATATAATTAAAAAAAAAAAAACAAGACCAGGCGTGACTCACTCCGCGATTTCGTCACGCCGCTACAACTACATGCGGCCGCCCCCAATTTTGTGGTCTAGCCATAGTAATTGCCGCGCACCGCTACGGAATGGACGCCTGTTCGCGCTTGCGCCACCTAGCCGTCATATCTGTCGTAATAGACGCGTTTTGTTAGAGTGAATCTTCTGTACCTAGTACTATTATTTATTCAGTGACAAGACATACATATAATATGATTTAATATATAATTCAATCGAGGCTAAACACTTTAAATTAAACCAATTTGGCGGTTTAATTTAAAGTGTTTGCCTTCTGGCCTTCCTGGCATCGCTGACGGGGGTAGTTGGCACGAAATACTTATTATTCTTTTAAAGCAACACTGTACAAAATCTATACCATCCGGTCCGCATCTCACCAACGATACACGACGAATGACTTGTAGAAGCCCATGCCAGTGTGGCCAACTCGGAATTTGAAAAAATGCTAGACTTTTGTCTAAATTATGCCAGTTATGCTAAATAATTATAGAATGTGCTAAAAAAAATATATTGGTAGGTAACTAAAAAATGAGGATCTTCCACATAAATCAAACGATGCTCTTTCTGAAATTTTACACAGTCAAACCAAGCTAACTTTGCACCGACTTGGTTAGCTAATGCCAAACTTCTTTAGCCTCCCTCCACACTAAACTGCAGTCATTTTAAAATGATTTGGTAATTATAAAAGTCGTCGTCAATAGAACTTGCAAACAATGTAAACAAACAGTTTTACCTTCATTACCTTCGTAATCTCGCTCTTTAAAGGGACAACAATAACCTTATCAACAGTCTATATACTTACATATTTTATTTATATACATTTTTAGTTAAATTAAATGTTAATTATTAATATTTCAGGGAAAGTAACCTTCGTAAAACTGTTAGGTTATGTGTCAAACGCTAACAAAACCTGTCATATTTTTTTGTTTACATTATTTGCAAGTTCTATTGACGAGGACTTTAATATCAAAATCAGCGGGATTGCCTCTTATTTACTTTTAATTTTTTTACTTTTTCGTTCTAAAACTCGCGATAGTCAATGGCATCCCAGTCATTTAGCCAACATAATAAAAGTATTTAAATTAATTTAAATATTAAATAACAATTTAATGAATAAAATAAGCAATTCTTATATTATATTTTATTTTTATTTCAATTTATTTTCACGAATATAGTGCTAAATAACTTTAATAACCCATTTAATATCGTACAAACGTTTAACTGCTGCTGGCTGCTGGCTGTATAAGATACTGCCTTTGCTCATTTACGCAAGTGAATGTTTAAAAAAATATTATTGGTGTATTCCTTTTGGTTCCCGCCATAGACATAGTATATACAAGTAGTTATAGACGCGCCACCGAGCGACCGGGGGTAAGAGAAAGAATATTCATATAAAATTTGGGCAGCATAGGATTTTTTCTCTTTCACTTATAAATTTCGGTATTTCGCCATCGCCTCCTACCTATGATGCCACCCGGTCGGTAATAAGGACAAAGCATGGCACTATTTTCTCTTTCCTCTTATAGGAATCGCAATAAGACTATATTTCTCTATCAAAGAGTGTCAGGCCCTTGGTTCCCGCCTTATGATATCGAGTAAATACAATTCAACAAAAGAAATAAGAATAATTTATTTTAACAATTTACATCATTTTTGATAAAAAACGATTTAATGCGGGATTTGTAAAATTAGAACAATTATCAATTGTTCCAGGCGGGGAAATAAAGACACTATTGTTTAATTTTGTTTCCACACAGTTGCTCGTGGGACGGGATCGCAGAGGAGTACAACACTTAAATGTTCTGCACTAGAGCAGAAACGTATCACTTTCTGCGCACTTGTTAGAACAACAACGACCCACATTCAGAGCATGAAATATGAAAAGAAATTATCCGTGTTTGACCGTTTTTATTATTGCGTTTATTGTTGCGAATTTTGTATGCTTGGCGTCTGGTTACGGCGCATTTATTTGGCCGTTTTTAGCGACTTCTAAAATAACATAGTCCTTATAAAAACAAGGATACTTATCAAAAAAATCAAAACGTAAAGACACAGTTACCTAATCGAATTTAAACTGTTGTGAGACATACTAATATTAAATCATTTTCACCGCCGTGAACGCTGCTCGCACTATTAGTGCTTGAGAAAGGAGACCTAGGCTCTCCGAAACATGTCGCGCGAGTGACTAAAACAAGTGAGTCTAAACCGTAAAATGATTTAATACACAGGTACCTACTGGTAATATTTAACTCGTATCAAAAAATTGTTCATCTGGGGCCAAAATCCAGAGAGAAAAATGTCGAGAGCGTTTGCATGGAAAAATGACCACTAATGTTTCCTCTTAAAGTCTTTCGATCAGTTTCGAGATAAATATGCAGCAAATGCGGAGTAATATCATAAAACTTATATTTGAACAACCAACGTCAAAAATGCATCAAAATACCATTACTTTGTAAAAGAAAACATAAGTGCGTGATATTGCTATGCCTATTGCACCCTAATGAAGCAAATGTTTGGTGAGGCAGCTAATACGGGCAGAGTTCACCCGCGGGCGGTTATCACACCACCTCCTTATCCAGAACAGTCAGTGGCCTAACCGCCTCCCAGATACATAAACGTCTCTTATTTATTGATTTCGATTTACAATAAACTTGCGCATACGAGAATTCTATTGTTTAGTACTATTAAGACCCATTATGGAAACAATTTTCATATTCAGAAGTTCTATACTTTTATTAAGTCGTGTTTAATTATTTTGGTACTAAGTACAATATTACTATAATATTTATGAAATATATTTTATAAATAATGGGCTATGCTTTTTCTCGAAGGCAGTGGATGACGATAGTCGTTATTTCAATAGCAGACTTTTGTAATGCAATATGTGTAGCGCTGCAGGCGCCGTTCTACCCTCAAGAGGTCAGTATATATCTGCTGCATGTTGCAATATGTGTAGCGCTGCAGGCGCCGTTCTACCCTCAAGAGGTCAGTATATATCTGCTGCATGTTGCAATATGTGTAGCGCTGCAGGCGCCGTTCTACCCTCAAGAGGTCAGTATATATCTGCTGCATGTTGCAATATGTGTAGCGCTGCAGGCGCCGTTCTACCCTCAAGAGGTCAGTATATATCTGCTGCATGTTGTAATATGTGTAGCGCTGCAGGCGCCGTTCTACCCTCAAGAGGTCAGTATATATCTGCTGCATGTTGCAATATGTGTAGCGCTGCAGGCGCCGTTCTACCCTCAAGAGGTCAGTATATATCTGCTGCATGTTGCAATATGTGTAGCGCTGCAGGCGCCGTTCTACCCTCAAGAGGTCAGTATATATCTGCTGCATGTTGCAATATGTGTAGCGCTGCAGGCGCCATTCTACCCTCAAGAGGTCAGTATATATCTGCTGCATGTTGCAATATGTGTAGCGCTGCAGGCGCCGTTCTACCCTCAAGAGGTCAGTATATATCTGCTGCATGTTGCAATATGTGTAGCGCTGCAGGCGCCGTTCTACCCTCAAAAGGTCAGTATATATCTGCTGCATGTTGCAATATGTGTAGCGCTGCAGGCGCCGTTCTACCCTCAAGAGGTCAGTATATATCTGCTGCATGTTGCAATATGTGTAGCGCTGCAGGCGCCGTTCTACCCTCAAGAGGTCAGTATATATCTGCTGCATGCCAATACTTTTGTAATGCAATATGTGCAGCGCTGCAGGTGCGGTTCTACCCTCAAGAGGTCAGTATATATCTGCTGCATGACAATATTTTTGTAATGCAATATGTGTAGCGTGTAGCGCTGCAGGCGTCGCTGTAGAAGAGGTCAGTATAAATATTTTAGGAACTACCTATATTTTTATGGGCAATTCCCTCCGGACTTAATCATTAACTGTGAAACGTCTCGTCAATCAATTATAACTAATTGACTGTGATATACCTACTTGTGATACGAGTAGTGACAAAACATTGTGAATGTGACTGGAGTATTCGGCCGCCTCAAGTCATTAAGTGTTTTATTTGTAATGTAGAATCAATCACTTTGGTTACCTATGGTGTGTGCATGTACTTCAGGTTTTTTCAACCCCCGACGCAAAAAGAGGGGTGTTTTTCATCCGTTTCTATGTTTTTTTTAAATTCAATCATAGAAACAACGGTCAAATTCATTCATGTTTATTTTTATTTAGTGTTTTACATTTATTCACATTTTGAAATAAATATACTTGCACGACGCAACGCATGACGCATAATTTTCTAAACTAGGAATATTTATATTATACTACCACAGTTAATAAGGTGCCAACAAATTAGCAACCGATATTGTAAGAGATGGTACTTTAAAGTCGTCGTCAATAGAACTTGCAAACAATGTAAACAAACAATTTTACCTTCATTACTTCGTAATCTCGCTCTTTAAAAGGACAACAATGACCTTATCAACAGTCTATATACTTACATATTTTATTTATATACATTTTTAGTTAAATTAAATGTTAATTATTAATATTTCAGGGAAAGTAACCTTCGTAAAACTGTTAGGTTATGTGTCAAACGCTAACAAAACCTGTCATATTTGTTTACATTATTTGCAAGTTCTATTGACGAGGACTTTACAATAAAACAATTAACTTCAAATAAAAATTCAAATATAAATTAATTCAGTTACCGAACTTAAAAGTAAATTATAATTTTATCTAAAAATAATCATCATGTGCATTTACCTGACAAGATGTTTTTCTTAAATGTCATTATCAACGTGAAGTGGCCAGTTAAGTGTTAGGTTCGCAAGCAGTTATTGTGGTTGGCTATAGTGTGGTGCTGCTGCTAAACTAAACTACATTAACTAGGGAACTACCACACCAGACGCCAGTCAACCACACGAACTATAGGTATAAAAGAGCCATAATCTACGAAACTGTACTTCAAACCTTGAGCATTAAACAATCCATTTTTAAAGCTAAGCCACAATAGCCATACCCTACCCCCTACCGTGCAGGCGCTATACCTAACGGTATTTCGAACAACTGCCTCAAGATTGCTGTTTGTATGACTTACTTCTTTAATTAAAATTACCTACGCAATAAAAATTTATGAAACTTGTTTTGGCATTCCCCAACTGAAGGAAAATAATTATTAGGCACCTAACAATAGTATTTTATGCAACCGTTGCTTAAGAAAGGTCAAAAAAGGCGAGTGGCGTGAGTAAACTATTCATAGCTGAGTCTTGCAGCGCGCAAAAAGTATAGTAAGTATGTCGGCGGCAGATCGTAAAATCGGGCATATCGAGATATTCCTAGGCATATCATGAAACGCCGCCATTTCATGATCTGGCTAGCGACCACTAGCCATATCGTGCAGTTTCGGGTTTCAAGTGGAAAGATAAATATAAATTATAAATTACAATTATATTGTATATGGCGGCTATATTTTACTGCTTTACAACAAAACAGAATGGAAAAACAGCTAAATCACGTATGATGCCGTAGATAACTTGATACTTTTCCGCCATCTTGCCGCAAACCAAACTTACAACGAATACATTGCTCCTATCGATCTACCGCCTCTTTTATAAGGCATATCGTGATATGCCTGGGTTAATCTTAGTCAGAACATGAAATGGCAGCGTTTCATAATATGCCTAGGAATGTCTCGATATGCCCGATTTTACGATCTGCCGCCGACAAGTATAGGTAGCGCGTTTATTATAAATAACGCCAAAAAAGATTCCTTGGTCAGTATTCTAGATTCTTTATATCAATTAAAGTTGTAAAACATTGTTGTCTGTTTTTTTTTTACTTTGATAAAATTGATTTTTCTTTCCTACGCATAAACATATCCTATGTAAAAGAAAATCTAATATGTGGCAACAACCCTATCGCGGATTGAACAGCCTCCATTTACGAATGTACGCATCGAGTACACACACACACACACACCCACAGGCCCACACACACCATTTCATGAACAGCGTTGTGTTCTGCAGGCCGAGAAGAAGCAATGCTCGGCGACGGAATACGGGCTGGTGTTCGGCGTGTTCGAGCTGGTGGTGTTCCTGGTAAGCCCGCTGTACGGCTCGCACCTCAACCGCATCGGGCCCAAGCTGCTCTTCAACGGCGGCATTCTCACCACCGGCGCCTGCGCTACTCTATTCGGGTAAGCTCACTAAACTCCATCTGCAAAGCTTCGCTGGGGACGCTGGGCACACGTTTTTACCCACACTGTATAATTGTATACACACATTATAGACAAGATAATGTTAAAAAACAAACCAAGTACTGACTACTAATTACTATCGAGCGACTCTTAATGAACAAGTACATTGATAAAATAAATATTTTCATAATTTATACATAAATATTATTAACAGGAAGATCTTATATGTAAATAAAACAGTTAACTACTTATCTCGTGTTCGTTTGGTGACATTTAGAGAATGATGTCCTCGGGGATAATATACCTATATGTATGTCGAAATACGAGATCAAAGAAAACCGAAAACGGGTCACTTTAGTTAGGTGACTAGGATTCTCTTATGTGGCACTTCCGAAAACGTGATAGTGAATCTGTTATCTAAAATAGATAATTTAACCCGACTATAACAATAACCCCCTCCCCCCCCTCTCTTTCCGTGGGTGTCGTAAGAGGCGACTTAAGGAAAATCCGGTGGATGAGCAGCAGCGTCCTCCGAGAACTACCTCCATCAAACTGCGGTCGCCAACCCGCCTGCCAAGCGTGGCGACTACGGCAATCCCCCCCCAAGGGATAAAAACAAAAATGCAGACACAAATAAAACCCAGACCCCTAGTCCACGGCAGCCCCGCTATTCCTGGCTCCGGTAGCGGCCAGGGTAATGGCGGGGCAGGGGGTGCTACAGTGAATCACCGGCAGAGCCCCGGCTACCATAACCGACGACCCTTGGCCCTGGCAACATACAACTGCCGTACGCTGCGGACCGACGAAAAGTTATTAGAACTGGAGGAAGAATTAAGCAGGTTACGTTGGGGAATCATAGGGTTATCGGAAGTCCGTAGAGAGGGGGAGGACATGATAACTCTGAATTCCGGCAACTTGCTCTATTTCCGGGAGGGCGAACAACAGTCCCAGGGAGCTAGGTGTCGGGTTTATCGTCCACAAGTCCCTCGTAAATAACGTGGTGAAGATCGAGAGTGTGTCGAACTGGGTAGTGTGTATGAGGATATGTATGAGGATATCTCCAGAGCCATGCATAGCTCCAAAACTCACTTCACAGTTGTTATGGGGGACTTCAACGCTAAGCTGGGCAAACGAGACGGTGAAGAGCTGAGAGTGGGGCAATTTGGAGTGGGGCGTAAGAATCACCGGGGCCACCTACTGGCTGGTTTCATGGAGAAGGAAGGACTCTATATGATTAACTCCTTCTTCAGGAAACGTGAGCACAGGTAGTGGACCTGGGTGAGCCCTGACGGTGCAACAAGGAATGAGATCGACTTTATCATGTCGACGAAAAAGCAAATATTCAGTGATGTTTCTGTGATCAATTCGGTCAAAACCGGGAGCGATCACCGAATGGTAAGAGGCACACTAAATATTCAATTTAGGCTGGAGAGATCTCGACTGATAAAGTCTACGCTCCGCCCGGCACCGGCCCAGCTCCAAAACCTCGAGAGCTTTCAGCTCGAACTTCAAAACCGGTTCGAATGCCTAGCTAGCGACATTGACGATTACAACGACGGGTTTGTGGAAGCTGTTCATACGGTCGGGTCCAAGTTCTTCAAGACTCGTCGTACAAGAACCAAGAAACTCTCGGAATCCACTCTCAAGCTCATGGAGGTGAGGCGTGAGATGATTCTGCAGTCGCCAGGTGACGTTTGTCGTTATAGGCAGCTCAACAGACAGATCTTGAAGTCTCTGAAGCGAGATATACGCTGATCCAATACTAACAGTATTGAAGAGGCTATCAAGCGCAACAGAGGCTCGAAGGTGTTTGCCAGAGATCTGTCTATTGGCCAAAGCCAACTGACAAAACTGAAGACCGACGACGGCAGGATCATTTCATCCAAACCTAAGCTCTTGGGAGAAGTCGAGAAGTTCTATGGACAGTTATACACAACAACCCGAGCACCCGTCATGGATCTAGCTAGAGACCCTAGAGCTAGACTAACTCGACACTATACCGAAGATATCCCGGACGTCAGCCTGTACGAGATTAGTATGGCTCTCAAACAGCTTAAGAATGGCAAAGCCCCAGGTGATGACGGAATTACGGCCGAACTCCTGAAGGCGGGTGGTAAACCAGTCCTTAAGGCCCTTCAGACGCTGTTTAGTTCCGTCATGCGCGAAGGAAAAACGCCGCAAGCGTGGAAAAGAAGTGTGGTGGTGCTCTTCTTCAAAAAAGGTGACAACACCTTGCTGAAGAATTATAGACCCATCTCACTTCTGAGCCATGTTTACAAGCTGTTTTCAAGAGTGATCACGAACCGTCTCGCACGCAGGTTTGACGACTTCCAGCCTCCCGAACAAGCAGGTTTCCGTAAAGGCTATAGTACCGTAGACCACATACATGCGTTGCGGCAGGTTATACAGAAGACTGAGGAGTATAACCTCCCCCTATGCCTTGCATTTGTGGACTACGAGAAAGCCTTCGATTCGATCGAGACTAGGGCTGTGCTGCAGTCTCTCCAAAGTTGCCAAATTGACTACCGGTATATCGAAGTGCTGAAGTGTTTGTACGAAAACGCCACCATGTCCGTCCGACTACAGGGCCAGAGCTCGAAGCCTATTTCATTGCAGCGGGGAGTCAGACAAGGAGATGTAATCTCCCCAAAGCTGTTCACCGCTGCATTGGAGGATGCCTTCAAGGTTCTGGACTGGAAAGGACGAGGCATCAATGTAAATGGCGAGTACATCACTCACCTTCGGTTTGCCGATGATATCGTAGTCATGGCTGAGACCATGGAGGACCTCAGTGCGATGGTCGCTGATCTCAGCAGAGTATCTGAACGAGTTGGTCTGAAAATGAACATGGACAAGACGAAGATCATGTCTAACGTCCATGTTGTTTAATCGGAGGCTCTGCGCTCGAAGTTGTTGACGATTATGTATACCTGGGACAAACAGTCCAGTTAGGTAGGTCCAACTTCGAGAAAGAGGTCACTCGTCGAATCCGACTCGGTTGGGCAGCGTTCGGGAAGCTCCACAGTATCTTTTCGTCCAATTTGCCGCAGTGTCTTAAGTCGATGTATATTTTTTATTCTAGATATGATTGTATGTTTTGAAATTGCTGACATTTTTAATTATTATTTTTAACTTATTTATATTTTAATTTTTATAAGTCAATGATTTTACAATGAATTTTATTTTTTAACAACATTTTATTTTAATGATTTTATAAATGTCATCAACGTCCAAATATTCCTTATAAATTGCTGTTCTGTTTTAATTTAATTTATTTAATTTTAATTATGATTTTTTACATTGTGATGTGTGGATATGTTGTCTTTTAAATAAACGGATTTATTATTATTATTTGTATCTCCGTTACAAACTCTCGGGTTTTCAGGCCCGGTCATTTATAAGGCGTGCGTGGGGATATAGATCCAACACGTAGAGGCCGTTTGGAGAGTCATGATGTCATGTAGAACGCCTGCTGGAACCCATTCAAGGGTACATAAATAGATACCCGTAAACCGGTTTCAGTAGCCAGGAGCTATTATAGAAAAGTGGAAAGAGTCCTGGTCTATGGCTTAAATTTAGGTGGAATATAATACTGGGATATTGCTAAGAGTTCCGGACACCTGCCATAACATTGTGCTATACAGTGCTATCGAGGCAGGCGGTAACTCGCCACTCGCAAGATGGGCACCTGATGCGTCATCGTAAAGACGGCCAGGCGCAACACCGGCGTGAGCGGCTCAGGGGTGTCGAGAGGTGTGCTGCGCTTTCTCCGAAGTTACTCGCGGCGTTATGCCCTTTAACACTTCCACCCCTGGAGCAAATAGCTCTTACAACTCCCCTCTGGACTGCCAATGAAGGCAAGCCAGAGCTGAGAGTCCTGCGGGTCCCCTTGGGGTCCACTCCGACCGACGAAGACACGCCAGAGACGGAGACCCTGACCGACTCTCTGGAGCACTCGGGTCCGTGGGGTCGTCACTCCCCAACAGCTCGCCACAAGCTGCCCTGCGGGCTTATTATTATTATTATTATTATTTGTATCTCCTCGGATTTCTCGGGCCTATAAATCCCGGTCTTTTGATAGGCTTGCGTGGGGATATAGATCCAACACGTAGAGGCCCCTTGGAGAGCTTTAATGTCATGTAGAACGCCTGCTGGAACCCGTTCACAGGTGCAACAATAGACACCCATGAACCGGTTGCAACAGGCATTGGGACTATTGTAGAAAAAGTGAACAGTATACCGGTCTATGGATTGAAGTTTGAGTGGACAATGAGACTGGGCTATTGAAAAGAAGTCCGGACACCTGCCATAACAATGCTAACACACGTTATCGAGGCAGGTGGTGACTTGCCGCTGACTAGATGGGCCCCTGAAACTGCCGTCGTGAAGACGACCAGGAGCAACACCGGTGTGAGCGGCTCAGGGGTGTCCAGAGGTGTGCGCCGCTTTCTACCCAGTGGCTGTTACCAGCCACTGTGCCAACTCGCGTCTTATGCATCTTTCACTTCCACCCCTGGAGCATATAGCTCTAGCGACTCCTCTCTGGACAGCCAATGAAGGCAAGCCAGAGCTGAGAGTCCTGCGGGTCCCCTTGGGGTCCACTCCGACCGACGAAGACACGCCGGAGACGGAGACCCTGACCGACTCTCGGGAGCACTCGGGTCCGTGGGGTCGTTACTCCCCAACAGCTCGCCACAAGCTGCCCTTATTATTATTATTATTATTTTCAGGGGTTTTTTATATCTCAGCATAAGCTGGTCGTTAATGCCAGCTACGGGCCTATATTATTATTTAAGTCAAAAGTCTTTGACCAGTGTGTGTTGCCAGTGATGACATACGGATCTGAGACGTGGGCGCTAACGATGGGCCTCATAAGAAGGCTCAAGGTCACGCAAAGGGCAATGGAGATAGCTATGCTCGGGGTTTCTCTGCGTGATAGAATCAGAAATGATGATATCCGCAGTAGAACTAGGGTCACCGACATATCTCACAGAATTGCAAACCTTAAGTGGCACTGGGCGGGGCACATTGCTCACAGAACTGATGGCTGGTGGGGCCGGAAGGTTCTGGAGTGGCGTCCGCGTACCGGAAGACGAACTGCCGGTAGGCCTCCAACGAGGTGGAGCGACGACCTGGTGAAGGTCGCAGGAATTCGGTGGATGCGAGCGGCACAGGATCGGTCGGAGTGGCGAGCCTTGGGGGAGGCCAGCAGTGGACGTCTATCGGCTGACATGATGATAACAATACGACTCGCACCTAAGGTTGCACAGCAGTTGTACTGGGGAGCAAAAGAGCAGAGAAGTAAGAGCATGCAGCGTTGTTAACAGGATGCTGGACAAGGTGGAGGGCCACAGTGCGTTCATCACGCTGAGCTACGTCATCCGCATGGTGGAGGCCGTGGGCAACGCCGCCTTCCTCACGGCCTCCTTCGCCATCATCGCCAAAGAGTTCCCTAACAACGTCGCCATCATGTTTGTATGTCTGTTGTTAACAGGATGCTGGAGAAGGTGGAGGGTCACGGTGCGTTCATCACGCTGAGCTTCCTCATCCGCATGGTGGAGGCCGTGGGCAACGCCGCCTTCCTCACGGCCTCCTTCGCCATCATCGCCAAAGAGTTCCCTAACAAGATCGCCATAATGTTTGTATGTCTGTTGTTAACAGGATGCTGGACAAGGTGGAGGGCCACGGTGCGTTCATCACGCTGAGCTTCGTCATCCGCGTGGTGGAGGCCATAGGCAACGCTGCCTTCCTCACGGCCTCCTTCGCCATCATCGCCAAAGAGTTCCCTAACAACGTCGCCATCATGTTTGTATGTCTGTTGTTAACAGGATGCTGGACAAGGTGGAGGGCCACGGTGCGTTCATCACGCTGAGCTTCGTCATCCGCATGGTGGAGGCCGTGGGCAACGCCGCCTTCCTCACGGCCTCCTTCGCCATCATCGCCAAAGAGTTCCCTAACAACGTCGCCATCATGTTTGTATGTCTGCTTAATTGCTAGTAAATATAATACAACTAACCTATAAAACATTGCTAGTTATATTCAAGCCTAGACTTCAATATAGCATTAGCGTTACCTACGTCTAACAATAATACAATTCTGAGCTTATTTACTTAAGTATATGTATTTTTTCTTAGATGAATAATATCCATTTGGTTACCGGTAAACGTTTACGTTCTAAAGAAAAGCTGCGCTATTCCCTTACAATGTTAAGTCCCCGGCAAGCTCGGCCGAATTTCACCTTCCCATACAAACGGAGTTTCGTTCGCATTTTAAAACTACGTGTTGGATTGTAATGAAACTTTGCACATACAATGACATGAGGTACGAGTATACCTATGCCTGTAATTAGTTTATATAGCTAAGCTCCAGTTTATAAAACAAACGAAATAGAGCAAAAACGAGTTTTGTGTGAAAAACTTAAATACACTGTTTTTTTTTACTATGGTATCTAAAGCTACATAAACTACCTATATTTATTTCAGTTTAAACTACCTAATTACAGACCTAGATATACCTTCCTATTGTAAGTACAATGTTTCAGAGCAATCTAGAAAGTCGTTTTAAAATGAGAGCGTAACTACGTTTGTAAGGAGAACCGAGCTTGCCGGGGACTTGAGCAGTAGAATAGACAGTGTGACAATTCGGAGACGCTATTAATTTATAATCTACAGGATGGCCCAAAAATACGTTGACAAAGTTTTTTCTAATTACTTTATTAAGTACTTACGTAACTAGTGCAAAATAAGTTAAAACTACAGTCTTTTTTAAACAGCAAAAAACAATTGTCTTCAAAATAGCCTACTTTCGCTTTGATACACAAACACAAACGTTTGTTAAAATATTCATCGATATGCCGCAGCACCTCCAAGGATATTTTTTCCTATTCTTTGGTAAGTGTTGCTTTAAGAGCGTTTACACTTTTGTGTTTAATAGCACAGGCCCTTGTCTCTAAGATTGACCACAAACTATAATCCATTGGATTTAAATCAGGCGAGTAGGTTGGCCAATCTTTTGAAGTTATGAATCCGGGAAAAATATATTTGCACCACTGCTAGGGTTTCTGGTTTCTCGACTTTTTTTATTTCTCGAGGCACGAGAATTCTCGACCAGGATTTCGCGAGTTTCTCGAGTATCTCAAGAAATTTTGAGTTTCATAAAACATCATGTTATTTATATTTTTCTGCTTTATTACAAATCAGACTCATAGGAGTCGTAGGTGAGATCAATACTGAAACAAATGGTAAATTTTTAGTTACCAGCAATTGAACTTAATAATCAAAATATTGTCTTCGGTAACCGCGATAGTTACTCATGAGATAAAACTATGAAAACGGATTATATCGCGTATATTGAATTTATAATACATCCCGACGTTTCGAACCCTTTACAGCGTTCGTGGTCAACGGGTGACTGAGGAAAAACTACAAAGTGCAAAAACGCTGTAAAGGGTTCGACACGTCAGGATGTATTTTAAATTCAATTTAAGCGATATAATCCGTTTTCATAGTTTTACTTCATTAATAATCAAAAATTCAACAAAACTATAGATGCAGGCGTGCGTGCTGCGATGTGATAATATATGTTACAGTGTATTTCTTTAGGTATTTAACAAAATGTAAACAAACCACAATATGGTATTTTATTACGCAAGAATATTAAAGTCAATTAATTTAACTTGATGCGACAAACTTACACAAGTATTACTACGTAATATTAATACTCAACGTAACAATGACGCTGCTAAAATTGTGCTAACTTGCTAATAGGAATATATCGAAATGATTTATCAATAGTAATTTCGTTTTGTAATATTTGCTATTACGTGGCCATGGGCCATGACCCTATAATTCGTTTTCTAGCATTAGAAAGAAGATAAGCGTTTTTGACGTCTTTTTATTGAAAAAAAATAAAACTTGAAAAATAAGTCACGGCAAATATATAACAGTTATAATAAATCATATAGGATCATTTACATTATTTTGCTTTCACAAGAATAAAATTAATTATAATTTGAGCAAACTAACAGGCAATGTATAGGTAGGTATATAAAAGGCCAAACGTGCCAAAAATGCTAGCGGCATTGCCGCGTTAAGTAAGTAATAGTTACTAATTGTTTAAAAGTGGTTTTCGATAAAAGGGCACGTCAAGATTGTTTATCTTTTTTCTAATGCTAAAAAAACGAAGTACCTATAGTAAAGAACCTAAAGAGAGACGAATTCTTTAGACATTTGAGGGTAGTACTTCAAAAGTTTCAAAACATCAAAATCGATTGAAGCCAGAACGATAGGGGACGGATCAAGGCAGTTTTTTATTTGGTTGGTTAACTAAAAAAATGTTTTAAGTACCTGAAAATGTGAAAAAAAAAAACATTGTTTACTTACCTAAAGAAATACACTATGGACACATCACGTGTTACACGCGTGTTTTCTATTTACTTATCTAAAGAGATTTATTTCGCGAGTTCTCGAGGCATTGAGCTTTTTTTTCCGTCTCGACAGAGGACAAATTTCTCGAGATTTCTCGCCTCGAGAATTCTCGAGCAGAAACCCTAACCACTGCTGCACATTACTGCAAATACCACCCTAAACCATAGCTGAATCCGGCTTTTGGCGATGAGGAATGACTGCGGCTTCTCCAGGGCGACTAGAAGAGTAAATTCTGTAATTTTAGTGATTATGGGCCTGTTCAATACAAAAAAGTTTTTTTAATACAGTTGCTCAAAAAGTGCTACTTTTCGTGGCTGTTTAGCGTGCGGAAAGTTGGTTTTCGCGAACTAGTGCTTTTTACTTTTCCAATTTTTTTTAATTTTTACTTGTTCCAATTCATGACTACTTATTGATAAGGGTTAATATTAGTTTCCTTTAAACGTCGTAATCAACATAAAAACTTACTGTTAATGTAAGAATACGAAAAATATGCATATTTCATATTTTATTACTTACCTCTTCATCATTATAAGTATTATAACGTTTATTTTTTAATATTGAAAAACCGTTCTTAATAAGTTGTCTGAATGGAACGGAACGCCTGTCAAAGAAGAGGCATATTTTCTTACTGCAAGAATGTTTTAAGTTTCCAAAGGCAACATTAGATATTGTTTTTATAAATATACGATACACAAATAATCGTAAATAACGATATTTAGGTAATAATAGTACAATGTTTTAATATTTACAATTGTTTTTGTCTTATAGAACATGCATTTGAAAAAAAAACTCATTGAAGTGGGTTCAATAATAATAACAAAATCTATTCTAGTCGAATAAAAGCTAGAAGAAAAACACCTCTTCATAATGTCAATGTCAATGATGCCACAGAATTAATAATATAAAAGTTCCGAATTCCATTACTTACTCGTTGCTTTTCTTATTTTTTCTCAACTGTATTAAAAAACGTCGTTCGATACACGTGCGGAAATGTCATTCTTCACTCGTCCCGAGTCTTGCCACTCGCCTACGGCTCGTGGCAAGATATCTCGGTACTCGTCAAGTAATGACATACTTTCCGCACTAGCATCGAAATGTACTATTCATCAGTAAAAAGTACATTCTCCCACTTTTCAGTAGCGGCACGTTGCTTAATCAACCGACATCTTTCCAAGCGAACTTTTTTATCTTTATCCTCAAGAAGTTGTGCTTTACATAGCTTGTATGCTTTCAAAAAAACTGTAGTTTTAAGTTTTAACTTATTTTGTACTAGTTACGTAAGTACTTAATAAAACAATTAGAAAAAGCTTTGTCAACATATTTTTGGGCCACCTGCAGATTATAAATTAATAGCGTGTCTATTGCTCAAGTCCCGTAATAAGAGTAGGTACCATTCTATTATACTAGGACAGTTACTGCAATGCGAATTGTTTACACATTACATTATCATACATTTCGCTTATCATATAATATTTCGGTTTGCCATATATTAAAAAAACTTTTTTTTAGAACGTAATATGTAGCCATCCCACATAAAATCAAGTCGTTTGTTTATTAGTTCAGTTAATCAGTTTTGGCAAAGGTCAATATAATTTTCTGCTTTGCGTCTTACTTGGGCCTTATATACCTAGCTGTGCGATGGACATTTCAGCGAGACAATTGATAGCATTGCTTATCTTATTGTCGAACCTCGTTAATTAATCACAGCTCGATACATTGCCAGCACCGAATACGATAATAATATTATGTGTATTGCGTATAATTTAATAGTCGTAGTTACAATACAATGTGATTGCTACGAGTAGGTATGTGCGTTACTTCACGTGGCGCGCCTCTTGTCAGCTGTTCCATTCCATATCTACAAATACGATTCATAATGTATTTCCTTTGATGGGGCTACACAAAAATAAATGAAACACCAAACTAAGGCTATCATGGTGTGAGAAAATTCGTGACAATACTTACCAACTAAGTAAATTGGCATCGTTCACTTTATTAACATTCTGTCATTGTCACTAAAAAGCATTTTAAGGGCTTATTCGACTTATTTCAATAACAGCTCAAGACATGCAAACAAGGCTATTTTGTTAGGGTTCCGTTCCTTAAAAAAAAACGTAAGCCTTATAGGATCACTTTGTTGTACGTCCGTCCGTCCGTCTGTCTGTCAAGACCCTTTATCTCGGGAATAGGTGGAGGTATCGAGTTGAAAATAAACCATATAGGTTTAGAGCCCCGTAAAGCTGTAAAAAAAAAACTTCTAAGTTAACATAAAAAAAGATACGGCCGGCCGTTTATGCCACAAAAAACGTATATTTCGACACTCAATTGGAAATAAAAAAATAGATACTTCCCGTTGACCTAGAACTACGATGGGCGAAGACTTACATAATTATCTGTCAGAATTTCCTGATTTGCCCCCTCTGGGCCTTAGGGTACGCACTATGCATTGACGATATGTATTAAAATTCTTTCACTGATATGTGTTAAAATTGTTAAATATCAAACGGTGTAAACGTCATCTATGCGAGAATGACTTTTTCTTAATTTCCGAGGCACGTTTTTTACTAAGACTTTATTCATTTTAAACGGAGTTACATATGTCTTTGGTTAACGTAAAAAAAGATACGGCTGTTTATGCAGCAAAAAACGTAAATTTCGACACTTAAATTTTCAAATGTATGGGGAATCAAAATGTATAGGGTACTTCCCGTTGACCTAATAGAACTATAAAATACAGGCAAGTAATATTGTCTTACATACATTACAAATAGGTACAGGGAAAAATCTGAACTCTTTCAATGAGTAAATAATAAAAATAAATAGAGTCCGGCTCGCACTTGTCCGGTTTTTGTACTGAGACAGACTGAAATAGCATGACACGTTCATATGTTTCCGTAAAAATACGTTGTAAAAGGATTATTCATTAGATCTGTAGGTTCGTGGCATGTCTTCCATGCACTCTTAAAAATACGTACGATAGGTACTATTCAGATTCAGATGTTTTATTGGTAAAAGGCAGTCATTTTACAAGTCAATAATTACATAATATCTATGCTTAAATAATTTTACATTTTAGGTAGGTACTAACTAATTATTGTTACATATTTATATTAATATTATATATTTACATTCATTTCATTATTATATATTTATATCTAATAATTAATTACTTGTGATTCGTATGGATTAGTGATGATATCTACTTTATGATTTGAAAAAATCATCAGTGCTATAAAAGGCCATGCTCAGGAGATATTGTTTAAGTTTTCTAAGAAAGATTGCATCACTTGGTGAAGTTTTTATATCTGCCGGAAGAGCATTATAAATTTTAACGCCATATACAGCGAGCGACTTGCGCGTCTTGGCCAGGCGCGCGCTCGGCGCGAGCAGTAGGTGCGGGCGGCGGCGCACATCACAGCCAAGACGCTGCGCGCTGCTCATGTATGAGCTTAAATTCAGTCTGACGTACTTGCAAGCCTCAAGGATGTAAATGCTATGCAAAGTTAAGATTTTGAGTTTTTTAAATAATTATTGCGCCGGGTAATCAACAGGTTTTCTAGCAATAACCCGGATGGCAAGTTTTTGGATTTTAAAGATCTTGTCGCGATCAGCTGCGGTACACCACAAATCGATACCGTAGGTTAGAATGGAATGAAAATATCTACAGTATGCTTTCTTTATATTATCTACAGACAGACTGGGAGCCAGCCTAGATAATGCATAGGACGCTGAAGCCAGTTTGTTACAAGTTTCATCTACCTATGTGACGCCCACGTTAACCCCTCATCAATTACAAATCCTAAGTATTTTACGCTATCAACTTGCGGCACAAGTACATCGTTCAAACTTATGTCGAGCTTTGTGTTGTTAGTTTTGCGCAGCTGAAAGTGAATTATATTCGTTTTATCTACGTTTAGACACATACCATTGACTGTGAACCAGCGAGATATTAGTTTCATAACTTCTCCCAATTTGAATTTTAAGTCTAAGAAATTTTCTGCATTAACTATGATGCATGTATCGTCCGCGAACATAACATACTCTGGGCCGATACATGCTGATGTGATATCATTGACGAGCAAAAGAAACAGGTAATTTCCCATTGTCGAACCTTGGGGAACAGCAGCATCAGCCATGGTTTCCAGCTTAGACTTTGCATTTAAAACGTAGGTACACTGCTTACGATTGCTTAAAAATGATTCAATTAATTTGTGAAATTGGCCTTCGATACCGTATCGAGACATCTTCGCCAGAAGCAGCGCGTGGTTGACCATCTCGAAGGCGCGCGAGAGATCGCAGAATATAGGCGCGATTTGCCGCCCGCCCTCCAGGTGCCCCAGCACGCGCGCTACGACGTCGCGGGTCGCACTCACAGTCGAGCGGCCCGCTCGATACGCATATTGATGCTCATTTAAAACATTATTGGAGACTAGGTGTTTTAGAATTCTGGTACTAAGTAGGCGCTCAAAGATTTTTGACACTATAGGAATCAACGATATTGGACGATAAGATTTTGGAAGATGCATTTCGCCTTTTCCTTTATATATCGGTTGCACTTTTATAATTTTAAGTGCATCTGGAAATTTTCCCGTTAGAACGCAATCATTAAATAACTTTGATAATAGGGACACTAAAATTGGAGGTAGGTATCCCAATATGTGGGTTGACATATCATTCACATCCTTTGATTCTTTAAGTTTAATTTCCTTAACAGACTATCATTTCTTGAAGTGTGAATAAATCAATGTTAAATTTTAACGGTGCCGGGGGCAGGTAATGCTCAAGATATGCAAGTGCATCACTAGTGCATGGTTTGACTCCGCCGTGAGTCGCCGACACGTAGTGCTGGGGCCCTATTCGAGATGCACAACTGTCAGTTTCGGCTTCAACATCAGTTCAACAGTGGAATGAATCATTTGTTCATCAACTGTGGAAAGTATCATTTGGTTGTACACCAAAACTCATTCATTGAAAAAATTATGCAACAAAAATCAACTTTGTTTTCTTACTACTATACGGTTTAAAATGGCTCTGAACTCTGCGTGGTTCGGTTTGGTTTAGTTGTCACCTAACTGTGGATTGCTAATGTCAAATTTACCTATTTGACAACACACGATTTCTTCCATTCAACTGAAGTTCAACACGAAACGTCACTTAACGCATGTCGAATACCGCTCCTGGTTGAGCCGCTCGGCGGCCGCGGCGGCGCACGCGGCGTCACTCGCGCCCTCCGACCGGCTCACCAGCACGTCTAACGCGCCGTTTTCTCGCTTATTATTCTTACAAGTTTCAGAAGAAATTATTCTCCATATATCTCGGCTCATATTAATAGTACTCTTAGATATTTTTTCGTTTAAATAATTACTTCGTGTACTTTTTAGTACACTCGAGTAAGTCGCTTCAAGTTGCAATAAGTTAGAAAACTGTTCGTTATTCGAGTTGTGTGAGTTTTAGCTTATAAGAATGAATTTTGTGACTTAATCTATATATATCATCACTAACCCATACATTTTTATGGTTTTTTACAACGCATTTTCTATGAGGAAAGTGTACATTGAAGTAGTGTTTAATTACATTTAATACTAATTCAAGAAGTTTACTAGGGCAAGAACTTTTACACAAAAGTGCATCCCAGTCATGAAAATTAAGACTCAATTTAAAATTACCGAAATTTTTATTACAAAATTGTCTCTTTTCTATACATTTATTTGTTGCAATATTTTTATCTATTTTTACAGACATAACAAGGCATAGGAGGTCTGATAAGTGCATATTTACACATGAAACATTTATTATTTTTGATTTATTTAAATTTGAATATATACATATGATCAATACAGGTTTGACTAGTGTCAGTTATTCTTGTTGTAGTCTAACCCGTTCGTATAAAAATACCGCAAATCGATGTACAGGTTAGCCGTTTGGCACACACATACTAGAGGCCAAAACAAAATTTTTGACCCGCAGTTCCTAAAAAAATTTCGCTGCGGGGGGGTGGTAAAACATTATTTTTTTGTATGGAAAAAAAAAATTGTTTTCAAAACCTATCTAGTGTGATATCATACGAAAGAGCTTTTTGAGGCGATTCTAAAAATATATCACATCATTACATTTCGGGCATTTTTTTTAATTAAAACAAAAAGAATTTTCGAAACATACCAAGTTTGGGCTCCTCCAGACACGATATGGCTGATATTTTTTTTGTACAATATACCACAAATGATACGTGATATCCTCATGTCTAACTAAGCAATTTTGAAAATAATATCATTAACATTTTTTTTTAATTTTTAAATTTTACAAAGTGACACAGTTTTACTTCAATACCTATTTCACGAGACTTATGGAATTATACTGCAGATACGGTACATATTAATCATAAAATGATACGTAATATCCATATATCGAACGGGAAATACCTCTTTAACCCTTTAACTGCGCCTTTCATCAGTTGGTATAGTTTGTTTAGTTTTTGACACAAAATATCAAGATTGTATCCTTCAGATACGATATACCCTATCGATTTTTCATTGTACAATATACCACAAATGATACGTAATATCTTATTATCTAACCCCAAGAAAGCAATTTTGAAAATAATTTCATTTAGATTTTTTTTAACGCTAAACGGCTAACCTGTACATCGATTTGCGGTATTCCTTTGAAATTGGGGTCGAGCGGCTTCTGCTATTGGTTTTGCATTAATTTGTCTAAATCCAAACTGTTTTAGGAGGTATGTTAGGTTTTTTGTATTATTGCATTTTATAAGAGAGTCAATGTTTATATCTCCAATTAATACAACTTTAGATGTTTTAAATATATGCATGCTAAGTAGTTGGTTTAATTTAGACAGAAACAAGGGTACATCACCGCTCGGAGGTCTGTAGATACACACCACTACCAGGTCCAGGCCGATGCATTCTATCGCACACACTTCAAAGTTCATTTCAACTGATAGGTCGTTGACCTCTTGTCGTTCCATAGTAATGATGTTTGATTTAACATAGATGCAAGCACCTCCTCCTTTACGGTTAGGTCTGCAGAAGTGGGCTCGCAGGCTGTAGTCTAAGATGTTCACAGAAGATATTTGATCAGCCTGGAGCCAGTGCTCTGTCAGGCATAATATGTCAATTTCATTATACAGTTGTAACTCGCATTCAAGTTAATAGGTTTTGTTCTCAAGTCAGCGTGGGTGGCATTATTTACAGTCGTTTGTTTTTTAAACGGCTTGGAGCTTATTTGAGTTTGGTGTTGCAGGCGTCGTTAGAGACGTTCTTCGGGCTGGGGCTGATCGTGGGCCCGGCGCTGGGCGGCGCGCTGTACGCGCTAGGCGGGTACACGCTGCCGTTCGCGGTGCTGGGCTCGGCGCTTTTCTGCGTCGCCATTATGAGCTGCGTGGCGCTGCCAAGTGGCAACGAGGACGAGGACCTGCGCCCCGCCGGACGTAACTATACCAACACATTTGCTATAATTTTAACTGCCAATTCTCTTTTACTTTTTATGAACCAGACCAGAGTCCAGAAAATTTTAACGAGATGGAGTCGTTTTAGGAAAGGATACCTGATCGTGGCAATTTTACTAGATTACCGGAGGATATTAAATGTAGGTACTTGTACATATTGTTAATTATACTCTATTTTATTACCTACCATTTTGATTATTGTTGCCTTACTCGATTGTTGTTGATGTACAGCGAGCATTTTCACGCTGCTGAGAGTTCCGGGCGTGCTGCTGGCTGCCGTGAGCATCATGTGCACAAGCATGAGCATCGGCTTCTTGCAGGCCACGCTCGAGCCGCACCTGCGACAGGTACATACATTATGCGCACCTCCCTAAAACACCTTTCGCCTTGGTCTCATGTAGACGCTGTACACAAGACGGCTACATTTCTATAGAACATGACGCTGTATATAGCGTACAGCGTACATACATATATAAACAATGACACGAACAGAAGAGCTACAACAAATAGAATAAAATACTGTAACGCTATTGCCATATGAAAAAGTAAGCTAGCCCTGTAGGTTGCCGTAGATATCGCGCTCACCATATGTATAGAAGTAATATGTATAGATTGTCTAACTAAAACATTTACCGCAATGCACAGCGCCATCAAGTACCGCTGTCTAAACTACTAAAATTGAACTTGTACAAGTATTTTGGGCATAATGTTTTCAGTTTAGTTTCTCGCCCATGATCCTGGGACTGATGTTCGTGATCAATGGCGGCGTGTACGCGGTGTCGGCGCCGGCGTGGGGCTGGCTGTGCGACCGGCCCTCCATCAAGCCCAAGTACATCACGGTGCTGGGCTGCGCCTTCATCGCAACCGCCTTCCTGCTCATCGGACCGGCACCCTTTATATACGATCAGACGTAAATATAACCAACCTTCTAAGACTTTACTAAATCATCATTTCTCGTGTGTCGCGCAGGTCTAAAAGGCAACTTTTTTAAATAAAACTATAGCGAAAAGTCACCTTTTTAACCGACTTCAATTTCATAGAAGGAGGAGGTTCTGTATTCGGTTGTGGCTATTTTTTTTTTTTTTATGTATGTTCACCGATTACTCCGAGACCCGTGGTCCGATTTGAGTAACTATTATTTTTTTTTCGAAAGGAGCTACTTCCAAGTTGGTCCCATATTAATTTGGTTCTAATCTGATGATGGGATCCCTGAGGAATTAAGGGAACTCCTCAATTTTTAAAGGCACATGTATGGTGATTTGGGTGTTTTCATAAGCAACTTGAGCATTTTCTCTCGAAAACGACCAATTTGATGAAGTGGACCTGATGATGATGATTGTTTTGATGATAGTGATGAAGATTTTTTTAATGTAGGATGTTCAGCGATTACTACGAGACCCGTGGTCCGACTTGAACAATTCTTTTTTTTTGTTTGAAAGGAACTACCTCCAAGGTGGTCCCACATTAATCTGGTGCTGTTCTGATGATGGGATCCATTAGGAATTGAGGGAACTCCTCAATTTTTGAAAGCACATGTATGGTGATTTGGTTGTTTTCTTAAGCAACTCTCGAAAACCACCAATTTGATGAAGTGGAGCTGATGATGATGATTGTTTTGATGATAATGATTTCAGCGATTACTCCGGCACCCATGATCCGATTTGAGTAATTCTTTTTCTGTTTGAAAGAAGTTACCTCCAAGGTGTTTTCGTAACATTTTCATCATCATTCATCGGCCCTACGGTGTCCGGTCTCCTGTTCGATTCCATCGGCTTTACAAGTTCTACCATGTTTGTTTTCATATTGAATCTGATAGTGGTGAGTTCGTAAATAAAATCTCCTTAATTACTGTAAAATATACCTTAATCGATATTATACTCTATATATAAATACTAAATAACTATATATAAATACTACGCCGGCACGCGTAGTGCTGCCAACGGGCCATGTGAAATAATGTCACTCGTTTCAGATATTATTTTTATTCTGAAATAAATTAATTGAATTGAAAAAAAATTGAAAAATTAATTAGAAACTAAATCTAAATAACAATCAAATTATTAATTTAAGTTTCTACATTTCAGACTTGGTCTGTCTGGTTTTTTTTTAAATAAAAATCAAGCTTCAATTTCTTCGCATTCATTGGGGTGTTGCTTATTTTGTCGAAGTTAAAATTTACAACGTCTCACCCCCTTAATGTATGTACATTAAGGGGGGTGACTCATATAATGCAGAGACTAATAGTCTGCCATTTAAAAAACAATGTAGATTTTTCAGAATTTTTAGTAACGTTTTAGAGATCGCTACCGCAAATTTGTAAATTTGGAGCCCTCATACAATTTTCATTTTATATTATATGATATGTGGCCCGTGATTTTAAATAGCTTAAATTTAATAATCAATCCATAGTATAAAACAAAGTCGCATCCTGCTGTCTGGATGGATATCTGTCCCTATGTATGCTTAGATCTTTAAAACTATTACGCAACGGATATTGATGCGATTTTCTTTAATAGATAGAGTGATTCAAGAGGAAGGTTTATATGTATAATCAGCATTGCAATACGTCGCTAGCATATTATATAATTTACGTATATAACCATTTTAATTTTAAATATAAATTCCATCTGACGCTGATTCGCGAGACAAAATAACACCTGAACCAAATGAAATCTTTCTTTGTCAACGGTATAATTTCTACTATGTATCAAAGGATTATTTAAGGCGCCGTGCCGCGCCGCTTAGCGTTCGCGTGTTGTTCGCGTACGTAGTACGCTGCGTTAGGCAATCCAACGTACATACTTATATAGCCGCAGCCTTATCGAATTGCACCAAAATCACTATATATGAATATATGGTTCAAAATTTGGCTTGGCACCGACTTCAAACATATCAGTTGGTAACGCATATACTTAAACACGGAACCCTAAAAAGGATCATATTTTATTTCATCCTTTTTGAAGTCGGTTTATCTTTTTTTTATAAAAGTTTTTATGGTCTATCACGTCAGCGCGCTGTTTACCCCGCAAACGCATATTTGGCTCTCGGGTAAAGACCTATTGAAAAATAAAAAACCGGCCAAGTGCGAATTGGACTCGCGCACAGAGGGTTCCGTACTTTTTAGTATTTGTTTTTATAGTGGCAACAGAAATACATCATCTGTGAAAATTTCAACTGTCTAGCTATCACGGTTCATGAGATACAGCCTGGTGACAGACGGACAGATGGACAGACGGACAGCGGAGTCTTAGTAATAGGGTCCCGTTTTTACCCTTAGGGTACGGAACCCTAAAAACTACCACTAAATCAACAAAAGCCCCTTTCGGGTATAAGTTTATTATGGTTTTCATTGATATTAGTATTCGTTTCCGGAATAATTTGAATATTTGTACTTACAGGATACTGTGGGTAACAGTGTTAGGCTTAGTACTACACGGATTGGGCATGGGGAGTCAACTGGTAGCATCCTTCGCAGACGCGCTCGGTACTGCCATGTAAGTATTTTGGCATCGATCTGGGACCCATTTTAGACATTTTATAATGTAACAAGCTATAATTTTACAAGACTAGAGCGGCAGCACTAGTCAAGCGCCCGTCGTTACTTGTTACTGGTGGCGCGAGTCAATAAGAATGTTGCCGTTTTAGGTACACCAGTAAATTTGTACTAACTTTATGAAATGGAACTCAGCCATTGCCATTGTCTACGTAGATAAATTAAATACATATAAATAATGTAGTAATAATAAGGAATATGCTTATATTTCAGTGCGAGTGGGCTGCCCAATTCTATTGAGACATATGGTCTCGTATCCGGCATGTGGACGTCCACCTTTGCGCTGGGAGCATTCATCGGCCCTACGGTGTCCGGTCTCCTGTTCGATTCCATCGGCTTTACAAGTTCTACCATGTTTGTTTTCATATTGAATCTGATAGTGGTGAGTTCGTAAATAAAATCTCCTTAATTACTGTAAAATATACCTTAATCGATATTATACTCTATATATAAATACTAAATAACTAAGATATATAAATACTACGCCGGCACGCGTAGTGCTGCCAACGGGCCATGTGAAATAATGTCACTCGTTTCAGATATTATTTTTATTCTGTAATAAATTAATTGAATTGAAAAAAAAATTGAAAAATTAATTAGAAACTAAATCTAAATAACAATCAAATTATTAATTTAAGTTTCTACATTTCAGACTTGGTCTGTCTGGTTTTTTTTTTATAAAAATCAAGCTTCAATTTCTTCGCATTCATTGGGGTGTTGCTTATTTCGTCGAAGTTAAAATTTACAACGTCTCACCCCCTTAATGTATGTACATTAAGGGGGGTGACTCATATAATGCAGAGACTAATAGTCTGCCATTAAAAAAACAATGTAGATTTTTCAGAATTTTTAGTAACGTTTTAGAGATCGCTACCGCAAATTTGTAAATTTGGAGCCCTCATACAATTTTCATTTTATATTATATGATATGTGGCCCGTGATTTTAAATAGCTTAAATTTAATAATCAATCCATAGTATAAAACAAAGTCGCATCCTGCTGTCTGGATGGATATCTGTCCCTATGTATGCTTAGATCTTCAAAACTATTACTTAATAGATAGAGTGATTCAAGAGGAAGGTTTATATGTATAATCAGCATTGCAATACGTCGCTAGCATATTATATAATTTACGTATATAACCATTTTAATTTTAAATATAAATTCCATCTGACGCTGATTCGCGAGACAAAATAACACCTGAACCAAATGAAATCTTTCTTTGTCAACGGTATAATTTCTACTAAAATACCCTTATTTTAAGGTATAAAATTATAGC
The DNA here is from genome assembly GCF_947568885.1 of Cydia strobilella. Classification (NCBI taxonomy): domain Eukaryota; kingdom Metazoa; phylum Arthropoda; class Insecta; order Lepidoptera; family Tortricidae; genus Cydia; species Cydia strobilella. Next base: position 37,536,712 of record NC_086068.1, on the reverse strand, counting down.
TCAATTTATAACTCAACACCGATATACCCACCAGTTTTACATAATCAAATGTAGTATTTATTTTGAAATACCAAACTTTACTCAGGGAGTATGGGACACGGGACTTTGCACGGAACACGTTAAAATATGACTTCCTTTTTTACTTATTTAGTGAATATGAAGTTAATAAGCTAAACATTGATAAAATGCTTAAAATCCATACTATATATATATTAATATTATAAATGCGAAAGTCTGTCTGTCTGTGTGTTACCTCTTCACGATTCAACCGCTGAACTGATTTAGTTCACATTTGGCATAGAGATAGTTTGAGTCCCGGAGAAGGACATAGGATAGTTTTTATCCCGAAAATCATCCCTTAAGAGGGTTCAAAACGGGCGGGCGGGAATTGAAATAATTAATGAAGTGCCTGATAATTTGTGTACATATTAAGCATATGCTCAAACTGCATGATTGCTATTACACTTTATCCAGGCGCTATTCTTACTCTAGCTGCGGTTACTAAGTTAAGCAAAAGTTAGTTTAATATAAATCTTAGTGTAATTGGAGTAATTGACTATGAAAGTGGCAAGACAATGATTTTTTCGATTTCGACTTCGACTTAGACGAAAAACGCCCAGATACAACGAGCTACAAAATTGCATGGACACATTATGAATGGAATTCATTCATAAAGTGACCATGGACTTTTGTGACTGGGTGTACCGTTTACCAAGTTTCACGTCAATTAGAACAGTGATTAAAGAATAGACTAGCAATCGTAAATAGGTAACGTAGTTCATTCGTTAACTTTTAAAGCTTGTAACGAATTTGATCGCTTGCAGATGTTAATGGTGGTGGTGTTCCTGTGGACGTCGGACCGCGCGTCTAAGCTGGACGTGTCGGTGTCGGCCGGCGACCTGCTGCAGATCGACGGCACGCTCGACGGCAGCGTGCTCATCGGCGACGAGTACCCGCCCGCCACTCAGCGCGCCAAGAGGTTACAAACACTTCACTTATACCCTGGAGACAACTTATGGGACTGGGCTGCTTAGGAGGACTGGCTCTATGGTAGCAAGCATCTCGGCCATATTGTTCAAAATATTTATAGATTCTCCATCATACAAAGTCTATGAAGATCGCTAAAGGAATATTCAGACCAAAGTGCGTAGGTACAACTTTAAATAATTCATGTCCCACCTGTACGATCTTGTGAGGAAGAATGCACTTCAGTAGTAGTTCATATAAGTTTCTTGGGTTCTTGCCTTCTGGGTTAATTCTCACCGATCGGATTGGGTGGTTTGCCGCCGTACTCAGCCCTCTGCGTCTGCTAGGTGCGGGCCGCTGCCGGTATGCTGTGTAAATTTGAATAGCGTTATGTAGGACCATTCGACGATTTATTTTTTGCCAAGCAACTTTTCTCCACTAGCTGTTTATAAACTGTTATATTGATAACGCGGACAGCTTCGGACGTTTCCATGGACCGCCAGTTAAGATCCACTGCTCAGTTATGATTGATATTTGCAGCCACCGGCGCGGCATCAGCGTGGAGCAGTCCCGGCCGCCGGCCATGAACAGCCTGATCGCGTGCTCCAGCTACAAGAACCGCCGCTCGCCCTGGAGTCAGCGCGCGCCGCGCTACCGCCCCTCCTACGGCAGCCTGGATGCGCGTTTCCGCGGCGCCATGTCTGTCGTCTGACAACCCCGGAGAGTCTCGCCAAGTGACAATCGTTTATAGAAAACGCCAATCCAAATTTAAATCGTATGCTGCTAGTTCTATTGGAGATTAATTCTTAATTTAAAATAATAAAGTTAAGTTACCTTTAATAGTTATTTACAATGCATGTGCTCGAAAAGTGCGTTTCCTACGGAGCCATATCATGCGGAAAGTACTACTTTTCCGCACTATTGCTTTTTGTTTTCATTTTTTTTTACAGTACATATGGTGCTACTTTCTCGCACTAGTGCGGAAAAGAGCACTTTTCGTGCATATGTCGAAAGTTTAAAGGGCCATATGTACTGTAGAACATTGTACGACACACGTGCGAATAGGTAATTCGCAACTCGTGTCGATTTAAAACACTCCTTTTAATAATTAAACTTATTTGCTATGATATAATTTTTTTATTTACTCGCACAATGCATAGTAAAACATTGTATGATACACGTGCGTAAAGATGGTTTCCGACTCGTATTCCTTTATACACTCGTCGGGAATCATACACTTTCCGCACTTGTTGCATAAATAGCTATTGTTTTACAAGGGGGCAAAGTTGTTGTTTAACCTCTCGTGCTAATATTGATACCCGAGCAAACGAAAGATTTCAAAATTGAACCACGAGCGTAGCAAGTGGTTCGAAAAATTGACTCGTGAGCGAAGGCACGAGGGTTAAACAAATTTTGCCACCGAGTAAAAAACAAATTTTTTCACCACACTAACACAAGGAAAATACTAACTGTAAAATATCAAATAAAATGAAAGCAACTCGATTCAAAATGAATGTTATTACATATTTATCATTCAAAATCATCATTTAAAAGTCAATTTTACCAGCAAACATAAGAAAACAACTCAAAATTTGCATCAGATTACTTTACACACGTAAATAAAATGCAACTTTCTCATCAGTTGTTAGGGTTCCACCTGTCTGTCACCAGGCTGTATTTCATGAACCGTGACAGCTAGACAGTTGAAATTTTCACAGATGATGTATTTCTGTTGGTGCTATAACAACAAATACTAAAAAGTACGGTGCGCGAGTCCGACTCTCACTTGGCCGGTTTTGAATAATCAAGAGAGCCTTCATCATCATCATCAGCGCTACTTATCAAATTGGTGGTTTTCGAGAGAAAATGCTCGAGTTGCTTAAGAAAACACCCAAATCACCATACATGTCCCTTAAAAAGTTGAGGAGTTCCCTCAATTCCTCATGGATCCCATCCTCAGAATAGCACCAGATTAATGTGGGACCACCTTGGAGGTAGTTCCTTTCAAACAAAAAAAAGAATTGTTCAAGTCGGACCTCGGGTCTCGGAGTAATCGCTGAACATCCTACATTAAAAAAATCATCATCATTAGGTCCACTTCATCAATTTGGACATTTTTGAGAGAGAAAATGCTCAAGTTGCTTATGAAAACACCCAAATCACCATACATGTGCCTTTAAAAATTGAGGAGTTCCCCTGAATTCCTCAGGGATCCCATCATCAGATCAGACCCAGATTAATATGGGACCAACTTGGAAGTAGCTCCTTTCGAACAAAAAAAGAATTACTCAAATCGGACCACGGGTCTCGGAAAAATGTCGCTAACATTTGTATAGTGCAAAAAATAATAAGTGAAAAAAATGAAAATTAATGCAAATGCGGATGTATTTATTTATTATCTATATATTTCTATAAGCTTTTACCTCCAAAATACTTTATTTTCGAAGTTATAAACCATACGTAACCTAACCAAATACTTTCCAAATTTCATCAATTTTCCGATGTTTTCATTACTAATTTTTGTTACCTGGTTAATGCTTATTTTTCCAGATTTTTAACAATGACATTTTGACAAGAGAGAAACCTAACCTATTACAATATTTACATGCCTAACTTAAGTTTCTTTATATTTCTGCTAATAATAATGACTAAATCCTTTCTTAAACTTATATAACAATTGTTTTCAATAACAATTTACAACAATTAAGCTGAGATTCCTAGATTTTTATCTTCAACATTTTGACAAGAACCTAACCTTTCCTTATTTATTTATTTATTTATTTATTTATGTTAAGGAGAACCAACAGCTATACACTTACAATAAACAACAAGATTAAAACAGGAAGCCAATTACAGGAACTCACAGGTAGTAACAAAATATTCAATTTTAAACTAATGCTAACACTTACGCAGACACACAGTTATAGGTAAGTACAATATTTACATGTTTAACTTAAGTTTTCTGACATTTACGCTACTAATTATAGTTAAAACTATTGCTAAAGCATATGATTTAAACTTCCACAGCAATAATGAACATCAATAATGTCTTAACTCTATGATTTTGACATTTAAAGCCTCCTTGTTCATTTCTTACCAAATAAAGTTCAAATAACCATTTTTCTCAAACAATTGCCTGACTATTCTTACAAAGTTTCATATAAATCAATTGAAATAAGCTGCTTATAACATCTTACGTTCCCTTAATCTTACTGTGAATATCAGAATTCGTTATTTTCTACATTTAGACTAGAGGCAAATTAAACAAAAGTCGTCTCCTTCATGATTTTCGTAGACATCTCTTCTAAATACCTAAAACTGGTATGGATGTGTTCCTCGTGGTCTTCAGAATACGAATTGACCAGTTTTAGTTTATGGAGGGGGGAACGGGTCGAGAAAAAGGGGGGCAAAGATGGCGGCCTACCATCATTGATATTTGTTCACATCTTGAGTCCTATGGGACCAATTGGTTCGTGTGAGGTATCGTTTGAAAGAATATTAAGCGTGCTATAATTGTTTCTAAACAACTATAGTCATAACCGTAGTCGTTTACAAAATATTTTAAAATATATGATTTTTTACCGTGCATGGAAGTAAAATAAGTACTGATAAAACATGCTTCTAACTCAATAAATTATAAATTTACCGCAATTAATGTTATTACAAAATATACGGGATATTTCATTAGCTTCCAAAAATATAAAATTTGCCGTATATTTTGACAATACATTTATTGCGGTAAAGTTATAATTTATTGAGTTAGTAGCATATTTTAGCAGTACTTATGTCCATGCACGGTAAAAAACATATGTTTTCAATTCTTTTGTAAATGACTACAGTTACGACTACGGTTATTAAAACATAATTATAGCACGTTTAATATTCTTCCAAATGGTATCTAACACCAATTAATCAGTAAAATAGAACCCGAGAAATAATGAAAAGTTGACGTCGGTCCCCCGCCATTTATGTGTCCGTGCGTGGTGACCCATGCTGAACAGAAATCGTCTTAACTTGGTTATATAAAATCATACACCAATAAAACTTATATTTTTGGAAAGCTCATAAAATATCTTGTATATTTTGTAATGACATTAATTGCGGTAAATTTATAATTTATTGAGTTAGAAGCATGTTTCTCAGTACTTATGCCATTCATGCACTGTAAAAAATCATATATTTTAAAATATTTTGTAAACGACTACAGTTATGACTATGGTTATTTAAAAATAATAATAGTACGTTTAATATTCTTTCAAACGACACCTCACACGAACCGATCGGTCCCATAGGACTCAAGATGTGAACAAATATCAATGATGGTAGGCCGCCATCTTTGCCCCCCTTTTTCTCGACCCGTCCCCCCCTTCATAAACTAAAACCGGTCAGTTCGTATTCTAGAGACTACGAGGAACACATCCATATCAGTTTTAGGTATTTAGAAGTGATGTCGACGACTTTTCTCCATACAGGCCGGTTTCCTCCAGTCTAATTCATATGCATACAAAATATCATTGATTTTCTAAAACCGATTTTGCTCTTAATAGTATCTTTTTGACTTTCAGTTCCTTACCTAGACATTAACTACATAGAAAACACATAATATGTTTCCCCATTTAAACAGTTCCTAGCCAGTAATAGTTCCCATACCTGAGTCCATTCAATAATCCCGCTTATAACTATTAATAATAATTGTATTCTACAAACTCCTATTTAATAAATGTCTATATAATGACCCATTTTACATAAGAATCATGTAATTCAGTTCTCTAGTTTTCCAGTAATTAACAAGATTAAGTTTCCATCTTTTTATGCGCATTCCAGTGCCTCTTATAGTTTCCAAATAAAGATTATTATGCTTAAGCTGTCATATTTCACATCCCTACAATATGTTTATTTGGTATTTATATGTTTATTTATACTTTCTAGACGACTTCAGGCTAACAACAGCACCCTGGCACTTTTGTAAGAGGAGGACCAAAGTTCCTTTCAGGAAAACGGATATCTCCCTTCCCTTGCCTTCCTTCCCTTAAGCGTAGAAAGAATTTACATAGAAGCACCCATTGGTTTGATTCTGTTTTCAATCCTAAAATACGGCTTGGTTATGATTTTCAGTATCAAATACTAAAAATGTACTCTGGAAGCATTAATCAGGCAACCTCGAAGGTTATTATTAGGTATTACTACACCAATTGTTCATTAATGGCTGTTCTGTGAGTCTTCCTGCTTGTATATTCATTGCCAGTTTTTGGGCAACATTAATATATCTCTTTATATCTTTATTATATTTCGTTATTCTTCAAAAACATAGTAATTATATCTAGAACTAAAGGACATGCTAAGTTTATTTATGTATAACTCCCTAATATACATCTAGCATGAGGGTTCGTAATTCATTGGTACACATAGAACTCTATGAGGGAAAATATTAGTTTTATTCTCGCTGCTTAGTAGTAGTCTACTACAGCCCCCGAAGTAACAGTCTATGTGCTTTACCGTACGGGCCGTAGTAAAATTAATAATAAAATAATTATAATAAAAAAGCTTTATTACTTCCACACATACTTCAAACAAAATGAATATAAAACATTAAAGTAAAATAATTTAACTTAAAATTTAACTTAAAAGATATGTGGGCCCCTTTCGGGTAAAAGCCTCCCCCAAGGAATTCCACTTTTTTCTATCATGGGCTGTCTCTAGCCATTTTAGACCCGCCGTTGCTACCAGTTCGTCTGACCGTCTGCCACGTGGTCGGCCTTGGCCTCTAGAGCCCTGTCGCCCTGACCACTTTACTGTTCGTATGGTCCATCTGTCGTCTCTATATCTGGCAACGTGTCCTGCCCATTTCCACTTTCTCTCGAGTGAGAATGTTAAGGCGTCTGTAATTTTTGTTCATCATTCCTCACTCTATCCTTTAATTTTATGCCTAGTAGGCTTCTCTCCATTCGCCTCTGCGTAGTTTGGATTTTTTGTCTGGTTGTGTAATCAAAAGTCCAAGTTGATACCACCGTAGGTGAGGCATAGTAGTATCTCCGAATCCATTACTGTTCTGTTCTGTAACATAACATAGCCTGTAAGTTAATACTAACAACTATGGACTGTAACTGTCTGAAAATAAATTATTTTTATTTTTATTTATTTATTTATTTATTACTATTTTTTTGGTAGACAGAGGCAATCGTGATTTAAAAATTTATTTATTAGCCCAGTATTTCTTCCAGCTGATTGCTATTCTTCGGTCGACTTCTGTAGAGTTTCTATCTTTGCTGAAAGAGATTTGTTTTCCCGGGTATACGTAGCTGTCGACAAACTCCAGAGGTATATCATTTACTAAAATTGGTACAGTTACAGTGTGTGAATTCGTCATAACTTTCGTTTTTCAAGGTTCATTTCTAGTCCAATTTTTATACTGGCTCCATTTAGGTCGTTTATCATGGTACTTAATTGTAATGGGCTTTCTGCAAACAGTATAATGTCATCAGCGAACCTTAAGTTACTTAAAACTGTTCCCTTTATATTAATACCTCGTTTTGACCATGGTACGTTCGCCATTATATGTTGTAGCACGACGGCTATAAAGAGTTTAGGGGAAATCGGGTCCCCTTGTCTAACACCTCTGTTTCTTTTAAACTCTGTGCCTAGTCTGTCTAATCTAACCAGGCTCGAACTATTGCTATATATTTTTTTAAAGATTTTTATATATTTTTCATTGATATTTTGTGCTCGTAATGCCGTCCAAATGCTGCAATGCGATATGGAGTCGAAAGCTTTTTTTGTAATCAATGAAACCTATATACAATGGGCTACGAAATTTCGAGCATTTTTCAATTATTAGGTCTACTACTTGTATGTGGTCCACTGTACTAAATCCGCTCCTAAAACCGGCTTGCTCGATCGGTTGGTGAGAGTCAATGCCCGATGATATTCTTTCTAAAAGGCTTAGGCTAGGACGGTAATTTCCAATATCCTTTGGATCGCCTTTTTTATACAACAGAACGATTTCCGATTCTGTCCATGACTGCGGAACTACTTCTTCGTCTAATATTTTATTCCATAGTAATGTTATAGGTGTTAGGAGTAGAGTCCTTGCAAACTTGATACTTTCGTTGGAGATCCCGTCAGGTCCTGAGCTTTTTTCTGACTTGAGCTTTATTATTTGTTTTAAAACTTCAGATTCCGTGAATTTCTGAACTGGAGAGGTACTCGTGCCTTTTGAAATAAAGTTTATATGTTAATTGATGCCTCATGTTGACTGTAGAGTTTTTCGTATTTATTCTGTGAGAGTTATAGCATTTTTTTATTTCTTTGTTAGTAGCTTTATATAAGCTTTGAAGTTCTTCCTTTTCAGATTTGTTCAGTTTCGGTTTGTTTTGTAGTGTTTCTTTCTTTCATAAGTGCTAAAGCTCTTTGTGTTAAAATATTGCATTTTTTGTGTCGTTCGGTACTTTGTAAGCTTTTAGATATAGAGAGCGTAATTTTCTGGCAATATTCACTTACGTTGTAATTGTTGCAGGTCGATATCAGTTCTGGTATATAATTACTTAGGTTGTTAATATATTTGACTTGCTCTTCTAATGATTTCAGCGTTGATGATGTGTTTGAAAACATGCGTCTGCTGTTTTTCATTGTATTTAAGTTTACTATTGGTTTTAGCATTATATGGTCAGACCCGAAGGGGACTGACGAAAGTACCTCGTATTTAGAAAAAGGTGTGGTTTTGTGGTTAAGATATAGACAATTTCATTCTTTGAGCTTTTGTTGGGAGATATCCAAGTCCATCTGTTTGATTTTTTAGTTTAAACATGGTATTTATTATTTTTAAATTGTACTCGAATGCGTATTGAATAAGTTTTTCGCCGCGAATGCTCATATCACCATAACCATTTGGGCCGGTAATTGAATGCTCTTGGTTTTTGGGTGTCCCAATTTGTGCATTAGAATCTCCCATAGAGATTATATATTTAGTAAACGTAGAGTCATGAGCCTCTCCGTTGAATTTGTCTTATATCTTCTTGAGATGTGCTTTCAGTAGGCGCATAGGCCTGTATTATAGCGAATAGTGTGTTTTCCAACTGGATTTCGAGTACACAGACTCTATCCGATATACCTGTAAAAGTTTTAATGTTGTTTTTGTATTTTTTTCTTGATTAAGAAGCCCACTCCATACATGTCTTTGGTTTTGCCAATGTGGTAGAAAATGTAGTCTTCGTCTTCGATAATATTCTCTCCGAATCGTCGGACATCAAACACGATATAATAGGATTGAGCGAGTCAATCCTATTATATCGTGTTTGATGTTTTGTAATGCCGTTTTAAGCTCTATGAGCTTTTCTTCTGTCGAAAGCGACATTACGTTGAAATGAAAGTGCAAATGTTGAAAATTATTTTTTTCTTTGGGGGGTTTTGGTCGAACTCTCCCGCGGTGACCAGCCCTGTTGGGAGATTATTTTTGGAATGAGTGTTTAACTTCTGAATATTTTGGGGGGGCGCTGGTAATTGCTATTTATCTGTATTCTGTTCTCCATACTTGTTTTGAAAACATAGGGCGTTGTTTGTATTGGGGTCTCGAATAACAAACGAGTTCATGTCTATTTTGTTCTTTTTTACTGGTTGAGTCTGATTAGTGTGGGCCGTGCTAGAATTTGCCGCTGCTTGAGGTGAGGCGGACAGATTTTTTTTGTTATGACGCTAGTCCTGGGGGCCCTGCGGCTCCAATTTTCCCAGTTAAATAAACACTTTTGTCGTATTTTATTACAGCTCTATTGCCTAGTTTTCTTTCCTTCTCTACCTCCGCTTGCAAAATCTTTCGTTTTTCCAAGATTTTTTGTGGATAGTCTTCTTTGATATAGTATTTAGTTTCTTTTAGGTTTTTAGCGTTTTTTAAAATGTCAAGTTTTTTGCCCATGGTTGTAACAGTCAAAATGACTGGTCTCGTTTTATCTACCCTCTTCCCTAGTCACCTTACACATTCAATTTCGGTGTCATTACAACGTACTCTCATCGTATTATTAATTAAATCAAGTATTGATTTTTGTAGACCTGCATAACTTTTTCTTTTTCTTCCAACCCAAAGAATACGATGTTTTTACGTCTTATATTTTAAAATGCATGTAAATTATAATTCTGCTAATTATTTTAGGCTGTGTAAGAAACATCACTTAATCCCACTTGTTAAACGCCGTGAAATTGCGGATATTCAATGATAGCATATCAGTCATAAGAAAGAAATTAATTGCATTTTATATGGGTGATACTTCTAGCGCAGGTTCGGGCTCGGCTTACTAAAGTTGTACTTTATAGTTGCATCTGCTTATATATATATTTGTTTCTTTTTTTGTATTTCAGTTTTGTATTTCAGTTTTTTTTTGTTTTATCTTTAAAGTTTTGTACAGTCAGCGGTGGAAGTGCATGGTCACTTTATGAATGAATTCCATTCCTGATGTGTCTATGTTTTGCAGCTGGCAGTACACACTAACCTTGGCTTATGCTGTCGGTACTTGTGTGTGTAACTGAATTGTAGTCATATTTGATTTTTGTATATTTAATTTTTACAAATGAGAACCTGTAATTGGCTCTGTAATTCTATTGTAGCTTTAGAAATGCTTATAGCTGTTGGTTTTCCATGTATGAAATAAAAAAATAAAAAATATTTATTTCCAACGCATCGATTCTTGTCTCTTGTTCGCATAATTTCTTTTCCAATTCTAAATTTTTCATTTCCAATTGATAAAATTTTTTTGTTCATATTTTTGTTTATGTTTGTAGTTATGCTTTTTTCCATGGAATTCATTTTAGCTTCCAAATCCGCCTTTTGATTTTGAAGGTTTGTTTCAATAGATTTTAATAATTTCATTATTTCATTATTCTCCATGGTTTCTAAGTGTAAATCCAAAACACAGCAACTCTATTTACTTATTTGATGTTCACGCCCTCTATCGTGCTTTCCCAGTATTTAGAACCTCGCTTACTGTGATCTATGATCTGATGCGTTGCTGGTTATTCACTTAGTTTGTACCGTATTTCATAGATGGCGTTGTTATTAATTGTAATCCGGAGCGGTCGGTTTATCTCTTATTTTTTTATATTTGCGTATTTATAGTTCAAAAATAATATCACTGTATTTATTTTAAGAGTAGCACTTAAGTTATATCACTAGTACATAGTTTTAACACGAACACCAAAAAACGTCTTAAATTTGTCCAAAAACACTTTCCCTTTTTTGCCAACTCATTGTTTTGTTTATTTACATTTTTGTTTGATTCACTTGTGAAAGTTTGTAGATAACACTAATTCCACATAATTAGAGCTCAATAGTCATTTTTAGTACACTTTTAGTTTATAAAAACAATAAATACTATTTATTTCTTATTTTCACAACGAGAGAGTACACAGTGTTGTTGATAGCAATAGCGCCATCTATCGAAACTACTTTGTAAGGTGGTATATTAAGTATGGGTGGGTACATAATTAGACCAATAGAGTATTTTCTACTTGAAATTATATGAAACTATAAATTACAAGGTCATTTACTTTCTAAATAGCTGCCCACTGTATACCTAAAAATTCAGAGTTACTCCTTTGAATGGGCATAGAGTAACTTATACTAGAGCGGTACTGTCATAGTAAATTTTGTAACCCCAGTAAATTCACTGCCATCTGTCGACACAATTTAAAACTAAAAATAGATATTTATAAAAATACGATAAAATGTATTTAAATATGGATAAATGATTTTCTTTATTTGCATTAATTATTTTTATGATTTTGACCCATGTTCTTTCACTGATATGCGTTAAAATTGTTAAATAACAAACGAAACCGTCAACGCCATCTATACGACAGTAAGCCAAAGCTAGTAGCGCCCTCTGAACGAGGATCAAATTTTCTTGATTTTCGAGGCACGTTTTTTCCTTGGAATGGGTAACAAAAAGTTGCTATAGCCCAACCGAAATCAGCCTGAATTTCATCCAATAGTCGTCATTCATTCAATTTTTGTTCGTTTGTACAAGTCTGTACAGATTAGGCACTGTTGTTACACAACACGCTAAATAGCGGGAAAATAATGATAGCTAATTAGTTAATCCATTAATTATTGAGAGCCGTAGCAATAATTACTCTAAAAACTTAATCTTAGACATTACTGCTGTTGTGTAGAATATTGTGTTGAGTGCACTTTATATTTGGATTACTCACCTTAAAGATTAAGAATTTGGAAAAGAACAAGCGAGGCTCTGAAGAAATATAATTAAGAAACTATTTTTGTGTGCCTGCAAGTTAAATATAATGTAGAAACTATTTTTGTGTGCCTGCAAGTTAAATATAATGTAGAAACTATTTTTGTGTGCCTGCAAGTTAAATATAATGTAGAAACTATTTTTGTGTGCCTGCAAGTTAAATATAATGTAGAAACTATTTTTGTGTGCCTGCAAGTTAAATGTAATGTAGAAACTATTTTTGTGTGCCTGCAAGTTAAATATAATGTAGAAACTATTTTTGTGTGCCTGCAAGTTAAATCGTATTCTGCCCTGTTAAAACGGGTCTGATAATATTTATTGGACAAATAACACTTAAGAGTTTCAACAAAGCTTATTTTCCTTATGCAAGGTAAATGGTTGGATTGCGTCGATTGTGGATCCTGAATTAAATGTAAACACAAATAATAACCTAAAAATATTTGTTTGATGGGTCGATGGGTGAAATAAAAAAAAACTATATTCATGTTTTCAGAAATAACTTTTAATGGACATACTGTTCTTTATATACATGTTTTTGTTTATAATAACGCTCCTTACCTACAAACATAGTAAAAGTAGAATATGTCACTGCATATTTTGAATTAATTAGCTGAAATAAACTATTAACCCAGGTACCCGGCTTGTAAAGTGCACTTTTTGTTTCCACCAGTTTCACAAATCATGAGTTAATCACATTGGCGTTTTCTGACCTACAGGCGACACACACACGTCTCAAATATAATATAATTTTTAAGAAAAAAAAACCGACTTCAATGGGGGATACCGCTGAAAGCATTCTTAGATTCCAGACAATGAAATGAAAAAGACAGCATCTTTTGCCTAATTATGTAGAAAAGGAGGTAAACCGACCCACTTTTCTAGTAGCATTTCGTTTTTGTAAGGGTCGCAGTTCTAACCTAACCTAACCTACTTTTCTGGTAGCATTTCGTTTCTATAAGGGTCACAGCTCTAACCTAACCTAACCTACTTTTCTGATAGCAGTTCTGTTCTATGAGAATCGCAGTTCAAAAGCCACCCACCCACCTAACCCACTTTTCTAGTAGCATTTCCGGGTCCGGGTCTGGGTCCGGATCCGAGTCCGGGTCCGTGTCCGGCTGTCCGGGTCCAGGTTTGGGTCAGAGTTCGGTCCGGGTCCGGGTCCGAGTTGGGGTCCATGTTCAGACCCGGGTCCGGGTCCGAGTCCGGGTCCAAGTTTGAGTTTGGGTCCATAAGGAAGAGAACAAATCGCCAAACGTGAACTATGTGTCATTGAATAGTTCCATTCTGATCATCATCAGCAGTTCCACTTCATCAAATGTCACTTTTTTAAATGTAAATGCTGGATTTGTTGATGAAAATACAAAAATCATTATATGTATGCCTTTCACATTTGAGGAGTTCCCTCGGTTCCTCGTGGGTCTCATCATCAGAACTCGAGCTTGACAAAAATATGTCTTAAAAACTTAAGTTGCTTAACAAACATAAAGAAGTGGACAAATCGCCAAACGTAAACTATGCGTCATTAAAGAGTTCCATTCTGATCATCATCAGCAGTTCCACTTCATCAAATGTCACTTTTTAAAATGGAAATGCTGGATTTGTTGATAAAAATACAAAAATCGCTATATGTATGCCTTTCACATTTGAGGAGTTCCCTCGATTCCTCATGGATCCCATCATCAGAACTCGAGCTTGACAAAAATGTTTCTTGAAAACCTAACTTGCTTAACAAACATAACGAAGAGGACAAATCGCCAAACGTGAACTATGCGTCATTGAAGAGTTCCGTTCTGATCATCATCAGCAGTTCCACTTCATCAAATGTCACTTTTTAAAATGGAAGTGCTGGATTTGTTTATAAAAATACAAAAATCACTATATGTATGCCTTTCATATTTGAGGAGTTCCCTCGATTCCTCATGGATCCCATCATCAGAACTCGAGCTTGGCAAAAATGTTTCTTGAAAACCTAACTTGCTTAACAAACATAACGAAGAGGACAAATCGCCAAACGTGAACTATGCGTCATTGAAGAGTTCCGTTCTGATCATCATCAGCAGTTCCACTTCATCAAATGTCACTTTTTTAAATGTAAGTGCTTGAGTTTTTGATGAAAATACTAAAATCACTATATGTATGCCTTTAGCATTTGAGGAGTTCCCTCGATTCCTCATGGATCCCATCATCAGAACTGCTTTTTGACAAAAACGGGACCAATCTGTATGTATATACTTACAATCAAAAAAAGAATTTTCAAAATCGGTCCAGAAATGACGAAGTTATGGAGTAACAAACATTTAAAAAAAAACAACCGAATTGAGAAATCTTGAAGTCGGTTAAAAATAGGCTTCAAATAACGGTAGGAAGCTTAATATCAGCATTTTACCTGACAATAAAACGCATATTAAGCGAAATACCTTATTTGAAGCCTATAATTTTAAAATCGCATGTGGCTATAACACTCAGTTGCAATATACCACATCACTTTTATTGCGCCCATTGAGGGTAATTTTGACTCACTGCTTCTTCTCTTAATATGTATGTATAAAAAAGCAACATCTGTACAATTCAATGTACTGGTATATCTGTTTTATTTCACATTGGGATAATAAATGCAACCCCTTGATAAGTGGTATACTTATTGCAATTTCGTTTTCGTTTATATTTTGAGAAGCAATGAGGCAGACGGCGCGCGTTAGCGCCGAGTTCGCCTTGGTGGTGGTAAAACAGGAATGCAAAACGCGGGTGGAATGAAAAATGACGATAGGTGTCTAACTGTCTACCAATAAACAACCGCTACGTCATCTGTCAACAATCTGTCATTGTAAGGTAAAACGCTGATATTCTACCGCAGCGAAGTTCTTGGTCTAAATTTATTGATAAGCAAGTATATTCATTATCAATGCAAAATAGATATTATAAAACATTCGAGGCCTCAACTGGTTTATAAATAAGATAGAGGGTCGGATTGTTGGTAAATTAAATTACCTACTTACTTTTTATTCACAAATAATGATAATGTTATCCTAAAGGGGCCCACTGACTATCAGTCCGCCGGAAGATATCGGCCCATCAGTTGTTCGGAACTGTCAAATTTTTGTTCTAGCTGACAGGCCGATATCGTCCGGCGGACTGATAGTCAGTGGGCCCCCTAATATCCGAATCGAATACACTTCTTTTAACAATTCAGTCAGATTATTAATAACTGTGCACTAGAGTTCATTTCGTTGGAACGTTTTAAGGATATTCAACGAGAATAATAATTTATGTCATTAACATTAAGATTAAATAAATAATGATTAAATAAATAATTAATAAAGGAAATAGAAAAAAGAGAGGTGTTGTTTTTAGGGTTCCGTAGCCAAATGGCAAAAAACGGAACCCTTATGGATTCGTCATGTCTGTCTGTCTGTCAGTCCGTCCGTATGTCACAGCCACTTTTTTCCGAAACTATAAGAACTATACTGTTGAAACTTGGTAAGTAGATGTATTCTGTGAACCGCATTTAGATTTTCACACAAAAATAGAAAAGAAAAACAATACATTTTGGGGGTTCCCCATACTTAGAACTGAAACTCAATTTTTTTTTATCAAAACCATACATGAGGAGTATCTATGGATAGGTCTTCAAAAATGATATTGAGGTTTCTAATAATAAAAAATTCTAAACTGAATAGTTTGCGCGAGAGACACTTCCAAAGTGGTAAAATGTGTCCCCCCCCCCTGTAACTTCTAAAATAAGAGAATGATAAAACTAAAACAAATATATGATGTACATTACCATGCAAACTTCCACCGCAAATTGGTTTGAACGAGATCTAGTGAGTAGTTTTTTTTCATACGTCATAAATCGTAAACCGAAATTTACCTTTCATTCAATCAACTCAAATATTAAAAAAAAAAATTTCATAAACATTTTTAAGTGGGGTTCCCATACAACAAACGTGATTTTATGCCGTTTTTTTTTGTGTAAACGGAAAATTCAGAATACTTCATGATTTTCGCAAGCAGCGCCATCAAGGTTGGTATCTGAACAACCTATGCCATTAGGGCGCAAGCGAATGCATACGAAAATCGACCTAGTTGTCTCCATCCAATTTATGGATGCGCTTGTACCGCATAGATACAGTTGAAATTTTCACAGACTGTTGCCGCTACAACAACAAATACTAAAAACCGAAAAAAATAAATATTTAAGTGTGGCTCGGAACCCTTCGTGCGCGAGTCCGACTCGCACTTGGCCGGTTTTGTCAATTAACTTCATTTGCGGACGCGGATCAATCTGTGTTCGGCAAATTCTAACAAAACCTTTAGGTTAATCAAGTATCGTTCATGTACCTACTGTAGTGTTTAACTCTGTCTTCTTTGAGGCCGGTGTCGATTTTGGAGCAAAAATGTAAAATTGATAGATTTAGTCGTTGAAATTATACACGTTTTGTTACGTAATATCTAAATAACAAGTATTGGTTTCTATTAGCACGTCTTCTCATCTTGCCTTTTAATAATGAGGTCGTGAGCGTGCGTCACCGGTAATATATGAAGAGAAGGGGCAGTTTTTAACAATTCATCAAAAATGTAGTATAGTGGTAAATTATACAAATTGATGTATAAGAATAGTTTCAGCAAATGTTGTAGATTGTTTAAGTATCAAAATTACGTTGAAATTAAGTCGATTTTCAGAGAAATTGTCACTTGTTTTAAAGTAATTTCTGGAGAAAATTGAATTCGTTTAACTTTCATTTCCTCGAACTTTAAGTCATATAACAAAAATGTAATCTGATAAAGGTCAAGTACAGAATATGTGTAATACAAATTTACCATTTTTAGCAGTCCAAACTTTACGAAACTTACAAATAAGAGCAACAAAATCAGTGCTTTACGCGCGTTTACCTAAACGTCCATCAGAAAAAAAATCATTACTAATTTAGTGAGTCTGTTTTCAAAAAAAATATCTGATAAAAGGCAAGATAAGAAGACGTGTTAATAAAAACCAGTACTTGTTATTTCAATTAGGTAACAAAAGGTGTACAATTTCACCGACTAAATCTATGAATTTTACATTTTTGCGATTAAAATCGACACCGGCCTATTAGAAACAAGTCAGTTTCCTTGTGCAAATGTGCACCGCGCGGTGACCGCACGAATGGAGATTTCTGTGAATCAGTCGGTTGAACAGTGAACAAAAGCTACCTCGGGGTTACGTCAGCGAACTAGTTCCGCGAGGGTTCCATGGCACAAGCAAAACCCGCAGAATTCACTTAGCTAACGACTCTTTATCCTAAGCTTTATGTTAATGTGTAAACGTGTTAGCGGAAAATCATAACCGTCAGCGGATAAACCTCTAAGAATTATTTATCTACTATATCTACATAAAAGTGAACCCACAACTTCGACATTGGTCATTGAATGAATGAATATATATGAATATATATATTATGAATTTATGAAAAAAAGCATGTTGTGCATTGTTGCATTTCATCAACAAAGAGGTGCAATTTGCCTCGGTACCCGGTTAGACATATAGGTATAGGAAACCCGCCAAACGGGCCTGAGTCACGCGCGGGATCAGGTTTCGAGCCGCGGGCCGCGGGTCCCACAGATGCTTACTTAATAAGGTGCATTTTGAGATTTGTGAGTCAAAGCAATAGTCAATTAAAATTATCTACTTCTTACAAACAAATTTGTATTTTATTAAATGTTTGCGATCGCGGCTAACGCCATGAACCCCTAGGCCACCCCGCCACGGCGGTGCCCGTCCGAATTTCTCGACTATATGTCATCTTAGTAAGACTATAGGCGTCTTTGACCAGCTCTAAGGGCAAGCAGTGCGCGCTTGCACCTCCTAAACGAACTCCTTACGGATTTACGTTGTAGCGAGAGAGACTGGTGCTGCCATCTATGAACAAGTTTGGGAACAAATCAAATTATTTTATTAAATATTTTGATTTGTTTTTTTAAGTAGTCACACTACTTAAAAACACTTTGGGAACAAATCAAATTATTTTATTAAATATTTTGATTTGTTTTTTTCATTCAAACTTGTTCATAAATGTTTGCGGCTAATATACATGCAACATAAGGAGCAAGAAATAACGTACCGTAAAATGGGGTGAGTAGGGTTCGCGGGGAGAGTTGGGTTATGAATGGGGAGAGAAGGTTTGAAAGGGGGGTGAGGTGGTATTTTAAGGCTACTGCTACAAACATAATGTATTCCAATTTAAAATGGAACAATAGTAATACTCATAATAAAAAAAATCGATCCAACAATCTTCCAAAATCTCCTTTTGTATGAAAACCCATCTCACCCCAATTACGAGAGACTACGGGGTCAGGTGAATTTTCCTGTTTATCGTCAAAGTTATGAAATGGAACTACCCAAACTAAAATAAAACCTAAAATACAAACGTCCGGAACACTTATTGTTATTATATAGACCATTCAGATTGCATATGTAAAAATAAAATGTTATCGAGGTTTGAATGTCAGTTTTGCTCCTACTCTCCCCATTTTACGGTACTATAGTATTCGTTTATTTCTTTTAGGGGAATATAGTATGTCTAAGTGTCAGAAAGTCCAGTCACAATGTCCTATTGCTAATTAGTTGGAATATATTGTCCTTATGCCAGAATGTCTAGATGTCGTAATTTCTTTTTGGCATTAGGTCTAACTGTTATCAGTGTTGGCCGTAATTGTTAATTTTAATTAACCATTGATCAATTGCATTAACCATTAGTTCCGCCATTAACCAATCGCATTACGCACCAATTGCATTAAAGTTAATTCGAATTAAATTTTTGAGACGTTAATGGCCATTGAATTTAATGGCCATTAAAATTAAAAAAAAATTGAATTACTCTCAATTGCATTAACGTTTAATAAAATTAAATTCGTGATATTTTAAAATGAGACAGCAAAATGACCCTGACTGAACCCTGGCAGTAGTAGCAGTACCTACTATATGTATACCTAGTGGAATTCAGGTTTGGTGCAACATAGACATACGCGGTTTTGGTCATTTGAATCGTCTTGATGAGCACTTCGGAGAGCAGTACCCATGATGATGCTGAACCCTGGCAGTACATAGTGAAACTAAGGTTTGGTGCAACATAGGCACGCGCTGTTTTGATCATCCGACTCGTCTTGATGAGCACTTGGGTGAGCAGTACCCAAGATAGAGCTGATGCTGAATACTGGCAGTACCTAGTGGAACGTAGGTTTGGTGCAACATAGGCACACGCTGTTTTAGTCATCCGACTCGTCTTGATGAGCACTTAGGAGAGCAGTACCCATGATAGAGCTGATGCTGAACCCTGGTAGTACCTAGTGGAACTAAGGTTTGGTGCAACATAGGCACGCGCTGTTTTGATCATCCGACTCGTCTTGATGAGCACTTAGGAGAGCAGTACCCATGATAGAGCTGATGCTGAACCCTGGCAGTACATAGTGGAACTCAGGTTTGGTGCAACATAGGCACACGCTGTTTTGGTCATCCCACTTGTTCCAATGAGCACTTTGGAGCGCAATATTCAAAGTACATGATAACTAATACTGAATTATGGCAGTAGCAATAGGTGTAGGTACTCGTACTTACTAGGAGTCAGATATGATCCAATCTAGGCACGCGCTGTTCTGGTTGATCCTTCTTTATTAAGCTGATGGAAGTAATAACAAACGTGCTGCCGAATCTATGTTTTGTTAATTTTTGTATTTTTTAAATGACCATGATTAGAAATATTTTCATGTTCATGCAATGTCAGGTAAACTGCCTATGTTGCACAAAACTTGAGTTCCACTATGTACTGCCAGGGTTCAGCATCAGCTCTGTCTTGGCTAATGCTCTTCCAAGTGCTCATCAAGACGAATCAGATTACGAAAACAGCGTGTTCCTATACTGCACCAAACCTGAGTTCCACTATGTACTGCCAGGGTTCAGCATCAGCTCTATCATGAGTACTGCTCTCCCAAGTGCTCATCAAGACGACTCGAATGGCCAAAACAGCGTGTTCCTATGCTTCTCCACACCTGAGTTCCACTATGTACTGCCAGAGTTCAGCATCAGCTCTGTCTTGGCTACTGCTCTTCCAAGTGCTCATCAAGACGAGTCGGATTACCAAAACAGCGTGCGCCTGTGTTGCACCAAACCTTAGTTCCACTAGGTACTGCCAGGGTTCAGTATCAGCTCTATCATGGGTTCTGCTCTCCTAAGTGCTCATCAAGACGAGTCGGGTGACTAAAACAGCGTGCGCCTATGTTGCACCAAACCTTAGTTCCACTAGGTACTGCCCGGGTTCAGCATCAGTTCTATCATGGGTACTGCTCTCCTAAGTGCTCATCGAGACGAGTCGGATTAAGTACCAAAACAGCGTACGCCTATGTTTCACCAAACCTAAGTTCCACTAGGTACTGCCAGGGTTCATAAGGAGGATGAGTAATACATACTCAAAACTTTTACAAGTTCAGTCTTGCAGACCTTTGATCCCTTGGACGCCTTTATAAAATTATGATATTTCTTCTTGTTAATTATCAATCACATTTTTAATTTCATTAAAAATTGATTTAATTGTTAATGGTTTGTGAATCCATTAACCATTAGTTCGTTTTAATTGTCAATGGTTCGAAATAAATTAATATTAATGGCCATTGATGTTAATGGCCATTACTAATTCATTTTCCGTCAATGGTTAATGGCCATTAACCTTTTCAATCTTTAATTTTTAATGGTCAATGGCATTAACGTTCGGCCATCACTGACTGTTATAATGATGACCAACTGCCAAAATGGCCATGCGTCACAATGCCTAGTGCAAAAATGTTCGATACCCTAGTGTCAGAATGCCCAACTGACAAAATGTCCAGATGTCATCATAGCCAGGTGCCACAACAATGTCCAGGTGTCCTAAATGTCAAAAAGCGAAAATATTCTTCGAATCATCCCAAAATCTCCCTGGCAACGGGAATGCACTTATTTTTTAGCCACCGTGTATAGAGCATTTGCTACGAGTATATCGAATATATTTTGAGAAGTGTTCGCACTGCGCACAAATTAGAAAGATAATTTCACCTACTGTGGTGCGGTTCTTCACCTTATCATCCAATTATCATATCATCCGAACGTAGAAAGCGAATGTTCAAAGTGATTTGCTGCACCATGCGAACTTGTAAGTTTCATCCACTCGGTCGCCAATCGTATTTTACTAGACCGAGTGCCTAGCCCAGTGCCTACACCCGCGCTCTCCACACTGATTCGCTTACTAACTCGCGCGAGTTTATACTATCCACCATTAGGTGGCTAGGCTATTTGAGATAATTAGGTAGCTGGTAATCCGTCTATTTTTAACCGACTTCAAGATTTCAAAAGGAGGTTATCAATTCGGTTGTATGTTTTTTTTAATGTTTGTTACTCCATAACTCCGTCATTTCTGGACCGATTTTGAAAATTATTTTTTTGATTGTAAGTATATACATACAGATTGGTCCCGTTTTTGTCAAAACGCAGTTCTGATGATGGCATCCATGAGGAATCGAGGGAACTCCTCAAATGTTAAAGGCTTACATATAGTGATTTTAGTATTTTCATCAACAAATCAAGCACTTACATTTAAAATAGTGACATTTGATGAAGTGGAACTGCTGATGATGTTCGGAACGGAACTCTTTAATGACGCAAAGTTCACGTTTGGCGATTTGTCCTCTTCGTTATGTTTGTTAAGCAAGTTAGGTTTTCAAGAAACATTTTTTTCAAGCTCGAGTTCTGATGATGCGATCCATGAGGAATCGAGGGAACTCCTCAAATGTGAATGGCATACATATAGTGATTTTTGTATTTTTATCAACAAATCCAGCATTTACATTTAAAACAGTGACATTTGATGAAGTGGAACTGCTGATGATGATCAGAATGGAACTTTTTAATGACGCATAGTTCACGTTTGGCGATTTGTTCTCTTCCTTATGGACCCAGACCCAAACTTGGACCCGGACTCGGACCCGGACCCGGGTCTGGACATGGACCCCAACTCGGATCCGGACCCGGACCGAACTCTGACCCAAACTTGGACCCGGACAGCCGACCCGGACAGCCGGACACGGACCCGGACTCAGATCCGGACCCAGACCCGGACCCGGAAATGCTACTAGAAAAGTGGGTTAGGTTAGGTTAGAACTGTGACCCTTAGAGAAACGAAATGCTATCAGAAAAGTAGGTTAGGTTAGGTTAGAACTGCGACCCTTACAAAAACGAAATGCTACTAGAAAAGTGGGTGGTTTTACCTCCTTTTCTACATTATTAGGCAATATTATAATAATTAGGCAATTAGGAAAAAGATGGATTAGGATAATTAGGCAAAATATTTCATTGTCTGGAATCTAAGAGTGCACCATCAACAATAAGTAAACTTTCAGCGGCATCCCCCATTGAAGTCGGTTTTTTTTTTCTTAAAAATTATTAAGTTACGAGAGCCGATTGAAATTCCCTGAAAACAGTACTCGTAGCTCGAAGATCAGGTTTCCTTAAAATCCATCTCGTCCAAATTCATTGTGTCTTGCGAAGCCAAAACGACATAACTGCATTAGAATTTCATAATAATTATTATTATGTATTAAGAAAACCAACAGCAATACAGTTTTTTTACCTTATGCTAATTGTTACAATAGTATGGTCAATTACAGGTTCTCCTGTGTAACTTTTATATAAAACATCAAACGGACTATTGTCTACTTAAAATAATATAAGTTAATAAGGAAGTTACAGTTAAAGTTACAGTTATTGAGTGCATGAAATACCACTTCTTGAAATTAGGTTGGCAGATCTGTGTACCATCTTCCAGTGACCATGATAGGACCACGTTAACTGACAATTCATAACATAGGGTAGAACGGGGACAATTGAAACACGTTATGATTGAATTTGAAACAAGCCAAATTTCTTGAAACTACAACACCTATGCATGTGACGCAGTACTCAGTCTATGTAGTCAGTCATTCTTAAATCCTGGACCAATAGCGGTAGAGCGCGCGAGCAATAAAGTCAAGTGTGATCGCATACTTTGTCGTTTATTTTTTTTTAACTTATGTATTATGATTACTTGAATTCGTTTGGTATTTTGGATGGGAATTATGGAATCTTTTAACTGCCATTAAACAGCGATGGAGTATTGTTTGTAAATAATATTTGACCATAAGTAAAACTTGCGATGTGGGAACGGTAGAAACAACGCACTTGGGAACAATTGAAACGCTCCCCGCGTTTCAACCGTCCCCACATATAACGCTGGTACCAATATTTCATTATATTTATCCGCCACTAGGTTTCACTTCAAGCTGTCACAAAGAAGATAGTGACAAAGGAAAAAAATGTGCATTTACCTTCTTGAGTGTTACAAATGTTGACCAGAAATGCTAATACCGTCTAAACTACTCCTCAATTAGGTAATAGTCACTTATTTGGTACTCCTTTAACTCCTAAGTACATAATCAACGCTATTATAGCACAACTATAGCGCCCTTCTACCTCTTATTTCAACCTGTAAGTCCTGTAACCCTATTGTAGCGCCGTTTTGCAACCTAAGGTGATAAAAATGTGTGCCCAATCCGGGGGTATTACGGGGTTACAGCCGTCTATAACTCGTATTTTTAGAACATCAATGGAACCTCAGGAGTAATCAAACGCTTATATAGATTTCTTTTATCCCTTATATTTAGCGCCTAATATTACTTGGGATAGTATTGCGGTGCAGCAGTAAAATGTCAGAATAATAACATTGACATCGCCCGCTTCACCGCTGCAGCAGTAAGTGTCGTTGTAACAGTAATGCCGCTGCAGTTTCCATCCGAATGTATGTATCCTCAATCCGTCATCGAGAACAGTCACATCGTCAGTTTACAATAACGCTCCTGCGGTCGCCATCCGAATGTAACCCTTACACGGCACGCCTTAGGGTTTTTTTCCTATGTATGTACCACGATAAAACCACAGAACTAGGATGACAAAGAACAACTGTCAGGCTTTAAAAGTGCGACCAAAAATGAAATACAAGTGTGTGCGTAAATTGTCTATGTGAGATCAAAACTAGTGATGTCAAGTTACAACATATTAATAATCTATCGGTGTTTGACTGCTTTATCGACTACTCTTTCAATGTTTCTTATTAAAATAAAATGAATGAATTGAATCCTAAACGAAGCGAAGAATTCTATAATAGAATCCCGAGAGTAACGAGGGATTCTAAAGTAGAATCCTGAGCGTAGTGAGGGATTCAAGTGTGTTACGCCCAAGATGGAAATAATTTTGCTACCATGTGACACATACTGCTTGTCACATCACCTATGATGTAATTATGACGTTTAAGAATATTATTTAAGCTAAAATAATAATGTGCAAAAATTTTTTAAAATGAAAACCCCTTTTTCACATCACCAATTCGAAAAAGGGGTTTTTCTTCCCTGCTAGGAGGGATTAAAGTGGCACTTTTCTTCCCTGCTTCCTAGCAGGGATCAAAATAACACTTTTCTGTTCTAGGACACTATTTTTACATTTTTTGTACATTATTTTTTTAGTTTAAATAATATTTTTAAAAATCATAATTACCTCATAGGTGGAATTTAAACTGTTGTGAGACATACTAACATTAAATCATTTTACGGTTTAGACTCACTTGTTTTAGTCACTCGCTCACCTCATAGGTGATGTGAAAAGCAGTATGTGTCACATGGTAGCAAAATTATTTCCATCCAAGATGGAAACGTAACGTAACACACTTGAATCCCTCACTATGCTCAGGATTCTACTTTAGAATCCCTCGTTACTCTTGGGATTCTATTATAGAATCCTTCGCTTCGTTCAGGATTCAATTAACGCCCTCGCCGTAAATGTAATTTTGCTCCCTTGTGACACAATCTACTATTTCGAATTGGTGATGTGAAAAGATATATTATGTAACTCCGTATAAGATAAGTAAAGTCTAATGAAAAAAAAAGCAAGCAAGCGTTGATAATAGCCGTAACATACTACCGCACCGCACCGTTACAGCTTTAAAGCAGGTTTCTCGTCGTATGCGTGTGTGTGGTGCAACGTCGTTAACACAAACACATGCTAACAGTAGGCGCAAAGAGTTGACTTACCACAGAAAATATTAATTTCGCCACAGAATAAATAATAGTGCTACCGTACAAAAAGGAAACCTCCTACAAAACCGAAGTTTGACAGCGGTTCAGGGTCGAATCACGATGTCCCTTTCTAATATATAGCACTATCCCTTTCGGCTATTTAGGGTTGTCAAAATTCAGATCATTATCTTATCTGTGACCACTGTGTGCACGACCGTGCACGCAAAGGGACTACAAGTTGTGCCAACCCTAATAATTGCTCGGAGCAATGCTGAGCCGAACAGAGCCGAGTTTTCCCGAAGCTAGGAGTTTCGCACCCCTGATTTCGCGCCTTTTTCTACTGACAAGTTGGATTGGGTGAGTATACGCTGTGTGCAAGTATACGCTGTCTTGTGTTTCCTTGTGTTGGCGGCAAAGTCGTGGAAAAGTGGCTAAAATGTAAGTAAGTACCTACTGTGTTGTAAAGTGAAGTTTATTGACTAATATGATAAAATATTAGCACACAACTGAAGAAAAACTTATAATGAATTGTATAAACCGGCTTTTTACACTTTTTATGCTGTTAATTTGACAAAATATCGTTAAGAAAACTTCGCTCGGAATATCATAATTACCTGTAAAATGAATGTTTGCCTGGGTTATTTCGCCCTGTGATAGCACAATCCGGCACACTACACGACACCATCTTCACTACATTACTTTATTGTACGTTTTCTTCCTGATTTCTTTTTATTTTCAAGATTAAAAAATACGGCAATGCGCTCCCGGTCGAGTTGGGCCGCCTGTCACTCAAAAATGGTTACGTTTTCTCATTTGTAGTCTGACTCTTTCGCACTCATGGAATGTTCATATACGTGATAGCTTCCCTTTCCCACACTTCAGCTGTCTTTATGCGTAAGCATAAATTTTAGGTCTGTGGATAAAACATAAAACTAAACAAATGACCAGTAGTTTCTAACACTACTGGTCATTTCTTTAGTTTTATCGTTAGAAACTAATATAAGTAATGCTAATGTACTGTTTTTCACTAAAGCTACTAATCAGCATCAAGTATATTATGCAATGGGCAATTCCAAAGCTAGAATGTTAATGAAGGAGTTGCCACAATTACCTAATGAATGTGTTAAGCGCTGGGTACAGTTGACTATCCTCGCCTGACTGGTCTGGTCCAACGGAACGGCGCGGCGCCCGGCACTCACCTTGACATATTATACCTACTGCTTTTAACAAATGTCACAACGGCCATAATCATTATTATATGACATACCAGTTTAAGATGAAACACAGTGTCTAGTCATTTTGGTCAACAACTTCAACAAGGTTTAAATTAGGTAAGCTATATTATAGCTTATAGTGTTGTTACCTGATGAGATATAAATAATAATGCTTGTATAATAAACTAACAATACACGAAATTAACCATAATTCATAAATTTATTTCATAGAAAATGGTACCTATATACAATTATGGTGTCGTTTTTTAGTATAGAACAGCATATTCTGCCACACTAGCGTAGGAATAATATGGAATACATTGCGAAACTGCACAGGACCGGGATCAGTGGCGAACCTTCGTGTTGGAAGCCAAGACACTGGGTCGCTGCGCCAGAGGAGTAAGTCCTAAGTAGTAGAAGAAGGTTGTATTACTTAACATTGACAAACAATAATAAAATATACAAAATTAAATAAGTCGGATCATGTCAACAACAAAGATGCAAAAAAAAAGATTATGTCAAGAAAATACAAAAAAAACGATTATTACACAAAATTCAAAATATATAAATGTCAGACTTCATTACAATTTAAAAATTCATGTCCGTTATAGAAACATTTCTCCAGCAGTCATTCTGAGTTGCCCCTTATAATCAGTCCAGAATGGATTGTATGTATCCATATTCCATAATAGGCAGTAATACCTGCTTTTTGGGAAATAACTTTATATAGGTAGTAATCGATGATCCAAAATATTTAGACTACTGATCAATTAAATTTTCGCTAGGTTGTTAGTTTTGAAAAAGTAACCAACAGAACGAAATTGAATAAAATTTCAAGAAAATAGTTTTAATTATACTTAATCGAGTTAATCCCATTAAAAACATATGTTAGTACATAGGTACAAAATTATGAAGATACCTGGGAACAACCAAACCACGTCGCCGACCAAAAACAGAATCATGTTTATGTTCCTAAAGAAACATGTAATGTGTTGGAATTTGTCAATCTTATTTTAATAAATAATAATGAATAAATGTCTGCATTTCTTGAATTTAAAATTTTATAACCATGTTTAACAGAGTTCTAACACTGCCACAATATCGAGCTCACGGAAAAAAGTAGCTATCTTAAATAAAATACGTCTTACTACACTGTCATCCGGTTCCATACAGTTGAAAGCTAAAGGATTATGCGATTCATATTTCTTGTGTGTCGTTACAGCGAGAAACCAAACAACTATGAACCGAAAACCTTCCAACATTTTTTAAATGTATTCAATATTATTTTTACTAAATTATGTTGCACTTCCTAAAGCAAATGAGTCTCCAAAATTACAAAAACAAAAAACTTATGAACAAAGTAACTTAACACTACATAATAAAACTAAAGAAAAACACTAAAACTAACTAGAAAATACACATTATATATACTAAACATAAACCCCATTCCGACCCCCACCCTGTCCAAACGTGCCAAATATACTTGCGGCATTGCCCCGCTGGATAGCAAGCGATATTTGTTGGACCAAGTAGGAGCCTGAACGGGGATCACAACCTCTATCACGCAAACGCCGCCCCAAGTCCCTTACCAACTTCTTCGCTTCCAAGCACCACGGCCCAGCCGTCTCCACCGCGACCGGGATGTAATAACATGAATAGCAACGGAATACTGTAATGTCAACACTTGGCCCGGCAGGGCACAAGTTTACAGCACTCGCCCCGGCAGGGCACAAGTTTACAACACTCGCCCTGCCAGGGCACAAGTTTACAATACTCGCCCCGGCGGGGCACAAGTTTACAACACTCGCCCAGGCAGGGCACAAGTTTACAACACTCGCCCAGGCAGGGCACAAGTTTACAACACTAGCCCAGGCAGGGAACAAGTTTACAACACTTGCCCTGGCAGGGCACAAATTTACAACGCTCGCCCAGGCAGGACACAAGTTTACAACGCTCACCCCGGCAGGGCACAAGTTTACAACACTTGCCCCGGCAGGACACAAGTTTCCAACACTCGCCCTGGCTGGGCATAAGTTTACAACGCTCGCCCCGGCAGGGCACAAGTTTACAACACTCGCCCAGGCAGGGCACAAGTTTACAACACTCGCCCAGGCAGGGAACAAGTTTACAACACTCGCCCTGGCAGGGCACAAATTTACAACACTCGCCCCGGCAGGACACAAGTTTACAACGCTCACCCCGGCAGGGCACAAGTTTACAACACTTGCCCCGGCAGGACACTAGTTTCCAACACTTGCCCTGGCTGGGCACAAGTTTACAACGCTCGCCCCGGCAGGGTACAAGATTACAACACTCGCCCCGGCAGGTCACAAGTTTACAACACTGGCCCCGGCAGGGCACAAGCTTACAACACTCACCCCGGCAGGGCACAAGTTTTTCATAACACAAAATCGAGCTATTTTCCAGTCACAATTTAATTATTTATTTCATAACGAGGAGCGAGGAAAGATTACCGACCGTCAGTAGTTCAGAAATAAGCGTTTTTTTTATTAAAGGTATTATCAAAGTATCCTCGCAATTTGAAAGCCACCCCGTTTTACGGTACAAAAAAAATACAGATTTACATTATTTTCTAGATAGATTAACGCTGACTTAATAACTAAGGTACTCGTACTTAAGATCTTGAATGAGAACAAGTTGAACGACACAGGTTATACCTAGGATATACCTAGTTAGTGTCCTTACTGTCCTTGTAGTAACAAAGCCGAATGATTGGAATGCTTCGCCCGTGATATCATTGTGTTATTTTAGGAAGAATTCGCTCCTCTGCACACATCCTTTCATTCATATGCTACCTATTCAGGTAGACAGATAAGCAAACACGAGGGAACAACGTAGGTGTACGTACAACATACAGGGCTTACGCTTACGGGATACGGGATACCTTACCAGTGCCGGCCCGAGTCCTTGATCAGGGTAGAGCAAAATCGAGTTTTGGCTCCCTTCGTTGAAGCTTTTTACCCAAAAGCAAACAAAAGCGTTAGGGAAATATAATATTTTAATGAAATAATTATGTTTTAGGCTTCCGTACCTCAAAAGGAAAAAACGGAACCCTTATAGGATCACTCGTGCGTCTGTCAGTCTGTCTGTCTGTCAGAGCCCATTTTCTCCAAAACTACTGGACCAATTAAGTTGAAATTTGGTACAGATGTGTCAGTTTGTGAAAAGACGGATATGTAACGTAAACAAATTAATTTTAAACATGGGGCCACTTTTGGGGGTAAATAAGAAAATTAAAAAATAAAGTTTTTCAAACTATATCGTGTTACATATCAAATGAAAGAGCTCATGTTGAGAATCCCAAATATATATATTTTCCCCTCACTAGCTCGGAAAGTTGTCTTTTATCCTTTAAAACATGCGGGGAAAAACGCATTTTATCCACTAGTGGGGAAAGTAATTTGACCTTGGATGGAGCGTGTTTAAGTAGCTTGACAGATAACAAAACGTAAAACGCTCATAATAATGATTCGTTTGATATTAATTATCATTAAACAAATGGTTTGAGAATCTAATAAAAAATACCAAATTTAGCTTTATTTAATGATTGTATGTCATAAACCTTAAAGTTCCATAAGAAACGTTTGTTTTTTAATAATGATGTTAAATATAATTCTGAACGCACAAGTTGAGTCGATGCAATTTCAAAACGCATCATTGACATTTCATACGTCAGAAATGTCAACATTGTCAACAAAATTTTTACTTAAAAACTTCTCACGTAAAAATACAGAATTTCCAGTTTTTTTTGTTATAATATCGTAAAAAAATTAGTGATTTTAGTGATGAAGATGATCTAACGCCAGTGGATGTTGCACTTTCCTCGCTATAGTGAGGTGAAAAGTTTTGTGTTACACACGGGTGCAAATGTATTTTACTTCTCGTGTGTTGAAACACTTGCTACGCTCAGGATTCTATTTTAGAACCACTCGCTTCGCTCGTGGTTCAACTATAGAATCCTTTCGCTTGCTCGTGTTTCAATTCCACACTCGCGGGTAAAATACAACTTTGCACCCTTGTATAACAAATAACTATTTTGTAATGTTAAAATAAATAGTTAAGAAATTACCATTCCCCCCTTTATCTCCGAAACTACTGTGTCAAAATTGTGAAAAAAATACACAAAATAGTTCTTTACCGGTAGATGACAGGAAAACCTATTAGAAATGTGCAGTCAAGCGTGAGTTGGACTTAATTACTTAGTTTTTGATCTGACCCCTAGGGGTTTTTTAAAGACATTTAACTCACGTTTTACAAAAAAAATACATTGTAAAAAAAATTGTAATGTACGGAACCCTTGAAACGCGAGTCCGACTCGCACTTGGCCGGTTTAAAACATTAACGTTTATTTCAAATAACCACAGCCATTTAAACATTTTTTTTTACAAAATAAGTAGGTATAGTATTCATCACTAATAAGTTTACCGTTGTTGAAACCACGTGACATTATCTCGTCAACTGCTCCATTTGGTAGAGGATTTGGCCAAATTGGAAATTTCTTCTGAAATAATGAATGGAACTACTGACTGTAGATGATTGTTGTATCGTCTATCTGCTAACTAGAACTGGAAGGTCCAGGCGTGGTCATTATTAATGGTTGATCGTCATTTTCTTCATGCAGCGACTGCTGCTTGACTGGACTGGAGTTAGATTTGTCTTCAACAGCCTCCGATGAACACGATAAAGGGAGAATTTCTGACTCTAAAAACGTCTGCTTCGAGTTTGTAAGATGATGTTGCCGGTGGTGAAACATTGTTCATACTGGACTCTTCTAATATGTGGCTAATAAGATCTGCAATTTTGCCAAATTTGGCCATTTTTTTCTCACTTCTTTCATTTTCGTCATTTCTTTGTTTTTTTTTCTTTAGTTTTTGCGAACCAGGCAGTTTTTTATTAACATGCGACATTTTAAACTGTAATAAATGTCATATACTAAGAAAATGTGACCAAGGCCTCCATTGCCCCAGGCTGGAATCGAACCAGCGTTCTCTGTTATCACGGCAGGTGCCTGTGCCATTAGGCCACCGGGCCACGGCGGCATAGGTCGAACATTTCCAAGTATTTGCACTTCTTACTGAAGGCTTATGGCGCCCCCTGTCCATCCCTAAGGTAGAACAGTATAGTTCGACCTTCTAATTGTTAGATTACATCTAATTGATTAGAAAATTATAAAGAACGTAACTTTTTCGGCGCCTTTATCATGCTTTGATTTCGCACCTTTCAGCATTAAAAGCAGTGATTTAAAAAATAAATAATTTTATTCCTGTCTGATATACACAATCGCTTAAAAAATTATAAAGAACGTTATGTTTTCGGCGCCTTTATCAGTCTTTATTTCGCGCGTTTCAAGAGCAAAAGCAGCGATTTAAAAAAAGAAATAAAAATAATAAACCCTAATAAACCCATTCGCATAGAAAATTATAAATAACGTAACTTTTCGGCACCTTTATCATTATTATTTGGCACGCGCCACACTCGCGTCTTTTAAAACTTTTTTTTTTCATTTGCCATTTTGGCGCCCCCCTTGCCATGCGGCGCCTAGAGCGGCCGCTCCACTCGCTCTACCCTAGATCCGGCCCTGTACCTTACCCACCGTTTCATATTTTTTAGGTTTTTTGCGCGTCAAAAATCATTTATGTTTAGTCTGTTAGAATTATCTATTATGCGTATTATGTACTTCAAGTTTATAAATGTGATTAGATTATAAATGTGTATATTGCTTAAATTAACCGTCGTTGTACTCTTGATTTCAGGATTTTCTTGACTAAATCCAGTTACAAGTATAACTGATAAGTATAGGTAATGAACAGATAAATAAGTACAACATTTATACAAACAAGTGCCCCGTTCAAGTTTCCGCTTTTACTCCTGTTGACCTTACAACGGTCACTTTCGCTTCGTATTTGTATCTACGTGGTAGACCTTCACGTGGTATCTAACTTAATTGGTATTAATAACACTGACTTTTACCTACTCCTACGAAATTGTAATAAAAATAAATAAAGCATTAAAAAACGTTATGTTTCAACTGCCCAAATCTTCGTACCGATACATATTATACGTATTCGTACGTATTTCGTTACTATGACTGTGTAATGTACCTTATTATTATTTATAAATCAATGAATACCTATATAATTTTAGTAGGGATTTGCTCAATGAAAGGTGTAATGTGAAGGAAAGAAGGTGGTGGTGGTAAGGTGTAGGGCCCGGTCGCGCTCCGCTGGCGGCCCCGCAGCCCCACTTGCTCGCCACCCTCGACGCTTCCTGCCGCGCCGCATGCGACACTGACCAAGGTCACACGCTCAAGAGAGATCATGCGTTTTATACTACAATTTTCTATCCTGTTCGTCAGTGTAATTTAACGATCATAACATATCGCTTCACTTGTTAACAGATTTAACGATCATACATAACACATAACACATATCGCTACACTTGTTAACAGGTTTCACGATCATAACACCTATCGCTACACTTGTTAACAGATTTTTTGCGAGTGTGCATCCTAAAATCTGAAGTACCTACTCGTACTTTATCTGTATTAATACGCTTTACATGAGTAAATGACTGCAACAGGCAGAATCTGCCTAATTTCGTATGAGAAGTAATTAATCGATCAGCCTTTTTTAAAACTGATCTGCAAAAAAAATTGCAATTAAATCACTTGGACAGCATACAAAAATTTTGCTGCCAATAAATAAAAATCGAGCTACAACTGTTGTTTAGCAAATAATTCACAAACGATTCGAGCTGCAAAATTATTATTTAGTCAGCATGTTACGGTTGTAAAATCGTAACTTAGGTTTTGGCCTAAATAGGAATCAATCTCGTTTCGATACTCCTCACGCCATCTGTCGAGGTCGGGTAACACCTTTGGATAAAACCTGGCAACATTGATTGCAAGACGTGTTTTCAGATGTTTAGCTACATTATCACTCGACTCGACTGTCTCATTTCAAACGTAGACAGAGAGAGTCATACCATCTTTGTCTTACACTAGTACTAGCGCCCGAAAGAAAGGGATGAATGTGATTTTCCTGATTGTTACTGACTGACAGATTGGTTTGACCAACTATAAATATAATTTCGATGACTGAGGGAGAGTTTTTTTTGTCCTCTGTTGATATGGCAACTTAATACGTGGGGACGTGGAAAAGTTGACAGTGCTCGATCACTTGGAATCTGACGGCGATGTAAAACGTGACGCGAAAGGCAATCTCTTCGGGCAAGCAGCCCTAAAATGCAAACACACTAAGCTTATTACAGCTTATAACCCGTAGCGAGGTAAGTTTCTTGATATTTGTCATCGTGAAGGCACGGCCCAATTTCTAAAGTGCTGATTTGTATTAATTTTTGGTTTCTTTGTTATAGTACAACGTGGCAATGGCGTCCTTATCTTTTTGAATTCCTTGTGGGAATAATTTAATTTGGCTTCGGGTCAACATGTTAGAGGTTGATACCAACAATTTCATCAAGAATCCGGCTTCCACTGGGTCCTTCCTTCCTTACCCACGGCGTCCTTCCTTGTGACCCTACACACCTGGCTTTGTCTTCTGGAACGTGCTGGCGCAGCCTGCTCTTGCGGTATCGTCCAAGTGACTCCGTGCTGTTCATCGCGGCTGTGGCGTACCAGTAGAACGGCTGACTGGACACGCAACGACGGTCTCGCTGCGCATAATTACCATAAGTATGTTAATTCTGTATCAGGCCCACTGCCCGTCATCCATTTATTTAAGGATTGTAATTAAATGTGTAACTGAGCTCAAACAATAGTTTATTTCATCTCATATTAATCCTCCTTCTTTTGCACGCTTTATGTGTGCTGGCGCCCAGTCTTTCTTTAGCTTAGTAGACTTTATCTACTAGGAGATACCTTAGGAAACTGCCAGACAGGTATTGTGATAGCAGCGTCGAGGCCCACGACTCTGAGAGAACCTACATATAGTCCATAGCTTAATATACTTGTTACAAGCAAGATTTAAAAATTGGTTGGTAGAAAAATCCTGTCTTTCTAAGCAGTTTAATTGAGACGTAGGCATAAATATTAAAGCAATGGTAATCTGAAATAATTATGGTGGTTAACGTTTGATTTGAAAAATCGGCAGAGTTGCAGGCAGAGCCAAATCAGCCCACGTGACACGTTACTACACCAAAATCCTCAAGGTCACCAAAATCTCAAGGTTACCAAAATGTCAAGATCATCTAAAACCGAATCAATGGACCCCACTACCCACGTGGTCTTGTCCTACCCCTAGAGAGCAATTGCAAAAGCGGAGGCGTGGAGGGAGGGCAGCCCTTGCTCGCTGCGACGCCCGGATAGTGTAACCCGTTCGAATTAAAAAACCGCAAATCGATGTACAGGTTAGCCGTTTGGCACACGCATACTAGACGTCAAAACAAAATTTTTGACCCGCAGTCCCTGAAAAATTTCCCCGGGGGGGGGGAAGTGATAAAACATTATTTTTTGCATGAAAAAAAACCCAAAACCTATCGTGTGTGGTATCATACGAAAGGGCTTTTTAAGGCGATTCTAAACATATATCACATTATTACATTTCGGCCATATTTTTTTAAATTAAAACAAAAAGAATTTTCGAAACATACCGAGTTTGGGCTCCTCCAGATACGATATGGCTGATTTTTTGTACAATATACCACAAATGATACGTGATATCCTCATATCCAACCCCAAGAAAGCAATTTTGAAAATAATATCATTAAATTTTTTTTTAAATTTTTCAATTTTACAAACTGACACAGTTCTACTTCAATACCTATTTTACGAGACTTATGGAACTGTACTGCAGATACGGTACATATTATTCATAAAATGATACGTAATATCCATATATCGAACGAGAAATACCTCTTTAACCCTTTAACTGCGGCCTTTGCATCAGTTGGTATAGTTTGTTTAGTTTTTGACACAAAATATCAAGGTTGTATCCTTCAGATACGATATATGTACCTTACTGATTTTTTACCCCCCTTTGATACCCCCCCCCCCCCGGGGAATTTTTTTTAGAAACTGCGGGTCAAAAATTTTGTTTTGACCTCTAGTATGCGTGTGCCAAACGGCTAACGTGTACTTACATCGATTTGCGGTATTTCTTTGGAATTGGGGTCGAGCGGCTTCAGCTAGGAGCGCGGGAACGAGCGAGGAGAGCGGAGCCGAGTGTAGTGACCGTGCTTCGTCACGCGAGGGCGGAAGGGCAGGGCTGCTCTTCCGCCGCGCCGGAGCTACCCAGATCCAACAGCTTCGCCCCGCCGCAGTTGCGTCCCGTCTCCCTCACCATATGGTCCATATTGTAAATTTTTACCCTTGAATACACCCCCTCCAACAAAAAGTTAGTTGCACCCATTTTGTGAATAGGTAGTAAGTTTTTTGAAGGGCAAAATGAAAGGGAAGTAATCAAATGATAGCCAATATTTTTTGGGTGTCATTTAATCGATCTGCAAAATATTCCTATTTGATGGACAAAAATATATATTTGGTCAGCCAAAATGTATACTTGGTCAGCAACCTTAGGTTATCAAGTATTTGTAAACTAGTTCGCAATTAATGTCATACTGAGCTGCTCTAAATTGATTTGGTTAATCAACTTTTGTTAAGTAATCAGTGGGTAAGCGAATTATTTCATTTTGGATTACAATTTAACTTATCCGCAAAAATTGGTTAGCTGAATATCTGTTAATCAGCAAATGTCTAACCAACCTAACCTACCCGCTTTGCTGATCAGCTGATTTCATAGTGCGTGATCTAGGCGTACACTTCACAACTGACCTTCCTTCAGAAATCACGTAATTATGATTTGTAAGAGGGCATACAGAAATTTAGGATTTGTCATGCGGCAGGCCCAGGGTTTTACGAATATAGTCGCTATACGTGCATTGTACGAAGCTCTCGTAAAAAGCCACATGGAAATAAACGCTAGTATCTGGAGCCCGCATGAATCTAAATACAAACTTATGCTGGAGCGTATACAAATTAAGTTTGTGAGGTTTTTATACCTGAAATGTTATGGTGTTTACCCGTTTTACCCCCTTATGTACCCAACTTTGTTTGTGTTGAGTATGGTAGGGTATAACCAGTTGGAGGTTAGGCGGGAGCTTGCTCTAGCGTCCTATATATTTAAATTATTGCGCGGTAAGATCAGTAACCCAGAGGTACTGGCCACGGTGAACCTGTGCGCGCCCTTGCGGTATGTGTGACTGTGGCGCCGACACCAACCGCAGCTGCTAGCCGTGAGCGCGCGCGTACCGATCTACTGCACGAGGCGCCGTGGACGAGAGCCTTGCGTACACTCAATCAAGTTGCTACCCGGATTGATGTGTTCCATTGTTATGAGAATGACTTCATCAAAGTCACTTTTTTGTCTTATGTTATACTTAGAAATAGTTTTATAAATATTTTATTGTCTCTAGTTTACATTTTGCTACACTATCGCATTGGGCAACTGTTATGATAGCTGTATTATCAATAAATAAATAAATAAATAAATAAATAAACAAAAAAAAAAATTGGCCATCATTTGATTACTTCCCTTTCATTTTGTAATTCAAAAAACTTTCTGCCCACTAACTTTGTTTGCTAGTAGCAGTTGGTTTCTGTGAAGGTCGCAGTTCTAATCTTTTTTTTATATACAGGGGAAATGCGTTACGCATACCACCCAGGCGCGAGGATGTCCGCGGGATGGTTATGTGGGACTCACCACGTGAGTCCGGTATACCCACTAAAACCACCTGTCTGTCGCTCGGTGCTGTGAGGCGAGGCCATGGGATCACCAGTGCACTCTACCATGACCCCGCAGCGAACGGCTGTTAAGCCCCGTCTCTGGAGAATAACTCCAATCACCATTTCGGGGGGTCCTAGAATGCCACTCACCATTGAGGACCAATCAATCAATCAATCATTTATTTGCACATAAAACATAGTATAATGCATGCAAATACATTTATAAGACACATTACTCCACCAGTAATGTCGAAATTAATTACACAATCTGAAAGAAAATACATTACAATAAAATAAAATAAAATATATGGTCAAAATAACAATAATAATAATAATATTAGATTATATGTATATTGTATGTCAGTTAATTCATCAATGTCAGATATTAATATTAATCTAAAGCTCT
Source organism: Cydia strobilella (assembly GCF_947568885.1). NCBI lineage: Eukaryota > Metazoa > Arthropoda > Insecta > Lepidoptera > Tortricidae > Cydia > Cydia strobilella. The sequence goes on along the minus strand of NC_086068.1, from coordinate 37,499,029 downwards.
AGCAAAATATTCTTTGATGGAATAATATGGTTTACTAATAAAATATTGTTTCAGTTTTCTTTCAAATGTTTTTAGATCCTGGCTTCCTGGCATTCCTTTATATCTTTATCTAATTTATTTAATTTATTTTTCCAAGTTTCTGTCAGGTGACAGTCGTCCCCGTGACTGCCAGACTGCCCCGTTAAGGCGGCAGGCGGCGGTCATGGGCGACCCGCCTCCGCCTAGCTCGTTTGCGCCGCAACGGGTGAGCTTCCGGTTCCTCATCCCGCGCGCGCTCTGCCGTTTCTTTTTCAGCCATGACTGCCTCGCAAAAAGTAGCCATAGCTTGCCAGCATCTTTTATTTTGGATCATTGCCTTTATAATGGCCGGCAACGACAAATCCCCTCCTATCACTGACCAAATCGTTACGCGGCTCATTTTTCAATCGGCGGAAAAAGGCGGCAAATTTAAAAAAATGTAGGCGCGAAGGGATATTAAAAATTTGAAATTCGGGCCTTTTTTTTACTGACAAGAAATGCTAAACAACTATATACCTCATTATAGCCCGCCGGGTCATAATATGATACTGAATCTCATTATAACCCGCTGGTTAATAATAAGATTTGAATTCGTATGAAAAATTGTCCCATAGAGACCTACAGCAATAATAGCTTACCTTAGGTGAGGTTTGCATGATATATAATTGGGCAATGTCGAGCATATGGTCTGAAAATAGTGTGTTTTCAGTCGAATACCGTTTTTATTTAATGAATAGTTAGTTGATTCGAATGTCTGTGCAATGCTTATGTATTTATGTACAAGGTTAAATTGTATATGCTTATGTAGGTATAAGATTCAATTGCTGTGCCCTTACAGGGTTTATATTCGGTATGTAATATACTGGCAATAAAGATATTTAGAATAGAATAGAATAGAATAGAAATAATTTATTCGTTAGCACAAACAAATAGAAAATTATACAAAACAGAGAAACATAAATAAAAAGAAAAAGTGCCACGAAATGGTCTCACCTCAGCATGTTGCTGGCGACTTCCAGCGCTGATCTTCCGGTGAGACCATCCGGTGAAACAATCACGACAGGTAACAAGAAAAACAACAAAATTAATATATAATATAACATACAAAAGACAAAGACAGAGATAAGTTAAAAATACATATTACAATAAACGCTATCACCACATACAGCTGTTATATCCGGCCGAACTCAGCTTGGCCGTACATTATAACTAGCGCCATGTGGCAGATACGTAAACTAAACTAAAATTACAGCTAAGACAGGTCGATTTTATCAGAACTTCTCTTTGATTAGAAAAAAAAAACAATACTGTATCAATCTAAATTTGACTGCTTAAGTGCTTACAGACAGTCGCAAGAGGGCGAGAACAGAGTTTTTTAAAGTAATGTGCCATGGCAATGCAGAGGGAACCTAATCTAAGTGGTAAGTAAAAACAAAAAACTACAGGTATCGTGTAAGCAGGTTTCCTGGCTAAGTTGGTGGTTAAGCATGTACTGTTTAAGCTTCGTTTTGAAACTATAAATACTTTGCAGGTTCCTCATTGGCGGCGGCACGTTATTCCAATATTTTGTGGCCGTATAACGATAGCTGCCCCGGAAGGCTGCCGAAGCGTGGCGTGGCGTCAACAATTGAATCCCACAATTACGGCGGTCGCGGAGCCTAATGCAAGACAACTTGTTAAAAAGATATGCAGGGGTTTTATACTTCAGAACTCCGAAGAGCAAACAAGCCAAATGAAGTTTACGTCGGTGCTGCATCTTGAGAATCTTATAACTATTAAGAAATGGAGTGACGTGGGCTCTCAACGGAATTATAAAACAGAAGCGAGCACAGGCATTTTGAACACGTTGTATGAGTCTTTTTGTTTTAGCAAGAAGTCTAGGCCCAGTTACAATATCCATATAGTTCAATTTTGATAGTACAAGTGACTCGATCAATTGAATGCGCAAGGGTTCGCTTAGGTATGGCCGAATTTTATATAGCACCTTAAGCTTGTAGAAGCAGCTTCTTACAGCCTCTGCGGTATGCTTCTCATATCGAAGTCCACAATCCATTAAAAGACCTAAATTTCGCGCTTCGTACACCCTTTCAATCGGTTCATTCATTAGCATAACATCCACTGAAGTACCGACACCAGCCAGTTGGTGCTTGCTGCCAAAGACAAGGTACTTAGTTTTATTTGGGTTGAGCAGTAGGCAATTTTCAGTAGCCCAGGTTGCTATTCTTGTGAGGTCTTCATTGAGTTTCTCTATAGCAGTATTAACTTCCGTTGGCTTACATGATATATAGACCTGTATGTCATCTGCATAAATGTGGTATTTGCAGTGCTTAATGTGAGACTTAATATCTGCAGAATAAATTTAAAGTTTGAAGTTTGAAAACTTGATTACATCACTATTGTATACAATAATTTTTCTACGAGACAAAAAAAATACTTTCAGTTAGTAGAATCATATAGGTAAACAAACCAAAAGTAGGTACTGGAGCGATACCTTCATACTCGTACGCGCCCCGGCCACCGGGGCCCGGCGGATTGGTCAACGACACCTCGTAACTCATGAGGCACTGGTACCTGCTCCTTGCTAAATTCAATTTTAAGACAGTTATTTTCTCGATTTTGGCCGCCGTAGCCTATGGAGAATAAAACAGTGCTTTATCCCCTCGGTGTATAATCTACTATTTTGTAAGTGCAAAGTTTGCGAATGGCCAAAGTTAAATGCCATTAATTCACTTAGCAGTTGTTATATGTTATTTATGTATATTGCGTGATATGATATGGCTGCGCGACTTTCGTTTACCGTATTGCCAGGAAAACCATAACCTTATTAGATCCTACAATAATTAAAAAAAATGAACGACGAATACCTATTGTGGTTTTCCTACAAGTGATTTTAAAACGAATCTTAATCAGAATATAACACGCATAACGATGAAGCCAACGGCTTGGGTATTAGGGCCAATAGGCAAGCTCGATGATGCGCAGTCTCAGTTCTGAGTAGCGCGGCGCCGCGGGCGATAACAGCGCATACCTGCGCCGATGCAGGCTGTGTGGTTCCCGTCGCTGCCCGCGCGCATCAGCCCAGGGCACGTATTAGAGCGGCCTCTACATCCATCATAACCACGTACAATCAGAGAAAAATCTTATACTGGCGCATCTGAGACGTCACATTCGTAACACTATGAGAACACAGCACAATCCCTGGCACAGCCGCGCCGCCGCGGCTCTTCGCGGTTATGACACGCAGGCTTACTTTATACTGCAAATAAAACGACCATGTGCATAGAATAGTGTTGTTTGCAGCTAGAGTAATTTATGCCGCTACGATATTGCCGCCTGTAGCCGGCAAATTAATATTATTCAAGTTAGTATAAGTACTAACTTTAACAGCGAATGCCCTTTTAAGTCACCTTTACCCGTACCATGTCATGAGTCACTGGCAGTGTCAAAACTGACATATACTCTAACGTCTACGCACCGTCTACGTAATTTACTTTCTATACATCTCGCTCGCACTAATATGTCAGTACGAGCGAGATGCTAAGAAAGTAAGTTACGTTTACGCTCGCGTTTATGTCAGTGCCGAACTGATGGTAGCCGTACTAGTCTACATCTACAACGGTGTCCTAAACTTGAAATATTGTGACAAATGAATCAGCCATGTCAGTGTTTCTTCAACTAGAAAAGGATAGGTATATATTATATTATATAAATGTTGTTTCCAGCAGGTTCTGGGCTAGAAGAGAGTATTACTTATCATTAATACACTTCATATCCTCATCATCTTCCTTGCGTTATCCCGGCTTTTTGTCATTAATATACATACTTCATATTATGTATATTATATTTTTTATAATAAATTTCAAGTTGATATTACTATAAAAGACATCTAATCACTCGTATTCGATATATTTTTGTGTTATAAGTACCTAATATCAATAACGCGAAAAAATCCTTAAAAGTCTCAAAATTGTTAAGCAGAAGTCCGTCAAATAAGTATTACCTACTTTATTAGGTATTTATGTAAAACTCGGTCGGTATATCTGTAAAACATAGCTGGTAGGTATTCTAGGTATCATTCGGCAGTAAGAAGCGTTTGAATCTGATAAATCATATGATCATAACACAACGTACCTACGTAATAAATTGAACGCACCTATAAAAAAAACGGACAAGTGCGAGTCGGACTCGCCCACCGAGGGTTTCGTACTTTTTAGTATTTGTTGTTATAGCGGCAACAGAAATACATCATTTGTGAAAATTTCAAGTGTCTAACTATCACGGTTCATGAGATACAGCCTGGTGACAGACGTACAGACGGACAGACGGACAGAAAAGTCTTAGTAAAAGGGTCCCGTTTTTACCCTTTGGGTACGGAACCCTAAAAAATAAACTGAAACAAAAACGATTTATTTAGACAAAACTCCTAACCTTGCGCACCTCTAAAAAGAACGCTGCTTAATTTAGCAAATAAACGATTTTAAGAGAATGTGCCTCTCAAGTGTATCCTTGTGCTCAGCTAAGAAGAGGTAATTAAACGGAACGGCCGATTTAAGCACCGACCGAGGCAGTGTTTTAATTAAATACGCAGGTGAATTCAATTTTATGTTTTTCCTACTGTTGAACAGGTTATAGAAAATTGTATTTTTTTTTATATACTATAATCATATGGATTACTTTTCTCTCTGTCTCTTCATTCGTGTACCTACCCTTGTGTCAATGGCCGTGGACGTTCGCGTTGGGATTAAAATAGTATTTACGTGTTGTCATTGTCACTGTTGGGGCATTTCACGTCAAGCGGGCAGCAAAAAAATTGTCAGGTTCTGGATTTTGTTCATAGTTGGATTAATTGGACCTATATGTGAACTAAAAAATTTGGCATCATTACTTTTTTAATATATTGCTTCGTTAATAATTTATACGCATTTAAAAAAAACTACAAAATTTGAGGCACGGATTAAAAAAAAAATATTATTGCAATTCTTTCAATGGATTTAATAATAACTAATTAGTGATTATTTGAGAATATTAGTTAATTTCCTTGAAAATTTATAAAAAAAGTTTTTTTTATCTTTTTTTCATGTAACAAACCGGAAGTTAGTATTACATATCTTTTTTTTTTCCAACTTCGCATTTTTTTATTTTTTTTATTTTTACACAATAATGTAGCTTATAGTGTACTAATGTCCTATAAAAAAAATATAATGGCTCAGTTCTCCATACAAACGTATTTACGCTCTTATTTTAAAATGCCCAGCTAGATTGCTCTGAAACTTTGTACTTATAATACGATAAGGTATATCTATTTAGTCCTGATTTTAGTCTATGTAGCTTCAGATACCTAGTAAAAAAATCAGATATTTAACACTCCCAGCGACATAGAACACACGAATTTATTTTTATGGCAGGCCATGTGGGTTGCCAGCCTCCCCAAAAAAATCGAGTCAAGAAGGCTGCTGTAATATTTAGTATCTTTACCGGCAGGCCAAGTAGGCCGCCGACGGCCCTCGTTGATTCTGTTGTAATAGTATGATTCTATAACAACTTTACCCGCAGGCCACGTGGGTCGCCGGCGTACCAAAAGCAGAAACACATAATCATAATACATTTTTAGTTCTTGACAAGTCAACGTTTTGACACAGCAGGCCAACATTTCCATTGGCCAATTTTTTGAACCCGGCATTCAAAAAAAAATCACGCGCTTGGACGGACACGTGCGTATAGACCGCGGGCCAGGAACAGATTTCCATGACTAATCGCCTCCCGGGCGAAAACTCGTATAGTGGTTAACGGCTATGTATGATGAACCCTCGTGAACGTCAGCTGCCGCTCCGTTGGTGGGTTGAGGAATGGCAGCAAATAAATTCTATAAAAAAAATTTAGTCATCGCCTCCTGCCTGATACTTTGTCAGATGATAGTTTAGATGCTATTGTTAATAAAACAAATCGTCAGCCTATTGTATCGTAGTGGAAAGACCGTGTTACGCGTTTCGGTGGCTGCTATTCCTCAACCCACCAACGGAGCGGCAGCTGACGTTCACGAGGGTTCATCATACATAGCCGTTAACCACTATACGAGTTTTCGCCCGGAAGGCGATGACTGGCGAAATTTGCGCCTGGCTCGCGGTCTAGTAAACCATCACTGTAAATCCACGTGGATATACTCGTATGCACAGTTTTTAGAAAAAAATATACATTTTGTATTCCCTACCCCAGCTCGTAGCAGTGTTGGCCAAACGTTAACAGCAATTGAGCATTACGCTTACACTTTACGGCTCAATTTGTAGTGGTTACTTGTCAATTGTATTAACGTTTCGGCCAACACTGGCTCGTAGCATGTACGCCAGTGCACAGATACAAAAACACACACACACACATACGCATAGGGGAAACTGGGGAGGGTTGATCACCCCTTTTGTTTTTAGACTAAATTTTCTTAATTCTTTTCAGTATTGAAAAACTGTATAGACATTATTATTATTATTATTACGAGCCTATTGTGTCCCATTGACATTACGATTCAGAATTTATCTATTCATTAATTGATTGGTTGTCATTAATTTGATTTTTTAGAAAAAAATACAAATGTTGTCGTAGCAGTTTCGTAGTTTTATTTCTATGAACTCAAAGTTGTTTCTAGTAGGTATTTACTCACACGTCTAACCTCGGCATTGTAAATTGGTAATGCATTGATTGGCACCTTGATAACACAAATTTTAAGGCAACGCCATAAGAGACCGTCGATTTTGTTAAATGAAAACAAAATAAATGTCTGGTTGAGCTTTAAAGGACCCAAAATTTCATTATTTCAAAACAGAAGGAAAGTTACCTATTTTTGACGCCGTACGTACCATCACGCGTAAGCCTATTTTGCATCTGCATTATATGAGATGAGGAGTCGCAAGATGAAAATATGGTAATTCAATTTTTGTGGGATCATTGCGTACCACGTCGCCTGCCGGTAAAGTTTACACTTTGGCCCGCTGTCCGCCCACATGGCCTGCTGATAAAGCCAATTAAAACTGATGAAAAATCATAGTGGCCTGCGGCACTGGAACTTTTGTGGGCCGCCGGCGTACCATGTGGCCTGCCCGTAAAATCTTTAAAAAAATATACTGGCGTGCTGCACTCGTATGCTTGTGGGCCGCCGGCGGACGACGTGGCCCGCTGATAAAGTCACTCAAAAATCATAGTGGCCTACTGTACTCAAAAATTTGTGGGCCGCCGGCGGCCCACGCGGCGCTGAGAGTGTTAAAAAATTACAGCGAATTTAAGTTTTTCAGACAAAACTTGTTTTTGCTCAATTTCGTTTATTTTATAAACCGGCGCTGTAAAAACGAATTACAAGCATAGTTATATACCTCATGTCATGTCATTGTATGTGCAAAGTTTCATTACAATCCAACACGTAGTTTTAAAATGAGAACGAAAGTCCGTTTATATGGAAAGGTGAAAATCGGCCAACCTTGCTGGGACTCTTTTAATATATAATAAGACGGAGGAAAGCATAGGAGGGCTCCGTTGCAGTGCGCCGGCGGCGGGCGCGGGCCGGCGGGGCGCGCGGCCGCCATTCGTGTGCGCGCCGCCGACCACGTCGTGCCTCCGCCGCCCCTGACCGCAACCGTTGCTCATTTCAAATTTTAATATTCGGTTAGTGCCTGCGTAACGAACTTTTAAAGGATTTCTCTGTGCACGTGTGATTTCTGTGGTGCTTCTTCGACAGGTTGGTTTTATTACATCCTATGAGTCATAAGATTTATTGATGGTTGTTTTTTAATTTATATTCACCTTTACCTGCGACGTCCATTCATGTTTTTAGTATACTGAGTAATAATATCTTTTTTAATTTAATCGCCGATATAGCCCGTGCAATCCTTTATTTTTTCGTTGTCTCCTTACAGTTAAACATTGCTTAATTTCCGGTCTGTGCCTACAATTTTCGTAGAATAATAGTGTCTTCCTGAAGTGTGTAGAGTAGATATGCCTAAATTATTGGTTGATAATTAGTTACATCGAAAATACCAATAGTTTTTGACGACACAAATATGCTAATTGATACATTATGGTATCGTTTGCGGGACAGTCGTGATTCGTCTTAGTAAAAGACTTCAACGAGTGTCGATTCGCAGAAGTGTTTCGCGTGAACTTTTCAGACAAGCTCTATCCTCCACATAACTTAAACGTTGACTGTATGTACTCGTATATACATTTGTTATGTTATATACTTTACTTATCTCAACTATCTTAAAAGGGTACGACAAAGTAATATAAATGCCTCATTTTGATTACCACCAAAATATATACCTACACTGCCTATTTATTACTTCTCTGTACCTAGTTCCTACAATAAGTATGTAAACAGCTTATTTAGCACATTCATATTTATCGTAGTTACCTACAATGTACATTGTAATACCTACTTACTACAGAATATAAATAAAAAACTGTAACGTCAGGTTCAACGTCGATTTTACTTTAACAAATACTTATTCATGTTTTTGAGTCCCGGCTTGTAACGTGTACTAGTATATCCCACAGTAGCCCTCGTGACGTCACATCGCCAACTTTGCAACTTCTAGATAATTACATTGTCAATTTTGTATATCTGTGGCTTAATTAATATACGTCATCTGAATAGCTTTCCGAACGCCTTTTACATCACAATTATGTCACAATACCGACGATATAACGGCATTAAAACCGCTGAATAGCCCTGTGCCTGTAGAGGCGGGTAAAGTTCCGCGAGCTTTTTGTGGCTCGGCGCGCGGCGGCAGCGGCGGCGGCGGCGCGGCGCGGCGCGGACCCGGCGCGGCCGCGGGGGCGCAGCGGGTTGCGTCACGCGCACCGCAACCTCCTTTTACTTTCCGCGCGGAGGGTGGCTAGTGGCTCGTGGCTCGCCGCGACAAGTGCTCCTGCGACTGTCAGCCACAGCGATTTTGCATTCCAGCGAATGTGCTGCATGGCGATTATGTTTTTTGTATTTACATATTTATTTTAATTATAATTTCGACCTATTTGTTTATATGCAAGCATTCAGGAAAATATTAGAGGTATAGAAATAATATTTAATATATAGGTGTGTAAATTTCCATAAACTTCTGAATGTATAGCAAAAAAATATCTGGGCTAAGTTAAGTTTTAACTCGCAACAGAAGTCGGTATTTCCAAATCAGGACTAGTAAAATATTTTTTACGAGTAGGTAATGAATCATCGTAACGTAACATTTATCTATAATTAAATATAAACAACGACTATGCACACATTTCTATACATATATTATAACCGGGATTATTTGCCAATGATTGCAAGACCTTACCTATACGAAATCCTCTACCTACATAGTGTGGTAATATACAACATATACCTAATGAGCTCTATAATAATAAAAATAGGCACCAAACAAGCCGTTTTCGTTAATCAGAGAGTCGGTACTCGCCAAGTCGCCATGCTTCACTCAGGCGCGGATCCACCGTTGTGGGCAAGATGGGCATGCCCACAACCTTTTTTACACTTTCACGGTATATTGAGATCGATAGGCCTTCATAAAATAAAAAATAAAAACAATGAATCGTGCGTGATTCGGAACGCAGCAAAGAGCCATAGACAAAAATGGTGATACTTTTTGTCACATTTTTACACCATATTATCTGTTTCTTTTTGGCGCATGAATATGTATTAGAAAAAAAGAGATGACTACCTGGTTGGAAGCGCGCACTCGCGCAGACCATAGACAATAGACAGATCTACTAATTTAAAAGCAAGAGTGTATTGAGTTGTATGCATGCACATGTAGATTTCCGCCAAAATGCCAAAAGTTCCGAGGCAAGCCGCCATTCTTGAAAAGTTTTTTGTTAATGTCAGTCAGGGTAAAATAGCTGTGATAGTGTGATTGTTGTTTCGACACAATGGTAAGTTATTTTAATGAAATTATTGCTATTTTACCGCTCTAATGCAATGCCCTACTCTATATATCATTTGTAACTTTATTTTAACTTTGTTTTTTGGTCATTTCGGCCAGGGTTTACCTAAACAATCAGAGCAATTTATCGCTCTGATTGTTTCTCGACGTGTAAGTAAGCTACTCTATGTATATTACTTTTATAATAAAACAAAGTTACAAATTATCCAATAAAATATTCATTACCTACATTGTTTATCGATTTATTATTTGTACCTATGATATTTCGTGTTGTGTGTGATTTGTTTTCTTGAGGGGGTTTTTTGGCGTCTTCTAGTCAACGACTAAGTAAATATCTTGAAAATTAAATCCTACAACTACTCACGCAGCTGTGCAATAGGTATATATTTATGGGGCATATCATGCTATCTCGACTGAACATTTAGATTTAAAAAATTTAATTGTATAGATTCTTTATGTACCTAGTCAAATATAAAATAATTTACCTACATATTTAGTGGTCGATTGAGTAGTAATGGAATACCTCATACTATAGGGAAATAAGTCAGCTAAGCGTAACTACGTTTACTAAGTATTAGGTTCAAGGGAGTTTAAAAATGATTCATAATACGTATGTATTATTAGTAATTTTCAAACTTTACCATACTATACATATATTAAGTAAGGAAACTGGTATATGGAGTACTCTATGCTTACTTATTTATCTAAGATTTGTACCCTAACATCAAAATGTTTTTACAAATATTAGCAACTCTCCCGGTTAGCGTTGCTACCGCAGAGAGATCTTTTTCTACTCTTCGCAGAGTAAAATCTTGGTTGCGGGCCTCAATGGCAGAGGAAAGGTTATCCGGGCTAGCTCTCCTGAATATACATAAAGATACGAACCTAGATATAGATCAAATAATCAACGTTTTCGCAAAAAAGAAACGTAAGCTTGAATTTGTAATTTAAGTATATACTTAAATAGCAAAATCAAACTTACGTTTGGGTGCTCCCACAGTTATACCTCGTTACCTCGCGCGTCCAATGATGATGCCTATGACAGTTCATTTTTGTATGGAACAGCTGTCACGTAAAATGTTCGTACACTTTTTTGGAAGTATAGCACATTCGTTTATTTAGAAATGTACTAATTAACTAATAAAAATACGGTATAAACATAAAATATTTCTTATCTTAAGTTCTTAAGCCTATTCAAATTTGACTTTGGAAAGTAGGTAAAGGTGTAAAACTGAGTCAAAAGTAGTACCTTAGTAATAAATGTAATAAATAGATATATATATATATTATTTTTTTGACCATTCATCAAATTTACTTTGAATTAAACATGTTCTTAAAATAAATATAGATATATATTGATTATAGTCTAGCATGACTTAATTGCTTTTAATGCAACTTATAGATTATGAAAAGCTCTGACAACTAAGTAGTCCACAAATTAGCTGTCTATCATTTATGATTTTTTACTTAGCCTCCTTGAGCTTACCGTGGGACTTAGTTAATCTGTGTAAGAATGTCCTATAATATTTATTCATTTATTTACTTACGCAAAAGGCTAAAATGTAAAATTCTTACTTTTTCATAACCTCGATACGAATGACTCCCTGTATACATAAGTATATAACAGATTGGCTCAAATATTTTTTTGCAAAAAATTATTGTAAACAAAGAGAGTGGTGCAAAACTGAATCATTGCAAATAAATATGTATGAAGCAGACCACTGATTAATTTTTGCACGTAGTATTTATTTCTGCAATAATTACTAGATCTAAGATTTGAGAGAATTGCTGTTTATTATAAGACGCGTTACAATAACAAAACAAATTAATAATAAAATTTTATAGGAATGTAAATAGGTATAGTGTTGTAGCACTATACCTATTTACATAAAAAAATCCTATATTTTTTTTTAAAGTTCCTACTTAAACCAACTTGTCTGAATTATATTGGTTAAAAAGGAGTAGTTATATTACTAATCATCAGTCATGATCATTATCTTTAATTTCTATTTAAGTAAAAAAAATTAAACTAATTATCTATTTTTAGTTCATGTACGTATAATAACTTGATGGATGTCAAAGGATATTTATGAAGATCTTAGAAGTTTTGTTATGAAAAAAAATAGACTACCCGACTACCCGCCAATCATACCTCTATGATTGGTGCAAAACATGGTAATAACTTTTTAACCTTTTGAACGCCAAGCATTGACGTAACTCGACGTGACACCGCAATGAAGCAAAATAAAACCTTAGAGAACAATAGTGATTACAAAACAGGATATCGATATTTTCACTGATTTCGTTTTTGACATACTTAGATTAGAAGAACCACTACACAGGTGTTTTACAATATAATATTAGATGATTCTGGCTTTTAGCTCTACTAAAAACCTTTAAATAACGTATTTAAATATCAAAATGTACTTGTAACTTCCACTCAAATCTCTCAATAATGCCACATCACTACTTGGTGGTGACGTCAGGCATCGGACGTGAAGTGCCGTCATGGGCGCACGGAACACTGATAAGCGCGCGTTACTCAGAGATGTGCAAACCCGTTGTCGATTATTATTACCTACTAATTAGCAAACTGCAGTATCGTTACAATAAAATAAATGCATAAGGGGTTACATTATCACAAAAGGTCAGTACCGTCTTTCAAACCAAGTTGTTTAAATTAAGCACGAAAACAAGTACCGTAACAGCACAAATAGCAGTTATTTTAGCAAAAACAACTCCTATTACAAAATGTATGGGATTAAGCCATATCTATTATTGATGGCGCTAGCGTGTTTGTCGGAACTGCGCGAAACGATTTCTATTAGGAGATTGTTACTTTCATATAATAATATTATTCCTCCATGACTCGGTCACATCACTAGGCGACGTCAAGTGCCGTTTTTGGCGTGGCTAGCTATGCTATTTACTGGGTAAGTCGTATTATAACATAATGTTGTTTTTTTTTAACCTTCTATTCATAGTTGAATTGTAATAAAGTTATACAATAAAGTAGAAGGGCAAAATAAAATAATGCAAATACAAACAAAGAAATATAGTTATTTATTAAAGAGTCTTTGATAAATTAAGTTTGGACGGCAAATGACGTCGGCGGCGTGAGTGGCACAAAATGTCGACGACGTGATTTACCGTCTTTGGCGGTCAAAAGGTTAAAGATAAAATTCAACATCCTATTTTCAAATTACTCAAAATGGGAAATAATTTACAGCAAACATAATTGCTTACCAAATTCGTATACCTACATTTAAGATTCATTTCAAAGTAGAGTAGAATGCGGTTCGGTTTAGCATCTAACTGTAAATAAAGTTATTTAATGTAAAATGTATACTAGCGTTTAATTTAATTTGATATCATTTGAAGTAGCCGAAATTTCATCAAATCGGTTCAGTAGTTGTAAATTAAGTCTCGCCTGGTGCATGTCACTTGCTGGTCACACTACAATTTCCGAGACACCGTTAAGACACCGCCCAGTTTAGTGTCCCTATTGGCTTACTAGCTGTGGCTAGTATAGGAAACAAAAAAAAAGATTGATTGAAATTGATTTGGAATTTAATCAAAACTGACTATTTAATTGGACGAAATCAGCTCTGAATTAATTCAAAGCCAAAGTCCTGATGCGCAGGAAAAAGGAAATAGGTAATCAAATTCAAAAGTCATTCATGACTCATAATTGCTTTATGAGCGAACTTAGAGTCGCACTTGGCCGATTTTCGGTTTTCGGGTGGCTGTGACCACAACCTTTTTTGAGAGCTGGATCCGCGCCTGGCTTCACTAAGCATTATTGGTCGAGGCGACGCATACGCAATATGAAGCACCGGTGTGGCGTCTTTCCGGTTTGTACACCTTGCACTTACTTTTAATTACATACCAATTATCTTATTAACACTCGAGAAACATTTTGCAATATGTTTTGCTTCACTCAATTTATTGTTGCCAATTATGATCAGCAGGCAACACTAAACACACTTTAATCTTCACCACTGGAGGGCTTCCTCACTTTTTCTTTAATATATGACATCTATTTCAGTTTACACTTTAAGCTGTTAGTAAACACTGTCCGCGCGCCAATTCCGTGCATTCGGATGTCAAGGAAGTGGGGGGGTGTGCGCCGCGCCCGTACGTGCAAAATGACACCAGTCACCATCACTCTGTCATGACGCCCAACATTCCTAACATTCCTCAGCTGTGCACGGAATTCGCACGCGGACTATATTTATTTGGTACCTTAAGGTAATTTTTAGTCGTTCATATTCTTTTACCCACTAGTCACTTTAGCAAATGTTTATTTAGCCCGTGTTGGGCTTATGCCACTTACGCATAAAAAAATTAAAGAAAACCTATAACAAAACTTACTATATAAGTACTTATATAGTAAATTTTATTATGTATGTTTCTTTTTACCATTGTTGTTAAATAAATACCTAAGTAAAAAATGAGAAACCGGCCAAGTGCGAGTCGGACTTGGGTACGGAACCCTAAAAATAAACTAAAATAGATATCATATACATACTAAAGAAAAAGTGCCCAAGCACGAACGACTAGAAAGTCGTTGACACAAATGAAAATATCTAATACAATAATTTGATTTTCTCCCTAAATCTCAAGTTATAAGCTGTATCTCATGAACCATGATAGCTAGACAGTTGAAATTTTCACAGATGACGTATTTGTGTTGCCGCTATAAAAAAAAATGTGGGACTCCCATACAACAAACGTGATTTTTTTGCGTAATGGTACGGAACTCTTCGTGCGCAAGTCCGACTCGCACTTGGCCGGTTTTTAGTTTCTGTTGTTGTGACGGCAACATAAATACATCATTTGTGAAAATTTCAACTGTCTAATAGCTATCATGGTTCATGAGATCCAGCCTGGTGATGACAGACAAACGGGCAGCGGAGTCTTAGTAATAGAGTCCCGTTTTTACCCTTTGCGTACGGAACCCTAAAAACACATATTTTATATCAATATATATAGCAGTGTTTATTAAATAAGCACAAGAAACAGTAACTCTATAGTAAACAACATTGTCAAACACAATGTCACGACAAGAAGAAGGTTTACTCGTACACTAGGCAGTTGAAATAAACCCCTAACATAAACAATAGTAACAATACACAACATACAGGTTACAAGGGACACATAAGTTTAAGAGGTCACTTTCATTTTACCATTTCCATACAAATCGCTGCTCTTGAGTATACATATAATATAATATATCAGGGGCCTAGCCTTGTGACCATATTTATATCTGTTCCGACGAAGTGGGGTGCATACGGCGAGAAAGGCCACAACTTATTCCGGGTTCCGATTACTATTATTGCATTTTAATTTAAACTGGCTTTTCCTGAGTTGTCTGACTCACATTTTAGTAGGTACCTTTGGATATCGCACGTCGTAGTATCAATATCTCTCTAACGTCACTACTAATTTAAGCTTTGTATGAATCGTAAATTAGGTTGGTACATATTTGAAATTCAAGTGTTTGTCATACAGAAAACGTAACACCCTGTCCACTAAATACTTAGTAAACTAAAGTTGTTTTACTTGTTTTCATAAACTACCTTCTTCGTAATCCGCTTGCTTATTGTAATTGAAAGCGCATCAGCTAGTCTGAAGTCACATCACATCTACTAGTTTAACAGGCAATAACGCAGATGTTAGTATTAATCAACTTCTTTTTGCGTGACCTTGAATCTGCATACGGATCTATTTAAGTAATGTACCCAATGATGTGCTGATCAAGCTAAAGAACTAAGGCGTACTATTCATAATTGTAAAGCTTGGCTATGTGCGAAGTGCATACAAGTGAACGATTTAAAAACAATCATACTTTTTTTTTTACTTAAGTACCTGTTATTTGACATATGTCAACTATCATTCTACACATACATATATCGAATAGGGTAGGGAGGTACAATAAGAAAATACTAATTGCTGTATTACTAGTATGGAGCAACTCTTTGGCAATAGACGTCGATAGTTATCGAATGTCACAGTTTTAACCATTTTAACATTATTAAGCGTTGTTGGATAGGTGGGATCCCCCTCTGCTGCAGCAGTGGACAAAACTCCACACTGCAGTAAAATAGGTACATTTATACTTAGGTAGGTATGTAGGTTAAGATTAGTTTTGTAATTCCACTAACACTATTTTATTAGTTTAATATATATGTATGTCAACTATGGATTTATGTCTGATAATAATAATATAAATAAATAAAATCGTTTATTTCGACCAACTTAGGATCATATCACATATCACGTCAGAAATAAAATTCTTTTATTATTATTAAGCTCAAAAAACTGCCTAAACGATGCAAGGTTAGTTTTTAGGGCTCCGTACCTCAAAATATATAGTTGTGTAGTATGTTAGTTTAGGCAATTAAAAAACTGAAAACTATTTTTGCATGTTTATTATTAAGTGTGTGATAAAATTTTAGACATGTAAAGATGACCATGAATGTAACCACACTTAATGCAAATAAGTATATCTAATTTAATTTTGAAGGAAAAGACCACTCACTCGCAGGATCACTTTGTTGTCTGTCCGTCCATCTGTCTGTCAAGACAGAACGCGTGGAGGTATCGTGTTGAAATTACAACAATGTACTGAGATCTTTAGTCCCTTGAATCTGTGAAAAAATCAAACTGCTATGTTAACGTAAAAAACAGATACTTCCGTTTATGCCGCAAAAAACGTATCTCAAGGGAATCAATATTTAAAGGGTACTTTGCGTTGACCTAGAAACAATGAAATTTGGCAAGTAATATCGACTTGTACCACAAGTACAGGAAAAAATCTGAAAACTAAATTTGTTAAAAAAAATAAGTTTAGTTTATACGAAACCCTCGGTGAGCTAGTCCGACTCGCGCTTGTCCAGTTTTTCAATACCATAAAATATTTAGTTATTTATAACAGAATAAAAACAAATGATTGAGTATTGTGTAAACAGTGTTTTGACATAAGTTTCTGTTGCTGAAAAATGTTTGAGTCCTATCTCTCAAACCGGAAACAAATAGTAAAGATTGGCCAATGTGAGAGTAAACCTTTTCCAGTAACATTTGGCGTCCCCTAAGGGTCAATTTTAGGACCTTTGCTTTTCCTTGTTTACATCAACAATATACACGAAATTGGCCTGAGGTGTGATGTAACCTTATATGCTGATGACACCAGTCTTTTCTACTTTGGCAACTCTATGCAGGATTTGATAAACGAGGCACAGGCTGATTTGAATATGCTAAATGGCTGGTTCCAATGCAATCTACTAACCATTTCTAACTATCAACGTTAACAAAACAAATTATATAATATTTGCTCCTAAAAACAATAAACTCCAATTTAGTGAGACCTTAAAAATAAACAACCAAAGCATAAATAGAGTCGACCATGAAAATACCTGGGCCTTATATTTGATAAACAACTTACTTGGAAAACCCACACAGAAAAAAATTGAGCTAAAATTACTTGCCTCACTGGAGCTTTACGTGGCATAGCCCGATGTCTTTCAAAACAAATTTGCTATACAATCTATAAGTCATTGGTAAAACCCCATATAGACTATCTTGTCGAAATATGGGGCTCAGTTGCCGCTATCCATATAAACAGTTTACAGAGGTCACAAAATAAGTTAATAAAAGTTCTATTCAAATACAACCATTTAACAGCTACATCGAAAATCTATAAAGAAACTAAAATAATGAATATCACCCAGACCTACACATACATAATATAACACATGTCTACTAATCCGTAAAGTAAAATCTAAAGGTAAGCTTAAATACCTGATATTCAGATAACTTGCACTGAAAAGCACAATGTGCAAAAAATGAAATTAAGAAACGCTAACAACCTAATACTCCGGACCCCACGCTCTAATTACGGGAAAAAGAGCTTACTCTACGAGGGTGCCAATTTATATAACAAATTACCGAATAATATAAAAGATGCTAAATCGAATACCACGTTTAACAAATTACTAAAGCACCATGTCTTAAATAACTATACTACAAAAAAATTATACAACTACTAGAAATGATTTAATAAGTAGATTACATAAAAAACATTTTAAAAAACTGTATATCACAAGTACAATAAAAAAATAGTATTTTTATTAATAAATCGCGTCGAAATAATATGTATCAGCTCTCAATACTAAAATAAATAAATAAAAGCAGGCTATTGGCAAAAATAGCTTCTTTTAAATATAATAAAATATGAAAATTGAGTGTATGTAAAATATTAAATATTTAACACTGAAATATGTATTATAAACTGTAATAGAAACAAACATCAAAATACAAATCCAAATAATTAACAAAATAATTTGATTTGCTTCTAAACTTGTTCACTGAAATATGTAATTTAAATAAATGTATAAAAATATATGTTTAGTTATAAGTGCATCCTCTGTTTTATAAGCTGTGTTATTGTTGACTAGTAGTTAACTTGTTATCGCTAAGTACTATTCTGATCGCCTGCCGTCCTGCCGAGCGCATTTTGCTATCGTATGTCCGAATGTTCTCCTCTACAGGTCGCAATTCTCAACCGATTCTCGTGAATTTTGTGACCAGATTCTGATTAAATAATAGTAGATTTTACAACAAGGGCACAAAGCGATTCATTTTTCCGCGAGGACCAATATAGCCGAGGATAAAAATAGGCGTTTGTGCCTGAGTTATACACACTGCTTTTCACTTCGATTGTGAGTAAAATAAAACAATGGCAAACAAATAAAATACATTTAATTAAATTTTAATGTGAAATTTGAACAATTAGAAGATTACGTACTTTAGTAGTCAAATATTGAGCATCGGGAGCGGTGTTTAAGAATGTTTCCACATGGTTTGCCGTGAGAACCTTTGACTTTTTTGTTTTGTGCCCATTAGAATCTTTTCAAAAAACATGTAAGTTTCACATAGGGTTTTATATTCACGTCGTTTTTCACCTGCAACGTACTCTTAAGCATAGAGTACACACTCCATAATGTAGGCGGCTTCAATTTCTTGGACAATTCGTCGAAATATGTTAAGAAAACACCTTCCGAGAAAGTATCGACTAGTTTTTCGGCTCTCCAACTCATGAAATTTTCGTATACAGTAAGATATTTTTGTTTGGATTTCTGCGGCAATAACTGCTCAATAACATTTTTCGCTTTCCTTTCCATTAAAGTTTTAGGCGAAACTGTAATTTCCTGCTCACTCGACGACATTATTAAAAATAACAATCGTAAAACAGCAACAAATTGCAAAGCCGCAACAAGAGCTTCCCGCCAATATTCTTTTTTTTCTTTTTTTTTAATTTTTAACGTGATATTTACTTTAAGCCCACTGCACACTCGTGCGCGAATCGCGGCGCAAAGCCGCGAACGCGAGTGTGGTGTCGATTTCGCTAATTAGCGAACTGTCCACACTCGCGTTCGTGGCTTCGCGCCGCAATTCGTGTGGAGGGGGCTTTAAGTCTTTATTCATACTGCCAAATTATAACTACATTTTGTAGTTTATTTCTATAATAACCTATGCTCTATTGTAAGATTTTAATTATTTAGTAATATATAAAACACGGATTATTAAAAAAACGGGCCGAATTAAGTGGAATAACAATATTATCCGATTATGTTTAATTGTGTACTATGGCAGTGATTTGATTGTCTTAGTCTTTAAAAAAATATTACTTTGTGCAATAGAGCATAAAAGTAGCATTTTGTGCAGCCTACAACTAGCACAAAGGAGAACTTTACGAGCATGAGAAGTGAAAAAGCATTTTGTCGATCCGGTTTTTGGAATTTTTTTCAAAAAAAATTTTTTTTTTTTTTTTCAGTCGTGATAGCTCGCGCCTAAACAAATAGTCGTATCGACAAGTTTTTTTCTTTTTGAGACATGTAAATGGCAAAACATTTGTATCGCTGGTTTAGGCGGTATTTAGATATTTAGTTTTTACTCGAGAATAAGTAGCCAAATTTCGTTAGCTTAGCTAAGAGCTATCATGGCGCAGTTTGCAAACATTTAATTTGAAACAGGGTGGTCCCTGGTTCGGTAATTGTATGCTAGGACATAACTTTTTGGTATTTTTTAAGTTTAAATTTCGTATTGTTTTTATTATAATTTTTTCAAAAAAAAATCGTATAGTTGGTCAAGCAAATCTTGTCAGTAGCAATGTAAAGCAAACTAAAGTAGGGCAACACTCAAAGAGCAGTATTCATGCAGGGACTTTTTGGCGGGAAGTCGAAAAAAGCACGATTTAATTTTGCCGAAATTTTCTGAAATTGATTTCTCTGTATATATTAGTTAAATTTAGGTGTAAATAATAAATTTGTGTACATAGAACATTGTGTAAATAAAAATGGGCAAAGAAACCGGCGGGGGCGAGCCCCCCGGTGATAAAGAACCGAAAGAACGTAAGAAACAAAAGTTGGCGGCTTCGGACCTTACCGCGAACTATAAAATGTTTGTTAAACCTAATTACAAGCGACAATTCCCAGACAATCACAGTGCAGAGTGCGTCGTGTACGTGGAATCGCAGGAAAACGATAAGTTAGGCAATAGGAATCCCATCACTTTGACTAAACTATTCACGGACAATGTTAAAGGAATAGTTGGCGTGCATCGAGTGAACGCGTATAAAGTAGGCGTCACTTTTAAAAAACCTGCACCGGCCAATAACTTTCTCAAAATGAACAATTTTTTGGGCAAACATAAGTTGAAAGCTTTTGTACCAACGCACCTTACAGAGACAACAGGCGTGTTACGTTACGTACCTAAGGAGATGAGCAATGAAGAGATCTATAAAAACATTACCTGTGACACGGAGGTGATCTCGGTTAAGAGATTTATGAGAAAAGTGGACGGCAAATTGGTACCCATAGGTACGATTGCCGTTACTTTTGCGGCTACGACGTTACCCCAATATGCATACATGCAAATGTATAGATACCCGATACACATGTATATACCACCACTGCTGCAATGCTACAAATGTTTAAAATTCAATCACTCAGCAAGAATTTGTAGAGGCGAACAAATGTGTTCAGCTTGTTCCGGACAGCATTCATATAAAGAATGTGATGTAGACCAACTCACTTGCATTAATTGCAAAGGCAATCACTTGGCGATCTCCAGAGATTGCCCTGTGAAACAAAAGAAAATGGAAGAAAAGAAAGCTAAGTATGAAAACCTCAACCGAAGTTTTGCCACTGTGGTGAGTAATACCGCACCATCAGCCCCTGTACCTACTACTAATCCAAAAGTATTTCCAACCATAACCAAACCAAATAATACTGTAGGCGTAAGCCAAACTTCCCTGAATATTGAGCAACTACTGAATAACGAGACCATCATTAATGCTTTGATCAAATCTTTGGTTATGCTGGGAAATGACGGTAGTGATACTCCGATTAATAATAAAAGAATTAAAGAAATACTCAAACATAATTTATTAAATTAAATCATGGACACTTTTTTACATTTAGCACAGTTTAACATTCAAAGTTTATTACATAAGAAAGCCCTATTAAATACATTTCTTGCAGAGCAACAGATAGACATTTGTTTACTAAATGAAACATGGCTTAAAAGTACAAACACAATTCCTAACTTTGCCCCATACAACTTTGTATATAAAATTTCAAAAAATGCCAAAAACGGAGTAGGTATACTTATTAAACAAAACTTACAATATAATATCATAAACACAACTTTTTATG
The DNA here is from genome assembly GCF_947568885.1 of Cydia strobilella. NCBI lineage: Eukaryota > Metazoa > Arthropoda > Insecta > Lepidoptera > Tortricidae > Cydia > Cydia strobilella. The sequence continues at coordinate 37,477,374 of NC_086068.1, read as the reverse complement.
AATCCATTCAGAATATCTGTGTGGCTATAGAAACATCAATTGGTAAATTATACATTCTTTGTGTTTATTGCCCACCCAATGGTAGCAGGTTTGATGTTCGTAAAATGAAAAAGGTGTTGCTTGAAACCCCCAAGCCATGTCTAATCATGGGCGATTTTAATGCTCATCACATATTATTTGGCTGTCATTCAAATAACAGTAGAGGCAATAGTTTATATAATATTATTGATGAATTTGATTTATGTATTTCAAATGATGGTAGTCCAACAACAGTGCAATATCCAAATAGGAATCCATCTGCAATTGATATAACTCTTGTAAGTCCCACGTTAGCTCCACTTTGTGAATGGCGAGTTCATGATGACCCAATGGGCAGTTACCACTATCCAACTCTGGTTGATCTAAATGTGAAGCCATCCATATATGAAGCCCGACCTGTGGAAGAAAAATATATTTATAATAGAGCAGACTGGTCCAAGTATTATAATTTATCAGAAACTTGTTTTTCTCATTTAGACATTGATAATACAGAACCTATTAATTTATATAATAATTTTGTAAATATTTTATATGATATTCGTTCAGATACAGTTCCAAAAGTAGAGTCCAAACAATCCATGAAGGTCATGAGGAAACCCGTTCCCTCGTGGAACCAAACATGTCTTGAGGCTGTTAAAAAGTCTAAAGAAGCTTTAACTCAGTATAGAACATCACCCAGCATTGCAAACTTTATAAACTACAAAAAGGTTGATGCTCAGAAAAAACGAACATTAAAAGAAGAACGTGTAAAGTCTTGGCATGAGTTATGCAGTAGTTTTAATAGGATGACACCGGTTTCTAGGATATGGGGATACATGAAAAAGTTTAAAAGAATTGGCTCTTCTCACAATAGATATTTAAATGATGAATGGGTGCCAAGTTTTTTAGATAAATTATCAGACTCATCTCCATTAAACAAAAATCATTTAAATAACATCATTAATCAGTCACACGAAACTCCAAAGAACACTTTTCTGAATAGACCGTTTACATTTAATGAACTGTTTATATCACTTAAAAGTAGAAAAGACACAACACCAGGGTTAGACAATATACCATATATGTTAATAAAAAAGTTGCATCCTAATGCTATAGAAGTACTTTTGCATATTTATAATAAATTATGGGATAATTTAGTCATTCCTGAGTCATGAAAAACACAATGTGTCATTCCCATCTTAAAGCCAAATAAACCAGTAAATAGTCCTTCATCATATAGACCAATTTCTTTATCATCGTGCTTAGGCAAACTTTTTGAAAATATGTTAAAGCTACGTTTAGATTACTATGCGGAAACTCAAGGAAAGCTACCAGATGTTCAGTTTGGATTCAGAAAAGGCAAAAGCTGCTCTGAAAGTTTTGTTACATTTATTAGTGATCTCAAAAAGGCTAAACTTTGTCATACAAATGTTATATGTGTTTTTCTGGATGTAAAAGGTGCCTTTGATAATGTTAATATTGAAAGCTTAATTTACGTATTACATCAATTAGATCTCCCTGCAAAAAATTTGAATTGGATTTTTGGTTTTTTATACAATAGGACTGTATATGTAAAATTCAACAATAAGCTGTATGGCCCCACAATAGCTAACAAAGGAACAATGCAAGGTGCAACCTTATCACCCTTATTATACAACCTATACACATCTCAAATCCTTAGTTTTGTAAATACATCCCAAGTTAAAATATTGCAATTTGCTGATGACTTGCTTTTGTACAGTGAAAACCAAAATCTAAATATGGCTGTTGATAATATGAACACTGCTTTAACCCAATTAGGAAGGTACTACAGCAACATTTTGAAATTAGAAGTTAGTCCTGATAAAAGTAAAGTCTTAGTAATCAGTAGAGACCCATTTGCACAGTCCATTGTAAATATTAGTTATAATAATAATGTAATTCCTATTGCCAGTCATCACAAATTTCTAGGTGTTGTTATAGATGATAAATTGAAATTTGATAAACATATAGATTACATAAGTCAAAATGCTATGAAAAGCATAAATATTATGAGAAGTTTAGCAGGAACATTCTGGGGTTCTGACCCAAAAACGCTAAACATGCTTTACAAGAGTATAGTCAGGAGCCATTTTGACTATAGTTCCCTAGCATACATGAATGCAAGTAGCACATTTTTAAGAAAGCTGGATGTCTTACAAAACATTGGTTTGAGAGTTATAAGTGGAGCCATGCGCACCACTCCCATTAACTCAATGGAAATTGAAAATTGTATACCTCCCTTGTCCTTGCGTCGTTTACAGCTGGCTGAGAGATTTTGTTTACAGGAGTTGTCTTGCGGGAACCATGTTGTCTTAGATAAAGTTCTATACCCAGTAGAAATTGCTCAGTCAGCTATCATCTCGGCTAATACTCTCATTACAGGTTCTTTGCCTGAAATATCCACAATAATGATGAACACCAAAAATGTGACAAAAAATATGAACATCAATAACCAGTGGCCAATTTATAAGTACTCATATAATACTATACTAAGTTATTTTGATGTTAAATCTCATTTAGACTCTGTAAAAAACAAATTTGACTTTTTTGAATTTTTAAATGAAAAATATGACTTCTATACCATGTATACTGATGGCTCTAAAAGTGAACATGTTAAAGCTGCATATTATGACCCACAATTGAAAGTAACAAAATGTATTAAAATAGATAGCAACTGTAGTATTTTCACGGCTGAAGCTTGGGCAATACTAGAAGCTTTAACATATATGTAAGTAGTAATGTAAATAATGTAAATATTCTTATTGTATCTGATTCTAAGCACAGATTAATAAATAGTTACTACGTAACAGATACATCATTCCCATACAAAAGCGAAAATACCTACTCTATAATAGCCTACAAAATCTTAATAATAATACCTGCTGCTCAGGACGAGAAGAAATGTACCATAAGTATGCGCACAAAGAGTCGAGACTGCCTTGCTCGCCGTGCGAGCCACGTGCCAACGCGTCATCGTAAGAATGCGCTAGGGTTGTACTGTTACTTATGTTATTATTGTAATAAAACGAATGTTGCGAATCAACCATATTTTATATTAGTCAATCAAATATTTAAAAACAACACTTATAATACCTGACTCAAAAACTCCTTAATTTACGATTTATCTCTACTTATGTTCAAAGAAATAAATAGTGACAAAATTCATAAAGATAGATTTAAAATACTACTCACCTTTCTTCGTCTCTCGGAAATGAAAAAACCGGCCAAGTGCGAGTCGGACTCGCCCACCGAGGGTTCCGTACTTTTTATTATTTTTTGTTATAGCGGCAACAGAAATACATCATCTGTGAAAATTTCAACTGTCTAGCTATCACGGTTCATGAGATACAGCCTGGTGACAGAAGGACAGCGGCAGCGGAGTCTTAGTATTAGCATAGAGTAACTTATACTAGAGCGGTACTGTCATAGTAAATTTTGTAACCCCAGTAAATTCACTGCCATCTGTCGACACACTTTAAAACTAAAAATGAAGATTTATAAAAATACGATAGAATGTATTTAAATATAGATAAATGATTTTTTTATTTGCATTAATTATTTTTATGATTTTGACCCATGTTCTTTCACTGATATGCGTTAAAATTGTTAAATAACAAACGAAACCGTCAACGCCATCTATACGACTGTAGGCCAAAACTAGTAGCGCCCTCTGAACGAGAATCAAATTTTCTTGATTTTCGAGGCACGTTTTTTCCTTAGACTGTATCCATCTATTACGGAGTTATATCTATCTTTGGTAATAGGGTGCCGTTTTTACCCTTTGGGTAAGGAACCCTAAAAAAACGACAAATTTTCTTTTGTTTTTTGACTTTTACACCCATCTACTGCACAATAATTACGTGGTTTCGGCATTTCGAAGCGTAAGCGCGGGAAACGTGCGGTGCGAGCGCTCAGGCGGGCGTTCGGCGGCCCTCTGTCGATTATATCGTCGACGATACGCCGAGCGGTAGGCATATAGCGCGTGGTTTTGAGCGAGTGAAGGAGGCCTGTTCTAAGAGTGTTTCAACTGCCTTGTGTAATAGTTCATTAGAATATAAGCAAAATTATATTATATACAAGATTAAGGATATGTTATGTAAGTTAGACAAAAATGTTGAATTTGTATGGGTGCCCTCCCACAGTGGCATAACAGGAAACGAGGTTGTGGATCAGGCGACTCGTCGGGACCATGACCAGGACCTCACAGAATCGTTTAAAGTACCGTTTACTGACTATTACCATTACTTCAAAAGTATTTCTAAGAGAATGTGGAAAGAATATTGGAAACATAACACAGAAGTACAGGATAAAGGAAGATGGTACGCAGATATACAGCAAGACTTACCAACAACACCGTGGTATTATGGCTTTAAATATACCAGCAGGAAATTCATAACGTGCATAAACCGTCTACGTTTTGGTCATTGTTTGGTCCCAGCACATCTCAAGAGGAAGAATATTATTACTGATGATAAGTGTACTTATTGTTTTAAAGAAAATGCAGATATAAAACACGTTATGTTTGATTGTGTATCGTTTGCCATGCAAAGGCTGTTACTTGTCAGTGTCATTAGTGATGTTGCAGAAGAGAACTCGTTAAGTGTTCCCCGCCGCGTTCAAGATTTACTGTCTAATCCTGTTTATTTTATACCAGTATTTAATTTTATTTCAAACACTACGAAAGAAATTTAATTTAATTTGAATGTATATATTCCATTGTCATATCTGACATAAATTGCTTGTAAGTGTATGAGTTAAAGTTAAATAAGTGTTTTTCTAATTGATAATTTGTTATTCTTCTGTGTCCTAGTTTATCTCATTTTGTAATGGCTATGTGTATTTTTATGGGTTTTTGTGTATTTTTTTATGAATGCGACTGAAGGACTTGTATCCATGGTCATGAAATAAATTAAAAAAAAAAGTATTCATGCAGTATTGCGCTAAGAAAAGCAGCAATGTACATCGAAGTACAAAATGTTTTTTTTTCGCTGAGCGCGCTCTTTGTATATATTGGTATATACGTCAACTTAAATTGCCGCTCGTGGTTCATACTTTATTGAAACATTTTGAAATTGTTATTATTATGGAGTAAAAACGATGTTAATATTGTTAATTAATATGGTTAACAGGTTTGACAAGATCAAAAAATATTTAGAAACGGACTATGTTGGAAAAAAGAATGTAAAAAAAATCATGGTTTCCGCAGGTACATATCCTACTGGATTTTAATATTTTATTATGCTTCCTGGGCGGCTCCATCCCCTTAGATCATTTTGTAAAACTAATTTATGAAATAAAGAATTTTGTATTTGTATAAACCACTGAGCAGTCACTGGTAGAGGGTATCACTGTAACTTTACAGGACTTGTTAAATATCAAATATATGGACTGTTTACATTTTGATATGATTTTGTTTTAGAAGACATAGATAGGGAGCAAACAGAAAATCAGCACTGCGATAGGGGGCTGTTTTTAACGCCAGTTCAGAAACTGAAGGAGCTCGAAGAGAATAATTGTACTTTTCCTGAAGAATGTCACATACTTGTGTAATTTTTTTATACGGTTGTATATTATACATATTAAGAGGCCGTAGTCGATTTTGGAGCAAAAATGTAAAATTGATAGATTTAGTCGTTGAAATTATACACGTTTTGTTACGTAATATCTAAATAACAAGTATTGATTTCTATTAGCACGTCTTCTCATCTTGCCTTTTAATAATGAGGTCGCGAGCGTGCGTCACCGGTAATGCATGAAGAGAAGGGGCAGTTTTTAAAAATTCATCAAAACATCATGGTGGTAAATTATACAAATTGATGTATAAGTATAGTTTCAGCAAATGTTGTAGATTGTTTAAGTATCAAAATTACGTTGAAATTAAGTCGATTTTCAGAGAAATTGTCACTTGTTTTGAAGTAATTTCTGGAGAAAATTGATTTCGTCTAACTTTCATTTACACTACTTCAAAGTCATAATAATAAAAATGTAGTCTGATAAACGTCAAGTACAGGATATGTGTAATACAAAATTACCATGTTCAGCAGTCCAAACTTTACGAAATTTACAAATAAGAGCGACAAATTCAGTGCAAAAAACTGATCTGATAAAAGGTAAGATAAGAAGACGTGCTAATAGAAACCAGTACTTCTTATTTCAATTAGGTAACAAAAGGTGTAAAATTTCACGGACTAAATCTATCAATTTATATGTTGGTGTTTATTTATTGTAAAGGTAAAATAGATATGGGTCACTTTAGCTTACACTATAATTCAGGTGGTTCGTTGAAAGAATAGAATGAACAACAGTGATATTATAGTGAATATAGTGATGATGGAATCCGTGAGGAATTGAGGGAACTCCTCAATTTTTAAAGGCACGTGTATGGTGATTTCGGTGTTTTCTAAAGTAACTCAAGCACTTCCTCCCAAAAACCACCAATTTGATGTAGTGCAACTGTAGCCTAACCACGAGTTTGACACTAAATATTCGCTAGCGTCTTCGTAACTTACTTTGTACACTAATATGCCAGTACGAGCGAGATGCATAAACAATAAGTTACGCACACGATAGCGAATATATCAATGTCAAACTCGTGGTAAGGCTACTGATGATGAGCGACGAAATGTGAAACTTCCCTCGTATGTGTATTATGATTTTTGATGTAGGTAGTGTTGGAAACAACCAAAGAGACTGAGAGGTGAGGGGTAGGTGTGAGAGGTGAAACACGATTATGTTTTTCATTCATGCGTCACGCTCTTAACAATGTCTTAAAACTAAAAATGGAAAAATAAAAACTTTTATAAAAAAAAGATAAACCGACTTCAAAAAGGATGAAATAAAATATTATCCTTTTTAGGGTTCCGTGTTTAAGTATATGCGTTACCAACTGATATGTTTGAAGTAGGTGCCAAGCCAAGTAGTAACAATACCAGTCAAAAATGATCAGCTTTATGTATATAAATCCCATTACAACTGTGCAAATATTATAAACGTGAAAGTAATTCTGCCTGCCTCTTTGTTACCTTTTCATGGCTAAACAACTGAACCGCTTTAGCTGAAGCATAGCATGAAGGTTCCTTGAATTGTTTTATATTTTGAAATATAGTCCTCTGGATAAACGACAGAAAATAACTCAGTCCCAATCCCACACTTGCGTTCTCAAGAATTAGTAAGAAATGCTCTTTAAAAAATACGACGACAAATAAACGCATTAGATTTACACTAATGTGCCGACAAGCATGGTACGAACTGCGCCAAGAAGTGTGTTCTTAAATACCTACAGAAGTTCGTTTATTGTCGTCGTGTAACGCTGCGTCTTACATAGGCGAACACTCGCAAACGCGAAGCGACGCGACGCGGCGCGGCGCGGCGCGGCCGGCCCAAGGCGGTCGCGTTCGCAAAGAGATCACCCACGTAGGACACTTCTATAGGTATCAAAAGATTTATTAAGGCGCCATGCCGCGCCGCTTAGCGTTCGCGTGTTGTTCGCCTACGTAGTACGCTGCGTTAGGCAATCCAACGTACATACTTATATAGCCGCAGCCTTATCGAATTGCACCAAAATCACTATGAATATATGGTTCAAAATTTGGCTTGGCACTGACTTCAAACATATCAGTTGGTAACGCATATACTTAAACACGGAACCCTAAAAAGGATTAGTTATTTGTTATACAAGGGTGCAAAGTTGTATTTTACCCGCGAGTGTGGAACTGAAACATGAGCAAGCGAAAGGATTCTATAGTTAGAAAGTTAGAAAATAGAATCCTGAGCGTAGCGAGTGTTTCAACACACGAGAAGCAAAATACATTTGCACCCGTGTGTAACACAAAACTTTTCCCCTCACTATAGCGAGGAAAGTGGTATCCACAGGCGTTAGATCATCTTCATCACTTGAATCACAATTTTTTTTTACGATAATATGATATTATAACAGAAAACTCTGAAAGTTGTGTATTTTTACGTGTCGGAATCGGTGAGAAATTTTTTGTTGACAATGTTGACATTTCTGACGATGCGTTTTGAAATTGCATCGACTCAACTTGTGCGTTCAGACTTACATTTAACATCATTAAAAAAAACAAATGTTTCTTATGGAATTTATTAAGGTTTATGACTTAAAATCATTAAATAAAGCTAAATTTGGTATTTTTTATTAAATTCTCACACCATTTATTTAATGATAATTAATATGGAACGAACCATTATTATGAGCGTTTTACGTTTTGTTATCTGTCAAAAGCTACTTAAACACGCTCCATCCAAGGTCAAATTACTTTCCCCACTAGTGGATAAAATGCGTTTTTCCCCGCTTGTTTTAAAGGATAAAAGACGGCTTTCCGAGCTAGTGCGGGGAAAAATATTTTATTTCATCCTTTTTGAAGTCGGTTTATCTTTTTTTATAAAAGTTTTTATACAAGCTTTTATTTAACTTGCAATGTATGTATGTAACTATGCTTGTACGGGTCAAATCTTGCAAGTTAAATTTGACCTTATTCCCAGTTACCGAATGAAGCTGAAAATTTGCTTGCATATGTAAGTTAGGTGACAATGCAATATTATGGTACCAATGAACTGATCTTAGTATGGATGAACTCTGTGATAAACTACATAACCTAACTGTGTATGGGGTTGTAAGAATGTTCTTGATGAGTAATACTTGCCTGTAGGAAGAAGTACAGTAAGCGATAAAAGCTTGTATCAAAAATGATTTTTTTTGCCAAAAAACTCGGTAATATTGTAATTGCCGCAATTATTACAAAAATCTCGTTTCTTTCTTAAATTTTTAAGTGAAAAACATAGTTTAAATCAACATAAAACATTAGGATCTAGGGTTCACTGCACTTGTTAGGTATTTTAGGATTAGAAAGAGCTCTGTAAAAGTAAGTACCTATGAGGTTTTAGGTAAGTATACCTCATAATGTGAAAGTATATTATGTACCCACACATCTTATCAGGTGAAGAGAAGCAGTATATTGATTTGATTACCTACTACGAGTAGATTAAGTATAATAATAACCGACATTCAGATTTAAGGTTCAATGCAGATAACATATTGTCAACTATCTACTTGACAATCAGACTAGGACAAACCATTTCTAAAGTTTACGCCGCTACTTGGCCGCTACCCATATCGCCTATGCCCACAATATCTTATGATATCTTATAAAACAATATAATTAGGTAGAAAAAGTACGTAGGTATATAAATACAAGTTAGATACTTACGGTTATAGTAATCTTCATATCAATTAAGTTGATGTGGGAGTTAGGTAGGTACTGTTCTCTTCTAAAAATGTTACTCCCATAGTACTCGTACTTTGTTTGCATATTGTCGTCTTTTTGGTGATGAACACTTGTAGATTATAATTTATACTTTGTGACTTGTGACTACACTTTGGCAGAAGACAAAACTTATAGAGTGGTTTTTAAGTTCATCCGTGCAATTTAAAACAAATTAAATGGCCAATAAATGTGAAATTGCTAAAATGCTCAAAGAACATTAGTACTATTAGTAGCAAACGTCAGTTGGACCGGTTGGACGCAAACGTGTGACGTCATCACGCTCTGTCGAATTCGCGCAATCCGCGTCGAATTGGAGCTAATTGTTTCTACTGCAACATAAAATAAAATGTTTTTGTTGGCCAACCAATCACAAAGCAGATGCGACGCACCAGCGTGTAGGCTTATTTGCATTGAATCGAGTCTCCTTAAACAAGAAATATTTTATCGAAATGTATGGTTTTATTTTCAAAATTTTTTAATTGACTAAACCGTATCGATATAAGTAGTACATTTCGATGCTAGTGCGGAAAGTATGTCATTACTAACAAAACTTCAGAATTGCATAGGGAGTTACGTTTATCAGGGTAGTTTGTCGTTGTCGTGGTCGCTCATTCCATTCCTTTCGTCAGGTCAGGACGTTAGACAAAAGCGCTCGCCGGCCTTCGGCCGACCGGTCGCCCGGCCCGGCCCTCTTACTTTCGCATGCCTTGCACCTACACTATACACTGTACACTACAGCACGGACGGAGCCTAGCCACCGTGCACCGCCACCGCGCGGCCGAGTGCCGACATGCCAACCACTTGCTGCTTACGATATTATTCCAACTCTCCTTTAGAGTTTAGTCTAACGCCAGGGTCGTGCACATTACTTACACTTCAATAGTTTCTCAATTAAGTTCGTTTCTGTTTTATTTAGAGCGTCACGAGTACTTCCTCGTATAAATTAGAAAAGATAATGCTTTAGTTAGCTTTCTGCAATTGGCAAACTGTATGAAGATACATACCTGTTGCTAAAAAAATCTCAACCAAAGATATATGTAATTAGCACTAATACGGATTAGGAGTTCTATGTACATATACAAATGTAAAAATTGTTGAAAACGTATTGAACTGTCTTGTCTTGTGTATGTACAACACATGTTTTAGTTTTTATTGTTATAGATGCAGGTATCTAAGGTAAAGATGTAGGTATGGTAGCAATTATTAAAATCAGAAATATAAAAAGTCTGTTTATGTCTAGAAGTTTCTGCAGTTCTGGCCCCTAATGGACACCTAACCTAACATGTCTTGATGCTATTAAATAACATCAATTCTGCTTTATTAACTTTTCCATGTTCGAAATTTGATTAAAAAAACTCATACTTGAATTTAACTAATAGAGAAAAAAAAATCGGCCAAGAGCATGTCGGGCCACGCTCAGTGTAGGGTTCCGTACTTACCATTCTGTCAGAATAAGATAAACGGGGGATATTAGTAAGTATCATGTACATTATAAGCATAAGGGAGTACCTTCGCAGCGATTTATTGTACGTCTTTTTACTCAGAAGAAAATACTTTTTGCAAGACTTCAAAAACGGCTGGACCGATCATATTCGCTATAGTTTTCATTGAAAGTAATTGTTAAGCTTTTGTTTTCAGATTTTTTTCATATTTTTGGACCCATATTCGTAGTTCAAAAGTTAGAGGAATGGGTTTTTTTTTTCTTTCGGAGCGATTATTTCCGAAAACATTTACTTTATTTAAAACTGGTTGTTGGAGACTCATATTTGTTTTAAAAGACCTATCCAGTGATCGATACCTCACACCATTGGGTTAAAAAAAACATTTTTTTTTTAATCAAAAAAAATAATAAATAAAAAAATGTACTTAACCTAAAATACACTCGAGTGCAAAGAAACCGGACCACCCCAGCATTTTTTCAATTTCTGTAATAACTGAAAGCTCGATCATGATAATTTAAGACGATTCTCGCTGATTTGGCCTTGAGCGTCTGGGCAAATGTACCCGCTTCACCCCGCACTCCGCTCACTGCGATCGTACGTGAATTTTGACTCGCGGCACGGCAACGAGGTTCAAAGAATATAATAAGACAGACAGCCCAGAGGCGCGCCGATGGCGCTATACTCGTATTGTGCTCGTATTTGTGTATCTTTTGACTGCAAAGACTGCTTTGCTTTGAGTATGAGTAGATTATGCATTTAGTGGAGGTCGAAAATTATAAGAAAAATATATTAATTAATAGTGCGTTTATAGTTTTTTTATCTCTTTAATAAATTAATGAATATAAATAATGTCATTAATAGTTAACTTGTAAACTAAGTACTACTGTTGAGCGTAGACTATTTTTGCGATGAAGCTCGTACGCCGAAGACTGGAACGCGCTGGCCGAAGAAAAAGCTGCTGCTGCTGATTACCTCTAAGATACCACCACCATGTTACCGGGTTAGTGTGAGGGTTAGTAAGAACACTTATTTTAGGGTTAATAAAGTGTTAAGTGTAGAGGTGTTGTAGATAGACTGACGAGGCTCGGTTGGGCGGTCATATTTATATGGTTGCGCACCGTGCCCCGCCCACTACGTCACGTGGGTGAGTTGTGCAGAGTCAGTTTCCATTTATTGGCCAATCAGCTTACGCTATTACATATCGTAGGGAATGGGTATATATTTATTGTGGGACATTCTTGTAATAACTAGTAAAATGATTGCTTAAATCTACGCACAAACATATAAAAGTAAAAACATAAACACACGAAATAGTAAAATAAAACAGTTATCACACAAACAGAATATAAAACAGAATCGTCAATTATTTACACGTTATTTTATGCCTAGACCTACTTATACCTATTCGCGACAACTACAGTTTTAGAATCGTTACCTTACTATTAAACTATTGTTTTTTTCGAGTAGTTGGATGATAAATAAAATAGGTAATCAATTTCAAACTATTAGTTATAGTCGGAACTATTTTTTTCCTGTGACTTATAGTTTTTTCGTAAAAAAACACTACTACATGCCGTTTTGCTACTAGGTATTTTTGCCTATTTCTACTAAACGGCAATTCGATTAAAATTATCTTTAAACTAAAAAATGTTTTAACACCCCCTGGCACTGACTAAAATACCGACTTGGTTTCACATTACATCTCAAAACTTTTTTGTAGTTGAAGAATTGCGTTGCGAGACTTGCATTTTTTACATGTAATGTTTTTGATGGGATCTCATCACTTTTTGTAGGCAGTCCTTGTTTTCGGGTACTACTTCTTGTACGCCAGCTACCACTTTTCTCAAAGCTCATACCCATCCCACACTATAGGTACTCGTACTCATACCTATACAATACTCATGGCCATACCAAACTCGAACAATACTCATACCCTTACCTTACCCATCCCACACCATACCCGCACTCGTACCTATACCATATTCATATCCTTACCATACTCATAGCCATACGATACTCATACTATACACATTTTATAACTATACACATCTTCATACTCACATCGTACATCGTAGACCTTCACCTACTATTTGTAGGAATTGCAAAAGTAACTTTGTAGTAGCATATATTTATATGGGATTACAAAGTAACTTATGCATTTCTCAAATCTTTAAAACGTGACTGATCTTGCAATATTTTTAGGTTTTTTATGGCTTGAGAAGCTAAAAACTACTTACTATGATTAAACTTTACAGCTTGTGGATCTGCTAGAAGTACCTTAGAATTATGATGATTGGTGAGTGAGTGAGTGTGTCAGTGACCAAAGTAAGCAACTTTACGTGCAATAGTTCTTATACTACAAGTTTAAATCGAATGTTCTTGGGGATATATCTAAGCCATATTATGCCATATGTGTCACTAAATTCAGGGTTCTAGCTTTAGCCAACACAAAATTGCCTGACCTGCCACGTTGAAAATGGCCTGAGTGGTTTTGAGAAAAGGATGGTACGGCCGTGCCTCTTTGTTTTAGCTCGACTTGGCGCTTTACACGCGCGACAGATTATCGATCCGTCTGTGACGAGCTTAATAGTAAGTTTTTCCGTAAATAAAAATACGATAGGCCCTTTTGCTAGTTCTTAATCGATTAAAATTATTTTTAAACTACAAAAACATTTTTTTTAGCAGGTACTATACATACATACAACGTAATAGGTAATAGGTAGCTTATGTTAAACTAGCGAAAAGCAGAGCTTTTTAAGGGCTCGCGGAGTTTTTCCACCTCATCATCATATATTTAAGAGTTAGACTCTTGTCGGTGAAGCGATTTCCATGTATGTCGGTTCTCTGCCTTCTCCTTGACAGCCTGATACGACGACGCGACGACGACGTTGAGTTTTTCCTTTTTAAGGTTCCGTACCCAAAGGGTAAAAACGGGACTATTACTAAGACTCCTCTGTCCGTTCGTGTGTCTGTCTGTCTGTCTGTCCGTCTGTCACACTGAAAAATTGCTACAACCCACCGGGGTCCATGTGAAACTTTACATAATTTGTAACATCTATGTACATACCATGGTTTGCAATAAACATTTACTGACTTACTTACCATACCTGTGGTTGATAGGTATACAATAAATTGTGTCAATATATTTTCAAAAATGTTAATATCCAGAGAGGAAAATGAGGACTACATTTGTATGAAAAAGCGGTTCGCACGGGCGGCACGGGTCCTCCACTTTCGTCTTAAGGCGCCGTAAGTTTAGGGTTCTCCTCTCACTCTCACTGAGCGTGAGCGATTCGCATTGTTTTTAATTGTTATTTTTAGTTATTGTGCACAAAAAAAGTAATCAATGGGTTCGTATAATAATAAAATTCCGCACTTTCAGAAGCAATTTTCATATATATAGCTTTTGTGCAAAATTTGTTACAAATATTCAATGGTTCGTTTTAGACATATTATTATGTTCGTGATTATTTTTTTCTATCGAGTAAAAGTTGTTTAATCAGGTTTCGAATCGTTGAAGTTACTAGAGAAAGGCCTCAAGCATGCTATTCATATTTTTTGACAGCCGTATTGTAATATGATCTAAAAATGCGTTACGATTTTGTTTCTAAAACTACTGGCTTAACCCACTGCAACTTAGAACTAGGTTATTCCAAAATTTTACAGGAAAAAATCCACAACTAGGTACTTCAAAATAAATGAAAAACAAAAATGTGTCTGAAGTTATTAATTTAATTATTAATTTCAAAAACGAGCTTATTTACCTGTATCTGTTTTTGTTAACACATAGTACATAATATTCGTAAAAATTTACATTAAAATCATAGGCAATGCTAGTGTTTCACATGGTACACGATTCCAAACAAGACCCTCCGCAGTAAGCCCTCTGTAAAGCAGTATTTAGGTACGACGTAAAAAGCATTCCACAGCCTGTGGTGCGCATACGTTGGCCACCGATGCGATGCCCGTCTACGTTCATTCAAATTAACAACCGACCGACTTATACCAGTCTTACCACGCTTATAACGTTGTATAAGATTGCACATTAATATTCAAATGATAAGCACAAGGTCCTATGAAAGAATTCCAACATGGTTTTCTATAATAATATGAAAATGAAAATGAAAAATCGTTTATTGGTCACAATCATTGTGTTACAATTTGAGAAAGGGTTGGGACCTCCTAGTAAGTATTGCAATACTTGTGACAGGAGACCCCGCTCTTTAAGCAGCAAGTTAAGGGTACAAACAATACAATAATAGTTAATTATGTAGGTACAGAAAGTAACAAATTGAATTAAAATTAAACTAAACTAAAGTTATAGTTAAGATAACAGTTCAATGCAATGCAATAATCTGAGAGTAGGTACAGAGGAAATAAGTATTTAAGTATATGCATTTAAGTATAGCATGAAGGTTTTAATATAAGGATAGTAATAGGTTATGTTAAGTTATATGTAAATGTTAACTTATATTTATATTGTGTGTGTGTTTGTATGCATTTGCGAGACCGTACAATAAAGATAGGTAGATAGATGCAGATTACTCTTTAATACGTTTATATACTGATTTGAATTTATATATATTTATGACGTAGCATTAGAATGTAATAATAACTCTGCTTGCTCATAGTTTAATGTATGTAACCATTCCCGGACTACTCTTTTACATTTAAATGTCTGCAATGGATAGATAGACAGTGTGGCATCAACTAAATTATACAAATAGGCTGCTTGAGAGACATATTGCCGCTTCGCGAACACAGAATTTAACTTAGGAATGGGGGCAGCTTTAGGTTTTCTCCTGCGTGTAGTATTAAGTTGTTTAAAATTTAGAGATTTGTGTAGTCTTAATATAGTAAATAATACATACAGTTTCCGCATAGAGAGGTTTTGACATTTGATACAGCTCAGTTGTAGGGAATCGGTATGGTTTCGAGTTTATCACCTATATTAAATATTAATTTATTCGCTATATACGAACGGGTCATTCGATTTGTCGCAATAATCAAGTAAACATACACCTCCATAGGCCAAGTCGTATATGTATATTGTATAGAGTATAGATTATGAAAGACTTTAAGGCACATAAGGCGTAAGGTTAATCATTTAAATAAAAAAATAAAGCCCAAATTGTGATTGAGATGAGGAGTCAATGTCGTTTAGAGACTGGGTGTTTATTATCCGTATTGTAATACTCGTAATCAGCAGCGCTAAAAATTTTAGTGCCAATGACGTCAAACCACACATAGGAAGATTTCAAAGTGATATGAAATTTGGTATGTATGTTAAGAAGTCTTAAGTGGTACCTACACATTACCTAGATCTATACTTATCAATAATCTCTAATTAAACGATATCGCCGCATGCCGCATGCCGCATGAAATGAGCAGTACCGTCTCTGACTAACATGGTCATGGTGGTAGATTAACTAGTTGATTGCGTCAAAGGCGGCAAAATAACATATTTACGGCGTGGGCGTATATTGAATCCTAAGCGTAGTGAGGGATTCAAATGTTAACGCCCAAATTGGATATAATTTGGCTAGCATGTCACGCATACTGATTTCACATCACCTATAAAGAAATTATTATATTTTATTTAAGCTAAAACAATTATATGCGGATTTCAAAAGACTGACTTTTAAAATCGTACTCCAAACATACAATAAAAAAATATGATGACTGCGTTTGACGTTTTTCTCTGCATAAAACAAAACGTACATCAAGTTTTGACAAAAACATAATATTCGCAAGTGCTTATTATTACTAGGTATATTTATTACCTATATATAGGTATGTTGCGGGAGTTATGTTATACATAAATGGAGGGTCATCTTTAGGGTTTCTTAACTTAACCAATATGGCAAAAAAAGAAATCCTTATATATAGTTTTGTCATGTCTGTCTGTCTGTCCAGATAAAGATAACTTATACAGACATATTATTGCAAATGAGATGCACTGCGAGTGAGTTTCTGCAGTAGGTAACCTAGCGTATACGACCGTGGTATAGTATAGTGACTCATGTTAGAGCCCGTGCAGACAGAGCCCTTTTCGGAGTTCCGCGTTCACAAGGGGCGCAGCGAAGGCGACCATTGCGAGTAGCCTATACAATGACACAAACAAAAACTTTACGCGCGCGTGTGTGTGCTGGAACTCTGTTCGTGTGTTACTACATCGAGTCGAGCGGTTTAGGTAAATAACACGGATCACCCGACTGCTCTCTGTCTGCCCGGGCTCTAAACGTGTAGCGCGACGCGACGCGACTGACCGGCGCCGGTCACGTTGCTAAACTGCTGACCCTCTGATAGTTTAATAGTTTTACCTAGCATGATCGAAATAGAATCGTTATTGACATACCCACTCGTTTATTAACCTACGTGTTACAAACACTTTCGTGGTTAGTGGGCACACTAACAAGTGGCAAATATTTGCCAAAGCTTGACCACTATTATAATTGAACGTGCTATTAAATTTATTCATCTAAGCACAGAAAATATTTAAGTGGTGGGTATAACAGAGTTATGGGTTGTCTTCGCCCTTCCCTTCCCTTAATTTAATACACAAATTATGCAACAGCAAGTTGCATGGTAGATTTGTCAGATGTTTAGAAATTAGTCTGTAATCGACATAATCGTGCATCAGTTAGCGATTGCACATCTAATTTATAGTCGGTCTCACGTCACTAAGTCACGGTTGGAAACGTACGAGCAACCTTACTAACAACCAGGGAGCGTACATTTCTGTTAACGTATATTATAGTCTTGGGCACTATTTTACATTATTTTTGACAACAACTTAGTAGCACTCTAATTTCTGTATAAAAGCAGACATGCTGTAAAATAAGTCTCAGATCAAAAATACACCTTTTGTATCCTCTACACTGTACTAGTAAGATCTAGAGCTTACAAGATTTCTGTGACTTGGAGCATCTTGAAATGGCCTCGTTTGTCTTGAATGGGTTCGTCTGTCTTGACAAGTGTCGACATGGTCATGGACATGGTGGCTGTAAGTATTATAAGCTGTCATAACAACACGGTTATTGTAACGGCACGGCACCAAACAGGAGACATTTAAAAGAAAATTGTACATAGGTACCTGTAAAATTTTAATTGCTATGCGCGTTAAAAGTTGAATGTTCAATTCATATTTTATGTTTTCGTTTAATGAAAGATACTGCAATTGGTTTCAACATAATTAACACATTAAGACTGTGTTTATTTTCTCCAGTCATGGGGAATATGGCGCCATTAGTTTTAATACAGACAGATATTAATGAAACGTCGCACTGAAGCAGCTCTATGACGCTTGATTTGTGGTAGGTACAGATACACATCTCATTACTGTGCCACGTCCAATGTCCATTAGGTGTTTACTATAGGAACATATTAAAGATGAACCTTTTTTGTTTCAGTTACTGGCCAACAAACCAAGAATAGTAGCCTAAATGTAATAGATAATTAATTGGTACCAATACCACTGGTAACACTAAACTCGTGTGTTGTGTACATTTACTATTCACGTGACTCACACAGAAACCAAAAGTTATACGAAAGTTCTTATCGACTATTGGGCGACGGCGACGCTCATCTGTTTGGTGTCTACTTTACTATTGGTAAGTGTTTAGCTACACACGAATGTTTAAGGGTGTATAGTTTTTACCTGTTTGTCGCCCAAATATGTACTATTGTTTTGTGATAAACGTAAATAGGGGTTATTAAACTGAAACGTTTATTCTATCGCCCTAATTTTTTGGGCTGTCTTTAGCGTGTCGCGTGATGCATTACAGCATTAGTATAATTCTACTTTATTCCTAGTACTTAGAGTTCATAGTCCTTAAAATAAGCATACGACTTTTTGTTTTTGAACATCACGGATATAATACTAAATTAATTATGGCTGATATTTGCTTATAATTTCATACAAAATTTTAAGGACAGTAGACCTTATTAACCTTAAATATGGTGGGATTCTGTCATATTCAAATAGAATCAATCAAAATCAATAAAGAATAATGAGTATGTACGTTAGTAAATTTCTACTTTAATTCAGTAGTTAGAGTTCATAGTTTTTTAGGGTTCCGTACCCAAAGGGTAAAAACGGGACCCTATTACTAAGACTCCGCTGTCCGTCTGTCCGTCTGTCTGTCTGTCTGTCTGTCTGTCACCAGGCTGTATATCATGAACCGTGATAGCTAGACAGTTGAAATTTTTTATGATGTATTTCTGTTGCCGCTATAACAACAAATGCTAAAAACAGAATAATATAAATATTTAAATGGGGCTCCCATACAACAAACGTGATTTTTTTGCTGTTTTTTTTCCGTAATGGTACGGAACCCATCGTGCGCGAGTCCGACTCGCACTTGGCCGGTATTTTTGTCATTATTTTTTATGTTTATCTAGAATATTCGATATTCTAAATGTGACTGAACATTCGCTACTTAGATTCAATTGTACTGTGAACTGTGTAACTTAGCAACTGTTGTTTACTGTCAGACAAAAGTAAATGTCGTAAACAGATATAATATAAAAAAAAATCTTTATTAATTTTAAAGTGTAACCAGAGTATTAACTTAAATACCCACCGTCGCTATACTAGCTGTATTTATATAAAAAAGGATAGGTGTACTTATGTTAGGGATCTGATTGTACCTACAAGCATAAGCCTACTTATCTACATTTTTTTATTACATTCAATCATCGACGTCTGTTAAAATTACTAAACAAGTTATTTACAAATCTTACAAAAATGCGCTATAAAACGAATGAAGGTGAATACAATTACAATACTTGTGTATCTAACGGATGACTCACGTTAGACCGGGCCGTAGCCGGGCCGGAGATTCCGGCGCTTACTTTTCTATGACAGCTGACCGGTGATCACGTGATGCTTACCATAGAAAACGAAGCGCCGAAAGCTCCGACCCGGACCCGGCCCGGTCTAACGTCAGTCATCCTTAAGACGTCTAAAATTGTATAAAATACTATATTTGCCAATTTTGCTCCATCGAAATATTAAAACGAAATATTATTAATCGGTTTTTGATGTTGCGAATCATATTACTTTTTGTTTCTTTCTTTATCGCCGGTTTTTGTATTTATTCCATTTCAATCGCCCCACTATTTATAATTCACTATTGGTGTTGATCGTATTTACACGTATTGGATATATTGCATGGCAATGGCATCACGGAGTGCAATTTCAGGCCAAGACATTATAAAACACAAAATCACATTATGCGCTGCCTGGGATTCGAACCAGGGTTAGCTGGGATTCAAGTGACTCATCTACATAATTCAATTTTGTAGCAAATTACCTATGTAGAAATCTATAACAGTAATTTAATAGTTAACATGTACTTAGACCTAATACTGCAGAGTTGATGACAAGCTAAAATTGTTTCCGCGTGATGGTAAATCATAGTACATGGCCTTGACTGAGAACCACATGGTCGAATCATTTCAGGCTTTACGTATCCACATAATGACGCGGTCGTCATTAGGGCAAATTTTAAACTCATTACACAATCCAATCGGCGTACACAACGTTTAAATAATAAGTGGCATCTTAAAAAACACAAAAATGGTAAATCTTCCCATTTAGGCGGCCTCGCGGCCTCAGAGCAAAGGTACCCAACCTGTGCTCTGAGGCCGCGAGGCCCCTGCCCATGTCCAATCAATATCAATGGCTTCGCCGTGAAGCGTATGATCACAAATCACAATCAAATCTGCTCTAAAACAATATCTCCATTCATTCTATTGACTAACATAATTAGTTTTTTTTCTGCCGGTTCAGCTGCTTCATTTATAAAGAATCGTGTAGTGTTGTTATCAAAGTATTATTTATTTTACCAGTGCATGCCACTTTGAAATACGAATTAAGCACAGTTATTATATATGTCCGCATAAGAACCTATATACTTTGTAAAGATTTAATCCTGTCACCATGATGAGTAGTTCCGGCAGCCATTTCCGACGGCGGATGTGAATCTGGCGACCTCATATCAACATCACACCAGCACTACTTATACAGCAGGTACTACTTATACATATACGTAGGGTGGATCCTTTAACAGTTTAACACAATACGAACAAACTATTTTTATATACAGTAGTTTTCTAGCTGTTTTCAAGAGATGTATCATAAAAACAAATAACACATTTTTGACAAAAAATATGCAACTTTTCACTTACTTATTTATTCATCACTATTATCACTAATAGCCTAAGATGCGTTATATTATAATTATATGGTCGATCTTACCTTCACCGATACGTCTGACGGATGAAACTTATATTGTATGAAAGAAAATATGTTCCTGAACATAAATAAATAGGGTTGCCTAAAGAAATATGGTCAAGGCTATTTTTAATTAATTTTCATAAAAATATGTTTTTCTTTAAATGTCACCGACTTGTCTGACGAACGAAATAACTTTCAATGGCAAGTATACAACTTGTACAACATGAATCAATTAGGTTGCCTATCTATTTCCGGTCACTTATGTGGTTGCCGTGTGACAACAGGTGAGTTTATGGTTTTTATCGATAATTGCGCTCATCTGTATAACGTTTAAACATATGTCCTACTAAAATGTATTTAAAACATGTTCCTAAAAACATGTATTTGGATAATCTCTAAATACCTACCTAATGAACCGTTCTTAGGGGGATATTACCAAAGTCCTTTTTAGGGTTCCGTACTCCGTAGTCAATTAGGAACCCCTTATAGTTTCACCATGTCCGTCTATCCGTCCGTCCGCGGCTTTGCTCCGTGACCGTTAGTGCTAGAAAACTGCGATTTGGCATGGATACATAAATGGTGCATGGCAACAAAACGGCAAAATTTTAAAGTCTACTACCTCCATATGTGGGGTATCGTTGGATAGGTCTTTCGAAACGAATGCGGGTCTCCAACAATCATTTTTTGATAACGTGAATAGTTTCGGAAATAACCGCTCCGAAAGAAAAAAATGTGCCCTCCCACCCTCTATCTTTTGAACTATGGGTCCAAAAATCGTAAAACAAAAGCTTAGTAAATACTTTCAATTCGCTTTTAACTCGGTTGCAAATCGCTAGTGTGATAGGGCTCTTTTAGGGCATTTTTTTTATTACTTACGTGTAAGGCTTTTTAGACTGATATTGTTTGATGACTTTGATGGGACACGAAAGTACAGTGCTGCTTTTGTGTTAAGGACTTATTTGTTATTATAAATAGCTCGATGACGCTCACCTGTTTAGGTAGTTTGCGTTATGTCGCATTGTGGGGTTTCAGTCATGGTACTCGCAGGTAGGTAGGTATAGTATATGACCATTATATGACAGTAGGGCCACGGTGGCGGCAGCGCGTGCCGGCCGGCGCGGGTCGGGGACCTGCGAGGAAAGCTGCCCGACCCAGTTTTGATCCCACCCGGACCAGTTCCCGCGTTTTACATAATTCCAACTCTCGCTGACTGCATCCATCTTAAGCTGAAATGTTTTTATCGGCGAGAGTCAGACTCAAAAGTACATGGACAGTAATGCCTAAGTACTTTATGTACCTACCTCTATTACGTACTAATGTAACGTTAAAATAAATACTGACTCGTCAACGCAGAGGCGAAACTACAAAAGCTAGAAAGTTGAAATTTGCACACCAGGTTAAATTTATAATGTGTACAAGAGATAAGAAGCGATTTTGAGAAATTCAACCCCTAAGGGGGTTAAAAAGGGGATGAAAGTTTGTATGGGGTTCGAGTTTTATTTTAAGCTATGAATTCGAACCTTGGGTAAAAGATATATTATTAAAAGACAAGAAAACTAAATTTCAGCGTTTTTGAAAATTCATCCCCTAAGGTGGTGAAAAAGGGGTTGAAAGTTTGTATGGAGATCAAACATTTTTTTAAGTGCGGGACTTGAATATTTTTATAAAGGCATATTATTAGAATACGAGAAAAGTAATTTCAGCGTTTTTAAAAATTCATCCCCTAACAGGGTTAACAAGGGGTTGAAAGTTGGAATCCATTAAAAATGCTTTGAAACTTTTTAGAAAGGCATGATAGCCGATTACAAAAAAAGTGATTTCGACGTTTTTGGAAATTCAACCCAATTCAAAGGGGGTTAAAAATGGGATGAAATTTGTTTTAAGTTTCAGTTTTTATTCTAAGCTAGGAACTTGCAATGAAACTTAACAAAAAGGTATTATATTAATAAACAAAAAACTAATTTCAGCGTTTTTTAAAATTCGTCCCCCAGGGTGGTGAAAAGGGGGTTGAAAGTTTGTTTGGAGATCAAACATTTTTTTAAGTGCGGGACTTGAATCTTTTTATAAAGGCATATTATTAGAATACGAGAAAAGTAATTTCAGCGTTTTTAAAAAATATCCTCTTAATGGGGTTAAAAAGAGGTTGAAACTATGTATAGGGTACCAATTTTATTTTAAGCTAGTAATTAGAAACGTTGTAAAAAAGGTATTTCATTAAAAGAGTAGAAAACCGACTTCAGCGTTTTTGAAAATTCATCCCCCAAGGTGGTGAAAACGGGGTTGAAAATTTGTATGGAGATCAAACATTTCCTTGCGTGCGGGACTTGAATTTTTGTATAAAGGCATATTATTAGAATACAAGAAAAGTAATTTCAGCGTTTTTAAAACTTCATCCCATAAAGTGGTTAAAAAGGCGTTGAAAATTTGTAGGGATCCTAAATTTGAAATTGTGAAACTTCGTAGAAAAATATTTAATTAAAAGGGGAGAAACCTCATTTCAGCATTTTTCAAAATTCATCCCCCAATGTGGTAAAAAAGAGGTTGAAACTTTGTATGGAGATCAAACCTTTTTTTGAGTATAGGACTTCAGTCTTTGTATAAAGGCATATTATTAGAATACAAGAAAAGTAATTTAAGCGTTTTTAAATATTCATCCCCTAAAGGGGTTAAAAAGGGGTTGAAAGTTTGAATCCATTACAAATGGTTTGAAACTTCTTAGAAAGGCATTGTAAAATATTACAAAAAAAGTTATTTCAACGTTCTTAATAATTCAAACCAAATTCAAAGAGGTTTAAGAAGGGGATGTAAGTTTATATGTGATTCAAGTTTTCGTTTAAGGCGGTTCCCTGAGCTAGAAGGCGAAAAATCTCCTGATATGATCATGTTTTTCTAAGAGGCGTTGATATTCGTAGACGTGGAAAAAATATATGTAGTTCTTGACTATATTATCTTTAACAACATAACTTCCGATACACGAATTATGACACTTCGCTCGATACAATTAATTCCCAAAGTAACCTCTAACTCGTACTTTTAATCCTACTTTACTCGGTTATTTATTATTTATTATATACTATAAACAAAAAAAGAAGAAAAAACAATCTTAACATAAATAGTAATTTCATAGCTTTAAAATTGACACTTGGCGCGTATGTTCTTTCCCGTTCTTTCTTGCGAAATGTGACAAAGACGGTGGCAAACCGATGGAACGGCCTTAAGCTAGGAACATAAAACTTGGTAAAAGGGCATTATATTAAAATAGGCGAAAACTGATTGATAAGGTTTGCATCGGGAGCGAACATTTTTTTTTAAATAGTGGACTTGAAAATCTAAGCGTTGAGAGGGATTATATCGAGAACAATTATTTTCAGTTAGGGGCTTGAAACTTCGTAGTTTGTGAAAGTGAAAATTTCATGCGTTGTATAATTATTAACAAATGATTAACCGTCCCTACTGATATCTTAATGTTTTATGCTCATGTAAAATATATAACCACCAACATACAAATCCACGCGTACGAAGTCGCGGGCAACAGCTAGTAAAAAATAAAGCCAACCTTTATATTATGACCAACACGATGCTTTTAAAGCCGCTTTTAAACGATCGGTGAAAATATCAGCATAAGCTATCGGCGGCCAGTAAGTACCTACCTTCACGGCTTATAAAATAATTGGATAAGCTGGCCCCGTAGCCAACACGCCAATCGCTAACGCTCCGTAGCGATCGAAACGCAACTCTCACTGTCGCACTAATATGGAAGAGTGATAGAGAGACACAAAGCGTTTCGTTGTCAAACCGATAGTGCAGTTTTTAAGTACATATTTGTACTTACAAATTACAATAATGCAGTAAAAGTGCATGTTTTAAATTGGTTCGGTTCAATGTATCTAATGTCAACCACTCCCCAGAAACAAAATCCCAAGATAGGTGATCAATGAAAGTCGTCATCAGTAAACGGTCGTTGTGCTCCCAAATAAGGCAGAACTGTTTTCGCAACAGTTCCTCAGCCAATCCGTCTGTGCCTGTCCATGCGGCTCGCCGACGATTCACACTTATTGATCGATTAACTCCCTTCAAATAAACGAATTATACATACTATAGGTTCTTTAGAATGTAATAAATATTATAGACTTAGGTAGATACGTAATTTAATAGGTGTGTACCTATACATTTTTATATTGTAACATATTATAAATTATTTTTTCGCCTCAGCAGCTCGAACAAGTGTATTTTGCTACTTAAAAACAGTGATCAAAATCGCATTTTGCTCACTGAGTGAGGCAAAATAACATTCAAGTGACCTTTATATTCAAATGTCATTTCAACATGCGGGGCCTAATACAAGTTCGAAATAATTGGATTCTATTCTCTCTGTCCCTTTCACGTCGTAAGCAAAAAGAAAGAGACAAAAAAAGTTCAAACGACATTCAAAGGTATATTGACGGTTTATAATAGACCCCCAAAAACGTCAGAACGCACGAACGCACGATCCAAAACACACGAGTATAATTTATACTAAATAATTAATTAAAATAAAGTTTAAAATTTAATAAAAACATCATATTTTACGTATTTTATTGTACAGTTAAAATAATTAACTTAAAAAAAATACACAGATTATCACGCAAAATAAAGAATTCTACTTTTAACAATCTCTACTGTACTAGTTGACAATTTCTACAATTCGGACCGTATCTTACCGATTGTTTTTTTTTACAAAAAAAGTTGTCGTTGACTCGATTGAAGTGTCAACTGATGTTCGTTATTTCCATATTATTTCATTGAGGTAATATTATTTACTGAAATTTATTTCGTTTTGCGTTTGTATGCAGTAATTAAACTTAACTGTTAGAACATCTTAAGAAAACATGAGTAAAGTGAAGTGAAGTGTTGTGTGTTGTTGTCTAATATATTATGTTCTCACTGCTGACGTGAAAAGTTGTGTGTACTACACGAGATCAAAGTTTTTTAAATCTCGTGCGCTTTTGAGTCCCTTACTACGCTCAAGATTCTAAATTTCTCTAATCTATTAATAGTAATAAATCTATTATAGAATCTTTCGCTTGCATGGGACTCAAAATAAGCACTCAAAGAAATATCAAACTTTGCTCTCTTGTTGTACAAATAACTATTTGAACTACAACTTTCGGAAAACTACTTAGTAGTACTACGGATGTTGGTGTGGGATGCTACCTGCGTAGACACACTGGCACCGTCCCACCTCCAACGGACTAATGTAAAAGCGCGAAAAGCGCCAAAATTTGATTAAACGTAATAAATATAAGAGCCTCGGTAGAGAGTATCATTTCCAGGTCCATGGGGTCCCAGCGCGCACAAGTTATTTGCAGAAATCGTGAAGCGTCTGGTTGACGTAACTGGCGACCGAAGAGCTGGCGGCTTCCTCGCACAACGTATCGACATTGTGATACAGCGGGGAAATGCCGCCAGCATCCTTGGTACAATGCCTCAAGGGCCTATTTTAGATTTAACCTAGTTATTAATTTCGTTTACGTAGTACCACTGTATATATCTTGTATGTAAATAAAGTGTTTATTTCCTTAGTAGTTAATATAAGACGAGCTTGTATAAATTGTGTCATGTATCGTATAAAAAAAACTAGTCCTCGTCAAAATATATTTAAGATATACTTAGTGAACCAAATTCCAAGTATCGTGCAGTAGTCATTATATACCTAGTGTGTCTCAATCAATAGTTACTCAGTTACGTTAATGCCAAAGCACACATTTTCTCAGTGAAATCGCAAACATATCTGTAGGTCGCGCCGCGCCCGCGCACCGTCTCGTGATCGTCTCACCTCGTGTCGACATTTTTCAACCAAGTGCAACCTGAACATATCTTTCACGTAACATAAACTCGACATTCGTCGGAGACTAATCCGTCGTTAATAAGCAAGTGTAATGTTACATACGACACGACTAATTCCAGCATATGTAACTATATAAAAAAGTAAATGGTATTTGACACAAAAATCAATTAATTACCTAACAGAAAAAAACAACCTATGAATAATTCAAGTGTAACGGTGATTATAATAGGTTATATTAAATAGGTACCATAATCTAATTCTCGGATTTATTTTAAGCATATCTTCCTTTTCCATAATACCTACTATAATAAAAATAATATATATATTAAGGCATAAAAGGCTTGAGAAGTAGTTAGTTAGAAATAGTTAAAAGTAAGTGTACTGATTGGCTATTTTACTCGTAAAACAAGTTTGCACTTCAACAACGTATTCACTTTTAAAGACATCGTTTTTTCTTCTCGTTATGGACTTAATTATATGATATTCGTTTAGTATCCCAACGAACTTATCCCTAACATCATTAGTATACAATGAAAGTGAGACCAAATTTGGTCTCAACTGTACTTACAACCCAATAAATCTGTACTATTTACAGGTGGATTCTCCGAGCTGAGCTATTTTCCGTGACTTCCTACACTTTTAACCTACTACTGGGGATCTTGAGTTTCTTGCCTACCTAAGAACCTTACTATCTAAAAATCTAATTATTATTATCTCATGTACCCTCAAATACTTGAGGTAAATTACAACTCAGATACTTAGAATTAAAATTAAGAATTGTTAAAATAAAATAAAGTTTGTCGGTTTTTACTTTTTACCTTATACCTATGCTAAAATCTTACTTAATAAATTTGTGTTTATGGCCATGCTTAGTACAAGTTTGTTTAAAAGAAGCGGGATTTATTTGGCTGCTTTTATTTGACAAGGCTAATATGTTTAGACACAGAGAAGATGTAATCGTTACGGATTTACGTACTTTTGAGGAATCCTCAAGCACTACACTGTATAAATAAATTGCTCCACCGATTTTAAAATATCATGGGATGACCATGGGATCCACCGAATGACGAACATATCTTTAAAACCACTCTGTCCAATGGTGAAGGTACGAATAGAACTTGCTAGGTTTGAGCCACTGAGTTCCTGATCTAGGTAATACTTTGTAGTTAAGATTAGGTACCGACACGTTTTACAAATTCCACCAAAATCAGTCACAAGTCGGGGACATTTCCTAATTTAGTTTTTATTTAATTCAATTTATTCAATTAATATGATATGTAGAATATGATAAATTAACTTGTAAATTTCTATTAACATTTTTTTCTTGTATAATATAAATAAACGCTTGATTTCATTTTTTGCCCCGGACACGTAAGAATGCCGTTCTGGGGAAATATGGCCGCCCCTATACGGTAGCAAATTTACTAATAGATTTACGTAACTAGTAGAAGAACTTAAATTTTACATGTTGAAATATTAATTGATGTATGACTTGTTATAATATCATAAAAGAATAATAGTATTTTCAGCCAAAAGTCGTCGGACGCACAAATATTTATGCACAATATCATGCACTTGCCTATCAATCAGGCTAATGGGTTATGTACGTAATTCAACATCTTCATGTGGTCCGCTCGGGGCTCGGGCTCTCTCCCGCCGAGTGATGTAATGCAGTTAGCAGTTCAGTAACTTTCTACTTACACCAGTGTCTTCAACTCCTCTTGCTCACTGTAATGTTGGTGCAATTCTCGTAATACCACAAATATATATGTTATGTTACCACCGGGTTGATGATGAAAACTAATACTTGTACCAATATTTTAACTATTCGTTCGCTACCAACATAATAACAACCAATTTACAATAAATATTCCAAGACGTCTACACTGTAACTCGTCTGTCCACGAACTGCCCCTTGTCCCAGTGTACCCGCCTTTTAATAACAATTCAAGATGGCGGGAACCAGTGACAAGTAAGGGTCAACTGATACTCTTTTTTAAGCTAATTGGTAAAAGTAAGAATGATCAAAATATAAGCTATTAATAAATAATGATCCTTACAAACAGTGTTGCTAACAGACGGCCATTCTGATGTAGGAATGTCCCTATTCCGAATTCCGATTAATGCTCGGCCATTCTACAAAAGGCGTATGGCCTCATACAATTATTTTGAATCTCTACAAAATTAAGGATTTAATTTCAATAAACACGTCTAACAAGACTAGTCTTCTAAAATGTAACTTTAATCTTATACATCATTAATTAGCAATAAGCATATAAAAATGAAACTAAAATAAAATAAGACTTTCTAAGAAAATGTATCACTTTTATAATCCAATCCATTATTTCAAAACTTGCTCACTCATCGTCATCGATTTATTTATACAATTTTTCAGCGTAGACGTCGATTCCTTGCAAGTGTGCACGTTACCTTAATGTGATCACACGCTCCTTCTTTGGTGGACGTCACCGTAGACGAGGTCACACACTCCTTCTCATGTGTCTAATTCACCGTAGACGAGATCATTTATACCTTCTTATGTGTACTCGTCACCGTAGACGTGATCACTCATACCTTCTTATGTGTACTCGTCATCGCAACTTGAATCATCTGATCATGACCTGGCACAATCAATTGCTTTAAACCTTTAATGAAATCAAGACTATTATAGAGATAATATTAGAAAGTTTCATGATAGTATAAAGGCTCTCTCCTTTTGTGAGTTTATTAGCTCGAACAACGCTCAGGAAGCGTTTAATATCCTCTGTGACTTATTGAGACTTCTTTTTGATCTGTGTTTTCCCATCATTAAATTATCATCATCATCGACAAAAGGGAATTACTTAAGTGATTATCTAAAGGTATCCGCCAGTCTTGTCACGATAAACGACAGGTGCATTTCCAAAACAGAAATAATGATGATATTTCAGTACAAACATTCATTCTCATTTTGTCACTGATCACCGCATTACGCCGATTACACGGCATATTTCAAAACAAACATTTTCTTTCATTTATTCACTGATCACCGCATTGCACGGCATATTTCAGCACAAACATTCATTATCGTATCATCACTGATCACCGAATTCACGGCATATTTCAGCATAAACATTCATTTTCGTATCATCACTTATCACCGAATTCACGGCATATCTCAGTTCAGATATATTTTCTTGTTTAATCACTGATCACCGCAGTATACGGCATATTTCAGCATAAACATTCATTTTCGTATCATCACTGATCACCGAATTCACGGCATATTTCAGCATAAATATTCATTTTAGTATCATCACTGATCACCGAATTCACGGCATATTTCAGTACAGATATATTTTCTTGCTTAATCACTTATCACCGCACTATACGGCATATTTCAGTACCTGAATTGAATATAAATGTATTAAATATCACACCAACATAAATACATATAACGCAGACTATGTTGCGCTTATTCTAATCATGTAAATATTATTAGTATTATTTTTTAGTTACACTTTATTTAATGACATAAGTCAGCAAGTTTAAGTTTGTCATGAGTTTTTTTTTAACTATGTATTCACACATCGCCAGAAGTTTGCAATAGCAAATATATATCTTCTAATAATAATAAAGCAACCTGGAATAACATGTCCTCGCAGGTACCAAATAGAGATCAGACAACAAATATACCTTATTATTAAAAAAATGAATAGTAAGATCTATAATAATTATCAAGATATATGTACTATCCTAAATAACCATTTCATGTATCAAATATTTTTAATAAGTTAACAACCAACAGTAAGGCAGTATTTAATGTTGAACATTGTCCATATTACGATGTCCCTATTGTCAACAGCAGTTGAGCAATAGTAAACCCTTTGGTATTGACGATATTTCAAGACTTCCTTTCAGATTATTATTGAATACTTAAGACTCGTGGTTTTATTAAATTGATTTATTTCATTGGTTGGTTTAGTAGTCATATCGATTTAAGCTTGTAATGGATTAATATTGTTACACGTTTCAGATATTTTCGTACATAAACGACATGGCTACCATGTATTTTACCAAATTATTAAAGTCACATATCCACAATTTATTAGTCATTTAGTTATGTATTATATCATGTATTCGCTTTATCTAGATGAAAAACCACTAGATGAGGTATCACGCTTTAAATACCTTGGAAGTACTATCCGGCATGACAACACCTTGGCGTCGGAGATACCATTCCGCATCGCTAACGCCGCTGCCAATTTCGGACGACTCGCTGACCGGGTTTGGAAGTCCCATGATCTTAAGCTAGAGACGAAGATTAGCGTCTACAAGGCGCTAATCATCCCGGTCCTTTTGTACGGCTCAGAAACATGGTGCCTCTACAAATCCGATATAAAAAAGCTAGACACATATCACCTAAGGTGTCTAAGACATATACTCAGAATCAAATGGGAAGACCGAGTTCCAAATTCTGAGGTCATGCGTCGTTCCGGGCTCTATGGTATGGAGGCTCTGCTAATGCAGCGACAGCTAAGGTGGTGTGGGCATGTCCTCCGTATGGATGACCGCCGCTTGCCCAAAACCGTATTCTACTCTGAATTGGTGGAAGGCAAGCGGAAGCACGGCGGTCAGCATCTGCGTTATAAGGACGTGCTCAAACGACACCTGAACGCTTGCAACATCGATCCTGAGCGTTGGGAGGAGCTTGCTACAGACAGGTCATCTTGGCGGTCGACCATCTTTAACCGCATCAAATTATTTGAAGAAAACCGCCTCAATACCTTATATGTCAAACGCCAACAACGTAAAGAAAGACCGAAGCCCTCGTACGCGTATACGTATAACGCGTCTGGCCAACTCTATTGTAGCACCTGCAATAGAGTCTTTAAGACCAAGTTCGGCCTGGCCAGCCACATTCGAGCCCATAATAGGCGTAATCCATAATTGCTGAGGTCGCCGTCATCGAAACCGATGAGGAGGACTATATATCATGTATTGTGCAATAACGTTTAATAATGAAAGTTTAACATAATAAGTCTTACACCTATATAAACAATGCATGGTTTTGATTTTATATCTCCGGGTCCAGCCCGTAGTCAACATGAATGCAAGCATATGCTGAGATAAAAACCTCTTGATAATAATAATAATTATGAGTAACAAATTATGTTGTTTGGTTTAGGCTACCCATTATTTGACAATATTTCATTCATATACTTAATAAACGGAAGTGTAAACGAGTAAGTTCCGTTTCAATATTAAATTATTCGATAATTTCTTTTAAATTATATTACTTTGACGGTTACCCGCTTTAGGTCATTATTATAGCCATTAAAGGCTCATGAATACTCAACCAAATTTAAGAACATCAAATAAACATAACGAGTGATTCATTACAAGAACAAATTCCTTGTCACAAAAAAAAGATAGATATAATTATTTACTTTATTAAAAGTATTTAATTTTCAAATATAATCGTATTTTTTTCTTAGAAACAAATTGTAATAGGTATTACGGTGCATTTGTTATCCTAATTCGTTATTCAGACTAAATTCCAGATTACACAATTAATGCATGTAATTATTTCAATATGTATGCTTGGAATATGTTTATTTTTTTTAATTATTTTGGCTTTACGAAAACAAGACTTTATTAATATTACTGCCATAATTCACGTATAAAACCCTGGGCAAAATAAAGTGTGGGTATATATGTCGAATACAATGTATCTTGCAGATCATTTTTAATACTATTTTACTATATCGAGTTAGGTAATTATTTATTCAAATTAAGAACCGTTTTCTGAAACCTCATTAAATTAAGAATTTTTTTGTCAATTTATTAGTTGTATTGAAATTGACATTTGAATAAATGGTACTTTCTTCTGAATTATCAGTTACCAAACACACTACATATTAGAATATAAAATATGAGACTAGAATTTACATTATGTTTACTTGTCAAGATAATATTGAACAGAAACAGCATATTGAAAGCGAAGCACCTTATCAATTACTGTTTTATATGTACATAATTACATGTCACTATGGTGATTTAAATAATGGAAGAAATGAGATTCTCTTATGAACGAAACTTATAAGATCATGTTATTTCTTTTGTAAAGATTTTATCATATCTCCTCAGTAATAAGCAGTTTTCATATATATATATGGAACGTCTCAACTCTATGGCTAACGCGCTCAAGTTCAAATTGAACATTAAAAAAAAAGGTATCACTAATGTACGCGTATATCGATTTCCTTTATATTTACGAACGAGCGATAATAACGCTGTGTCCCTTGTATTAGTCAAGTGTCTAATTCCTTCGTCTTATTTTTTTTAGGTGTACACAAAAATACAAGCACGAGTAATGTATAACACATGTAATATGATATTTCATTCACATAATCTGTAATTTATTCAGTTTTAATCTAAATTGCACTTGAATGAGAACTCCACATATTAGCGTGTAGTGACGTTATTAAGTTTTTCTTTTTATTATTATTGTTTATTTGTATGTTATACATATTTACATGGTTGACTCATTATTTTAGTGTTGTAAATATGTTTACGAGAGTTGTAATAAAAGTCTAGCGCCTTCATCCACGCACTTCAAGGTCACACGTTTATCCACGTGCGGTAACTATACACATCGATTTCACAAGATGTATGTTCGTATTTACTGATACTGGCGTCTACACGTACGCCATAATTTCTGTTTTATGAGAATTACTCAATATAGCTCTGACTGTACATATGACTACATGTGACTCTACAAGTGACTCTACGTGTGACTCTACAGGTGACTCTACAAGTGACTCTACATGTGACTCTACAAGTGACTCTACATGTGACTCTACAAGTGACTCTACATGTGACTCTACAGGTGACTCTACAAGTGACTCTACATGTGACTCTACAAGTGACTCTACAAGTGACTCTACAAGTGACTCTACAAGTGACTCTACAAGTGACTACATTTGACTCTACATGTGACTCTACATGTGACTCTACATGTGACTACATATGAGCACATGTGACTTGATTACATAATCGACTACATATTACGCATCATATTCTCTATATTTGTCTTTCATCTTAAGTTAGTGTTTTTATAATATGGATATTAAAGTAAAATACAAAACAATACAAAAAATATATGAACACATTATAAAAAAACCTAACCTGGCCGCCGGCAGCGGGGCAAGGCCCATTTTTTTTACGCATTATATATATTATATGATTCCAATTAAGGTCCCTTATTTTTTTATTTACGTATGAATTAGTATTATTACAAAACAGAAATAATAAAATGTAGTTACTGCCATATAATACACTATACGACATTCAAAATATTCTCAATAAATAATAGAAAACGGGTAAATGAGTTTTTAAATTTTCAAAATATGCGAGTTAATCCAATAATAATATCGACTTCCCAACGACCTCGTATGAATGATAAATGATTTATTTGCATGTGAATATTGGGTTACATAAGTAGGTGTTGGGTACAATATTTTGAGTTTGTTTCACCAAGATTCTACCTATACAGGTGTACATGCACTGTATATTGGCTTGATATTATTATTTCTCTATGATCAACATGGTTAATACACGTAGAACAGAATAGTTTATTTAGAATAGAAAAGCAACGTAAAGGAAAGAAACAAAATATGGCGAAAAATAAATTACACACAGTTTACACAAACTAATACAAAAAATAACGTAGATTTGTATACATTGATTAAGTACTTGTGCCGAAATTACTGGCTATTGTAAAGTTGTTATGAAGAAACTGATTATATTAGGTTGCCAAAATAAGTGTTGAAGTGAATTGTTACATGTGGTATAGTATTATATAATCTGTGCATGTGGTAACTTACATTCGTTAAACAAAAGGTGACCGATTATTAAATTGAATCCATTGAGATTTAAGTTCACGATGTCTGTAGGTGTATAGGTACATTGACACAAAAGCAATTGAATGCTCAGCGCATAAAGTTACGAGATATATATATCATGAGGAGTGTACAATATGGAAAATACGACATATGCTCTGCTCCATAACTTGGAGATTTAACATACCAGAGTTGGCAAAATTAGAATAAGGTTCGTTTTTCGACAGCTACATCATTAATTCCTTATTTAAATAATTGAGGCTTATTTTAGTTTAAGATCAGATTGCATTCGGGACTGACGCAAATCGCGTTTAACAACTTGGAACTCGAGGCATTTCTTATTCAAACGCAGCATTAATTAAGAGATATTCAATTGACAAGTTATAATTTTAGTTTACTCATCGGTTTCACGGCTACTAAGTCAGTGTATTTATACAATAGGCATGATGACACGTTAAATTTTATAACAAAATCTAGTAAAATAGATAGCAAATGAGCAATTAATCGCAATAATATGGATATTAAAATAATATATGGAAATGATAAGAAAATACCGGTTTTTTCAACTTCCAAAAAGGAATAAAGTAAGGGTACTATTCGATTCCTTACATTTACTCCAAAAAAAGATTGTATAGCAACGATATGCATAAACGCAATATTTCACAGACAAATCGCAATTTTACTTATTCTCCATACATTCAAGTTGGGCTCCCAGTGATCTTGACGTCACGTTCATATCGTTTTGTTAGGACCGATTCGCGAGTGAAGTACGACTGTCTGACTTTGACTATCAATTCTGACTTTTGTATTGCTTTAATGCAATGGGTCCCATATAGACATTGGATGAATTGTAATTCAACTGACATATGTTTATATGTTAATATTTATGACATGTAAAATTTGTAATTTTATCAATAAAGGAATATGAATATGATCCTAAAAATAAACCTGATCGATTGATACCATTAAAGAAAATTTGTCATCTAGCCCATTTTAGTACCACAAACTGACCTCAAAGATGCAGCAGATCGTAAATGTTTAATGTACATACATATAATATACATACATATAATCACGCCTATTTCCCGGAGGGGTAGGCAGAGACCACGGATTTCCACTTGCTACGATCCTGACATACCTCTTTCGCTTCCTTCACTTTCATAACATTCCTCATACACGCTCGCCGGTTTAGGGTGCTCTTGACCTGGCCTTTCTTCAGGATTTCCCCGATCTGATCAGAGAAAGTCCGCCGAGGTCTGCCCCTTCCAACTCCCGTTTTTAATGTGTATAAAACAATATCCTACTGTAGTCTGCTACTACACTACTGCTATGCTATGCTATTTTGCTACGCAGAAAACTAAACAATTAATCCTTAGCCTGAACTTGAAATAATCGATGTGTTACAGCATCGTACAATCGATTTTCATAAAATAAAAATAAGAAACATTCTAATGACACGATCGACTTTTCACTAACTCATATGCTGTATTCAAAAACGCTTAATAGACAACTGTAGATTTTAAAATTTCATATTTTAAATTTTTTATTATTACTGAGAATACCTGTTATTTGTTCGTACGTTCTTTCTTCACATACATATGCCAAAATTACTACATTAAATGATATTGTCTTAGACAACGATAGATTATCTAACCAGTTTTATTTAAAATGAAAGAAGGTAAAAGAAATACATAAAAATTATGACTGACTTACCATAATTTTAACATACTTTCCGGTAAATAATGTTTTACTCACTGATACAAACGGAAAGAAAACCTTACGTTCGGTGGGCGTGGCAAAACAAAATCTTATCGATTTTTGTTGGATCCAGCTTCTGATTGTTATGTTACCACCGGGTTGATGATGAAAACTAATACTTGTACCAATATTTTAACTTTATTCGTTCGCTACCAACATAATAACAACCAATTTACAATAAATATTCCAAGACGTCGACATTGTAACTCGTCTGTCCACGAACTGCCCTTTGTCACAGTGTACCCGCCTTTTAATAACAATTCAAGATGGCGGGAACCAGTGACAAGTAAGGGTCAACTGATACTCTTTTTTAAGCTAATGGTAAAAGTAAGAATGATCAAAATATAAGCTATTAATAAATAATGATCCTTACAAACAGTGTTGCTAACATATATAAGTAATTATACCTACTACTTTCACATCTAACAGTGCCAGCAAAGGTAGTAACAGTAGCAACAGTGTAGGTAGCTTAAGGAGTTTTGCAAATCAAGCTATATATTGAGCGAACCTAAATTTAGATACAGAGAATCTATAATAAGTTTATTTCGCCGGATGACCACTTACTCGTAACAACATATGACGTATGTATCGTTTCTCAACGTAATTAGTTTTGGACATTGATATGGGAATTGTTGTACCAAACGGCGCAGACATCATTTTCATATCTTATTAAAAAATTAAAATCATTTCCCAAAAACCGGCCAAGTGCGAGTCGGACTCGTGCACGAAGGGTTCCGTACCATTACGGAAAAAAACAGCAAAAAAATCACGTTTGTTGTATGGGAGCCCCATTTAAATATTTATATTATTCTGTTTTGAGTATTTGTTATTATAGCGGCAACAGAAATGCATCATCTGTGAAAATTTCAACTGTCTAGCTATCACGATTCATGATATACAGCCTGGTGACAGACAGACAGACGGACAGACGGACGGACAGACGGACAGCAGAGTCTTAGTAATAGGGTCCCGTTTTTACCCTTTGGGTACGGAACCCTAAAAAGTAACGACGTAAGTACCTCTTGTCAGGGCAAGCCTTTTTGGTTCTTTCTTCTTTTTAAGGTTCTGTACTTCAAAAGGAAAAACCGGAACCCTTATAGGATCACTCGTGCGTCTGTCTGTCTGTCACAGCCTATTTTCTCCGAAACTACTGGACCAATTAAGTTGAAACTTGGTATACATATATACGTTTGTGACCCAAAGACGGACATGTAATTTAAACATGGGGCCACTTTTGGGGGTAAATGAAAAAAAAAAAAGTTTTTCATACTGTACCGTGTTATATATCAAATGAAAGAGCTCATTGTGAGAATCTCAAATATATATATTTTTTTTTATAATTTTAGGATAAATAATTTACAAGTTATTTAAGAAAATAGGCAAAAAATGACCATCCCCCCCCTTTATCTCCGAAACTACTAGGTCTAAAATTTAAAAAAAAATTAACAAAATAGATATTTACCTATAGATTACAGGAAAACCTATTAGAAATCGAAGTCAAGCGTGAGTCGGACTTAATTACTTAGTTTTTGAT
This sequence comes from Cydia strobilella, assembly GCF_947568885.1. Lineage (NCBI taxonomy): Eukaryota > Metazoa > Arthropoda > Insecta > Lepidoptera > Tortricidae > Cydia > Cydia strobilella. The sequence goes on along the minus strand of NC_086068.1, from coordinate 37,439,364 downwards.
CCGACCCCTACGGGTTTTTTAAAGACATTTCACTCACGTTTCACATACAAAATACATTGTTTAAATTGTGTAATATACGGAACCTTTGGAACGCGAGTCCGACTCGCACTTGGCCGGTTTTTTTGGTACTAAACTTTCCAGTGTGGGTGGTGCGACACGCACTTACTGATAGCCTGATTTTCTTACAAACTTTTATTTCATTTATTTCAGTTTCCTAATCAAAAGTAATTGCAATGACATTGCGCGTTGATTAAGTGTGACAAACGTAGCTCATCGAAACAACGCAATTTAACTTCTGTGACAATTCTCTAACGATTAAAATATACTTAATGAAATATCATTGTGTGTGTTTTTTACACGGCTGCAATGGCTACATTGAGATTTGTCGGAAGAAATCAAGTTGCTATATTTAACTTATGACTAAAAAAACTTGCTAAAAACGTGCACAATAAAAAATGCTAATTTTAGTTATATTTAAAGCACGTTACAGATTTCTGGATATTTCTAGAAACTTCACAAGAAATAAAGGAAATTTCCACCTTGGAAATGGAAGGTTTCGTTCCCCATACAAAAAGGTGATATGACGTACTTATGAAATTTTTCCATAAGAAATATTTGCAATTTAGTAGATATATGTATAAATAAACATTAATTAACCTTCAACGTGGTCAAAGCAACATTCGGGTTTAGATCGGGTATTCTATTATAAAGTTATTTGTTTTACGAAAACAAAATACAAAGATTTTTTGTTCGATTAACATACCTATCTGCGTAATTTAGGGCAAGGAGGCTAACGTGTGGTAATTAAATGTACATAATGAAATAAAACTATGAAAACGGATTATATCGCGTATATTGACCCGTATATTGTACCCGTTGACCACGAACGCTGTAAAGAGTTCGAAACGTCGGGATGAATTATAAATTCAATATACGCGATATAATCCGTTTTCATAGTTTTATTTCATGAGTAACTATCGCGGTAACCGAAGACAATATTAAATGTACATAACTTAATTATATCAACCCTTATGAACTTAGACAAGGATTCAAACAGTACCTCTAAGAAGGACCAAAAAAAATATTACGAGATTCCATCAATTAAACACCCAAGGTTGAACAAAATTTGTTTTCGTCTAACCAACTGCGTTTATTTATAACGATAAACATAGTTTTTATTTTATTTCTGTTAGTAACAATTTGGTTTTCACCACAACGGCTTCTAAAGGCTCTCTTGATTGTTCAAAAAGTTGCATTTTATTCACAACCAGCTTTTGCCCGCGGCTTCGCCCGCGTGATTTAAGCTGCATCTTAGCATCTATGTCGTTTTGTCCAATGTATAGGGTGCGGGGGAGGCAGGGGAAGGAGATCTACGAAGATATGGTTTTACACGACACACGACTTACAAAAGATGGTTTTTAGGGTTCCGTACCAAAAGGGTAAAAACGGGACCCTATTACTAAGACTCCGCTGTCCGTCTGTCCGTCCGTCTGTCCGTCTGTCACCAGGCTGTATCTCATGAACCGTGATAGCTAGACAGTTGAAATTTTCACAGGTGATGTATTTCTGTTGCCGCTATAACAACAAATACTAAGCAGCTTAATTGGCTTCCTATTCGTGAGCGAAGATCTTTGAGACTGTTAGGTACACTTTACTCTCTTCTATTTGATCCCAATACACCAGAATATCTCAGATCCAAATTTAAATTTGTTACTGCTCGCCCTGGTGGTGTTCTCCGTCCCTCCCGTAGCCTTAAGCTTTCCATTCCCCCTCATCGCACTGGTTTCCTGACCAACTCCTATACTGTTCAGGCGACACGCCTGTGGAACGACCTTCCACTCAATATCAGAAAAGCTCAAAGTAAATTCACGTTCAAGCGTATGCTGCGCAAGCATTTGTCTGAAAGATGTAAGTAATGTTTCACAGTAGGTACATGTATAAGTATATATGTAGATATGTATGTAAGTGTATCATACAAAGTATATGTGTAGTTTATGATTTAAATATAATAGGTATACTATAATTAGTATTTAATTTGTAAATAGTAGGTAGTGATATCGTTTAATTATTTTCAAATACAGTACAAAGCCTGCACCAACAAACGTCTCTTTTTGGCCCAGTGGTTGACTGGTAGAGAATGCCTTAAGGCATTAAGTCCACCATTTGTACTTATTTTATGTGCAATAAAGTATAAATAAATACTAAAAACAGAATAATATAAATATTTAAATGGGGCTTCCATACAACAAACGTGATTTTTTGCTGTTTTTTTCCGTAATGGTACGGAACCCTTCGTGCGCGAGTCCGACTCGCACTTGGCCGGTTTTTTATGGTTTATGGTTCGTAGGTAGAATAAATATATATATATATATAATATTTATATTTACTATGGAGAAAACATTTTATTCACAGTTTTCTATCTCGCCAATATGGAAAGTTTTTTTTAATTTGTGGCTTTTTTAGTACATTACCGTAAGTTGACCCCTAGGAAACTATTGATACTGGATAGGAATGGAATCGATTGGCATAAAAAAATAGCATGTGAAATATAAAAGTTATCATTTTCATACAAATTGTATGGGAAGTTTTCCTCGATTTGTGGCTGTTCTATCCGGTTATATTAAAAAAAAAAGTTTGTCAAAAATGACCTTTTTCTCGCACCCTGTATGTTTTTTCCAAAATCTGTAAACGCCAATCTTCATTAATTTGAAATCGAGGGAAGGTTTTCTAAGACCGTTTTCGCGTAGCAGCGCGGGATCTGGTAGCTGCCGTCACTGACCCATTTAGAAATTCCACCTTGTATATATATATGTAGGTACTAACAATTTTTTTCATTTTACTTTTAATGGAAACCTAAACATGTAAGAAGCAAACAGACAACCACCTTTTTGAAGCACCTTGAATGTACTCATGATGATGTAGGATGCAGGAAGTTTCCCGATTACTTACTCCTCCCGCCCCGTCCGTCCCGCCGCGCCGCGCCGCCCTACTACCTCGGGTACCGATTGACGACGATCGAGATGGCACCAAATACAAATTTAAAAATCTCGTTCCATACCTCAAAAGCAAAAAATTACTTTTTCTCAAAAATGGACGGCAAAGTCGACGTTGCCGGTTAAAAAATAGGTCGCGAAGTGCGTAGTTTATGGTCAGTCAAAAAATTAAAAAGTTGAAAACATTGCAGTCTCGATTTCGGGACTGCAATGTTGCATACAAATTCCATTATTTGTCGAGTTCCAAACTTTTTAAAAGTTGAAGTGGCCATATCAAATGAAGGCATAGGTCCATGAAACAGCCAAACAGATGATCAGTACTTATTATTATAATGTTGGTACCGCGACTATTTAGGTGTCTCAAATAGGTTGGCGTATTTTCAGCAGAAAAATACACTTCTATTTTTAATTAAAAAAATAAAAAGGCGGCAAAGCAAAACATTTCACTTTTTTCTGTAAAAATATATACATAAGAACGTTGCTTCTGTAAAATATTGCTATTATATTTGTATTTATTGCGCCATTTTTGAGAAAAGCACTATATATCACTCGGCTGGAAGGCTATTTGCTGGCTTCGGATTCAATTAAACGGACTCCCAAGGTCGTCCGTTTAAAACGAATCCTCAGCCAGCAAGTAGCTACTTCCGAGCCTCGACAATAATGTACTATTACTTTTTTTAGCAAAAAATTGGGTAAATAATTACCTACGTAGGCAGCGTAGGCTACATATATCCGTACAAGTTATTATATATTTCGATGCTTGACTTGAGTTTATAGATAAATACATACTTAGTAAATAAATAGAAACTTTCCGGATATAACCCCGCGCGGCCGCCCGGATTCATTCGCTGATGTTGTAACATTGCAAATGTTTGTTCATTTTATTACTTACCTCAATTTATGTCGTTTTGAACCACTTTCAATACCTACCGTTTCTAAAGCCTGACCAGTAATATATGATCATTGTCAAGAGGGCGCTATTATTCTCATTTATATGGCAACACTTCAGTACAGTCTGAACAATGTGGATTGGCAACTCGTTTGATTTACATACTTTTATTCAGCGTAATCAAAATCAGAAGTATTCAGAACCCATTTATTTGGTATCACCACTTTTTTTATAGTCCGTACTTCTTTTTTGCCGTATAAAATTCATGTATTTTCTTACGTATCACACATAGTTCTATGTCGTCTAATCAGCTGAAAAATTATTTCGTCTATCATGTTACTCCATTCAAAGGAAGAGGCCTACATCCAAGATTGGATCACCAAAAGGCCACCATGATGATGATGATGATGACGATGATGGTCATGTTACTAGGTATATATTCCGTAACCTTACATAGGTTCTGCTACATTGTCAATTAACAAACTTGATCGTCTCATTCGTCTCCAAAGCCCATAGTAAATATTGTTCAAACTCACTCATTTTTAGGGTTCCGTACCTCAAAAGGAAAAAACGGAACCGTTATAGGATCACTCGTGCGTCTGTCTGTCTGTCTGTCCGTCTGTCTGTCTGTCCGTTTGTCACAGACTATTTTCTCCGAAACTACTGGACCAATTAAGTTGAAATTTGGTACACATATGTAAGTTTGTGACCCAAAGATGGACATGTAACGTAAACATATTAATTTTAAAGACGGGGGCCACTTTTGGGGGGTAAATGAGAAAATTAAAAAATAAAGTTTGTCAAACTATATCGTGTTACATATCAAATGAAAGAGCTCTTTGTGAGAATCTCAGATATTTTTTTTTTATAATTTTAAAGTAAATAGTTTAGAAGTTATTCAAGAAAATGGGCAAAAAATGACCATTCCCCCTTTATCTCCGAAACTACTGGGTCTACATTTTGAAAAAAATACACAAAATAGATGTTTCCCTATATATCATCAGATAACCTATTAGAAATGTGCAGTCAAGCGTGAGTCGGACTTAATTACTTAGTTTTTTATCCGACCCCTAGGGGTTTTTAAAGACATTTCACATAAAAGATACATTGTTTAAATTGTGTAATGTACGGAACCCTTGGAACGCGAGTCCGACTCGCACTTGGCTGGTTTTATTGTTACTGTGTTTTCTCGCTTCTATAACATAACACTACAATAACTAAGTCGTAATAACCAGACTATAATGTCATTTTTATTTGTTTACCTGTCATCTCTCATGTTAATTTGGAAATGTTTCGTAGCGAAATTTTACCGAACTGTTTTTTCCAATAGGCTATTATTTACACTATTAACAATGTTCCGCTCCTGACTATGTATAGTTGTGGGCATTTATGTCATTTATTATTTAATATTCAACACTTAAGCATTATTCAAGTAAACCGCCACAATGACACTGACAACAGTGACAACCTATCATTAAAATTATTGCCAGTGTAAGAAATTAGTTCCAATGAAATTCCGCAACATGGCGCATGATCATATATTTCTGGTCAGGCTTTAACTCTAATCCCAACTCCTATTGATTTCAAAATATAAGTTGAAGCATTACGTATACAGGTAGACAAATATGCTGATTACGAGTAAACCTACTCTACTATCCCTGAATCAGACAACATGTAGGAGGTACCTACCTACAAATATTCAAGCTGTGCAGTCTCATTATTTAGATGGGTAAATAATTACTATGTATTAGATAGTAATTATTGTGAAACAAAGAAAGATTTGTCGTTCAGCGGGCTCGTTTACCAATTAACTTATGAGAGTAAAGAGTCATTATTAACGATAAAACTAAACATTGTAAAAATTGTGTGTTGCTACAAAACCCTTAGGGCTCGAAGCCAAGTAGCACGTGACCTTTTATAGGGTTCCGTACCAAAACCCTTATGGTGCGACTCGATCCGTCCATCGGTCCCATTGCTAAATATTTTTTCTATAGGTAGCCCTTAATTGCTAGTTTTATTTTAAGTATTTTGTTGTTATATCGGCAAGAGGTATACACTGAAAAAAGTTTCTGTTTAATCTGTCACGATTCTTGAGATATCCCACTAGCAAATACAAAGACAGCCGGTCGGACAGCGGAGGCACATTAATAGGCTCCGTTTGTCACTTCAGATACGAAATCCTAAAACTGATATACTGAATTAAATATTAAAAAGAAGCAATCGATTTTAGTGTGACAAGTAACAACTTAGAGTACGCTCAGGTTTAGTGACCAACTAGTAAAGCACGGTTCACGGGGCATAATTTGCACAGTGTCTACGGTTTGTTTTGTAATACTGCTACATCAGGTTGAAATGATTCGCCTTTTGTAAGCCGCGAGCCGGTAAAAGGCAACGGGCAAAGCCATAGAATAAACAATGAACATTCTCGAGCGAGCTTAATAGTAGTAAAGACCTGTCAGAGATTGGATTGATATTGGTATGAATATCCGGTTGCAGCGGAAGTAACGGTGAATGAAGGAGTCGCGTGCGCAAGCCGTGCGCGCGCGTGATCTGCGCTCACTCCGCAGGAGCGGAAGCGACGGTGAATGAAGGAGTCGCGTGCGCAAGCCGTGTGCGCGCGTGATCTGCGCTCACTCCGCAGGAGCGGAAGCGACGGTGCCGTACTTAAGAGGCCGTAGTCGATTTTGGAGCAAAAATGTAAAATTGATAGATTTAGTCGTTGAAATTATACACGTTTTGTTACGTAATATCTAAGTATTGATTTCTATTAGCACGTCTTCTCATCTTGCCTTTTAATAATGAGGTCGTGAGCGTGCGTCACCGGTAATGCATGAAGAGAAGGGGCAGTTTTTAAAAATTCATCAAAAAATCATGGTGGTAAATTATACAAATTGATGTATAACAATAGTTTCAGCAAATGTTGTAGATTGTTTAAGGATCAAAATTACGTTAAAAATAAAGTCGATTTTTAGAGAAATTGTCACTTGTTTTTAAGTAATTTCTGGAGAAAATTGATTTCGTCTAACTTTCATTTACACTACTTTAAAGTCATAATAATAATAATGTAGTCTGATAAACGTCAAGTACAGGATATGTGTAATACAAAATTACCATGTTTAGCCGTCCAAACATTACGAAATTTACAAATAAGAGCGACAAAATCAGTGCTTTACGCGCGTTTACCTAAACGTCCATCAGAAAAGCAAACATTACTAATTTAGTGAGTTTGTTTTCAAAAAATTGATCTAATAAAAGGTAAGATAAGAAGACGTGCTAATAGAAACCAGTACTTGTTATTTGAATTAGGTAACAAAAGGTGTAAAATTTCACGGACTAAATCTATCAATTTTACATTTTTGCGACTAAAATCGACACCGGCCTCTTAATCAAAAGTATCAAAACTCGGCAACGAGGTTCAAAGAATATAATAAGACAGCCCAGAGGCGCACCCATGGCTATACTCGTATTTGTGTATCTTTTGACTGCAAAGACTGCTTTGCAGCTATTTTGTCCTTTGAGTATGAGTAGATTATTTGACGACCGGTCTGGCCTAGTGGGTAGTGACCCTGCCTGTGAAGCCGATGGTCCTGGGTTCGAATCCCGGTAAGGGCATTTATTTGTGTGATGAGCACAGATATTTGTTCCTGAGTCACGGGTGTTTTCTATGTATTTAAGAATTTATATATTATATATTATATCGTTGTCTGAGTACCCATAACACGAGCCTCCTTGGGCTTACCGTGGGACTTTAGTCAATCTGTGTAAGAATGTCCTATAATATTTATTTATTTATTAATAAATTTATTTATTTATTATGCATTTAGTGGAGGTCGAAAATTATAAGAAAAATATATTAATTAATAGTACGTTTATAGTTTTTTTAACTCTTTAATAAATTAATAAATATAAATTATGCCATTAATAGTTAACTTGTAAACTAAGTACTACATTTTTAAAATCGTTACCTTACTATTAAACTATTGTTTTTTTCGAGTAGTTGGTTGATAAATAAAATAGGTAATCAATTTCAAACTATTAGTTATAGACGGAACTATTTTTTTCCTGTGACTTATTTTTTTCGTAAAAAAACAATACTACATGCCGTTTTGCTACTAGGTATTTTTGCCTATTTCTACTAAACGGCAATTCGATTAAAATTATCTTTAAAATAAAAATGTGTTAACAGTTCTGTAAATACAATGTTTTAACACCCCCTGGCACTGACTAAAATACCGACTTGGTTTCACATTACATCTCAAAACTTTTTGTAGTTGAAGAATTGCGTTGCGAGACTTGCATCTTTTACATGTAATGTTTTTGATGGGATCTCATCTCTTTTTGTAGGCAGTCCTTGTTTTCGGGTACTACTTCTTGTACGCCAGCTACCACTTTTCTCAAAGCTCATACCCATCCCACACTATAGGTACTCGCACTCATACCTATACAATACTCATGGCCATACCAAACTCGAACAATACTCATACCCTTACCTTACCCATCCCACACCATACCCGCACTCGTACCTATACCATATTCATATCCTTACCATACTCATAGCCATACGATACTCATACTATACACATTTTATAACTATACACATCTTCATACTCACATCGTACATCGTAGACCTTCACCTACTATTTGTAGGAACTGCAAAAGTAACTTTGTAGTAGCATATATTTATATGGGATTACAAAGTAACTTATGCATTTCTCAAATCTTTAAAACGTGACTGATCTTGCAATATTTTTAGGTTTTTTATGGCTTGAGAAGCTAAAAACTACTTACTATGATTAAACTTTACAGCTTGTGGATCTGCTAGAAGTACCTTAGAATTATGATGATTGGTGAGTGAGTGAGTGTGTCAGTGACCAAAGTAAGCAACTTTGACGTGCAATAATTCTTATACTACAAGTTTAAATCGAATGTTCTTGGGAATATATCTAAGCCATATTATGCCATATGTGTCACTAAATTCAGGGTGCTAGCTTTAGCCAACACAAAATTACAGGACGTTGAAAATGGCCTGAGTGGTTTTGAGAAAAGGATGGTACGGCCTCTTTGTTTTAGCTCGACTTGGCGCTTTACACGCGCGACAGATTATCGCTCCGTCTGTGACGAGCTTGATAGTAAGTTTTTCCGTAAATAAAAATAAGATAGGCCGTTTTGCTAGTTCTTAATCGATTACAATTATTTACAATGCATGTGCTCGAAAAGTGCGTTTCCTACGGAGCCATATCATGCGGAAAGTACTACTTTTCCGCACTAGTGCTTTTTGTTTTAAATTTTTTTTTAGAGTACATATGGTGCTACTTTCTCACACTAGTGCGGAAAAGAGCACTTTTCGTGCATATGTCGAATGTTTAAAGGGCCATATGTACTGTAAAACTTTGTACGATACACGTGCGAATAGGTAATTCGCAACTCATGTCGATTTAAAACACTCCCTGCGGCCGTGTTTTAATTTATCGCCACTCGTTTCGAATTTCCTCTTTTCCGCACATGTCGGATGATGGAGCTCAGTAGCGTTTTGAATTCCTTTGGTTCCAGATAGCCGGTTCCAAAGTACTTCAGTCTTTGTCTGGCGAGGGCGTGACATTCACACATAAGGTGTTCTACTGTCTCTTCCTCTTCGCCACACATACGACAATCGGTGTTGTTACCGTGTCCTATCTTGGCCAGGATTTCCTTGATCCCGTAATGGCCAGTAAACACCCCCGTTATTATTTGGAGTTGTCGTTTGCTAAGTTTCCAAAGCTTTTTATATATAAAGAGCTTTGAGTGCTTTAGACCTGTCAGACTGTCCCATTCTTTCTGATGTTTGGTCTTAGTAAGGTCTTTGATAGCCGTTGTAATGGTTCCCTGTGAGAGCCCCACGAATGGTTCCGGACCTACAAGGTTGTTTGCAGATCCGGCTCTGGCACGTTCATCTGCATTTTCAATCCCTCGTGCCCTGGGATCCATACCAGTTGCACTTTGTTTTGCCTTCCAAGCTTGCTCAGAGCTCGGATGCCATTGTATACCAGTCTAGAGTCCACTCTGGGCGCCTTAAGCGCTTTGAGTGCAGCCTGACTGTCGCTGAGTATATAGATATTCTTCCCTTGGGTTTGCCTAACTATATTCTCATGCACACGGGCAATTATAGCGTATGTCTCGGCTTGGAAGACAGTGGCGTAATTGCCCATGCTTATGCTACTACTAAAGTCATCTGCATAAATGCCTGCCCCAGTACCAGATTCTGTCTTGGACCCTTATGTGTACTATATGATGTCATTTTCATCAGAAATTTGTGCTTCAAGAACTTCAGTCCATTCAGCCCTTGTTGGAACTTTAACATTAAAATTCTTACGTAACACGAACTTGGGTTGCATCTTATTTCATTTATTTATTTATTGCATTCCATATGTTATTACAGATGATATCCTAAACTAAATTGTCACAACATGGACCCTGAATAGGGTATAGCAAGTTTACCTTAATAGCTAAATACTTAAAATTACCTTACCTCAGCCCATATTCGTAATCCCTTTCATGAAATTATCACATTCCATGTTTGTGTGTTTAGTCTGGCTTGCTATCGCTCCAGAGGCCTGTCAAAGCCAACCTGTGTAACGATTTCGGGAGGTCTAGTAGTACCTCCATCGCCGCGTTGGCGTCGTTCTAAACGCGCCCGTAATAGCCATGCATGCCGTTCTTTGTATTTTCATAAGGGCATCCCTGCTCTTTAGTGTCCTTGGGCACCATGCCAGGCATCCGTACAAAATGATAGGTCTTACCATCATGGTATAGATCCATCTCAGTACCCTTGGGTTTAAACCCCATGTTTTGCCATATGCCGTTCTACACATTCCAAACACACTCAGTGCCTTGGTTATGGTAGTTTCGACATGCTTTTTGCAGTTCAGTTCTTTATCTAGTGTTAAACCTAGATATTTCACTTCATCGGACATTTCCAGTACCCTTCCATAAAGCTTCAATTGCTCCATTTTATTTACAAGAGAATAATAATACAATGTGGGAAGAGACAAGAAAAACAAGTTACAAGAGCAGGGTTAGTAATATTAGGCAAAAAGGAGGAAGTGGTGGAATGAGGAGTGTGATCTCGCTATGGCGGAAAGACGGAAATTTAAGGTTCTCGCGGAACAGGACAAAACATGGAACGACAAATATCGGGAGGCACGCTGCAGGTATAGGAACTTGATTAGAAATCTGAAGAGGCAACATCTGGGAAATCACCTCAGAGATATCGAAACTGTTATATAAATATATATAGCAATTATTTTCTCAATAACAAAAATAATCATTTATTCACACAAAACAATAAAAATGTGCACACTACATAAAAAAATACAGAAATTGAAAAAATCTTAAAAAATTAACTAGTTACATGTAAAAAAATCCGCAACGCAGGCTTCGTCTGGTGGCTACAAATGCAAATCAGCAACATGCTTCGTCCCAAAAATACCAATGATGATATCCGCAACAGGCCTCGTCATTTTTTTCTCAATTTAACTGGTTTCATAAAAAGACCCATTTATAAACTAAATAACAAATATTAGTATTTACACAGACACATGACGTAAATGGTCACAAAGTATATGCTCATTTTTATTATAAAAAAGACGGTATCCTGGATAAATCTCTGGATAAATGCTATTATTGTTATAATATAAACCCATTTATGATTGTGACTTTAAATCGAACTAGTTTTTAATCAAAGACCGACTTAAAGCCAAACAAGTCATGTGGTAATGAATCAATTTTGGTATGAAATGAACTTAATATGAATTCAGTCTTTATTGTATTAAAAATAAAAACGTCTACTTACCTTATTTTTGTTACCAAACTGACTCAAATCTATTTACGTCGCCACAAAACCGAAAACGTAACGACCTGCTCAGAACACTCGTGTCATATCACTGCTTGCGTCTCGCTCAAACCGAACATGACACGAAGTTAGAGGGAGGGGAAAACAGACCGAAGTGTAAGCCTATCCCTTTCTACGCTGTATTGGGCCGGTTTTGTATTAAGGTTCGATGAGGTTCATCATTTTAGGACTTTTTATAAGTGAAACTCAAAATCCGTAAATTTTGGATAAGGTCAGTATAATTCTAAAGGTGCGATGTATCGTAATAGTACATTTCGATGCTAGTGCGGAAAGTATGTCATTACTTCACGAGCACCGAGATATCTATAGACTCGGGACGAGTGAAGAATGACATATCCGCACGTGTATCGAACGACGTTTTTTAATACAGTTGCGAAAAAATAAGATAAGCGACAAGTATTAAGGAATGGAATTCGAAACTTTTTATATTATTAATTCTGTGACATCATTGACATTGACATTATGAAGAGGTGTTTTTCTAGCTTTTATTCGGCTAGAATAGATTTTGTTATTATTATTGAACCCACTTCAATGAGTTTTTTTGTTTAAATGCATGTTCTATAAGACAGAAAAAATTGTAAATATTAAGACATTGTACTATTATTACCTAAATATCGTTATTTACGATTATTTGTGTATCGTATATTTATAAAAACAATGTCGAATGTTGCCTTTGGAAACTTAAAACATTCTTGCAGTAAGAAAATACGCCTCTTCTTTGACAGGCGTTCCGTTCCATTCAAACAACTTATTAAGAACGGTTTTTCAACATTAAAAAATAGTGATGAAGAGATAAGTAATAAAATATGAAATACGCATATTTTTCGTATTCTTACATTAACAGTAGGTTTTTATGTTGATTACGACGTTTAAAGGAAACTAATATAAACACTCATCAATAAGTAGTCATGAATTGGAACAAGAATAAATTTAAAAAAATTGGAAAAGTAAAAAGCACTAGTTCGCGAAAACCAACTTTCCGCACGCTAAACAGCTACGTACAGTAGCACTTTTTGAGCAACTGTATTAAAATAGTTATTTTTAAATAAAGTTGGTTTTCGCGAACTAGTGCTTTTTACTTATCCAATTTTTTTAAATTTATACTTCCAATTCATGACTACTTATTGATGATATTCCTTTAAACGTCGTAATCAACATAAAAACCTACTAATGTAAGAATACGAAAAATATACATATTTTATAATTTAATTACTTACCTCATCATCATTATAACACGTTTATTTTTTAATATTGAATATTGAAAAACCGTTCTTAATAAGTTGTCTGAATGGAACGGAATAGCTGCCGAAACGCCTGTCAAAGAAGACGCGTTTTTTCTTACTTTTACTACCTACTAAGACGTGCCCAAAATGTGCTCGAGTATTTAGCAAGAAGATAGGGTACGTCGGTACGTGAGCCACCTAAGGGCGCACCAGAGAGCGAATCAGCTACACGCTGATAACGCGAATTAAAAATTGCCTAGGTACTCCAGAGCACACAGTCGCTGTGGCCGAAATCGGTCAGGAGAGCATCATCATCTTCACCTACTAAGAGGCGTTTTAAGTTTCCAAAGTTTTTATTCCTTACTTGTTGTTTTTATTGTATTAAAAAACGTCGTTCGATACACGTGCGGAAATGTACTATTTTAAACTACAAAAACTTTTTTTTAACAGGTACTATACATACATACAACGTAATAGGTAGCTTATGTTAAATCAATTATTTATTGTTTCGAGATGGAATGGAACATTATTCAAAACGTAAAACTTGAATGACATTATAATATGTCGGTTAGAAAACATTTATTTATTTATTTCAAATGAAGTTTTCTCAAACATACGTATATTATGTCATTGACAAGTAATTTTAAAAATCTGGTATGCATGTTTTCTAATTTATCGATATTGGTCTTAGTTGTGAGTTGTGAGCCCATAGCTGTCAAGGGCATAACTCAGTATTGAATCTACAAGTGACATGTATGTACCGAAAAAAAAACTGTAAATTTACTGAGGTGCGCATATTGTTTACTGCATTAGATATAATGTATCGTAACTTGACTGTTACTCGTATGACAGGCGTCGTGCACTCGAGGCGTGACTGGTCTCCAGCTCAGATTCTTTGGCGGTGTGGCCGACTCTAGTGCTAAGCCAAACACAACGAGCCCCATCCATCCACCTCCTGACAGGCGCGACTTACTTCGCATTTTACATTGTACAGTCGCCACCAGATATATCGGAGCGACCAAGGTGCTCACAAATTGCTCTATTGTCAAGGCCTCTATTGTTAAGTGCGTGTTCAAATATTTTTGAGCACCTCGGCCGCTCCGATATAGTTATCTGATGGCGACTACTTATAGGTACAACTTCAAATACAATCTAACTATAATAGTTCGGTGGAATTTGTGCCAGCAGGGCACGAGCAACTGTGTACTGATGATTTGTTTTTGTAGCAGTATTGGGCAGATATTATGCGGCGTTGCCTTATCACAAGTGGATATTTACATTAATGGTTGGGTGCTTTTGTTTAAAAATTTAAAACTTAAAAAATAGGAATAAATTATTAAACTATAACAATGCACTTACTAATCCCATGCTGCCTATAGTTAGACGTTAGACCAAGATAAGTCTGCAACGATTTTGATAACACACGCAGTGTTATTTATAGGTACGTCATAATTTCATATAAGTTTGACGTTTAAAATAACGCTTGTATTTACTGTGTGTGCTATCATAATCGTTGCTGTTGTTCTTGGTCTAACTTTCGTAGAGTAACGTTTTATTAAACTGTCATTGGTCTGATCACGAGCTCGATTATATGAAATATTTCATCAGCCGCCGCGCGCCGCAGGCACGCCGCACGCCACGCCGCCGCGCGCCGGTTGGCCTTGCATTGCTCTGCATTGTTTCGTATTTTGTCGCGACGCGATCGATTCGCGTACACTAGCTAGCCTAACGGATACCTAGTGGCAGGTAACACTTCTATAAAATATCGGTAATAATGTCCCAGTCCTAAACTCTGCCCCGTTACTTGGCAATTTGATTCATTTTCATAGCAATAGTGAAATTTTATTCTTGAAAACCAGAGTAAATGGTTCTGGTTTTTTGTTTCTCAATACAGCACAGGGTTTGTTTACAGCGAGGTCATTTTTTTAGTAATATTCTTATTGTTATTGACTAAGACAAAATTAATCAGAAAGTTTAGCGTGATGTAGGTACAGGAAGTTCCCCAACGTAAGTTTCCACTTTTCTATCATCTAGTACGGCGACATCGGTAGGTACTTAGGGGAGGAAGGCCAAATTGGGTATTAAGCAAACGGAGAAAACCCAAAAGTTTTAGTTTTTATTTGATTTTACAAACGGATTAATCGAAATTCAGTATTAAGTATAGACAAAAAGTAAAGTAAAATTTTATTTATAAAAACAGTTACAATTACATCGATTTAGTGGACCACACTAGGCTAAGCCTGTCCCGTGACTCCACGTTATCGCATTATATTAATAGCGATTTTACATATATTTTACCTAAAGGACAAATTTATATTTCAGTATTACATTTTAAACTTAATATAGAGTACAACTAGTTAACTTATAAATATGAAAATAAGATGTCAGACTATCGTGAATTCAAAATTAATTACAGTACAGTTATAAACGTCTTATAAGAAAATAAAGACTCCACAAAAACTCGTTTTGCCCTACTTCCAAGCCTAAAGCGGACACTACAAATGAGGAGAAGTCACAAAACTAATTTTAACATTATAATACTTTAGTTGCGTTAGATTTATTCAAGTTATAATTTACAAAAACCCAAAAGTGTGTAATAATCATAACATATGCATTCTTTGACATTCGCTTTGGGCGGGGTATTCGTTTTAGGATCCTCTCTTCTAAGTTGGGGCACTTACTGTACGACAAAGGTTTGACCTCTATTAATTTAATTGTAATTATGTTATATAAATAGTAGGACGCGTTTCACAGACTGCTGCCGGGCATCTACATTTCTCGGCATTTCAAGCAAATTCAGGTAAATGCATGAAGGCCTGTCATGAAGGAGCCTTTCTCGATTGCAAACCGAAGCAATTGATAAAGCTCTCCCACGCGGTCAGGGTTCGTTTACCTCTCGACAACTGTTCTCATTGAGTGCGTCTATGTTTCCATTGGTCACTGGCCATTAGTTTTACAGTTACACTATTATATCTAAGACGGCCAAGGCTATACCTATCCAAGAATTCCAATATTGATCAACTAATCGTTCTAACTACGCTTGACGTACCTATGTTCCCGCAGCTCATATCATATATACGTTCTGAAGGGCTTTTTATCTACGAGTCAACTATCGTGCACCTAAGGCTTTTCAACTCTAGCAGATTATATGGCAAAGGGCCCTGGTTTACATATGTGTATAGGATTTTCAGGGAAACAAGGATCTACAGCTACACACGGTAAAAAGTGCCTGAGACTCAAGCTTTATAATTTGTGGTTGAATTGCCGCATGAAGTGAACACGTATTTAAGCTTACGGAGGTTGCGCTGAATAGCTAATAATTTAACCTCCGCGAGGTCGTTGTGGGGGATACGTTACGCGTTACTGGCGCGAAAACAATCGCATGCTGATCCCACGCACGGGAGGCCGCGCCGTGGCGGCACTCGCGCAGTGCCGCTGACATGCAACAGAACCAACTACCATAGCTTTTAGTGAAGCAGGTAACTTTGTTTACCCTTTGGCCGTCCGTCTGTGGGTGACGGACACCGAAGGCATAAATAAATAAATTAAAATACTACTTCATTAAGTTTCGGCTCGTTGCAATGGTGTTTATGAGTGACTGACTGAAAGACTGCTTAAATAACAATAATGTCGACATAAAAGTTTACTTGAACTGTATACTGAAAAAAAAATTAGCCGAACCATAGAGATAAAATAGGTAAGGTTACTATTTCTCTATCTAATGGTCGAACTCATTAAGTAATTGAAAATATAACTGACATAAGCGGTGTAACACATAGTTCGCAAGTCCCATTTTTTGTATAAAAATAGCAGGTAACAAAATATATGGTTCGGTACTGCTATACAAACATTTCTTTCAATGTACTAATAGAAAAATACAACGACTTGGTTGTCATCTTTTTATGAAATAATTTTTAAGAAAAAAAACCGACTTCAATGGGGGATGCCGTTGAAAGGTTACTTATTGTTGATGGTGCACTCCAGACAATGAAATGAAAAAGATGCCGAACTAAACGGAGGTAAAACCACCCACTTTTCTAGTAGCATTTCGTTTCTGTAAGGGTCACAGTTCTAACCTAACCTAACCCAATGTTCTGATAGCATTTCGTTTCTGTAAGGGTCACAGTTCTAACCTAACCTAACCCACTTTTCTCTGATAGCAGTTCGGTTCTGTAAGGATCACAGTTCTAACCTAACCTAACCCACTTTTCTGATAGCAGCTCGGTTCTGTGAGGATCGCAGTTCAAAAAAAAGTCCAGGTCCAAGTTTGGGTCTGGGTCCATAACGAAGATAATAAATCGCCCAACGTGAACTATGTGTCGTTGAAGAGTTCCATTCTGATCATCATCAGCAGTTCCACTTCATCAAATGTCACTTTTTTATGTAAATGCTGGATTTGTTGATAAAAATACAAAAATCACTATATGTATGCCTTTCACATTTGAGGAGTTCCCTCGGTTCCTTATGGATCCCATCATCAGAACTCGAGCTAGACAAGAATGTGTCTTGAAAACTTAACTTGCTTAACAAACATAAAAAAGAAGACAGATCGCCAAACGTAAACTATGCGTCATTAAAGAGTTCCATTCTGATATTTCTGATCATCATCAGCAGCTCCACTTCATCAAATGTCACTTTTTTTAATGGAAATGCTGGATTCGTTGATGAAAATACAAAAATCACTATATGTATGCCTTTCACATTTGAGGAGTTCCCTCGATTCCTCATGGATCCCTTCATCAGAACTGCGTTTTGACAAAAACGGGACCAATCTGTATGTATATACTTACAATCAAAAAAGAATTTTTAAAATCGGTCCAGAAATGACGGAGCTATGGAGTAACAAACATTTAAAAAAAAAAACAACCGAATTGAGAACCTCCTCCTTTTGAAACCTTGAAGTCGGTTAATTAGCAAAAGTATACCTACCTTCTATTACAGTAAAATAAACCGAATTAAAGTGTACAGTGTAGGTACACCGTATTAGCTTAGGATTATGGTTGCTGTTAGGTAAATGACATTGCGGGCTGTCGTGCGTGTGTGCGTGTGCTGCGCACAGCTTAGTGGATGAGTAGGTATGGGCGCGAAGGCGAGGCGGCATCGGCATACGGTGACACGATTGTATGCAGATCCCGCGTGTTGCCTCACAGCATTCGCGCGACCTGATCGGAATTACCTAATATTGAAAAGGGCTATAAAGTATTCACAACGCTTAGGAGCGAAACGCTATATCAAATAAACGAGTAGGTGTGATATGTGATGTCTGTTACACACAGATCAAGGAATCAAGCTACACTGTGCACCAGCTCAATCCGATTACAAATGTTTTGTGCCTACCTAAAGTGTTCTGTGGAGAATCTCTGATAGTTTCGTGGTCACTTAAAAAGTAATTTATAAGACGAAGTATATTAAGAAGAAGTATATTTGAGGTTGATGCCAACATTGCCAACATGGAACGTATAACTTTGACGGTCGTCGGTCAGAATACCAATTTGGCGGAATGACGATCTCTGAAGATTTTATTAAATTCTACTTACTTACTTACCTGTCTACCTACTTAAGAATTTCACACACTAATGGTGGTGTTTCCTAAAAGTAGGTTAACTCTAAGCTGGTTAGCTTAATACGACATTTATTTTGTATATTTAGCTCCGTCTAAGACATATTTGTTGTTGAACAATGAGTTCATAGAGGCTTTTCATTATAATACATATTCAATAGTTATTTGTGCAACAAGAGAGGAAAGTTGGTTTTTCTTGCGAGTGTTTATTTTGAGTCCCGAGAAAGCGAAAGATTCCATATTTGAATCACGAGCGAAGCGAGTGATTCTAAGTTTGAATCTTGAGAGGAGCGAGGGACTCAAAAACACGAAATGTAAAATAACTTTGCTCTCGTGTTGCACACATAATTTTTCACCTCAGTAGTGAGAACATATTAAAGGTTAAAATGTATTTCTAATTACACAGAATAATACAGAGAAAAAAAAATGTAATAAAAGTATGAAGTGGCAGTTCATGGCCTTCACTAAATTAAAAAGCTACTTTGTTTCACTCCCTGGAGTGAGGAAAGTCGCACTTTCTTTAATCCCTGGGCTTGTTCGAGTTGTTGAGGTGAAAAATAATATGTGTGCCATAAATCTAAGATAAAATAGCCATACTCACTAGTACCTAACTTACAAATTAGTATATAGTTAATAAGAGCCCTCACGTGATGACCATCAGGATTTAATATTTAATTACCTTCAGAAATAACTGAAGAGCAAGTACCTTAACACAAAATTCGTTAATAAGCTTAAAACTACCTAATAGAGCACAGTTTTTATTCTCTGCAAGAGTTTTTCAATGCAAATAAGGTAAGGTAAGCTATTATATTACTACTTATAGCATATAGGTATAGTTATATTAGCGCTCATTGTAAGTTTTTTGTGTCCATTTTAAATGTATGTAGTACATTTATTTTAACATTTGCAATACCCTTATAGGGTATCATGTAGTTGTACTGTTGTACCTAGTATAAGACCTACACCAACATGAGAGCAATAAAGTTCTATTCTATTCTAAAATATTCAGCATTAAATTATTTTACAAATTCTGATTCAGATGACCCTCGACTTTTATCACTAATATGACGTATGGTTTTCAGAACCACCTTTAATTTTAGTAAGTAACATAACATTTCACTACGTTAACCCTTAAATCGACATGGGAAAAAACCGTGGTGTATCGTTGTTTTGTGTTATTATGTGGTTGTTTATTGTAGAAAAATCATGAAAAAAATCTATTTATGATGATTCCGAAAAAAACATATGTCAAGTATGTTGGACGTTGCCAGCCGTATAAGGAAATAGCCGCAAAAGGAAAAGACGTACAGAATTTTGGACGTTGCCGAGTATACAGCACTTTATGTTTATTAGTCAAATTCATGGTTTTTTAAAATAAATATACTCCAACTCAAACATATTTATTGCTCATAGATTACAAGAATACAGCCCTGTAACGGCACAGCAATTTATTTTTATACATACTTACTCGTATACTTAAAATTAATCTTATTAATTACTGCTACTTTTTTCGGGAAGTATCATCAAATAAACTCCTGCAGAGAGTAATAACTTTTATATAATAAGTATTAAAGGTGGTTTCAAATGATTTGGAGTTTTCTATTAATTTTATTGCTTGTGGATTTTTGTTATATATTTTAATGCACATCATGTGAGGTCCTGAGTGATATAATGTTAGGTAGGATGTGGGTATCGCGAGGTTGTTATTTTGTCGGAGGTTTAGCGGCTTTGTATGTCGTTCTTTGGCTTGTAAGAAAAAATGGCTGTGGGCTTTTGCAAACTTACATACTTCAAAGATATATAAGCAGGCTAGTGTCAAGATTCCTAGTTCCTTGAAATAGGCTCGGCACTACTTACTACTAACTATAATACTACTACTTACTATAATTCTGATACACTAATATTTATTTATTTTACTTATTTGGTGAGTATTTTATCTATTGTTAATGGTTGTTTTTGATAAGACCTGAACTGCATTAGTTTCATTTTTTTATAATATATATTTTTCTATGTAATATAAATTTTTATCCCCTTTTCAAACCCCTGAGGGGTTAAATTTTCAAAAACCTCGAAATTACTTTTTTTGTAATCGTCTATTATACCTTTCTAAGAAGTTTCAAAGCATTTGTAAATGGATTCAAACTTTCAACCCCCTTTTAACCCCGTTAGGGGACGAATTCTTGAAAACGCTGAAATCATTTTTCCTGTAAGTATATTATAATAATATGCCCATATACAAAGTTTCAAGTATCGCACTCGAAAAAAAAATTTGATCTCCATATTTTCAACCTCTATTTCACCTCCTTAGGGGATGAATTTTCAAAAACGCTGAAATTAGTTTTCTTGGATTTCAATAATATATCTTTTTATGAAGTTACAAATTGCTAGCTTAAAATAAATCTTGAACCCCATACAAACTTTCATCCCCTTTTTAACCCCCTTAGGGGTGAAATTTCTCAAATTCCTATAGCCTATAACGTGGCCGTGGATTTTTTCGACAGCTTAGTAAAGTTTTCATCAAAATCCGTTCAGCCGTTTTCATTTGATGCGCGGTCAAATAAACAGACAAACAGATAAACAGACAAACAGACATAAATTCTAAAAACTGTTGGAACGTGTTCTGTTATCGATTCTAAGTATCCCCAGCCAAATTTTTTTTCGAATATCTTCCATGTACAGACTTTTGACCCTCTAACGCTTTATTATATGTATAGATTATTTATAAAATTTGATTAATGTCCTTATACACTGCTAGGGTTGTAGAATGTTTTTTCCTGAATCGATTCTGGCATTCACTGAATATGGAGTACTTTTCAAGGAATGCGTATAGGTGTGTGGACATAGCTGTTTCGAGAATTTTTGAAAAAGTGGGTAAAAGTGCAACTGGACGATAATTATAAACTGAAATAAATGTCATATACGAAGGAAAAATGACCAGCCTCCAGTGTCCAGAGCTGGAATCCAACCAGCGTACCCCGTTTACCGGACAGGTGCCTGAACCGCTCGGCTATACGGTCACGGTGGCATGGGTCGAAATTTCCAAGTATATGACAATTTCCCGAAGGCTCGTGGCGCCCCCTGGTGACATTTATTTCAGTTTATAGTTTAATTAGTAGTGTGTCTACTTGAAAAAACACAAATTAAAATATTTTCATAGAAAATAATTTAATTTGTTCTTAGAGTGGACGATAGTTATTGCAATCTGTATGTTGTCCTTTCTTATAAATTGGTTTTATTATATACAGTTTTAAGGAATCTGGAAATTGGCCCTCTGTAAAAGACTGGTTTATTAGAAAAGTTAAAGGGTAATTCGTCCTAACCAAAGCTGCGTTTATTTTTTAAATTGCGTAAAATTCGGAAGACTCCACTTTCGGTAACTAGAACAATTTCATTTTTAGGGTTCCGTACCCAAAGGGTAAAAACGGGACCATATTACCGGGGCTCTATCTCATGAACCGTGATAGCTAGACAGTTGAAGTTTTCACAGATGATGTATTTCTGTTGCCGCTATAACAACAAATACAAAAAAGTACGGAACCCTCGGTGGGCGAGTCCCACTCGCACTTGGCCGGTTTTTTTAATTAGAAATAAACTTACCGATAATGTCCACTTATGTAATGAATTTAAGTAAAACCTATTATTTTTTATATTTTTAACCGACTTCAAGATTTCAAAGGAGGAGGTTTTCAATTCGGTTGCATGTTTTTTTTTTTTTATGTTCGTTACTCCGTCATTTCTGGACCGATTTTGAAAATTATTTTTTTGATTATAAGTATATACATTATATACATACAGATTGGTCCCGTTTTTGTCAAAAAGCAGTTCTGATGATGAGATCCATGAGGAATCGAGGGAGCTCCTCAAATATTAAAGGCATACATATGGTGATTTTAGTATTTTCATCAACAAATCAAGCGCTTACATTTAAAAAGTGACATTTGATGAAGTGGAACTGCTGATGATGATCAGAACGGAACTCTTCAATGACGCATAGTTCACGTTTGGCGATTTGTCCTCTTCGTTATGTTTGTTAAGCAAGTTAGGTTTTCAAGAAACATTTTTGTCAAGTTCGAGTTCTGATGATGGGATCCATGACGAATCGAGGGAACTCCTCAAATGTGAAAGGCATACATATAGTGATTTTTGTATTTTCATCAACAAATCCAGCATTTACATTTAAAAAAGTGACATTTTATGAAGTAGAACTGCTGTTGATGATCAGAATGGAACTCTTCAATGACACATAGTTCACGTTTGGCGATTTGTTTTCTTCCTTATGGACCCAGACCTAAACATGGACCCGGACTCGGACCCGGACCCGGGTCTGAACATGGACCTTAACTCGGACCCGGACCCGGACCGAACTCTGGCCCAAACTTGGACCCGGACAGCCGGACACGGACCCGGACTCGGATCCGGACCCAGACCCGGACCCGGAAATGCTACTAGAAAAGTGGGTTAGGTGGGTGGGTGGGTTTTGAACTGCGATTCTCACAGAACAGAACTGCTATCAGAAAAGTAGGTTAGGTTAGGTTAGAGCTGTGACTCTTACGGAAACGAAATGCTATCAGAAAAGTAGGTTAGGTTAGGTTAGAACTGCGACCCTTACAAAAACAAAATGCTACTAGAAAAGTGGGTCATTTTACCTCCTTTTCTACATAATTAGGCAAAAGATGCTGTCTTTTTTTCATTGTCTGGAATCTAAGAGTGCACCATCAACAATAAGTGAACTTTCAGCAGCATCCCCAATTGAAGTCGGTTTTTTTTTCTTAAAAATTATTGTTGTTTCAACAATAACTTTATAGCTCGTAGGTGTTGAAATTTACCAGTCATTAACGTCATTATTTAACATTAAATAAACTTAACGCGATATCGTAGGATGCAGTAACATCTGAGCAATGGTTAGCAGCAAGCGCTTTTATTAAAATTTTCGTAAGTAATTTCTCAATTGAAATCGTGTCTTTCTCTTAATGAACGAAAAAGAAAAAAAAACCGTAATAAATATGTTTTTTATGGATTTGGTTCTTGAAGTTGTCACACGACTAGTAATGACTTTTTAAAACGTTTTGAATACCAGAAAATTTAATAATTTTACTCTTCGCAGACTTGGCAACGTCCAACATACTGGACTTAGCAAGTGCCGTATAATCGACAACGGGAAAAATACTGGACATTACACTTTTTAATGTTTTGCCCATGAATACAATACATTTTTATGTAAATTATACTGCAACGTAAGAAATAGTTAGTACTTAACCTATTTCATGTTCTAACGCTGCATAATACTGTCATATTAAAAAATATTGAAATATGGGAAAAATGTCAGTCTGTCGGATGCTTCCTTGCAAGCTCTGCGTTCTGTAGGACATTGACAAAAATATTATGTTCACACTGGTTCCCAATATTTTTTTATTTACTTAAAAATACCATATTATTTACTTACGCTACCAGGAAAGTATCGCTATTTGGTGCAGATTTTTTTTTCTTGGGATGTCCAGTCTATTGGACGTTATCGATTTAAGGGAAGAAAAATACCTAACTAAAAAGTATAACTTTAATAACAAAACTTCCGTGAGACACAGACATACCCTCCTCCTGATGACGGTCCTCGGTACGGAGTGAAACATGTCGAGCGTTTTTCGACTTTAAATACGTGAGTGACCCCTTATTAATATGTGTAATAAAAACCGGCCAAGTGCGAGTCGGACTCGGGCACCGAGGGTTCCGTACATTACACAATTTAAACAATGTATTTTTTATGTGAAACGTAAGTGAAAGGTAAATTGCGGTTTACGATTTATGACGTATTAAAAAAAAACGGCTGTACCATCCTTTTCTCGAAGCCACTCAGGCCATTTTCAACGTCCTGTAATTTTGTGATAGTTAAAGCTAGAACCCTGTTTTTTTTTTTTTTTTAATAAATACGTATAATGACTTGGCAATCGCACAAAATGCTTTAGGTACTTGTACTTGTATGTGTATTGCTCAAACTGCATGTCATTAGGGCTAGCGCTATGTTCAAGGGGGGAGTTTGTAAGTTCCATTTTTCGGTTTTTGACTTGACTGAATAAAACTTCAAACAAATTAAATCTCTTTTCATTTTGTATAAGTGGCCAAGTCGCTCAGACGCATAGTTGCCGAGATATAATCGAAAAACCGAAAAATGGAACCTTCAAACCCCCCTCTCTCCCCCCCCCCCCAGCACCAGGGTTATGGCCGGGGACTTTTGATCAGGGATGCAGTAACATCTGAGCAATGGTTAGCAGCAAGCGCTTTTATTAAAATTTTCGTAAGTAATTTCTCAATTGAAATCGTGTCTTTCTCTTAATGAACGAAAAAGAAAAAAAAACCGTAATAAATATGTTTTTTATGGATTTGGTTCTTGAAGTTGTCACACGACTAGTAATGACTTTTTAAAACGTTTTGAATACCAGAAAATTTAATAATTTTACTCTTCGCAGACTTGGCAACGTCCAACATACTGGACTTAGCAAGTGCCGTATAATCGACAACGGGAAAAATACTGGACATTACACTTTTTAATGTTTTGCCCATGAATACAATACATTTTTATGTAAATTATACTGCAACGTAAGAAATAGTTAGTACTTAACCTATTTCATGTTCTAACGCTGCATAATACTGTCATATTAAAAAATATTGAAATATGGGAAAAATGTCAGTCTGTCGGATGCTTCCTTGCAAGCTCTGCGTTCTGTAGGACATTGACAAAAATATTATGTTCACACTGGTTCCCAATATTTTTTTATTTACTTAAAAATACCATATTATTTACTTACGCTACCAGGAAAGTATCGCTATTTGGTGCAGATTTTTTTTTCTTGGGATGTCCAGTCTATTGGACGTTATCGATTTAAGGGAAGAAAAATACCTAACTAAAAAGTATAACTTTAATAACAAAACTTCCGTGAGACACAGACATACCCTCCTCCTGATGACGGTCCTCGGTACGGAGTGAAACATGTCGAGCGTTTTTCGACTTTAAATACGTGAGTGACCCCTTATTAATATGTGTAATAAAAACCGGCCAAGTGCGAGTCGGACTCGGGCACCGAGGGTTCCGTACATTACACAATTTAAACAATGTATTTTTTATGTGAAACGTAAGTGAAAGGTAAATTGCGGTTTACGATTTATGACGTATTAAAAAAAAACGGCTGTACCATCCTTTTCTCGAAGCCACTCAGGCCATTTTCAACGTCCTGTAATTTTGTGATAGTTAAAGCTAGAACCCTGTTTTTTTTTTTTTTTTAATAAATACGTATAATGACTTGGCAATCGCACAAAATGCTTTAGGTACTTGTACTTGTATGTGTATTGCTCAAACTGCATGTCATTAGGGCTAGCGCTATGTTCAATTATGTCATTGCACTATGTAGCCGTGCGATTGCCAAGTCATTATAAGTATGTATTAAAAAATAAGGGCAATATTGTTACGGTTTTAACACCCCCTGGCACAAACTAAAATAACCGACTTGGTTTCACATTACGTCTCAAAACTTTTTTGTAGAAGAACTGCGTTGCGAGACTTGCATCTTTTTACATGTTATGTTTTTGATGGGATTAGATGTTTCTTGAAATACGAAATGGATACGTCACGGCCTATATAAGGTAATGCAACGCAACATAGCTTTGCATATTTTGTTGTTTGTTGTGTATCAGTTTATCAAGTTACAATTATACCTAATTAAGAGGGTATCCTACATTTTGAGGCACTTTAAGGCAGTTCCATCGGTGTGCCGTCTCACACACGTGTCACTGTCACATTTCGCAAGAAGGAAAGGGAAAGACCATTTTTTTATACCACGTCGGTGGCAATCAAGCATACGGCCCGCCTAATGGTAAGCAGTTACCCTAGCCAATGGACGCCTGCAACACCAGATATATTACATGCGCGATGGCTACCCAGAAGTCGACAAATAGAAAAACATTTTTTCACAAAAAACTGTCAAAGCGGATACTTGTAACAGATGAATGCCTTTATAATGTACCTATTATAATGCTTAAACGCCTTTCTACCATGAAGAATCCATAATGAACTGCCACAGCGTAGCGCTAACGGTTCCTCGTTCGTCTAACAACTTCAGACATTTGCTGACCTTTCCTGGCAGGTTAATATATCTGCATCGCGAACTTCAGTCAAGACAAAATGCAAAACTCACCCACCATATCAAATGGAAGGAACACGCCGTCGTCTGCTCAGTTGAGAAAAAGGTAGGTTCCTATAATTCAACATACAAAACCTGTCTGCCTGTATCATCTGCTTACTTTGTAGGCCAAGCAATAAGAAGGTATAAAGGGAAATGCAAGGAACACAATTTTTAACTTCGTAGCTTTGTTTGGACTAGTTAGATGAACATATCAAAAGTCCCTGGCCGTAACCCTGGTGCTGGGGGAGGGGGGGGGGGGAGAGGGGAGTTTGTAAGTTCCATTTTTCGGTTTTTGACTTGACTGAATAAAACTTCAAACAAATTAAATCTCTTTTCATTTTGTATAAGTGGCCAAGTCGCTCAGACGCATAGTTGCCGAGATATAATCGAAAAACCGAAAAATGGAACCTTCAAACCCCCCTCTCTCCCCCCCCCCCCAGCACCAGGGTTATGGCCGGGGACTTTTGATATGTTCATCTCCTAACTAGTCCAAACAAACCTACGAAGTTAAAAATTGTGTTCCTTGCATTTCCCTCTATACCTTTTTTTGGGCATTTATTTCCTGGCCTATTGGTAACGTCAGTAACGTGCTAATTGCTAAATCCCGCTTGCTTTGCGTAAATCACAGCAATTTGCTAAACCGATCAGCTATGACAAAACAACAAACGTAGTATAGGTACCACCTTTCAACATACTTACCAACATAACTTGTAACGACTTCTGAAATAATTTTGATAAATATATCGTGATGATGGCAACAAACAAATAGGTGCGCATTTAATTTTCATTTTTCGGGAAGCCAATTTCCCTGAATCGCGCTTTTTAATTTTTTTGTACATTGTACATATTCTGTAAGAAAGTGGTGTACTTAATTTTAACTGCTTATTGGGATAATAACAACAAATAAATTGAAGTCAACAGCCGATAGCCGGTGAACGGATGGCTAAAGCCTGTTAGGGTGACGTAAGGCCACCTTATGGGCCGCATAGCCTTTGACATTTGGATACCAAATATTCCACAGTAAATATAAAGTATGCCGACTAATTCCTAAATAAGCTAAATAGGTACATGTTGTAGCATGACGCTACATCTGTCGTCAATTTTGGAAACTACTTGCTTGTCTGTCATGTCTAGTTTGCTTGTTTGTTTAGTCGTGTCGTATAGTGTGAATTTATTCACGCAATTACGGTTAGATGGCGGTTTAAAGAAACACATGGAACTTTTTTTGGAAGGTGATATTTTCGATATTGGCAGGTTACAATTGCGTTGAATTTTGAGTTTCAATTCTGATTCGGAAAGAAGAAATTTGTTTTCTTCGGGGTACTTCAGATGGATTTTGAGATTGATGTGTAAAGATCTGTTTGTGATTATATTAGATTTATTCCTTGTTTTCCGTCAAAGTTAACCTTTTAATCTAGAGGAACGTTTTCTTCTGAAGTTGCCAATAATAACTTCGAGTGCGCTTTACTTCCCGTCGTTCCGCGGCCTTGTTGGCCGTAGTTGCCTGCACCAGGACCTTTTTTAAGGCCACCGTCGAGCAGTGCTCCGGTGGTGCGTGGCGGCCGTATCAACGACGGGGCGCAGCCGCCGACGTGCAGTCGGCAGTGGATGGTCGTCGACCGGCGGTCAGGTATCAGACCCACGGAGGAGACGAGCCCGTATACTGCGTGGTTCGATAGCGTTGGTTGGCCGAACGTTTTCTTTGGAAAGGAACTAGCAGACCCACGGAGGACACGAGCCCGCATACAGCGCGGTTCGATAGGTCACGGTACAGCTTCGGTTGGCCGAACGTTTTCTTTGGAAAGGAACTAGCAAATTGTCATCGTCCACGGAGCTTGAATATTTTTTAACGTTATGGAATCGGTTCCCGTTTAATAACCCTATAATTGTTCATTGTTATTTTTTTTTGTGCAATATTTCTTTTAATTCTGTAAAGCCGCTGTTATCCGTATTCCGCATTTCTTTAAGGCCTTTTTTTTTTAATTCTAATTGCCCCTAATTGTCAGGCGAAACTAATATTCGGCAATAAATTTAGGTATATTAAATATATTAATGACGGGTCACTCACGTGTTTTAAGTCGAAAACGCTCGACATGTTTCACTCCGTACCGAGGAGCGTCATCAGGAGCTTGCGTCGACGGTGACGGACCGGCGCAGACTGCGGGCCGCAGCCCTCCGCGCCCGATGACTCGGCGCGGGCGCCGGTGGCGGCAGGGGGGGCGAGAAACTACCCTCGTTTACGGCATTATTGTCAAATGATGGGTTGCACACAACACTCACTACGTCATTCGCTAATGGTTCGTCCACACTGTCCACCGACGTAGTACCCAAAACAGTTTTCCAGCTCGGAGGCACTGACCAACCACAATCACGGTTAAAATTCGGATGACGACCAATTTCGATAGCCTCCCGTACTTTTCGCTGAATCACAAACTTTTCTTTCGCCAGCACAGTTACCTTATCGAAACGTATATAGTGAGTCGAATCCGAATCCAACACGTGTTCCGTCACCGCAGAACCCCGGCTATCCCTGTTCTTCATACTACGTATGTGCTCGGACAATCTGGTGGAAATGTTTCGGCCCGTCTCTCCTATGCAGTTCACGCCAGTGCGGAAAGCGGACCGTCAGAAAAACAATTTGTTTTGGTTATATGATTTTTTTTTTTAATTCCATGTGTAGATTTTTTTAGTGATGTTCGGAAGTGTTTAACAAATTATACGTGTTGTGCAGAAGTATATGTTTTACTGCAATATCTAATATACAGTGACACAAATCCAATTTCATTATTCAGAACAAATAATTTTATAAGACGTAGGTATATTGACTTCATCATCACTACATAGTATAAAACAAAGTAGCTTTCCGCTGTCTGTATGTATATCTGTCCCGATGTATGCTTAGATCTTTAAAACTACGCAACGGATTTTGATGCGGTTTTTTAATAGATACTGATTCAAGAGGAAGCTGTTTATAATATGTATAACTTGTAAAGGTTTTGTGTAAATTAGTTGAACTACCCGTGCGAAGCCGGGGCGGGTCGCTAGTATTCTATAATTATATTAGTGACAAAAATGAGTCTAACTAGGCTCTTTGAAGTGATGCAATAACAATTATGCATAAATAATACAATCGGTATAATACAGGGTGCACAAATAAAATCAGCTAAATACCGCGACTAATAAAGAGCATGTCAATTTTATTATTAAAAATAGTTCAGCAAAAAAGATATAGGTAAGTATCATATTTTTATATGTAGGTACGTCAATCCAAGATCTCAATCGATATACCTAAGGAGGAATCTATTATCTATTTTTCATAATAGCCGAGTGACACAAGAACAGCATCAAAATGTTACTTTTTAAATATATTCTGTTCATTAAAAAAGAAACACCCCTGAAATACATTGTTTACATAACTGAAACAATATTGTTGTTTGCATTCCTCTGTAGAGATTCATTCGCACGTCATTGCGTGCTTCGCAGACGATTCGGCTTACCTGCGTTACATACATGCTTGCTCAGTTCAATCATTATAAATTTTGTTATCATACGGATAGTGTTCGCTTTACTATATTGTATAATCCATTTATATATTCGTGAAGTGGTGATAGTAGTATGAT
Organism: Cydia strobilella; assembly: GCF_947568885.1. NCBI lineage: Eukaryota > Metazoa > Arthropoda > Insecta > Lepidoptera > Tortricidae > Cydia > Cydia strobilella. Next base: position 37,409,020 of record NC_086068.1, on the reverse strand, counting down.
CAGCTAACCATGATGCCGACAAGCGGCAGGTTCTTGCGTAGCGAGCGCGGCCGTTACAGGGTGACGCCATCGCACGGAGCCGGCGGCGGCGCCCCGTGCTTGCACTACTCTTGGTCGCGCGCGCCCGAGCCCCGGCCCGGGAAGCGCCTGCGCCTCCGAGCCCGGTGAGCCCGTTCTCCTCTCAGGAGGCCGCTAGCCGAGAAGTCACGTGACTTTTCGTAGCATCTGTCGTCCCGATACATCTTATCATATTGGCTAGGCCCCCAGGCCCAGGTGTACTCAGGTGTAGTGTCGTGAGATCTTCCTTCTGAATGGCCTACCTCGATTCTGTTGAACCACGTCCACCTATAAGGGCGGGATACCACCAATGTGTGGCACAAGCATATTCAGTACAAAAATGCTTGTGCCGCACAGTGCCGCACACCTGGTAGAATCCCGCCTTAAGAGGCACGTTTATACCACCAACTCGCTTTGGTGGTAACTAGTGGGATTTTTAGGGTTCCGTACCTCAAAAGGAAAAAACGGAACCCTTATAGGATCACTCGTGCGTATGTCGGTCTGTCACAGCCTATTTTCTCCAAAACTCCTGGACCAATTAAGTTGAAATCTGGTACACATATGTAAGTTTGTGACCCAAAGACTCATTTACCCCCCAAAAGTGGCCCCCATGTTTAAAATTAATTTGAATACGTTACATGTCCGTCTTTGGGTCACGCTTACATATGTATACCAAATTTCAACTTAATTGTCTAGTAGTTTTGAAGAAAATAAGCTGTGACAGACGGACAGACAGACGCACGAGTGATCCTATAAGGGTTCCGTTTTTTCCTTTTGAGGTACAGTTTTTCATTCTATATCGTGTTACATATCACATGAAAGAGCTCATTGTGAGAATCTCAAATATATATTTATTTTATAATTTTATGATAACTGTTTAGAAGTTATTCAAGAAAATAGGCAAAAAATGACCACCACCCCCCCCTCCCCCCTTTATCTCCGAAACTACTGGGTCTAAAACTTTGACAAAATATACAAAATAAATCTTTACCTATAGATCACACAGGAAAACCTATTAGAAATGTGTAGTCAGGCGTGAGTCGGACTTAATTAGGTACATTGTTTTTGTTCCGACCCCTACGGGGTTTTTACGTAACCTATATTGAGTAAGTCGTACGGCTGACGCCAATATGTCAACTGTCACAATCATCTACTAAATATTGCCTGCAGCGGTATCATGGTCGCGTTTTTATCACCTGTCATATCATGCGTCACGTGATAGGCATGGCGACGAATGATAAAGAGCCGGCCATCTTAGCCCTTCTGCATTTGAGTTTTGTCAACTATGAATGTCACGCGTCTATTATCATCATCATCATCATTGGTCTGACTCGACGTGTAAATGTCCCATTTACCAATAAATCATTATTCATTATTATTATTTTGTATCGTTTAAACATCAGGAAAAAGAACCCAACTTTGGATTTTCCTATAGAGAAAAAAAAACAGTAATAAACTAAGGGCCTTACAGTGGCCTTACATAACTTAATAAAACTACTCCCTACTCGTATACAAATTTCAATTTATAAAAGTATCCGCGAAAAGACATGTATACAATATATTTACTTATATAAATATTGTGACGTAGGCTCAACACATCCGGGTCCATTGGTCCAAGGTCATTCAGGATACTAGAATAAAAATATTTGATTCAGTATTATTTTTTGGTTTTGTACCTACTAACGTTAGCAAAACAACCAAACGTTGAGCTTATAAGACTAGGTACCTACTTCGGTGGCCTTTTATTGTCTATCGTTGTTTGAAAAAATTACATCAATATTTATGTCCCCATTTCATAGACAATTTAAGAAGAAATCGAATTTAAACTGTTGTGAGACATACTAACATTAAATAATTTTACGGTTTATTAGTGCTTGAGAATGGAAACCTAGGCTCTCCGAAACATGTCGCGCGAGTGACTAAAACAAGTGTCTAAACCGTGAAATTATTTAATTTAAGAAGAAGTCCTATTTTAAGACCAGTTTTGGGATAAGTTAGCTCCGTTTCACATGAACATAATGTAAGTGAAAGAAATGATTAGTGTTTGTGACATTACGTCACAATTAGGTAAGGAACGGCTGCATGGTCCGTGGTAAGAGGCTGTTTGCCTCGTCAGCGCCACTTCGGTATTGGGACTAAGGACGGCTGCTGCGCGTGCGCGCGCGCCACTACTATATATTCCGGGCTTGATCGTGCGCTTTGGTAAGGTCACGTGACCTTACACACGTCACTATTTACTTCAGCCTTGCTCTGCTTCACGAATGCACACAGTTTTATAACTCTAATTGTGAACTGGAATGAAACTTTATATTTGTTACAAAAACGGTAAAAAAGTACAGTACAAAACCGAACACCATGTAGCTAATTCGAACATTCATACACAGGTAATTAGGTACGTACGTTGTACTCGTATCGATGAACACACGAGTAGGTTTTAAAAAATGTACCTACGAATTTAAAAAAATGTATACTCTATCTATACATATAATAAAGCGGAAGAGGGTCGAAAGTCTGTACATGGAAGATATTCGAAAAAAAATTGGCTGGGGATACTTAGAATCGATTACAGAACGCGTTCCAACAGTTTTTAGAATTTTTGTCTGTTTGTCTGTTTATTTTTCCGCGCATCAAATGAAAACGGCTGAACGGATTTTGATGCAAACTTTACTAATCTGTCGAAAAAATCTACGGCCAGGTTATAGGCTATAAACATTTGAGAAATTTTACCCCTAAGGGGATTAAAAAGGGGATGAAAGTTTGTATGGGGCTCAAGATTTATTTTAAGCTAGCAATTTGAAACTTCGTAAAAAGATATATAATGGAATTACAAGAAAACCCATTTCAGCGTTTTTGAAAATTCATCCCCTAAGGAGGTGAAAAAGAGGTTGAAAGTTTGTATGGAAATCAACATTTTTTTTCGAGTGCGTTACTTGAATCTTTGTATATGGGCATATTATTATAATACAGGAAAAGTGATTTCAGCGTTTTCAAGAATTCGTCCCCTAACGGGGTTAAAAGAGGGTTGAATGTTTGAATCCATTACAAATGCTTTGAAACTTCTTAGAAAGGTATAATAGACGATTACAAAAAAAGTAATTTCGACGTTTTTGGATATTTAACCCCTCAGGGGGTTGAAAAGGGGATGAAAGTTTGTCTTGGGGTGCAAATTTTATTTTAAGCTAGGAACTTGAAACTTGCAAAAAGGTATTATATTAAAAAGCAAGAAAATTACTTTCAGCGTTTTTAAACATTCTACCCTATTCTATTCTATTTCTAAGGTTGTGAAAAAGGGGTTAAAAAATTTTTCTTGATAACTATATAATTTAAGCTACAAGGCCAAATTAGGTCTCGTTTTGTATATATCGGGTATGCCGAATTCATTTATGATATCAAAATGACACCATTCCGGAGTGAAAACACAAAATATACGAAAAAAAATACTTTTCTTCTTTTCTTCTTTCTTAACTCCTCTTCACGTTTAAACCGCTGAACCAATTTAGTTTAAATTTGGTATAGAGATAGTTTGAGTCCCAGTGAAGAGCATAGGATAGTTTTAATCTCAAATATCATCCCTTAAGGGTGTGAAAAGGGAGGTGGAAATTGGTATGGGATTCAATAACCGCTGAACCGATTTAGATAAAATTTGGTATACAATGTGTGGCCTGTAATAGGAGCAAAAAGTTAAACTGTAGGTTGTACTCCTTATACCGACCAACATTTGTTCAGCGACTTTTAAAAATAACTTGTGTTTTGATTGTTAAAACACTTTAAAGTTTTTTCCAAGACGCAATGTATTGCGAATTTTGTTATGTTTAAGGTGTGACAGGCAACCTCAATCACAATGATAATGGCGTACATTGTAGGTAATATTTATTTTGTATGAAAAATACGAAGTCTAAAGTCTTCATTATTTTTAAAAGTCGCTGAACAAATGTTGGTCAGTTTGAGGAGTATAGCCTACAGTTTAATCTTTTGCTCCTATTACAGGCCACACATTGTAGAGATAGTTTGAGTCCCGTAGAAGAACATAGGGTAGTTTTAATCCCAAAAAAATTGCCTTAAAACTGAAAAGGAAGGTGTAATATTGTAGGGGGAATCAATAACCGCCTGAACTGATTTACATGAAATCTACGTATACGTCTTTTGTTTTAGTTGAAAATAATACTAAACGACTTAGAACCTAATCTTAAACATTCCCACCCCCCTACATCAAAAATATGGGTAGCTCCACTTCTTAAATACATCTTAGGAACACCAAGATTAATTCTGCCAACGGAAATATTTTATTCAGAGAACTCCTTATTTGACATTTTTATCGTTTGAGCACACTCGACTAATTGAGTTGCACCTGAATCTTATAGCGCTAGTTAGGAAGGAGATGCAAACTTTTTCTTCAAATATGTGCTACGACTATCGAGTACCCTGCCAAAGTAACAGATGGCGCTGAAATTAGTACGTTGTGACTATTCATGTCACAACGTACTGTGTACTGGTGTACGCCACCGAGGAAGGATTTTGCCAAATTAATATCAACAAATTATTTTTTTAATTACACAATAAATTAATTGCCACACATTGCACAGTGCCATCTTTTGGGGAACAGAGTAACATTAAGTAATCAAGTATTCATAGTTAAATAGTGGTAAAATCAACACGCATATCAACACGCGTTTAATTGCATAAATAATTATTTAAAATTTATTATTAATTTTCTCCATCATGAATTATACCTAATCGTAATTATATCGCATCCATATTCATGCGTATCGCATCCTTTAAGCACTTAAGACGAGAGTGGAGGACCCGCGCGAAATCACCTTTGGTACAACTGTTAGTCCTCATTTTCCTCTCTTGATATTAACATTATTCAAAATATTTTGACACAATTAGTTGTGTATCAACCACAGCTATGTCCCGTGTACGTTTGTGTTTTTGGAATTTTTAATTACTTATTATAAAAGTTAGAAGCATTAAAAAAATTGCATTAAATCTGTTTTTCGCTCCTAGTTTTTACAATAATCAAAAAAAATCTAAAAAAGTCAAACGTAGAAAACGTAGCGTTTAGCTATGATAAATATACATCAAATTATGTACCTAAAAATATTTTCATAATGATAGAGAAAAATGGTGAGGTTTGTATGGAGAAGCGGCCGTGCCCTTTCCTCTTAATAATGGCCACGAAGGTGGGTACTTTAAGAAAAAAAAAAAACATTTTTCTATGTCGTTTGAGGAGTAATTGTCAAACGATTTGGGACTTATACGCTTTACTATGCCTTCCCAAAAAAATCGAATCTTTCGCGAAAGTCTCGCAACGCATTGAGGCTACAAGGGGCACGGTCTCAGGAGTCTGAGAAAGACCACGGTGAGAGACTCAGTGGCGCTCTAGCCAGGCAGGTCGCTTCGCTTTGGGCTGAAACGGCAATCCAGCGCGAGTCTCGATTGTGATCCCAAACACATCGTACGCAATACATATGTAGGTGCAGATCCTGACGGAGTGTGGCTCTGGAGAAGCCGTGTTCATCCCGCGCATCCCCTTCTTCCCGAGCAACTTCCCGTTCCGCCTCAAGCGCCTACAGGTCCCCGTGAGCGTCTGCTTCGCCATGGCACAGACCGAATTCCACGCAGGCGAAGCCGCGGGCACAGCTATACTTATATAAGAAAGCATACCTACTTACTCGTACAGTACCTTTTAAAGAATTAGTTTGCACAAGGAAAGAAGAACACGGGATAAAAGTTGATTATGACATAGTTAGGTTCGATATTATGTCATTATTTGTAGAAATAGGTTATATACTAAATAAATAGTTCGAAAAGTTTGTGTTAAAATAATTTCAATAAACTGTAGTTGTTACCTATTAAGTTATACTTTTTAATTTACTATTTTGATTGCTTATATTTCACAAAAGCTAGTAGGTAGGTACCTACTCAAAAGTGACGCGTATTGATAATAGATTATTTGTTTCAGATGTCAGTCAGCACCTTGGCTAATGGATAGCCACAGTCGCTCCGCGTCACCGGGCGCACCGGCGCGGCCGCAGCACCGGCCGCCGTCACCGCCGTCACCGCCGACGCCGCCCACGACCGGCCTCGACAACCGCGCCTTCCAGCCCGACGACCCCAACCACAATGACTCCTTCGCCTCCAACCACACGCACCAGAATGGCCACACCAAGGAACTGAACGGCGAATCGAAAACTTTAGAGGCGGTCAACTTGGAACTCATCAATTTGCAACCTAGAAATGGAAACACAAAAAAGAAAGATGTCGAAGTAGACATGAATGTAACGAACCCATATGATGAATATTTTGTACCAGTCAACGAGCACAGGAAGTATATGAGGTATGTTCATTTACAATCTACTACAATAAAGTATCTAGTTTAATAATCTATATAATTATCTAAATACGTATGTCCTGACTGACTGACTTATCATCACTATTACAAAAGATAGAAAGTTGAAATTTACACATCAGGTTCCATCTATATTGTGCACAAAAAATAAGAAGCGATTTTAAAAAACTTCCACCCCTGAGGGTGTTAAAAAGGAGACGAAAATTTGTATTGGGTTCAAGTTTTATTTTAAGCTAGGAACTCAAAACTTCGTAATGAGACATTTTAATAAAATACAAGAAAAGTAATTTCAGCATTTTTGAAATTTCTTACCTTAAGATGAGAAAGGGATTTTATTTTTATGAGGATTATTAAACTTCGTAGATAAACACAATATTAGCAAACAAGGAAATCAATTTCCGCGTTTATGATAATTCTTTCCGAAGGGGTATAAAAAAGGGGTTGAAAGTTAGTACAAGCAATAGTTATTTGTTATACAAGGGTGCAAAGTTGTATTTTACCCGCGAGTGTTTTAACACACGAGAAGTAAAATACATTTGCACCCGTGTGTAACACAAAACTTTTCCCCTCACTATTGCGAGGAAAGTGCAACATCCACACGCGTTAGATCATCTTCATCAACTGGAATCACTCATTTTTATTACGATATTATAAGAAAAACTGGAAATTCTGTACTTTTACGTGAGAAGTTATTAAGTAAAATTTTTGTTGACAATGTTTACATAACTGACGTATGAAATGTCAATGATGCGTTTTAAAATTGCATCGACTTAACTTGTGCGTTCAGAATTATATTTAACATAATTATTAAAAAACAAACGTTTATTATGGAATTTTAAGGTTTATGACTTAAAATCATTAAATAAGGCTAAATCTGGTATTTTTTATTAGATTCTCAAACCATTTATTTACTGATAATTAATATCGAACTAACCATTATTATGAGCGTTTTACGTTTTGTTATCTGTCAAGCTACTTAAACACGCTCCATCCAAGGTCAAATTACTTTCCCCACTAGTGGATAAAATGCGTTTTTCCCCGCTTGTTTTAAAGGATAAAAGACGGCGTTCCGAGCTATTGAGGGGAAAAGATAGATATAACTCCGTAATAGATGGATACAGTCTAAGGAAAAAAACGTGCCTCGTAAATCAAGAAAATTTGGCTCTCGATCAGAGGGCGCTACTAGCTTTGGCCTACTGTCGTATAGATGGCGTTGATGGTTTCGTTTGTTATTTACAATTTTAACGCATATCAGTGAAAGAACATGGGTCAAAATCATAAAAATAATTAATGCAAATAAAAATAAAAACATTTATCCATATTTAAATACATTTTATCGTATTTTTTATAAATCTTCATTTTTAGTTTTAAAGTGTGTCGACAGATGGCAGTGAATTTACTGGGGTTACAAAATTTACTATAGTATAAGTTACTCTATGGTACAAGGTAAGTACGAATAGGTACTTTTTTTAAGTGCGAGACTTTAAAACTCTTAAAAAGCATAATATTAGAAAACAGGAAAGAGATTTCAGTGTTTGAAAAGTCATACCTCAATGGGGTTGAAAATATTTTTTCAAACGAAACGAGATACTTTAAACTTCGTAAAAAAGCATTATATATATTAGATACAAGGATAACAAATTCAGCGGTTTGGAATATTCTTCTTCTGGGGCTTGAAAGAGATTATATTAAGAACATTTGTATTAAGAACATAAAGAACATTTTTTATACAATTTTGGTGTTTGACGATCCTTTTGTGAAATTCTTATAATTAAGTTTGACATTATCTATAATAATTCAATGTTTTTAAGAACAATAATAACTGCATCAATTAATTCTCTGATATTTAGATTAAGGTAATATTTGTAAAACTTGACAATTTAAAAGTGCTTGTTGATTTTGACTTGACTTGACTTGACTTGACATTTTTTTAGGGTTCCGTACCCAAAAAACGAGTAAAAACGGGACCATATTACTAAGACTCCGCTGTCTGTCTGTCTATCCGTCTGTCACCAGGCTGTATCTCACGAACCGTGATAGCTAGACAGTTGAAATTTTCACAGATGATGTATTTCTGTTGCCGCTATAACAACAAATCGATTTATCTGCACTTATTGTAGGTGCTTATACACGGTGGCTAAAAAATAAGTGCATTCCCGTTGGGAGGATTTGGGATTATACTAAGCAAATATTTACTATGGCTGCTCCATTTTCTATGAGAAGGATTGGTTTTCGGTTAACAAGTTTTTCTTTTATTTTAAATCCGGCAGAAAGTTTTCGAAGTAAGGAGTCATCAGCATTCTTTTATGTTTATTAAGCAATTGTGTCTAAACAACAAATAAGTCGCGTTATATTTTAAGTATTTCATTTTGTTTTGAGAAAGTCTGCATATTTATGAGTGCGGCGGATGACACGAGACAATAGCAGAGATCGACTGAAACAAATTCCAAGCATAATACAAATAGAGCACGCGGTGGGTTCCATTATCTCCTGACCCTTTTTATTCGTGCAGTGCCCAGACCCCGCGTTCTAGTCACGCTAACTACTTAAACTTATATATATGGTAAATACCTACACTTATGTCACATAACATCCGATAGTGCAAAAATATGTAAATATATTATTGTTTCAATTGATTCAATTTACTTAACATTTTAGGTCACATTGTAACAGTGAACTAGAAAATGTCCAGATTGTGAAGAGCAGCCATTCTCAAAATGTGCTCCGCGGAGACCTAGGGCTCCGCAAAGCCTTTGTAGGGGCTCTGAGAGGAAAAAAAAACAAAATCCAGTTCTTCTAAATATATGGCTGGTCCACAGTACAATGGTGACGAACGAAAATTATTAATTTGGGGCTCCGTCAAATATTTCGCTTTTCAAAAGGGTTCCGTCACCAAAAAAGTTTGAGAACCGCTGGTGTAGAGTACTCCATACCTACTTACTCTTTAGAGTACTCTGTATTCTATAGCATTGTCAAACTAAAGTCATTGTTAGCAAAGTTGCGCAAACATTGACATTAGGATAGGAGATAGGATCCTTTCCTAATAAATGTAGGTATATTAGCAATTCACTCTTTCCTTAATAAAGAAAAACAAAAGATATTATGCAGAGCCGTATTTGCGCAAATATGGCAAAATATACGTTGCTAGCCTTAACAGAGAACTGTGGAAATACATATCACTTGTTCAAAGATCTATTGGTACATTCAAAATACATCGGTATAGTCAGTGTTGGCCGTAATTGTTAATTTTAATTAACCATTGATCAATTGCATTAACCATTAGTTTCGCCATTAACCAATTGCATCACGCACCAATTGCATTAAAGTTAATTCGAATTAAATTTTTGAGACGTTAATGGCCAATAACTTTAACGGCCATTAACTTCAATGGCCATTCAAGTTTCAAATAATTAGAATTACTCTCAATTGCATTCACGTTTAATAAAATTAAATTCGTGATATTTTAAAATGAGACGGCAAAATGACCCTGACTGAACCCTGGCAGTAGTAGCAGTACCTACTATCAAAGATAGATATAACTCCGTAATAGATGGATACAGTCTAAGGAAAAAACGTGCCTCGAAAATCACGTAAATTTGATTCTCGATCAGAGGGCGCCACTAGTTTTGGCCTACACTCGTATAGAGGGCGTTGACGGTTTCGTTTGTTATTTATAATTTTAACGCATATCAGTGAAAGAACATGGGTCAAAATCATAAAAATAATTAATGCAAATAAAAAAAATCATTTATCCATATTTAAATACATTTTATCGTATTTTTATAAATATTTATTTTTAGTTTTAAAGTGTGTCGACAGATGGCAGTGAATTTACTGGGGTTACAAAATTTACTATGACAGTACCGCTCTAGTATAAGTTACTCTATGCTACTATATACCTTGTGGAATTCAGGTTTGGTGCAACATAGACATACGCGGTTTTGGTCATTTGAATCGTTGATGAGCACTTCGGAGAGCAGTACCCATGATAGAGCTGATGCTGAACCCTGGCAGTACATAGTGGAACTAAGGTTTGGTGCAACATAGGCACGCGCTGTTTTGATCATCCAACTCGTCTTGATGAGCACTTGGAAGAGCAGTACCAATGATAGAGCTGATGCTAAACCCTGGCAGTACCTAGTGGAACTAAGGTTTGGTGCAACATAGGCAAACGCTGTTTTAGTTATCCGACTCGTCTTGGTGAGCACTTAGGAGAGCAGTACCCATGATAGAGCTGATGCTGAACATTGGCAGTACATAGTGGAACTCAGGTTTGGTGCAACATAGGCACACGCTGTTTTGGTCATCCCACTCGTTCTAATGAGCACTTTGGAGCGCAATATTCAAAGTACATGATAACTAATACTGAATTATGGCAGTAGCAGTAGGTGTAGGTACTCGTACTTACTAGGAGTCAGATATGATCCAATCTAGGCACACGCTGTTCTGGTTGATCCTTCTTTATTAAGCTGATGGAAGTAATAACAAACGTGCTGCTGAATCTATATAGTTCATTGGTTTACTACTAATAATTTACTTCTCAATGCCAAGAAAACTAAATGTGTAAAATTCTCTTTACCTAATGTACAGCATGCGAGTGACGCTCAGGTTGTTTTAAAAGACGAAATTTTAGATTTTGATCATAAAGCTGTTTTTCTAGGCCTAACCTTAGATTCAAAATTACAGTGGGGTACGCACATTTCTACACTGGCCGGTAGACTAAGTTCAGCAGCATACGCAGTTAAAAGAATCCGTCAACTTGCAGATGTTGAGACAGCACGGCTGGTGTATTTTGGATATTTCCACAGCGTCATGTCTTACGGCATTTTATTGTGGGGCAAAGCCGCTGACATTAATTCAATTTTTGTTTTACAGAAGCGTGCTGTTCGTAACATATATAATTTAGGAACGCGAATGTCTCTTAAAGATAAATTTAAAGAAATCAATATTCTCACTGTTGCTTGTCAATATATTTACGAAAATATAATGTATGTAAGAAAAATATCGACATGTATAAATTGAATAGTGACATACACAATTTTAACACTAGAAATAAAAATAAATTGGCGATTCCGAAATACCGTTTAAATAGAGTAAATAATATGTCATTTATGGGGAACAGTGTGCGCTTTTATAATAAGTTACCATCTAATTTAACGAAATTGTCAATGAATAAATTCAAGTCAATTGTAAAACGACAGCTTTTACAAAAAGCTTATTATACGGTTAAGGAATTCGTAGAAGATAAGGATGCATTTATGTTAAAATAGAATAATTATGTATATATAGTTATAAGTTGACATGTGAAAGAGCTAGCTTAAGCCTATTTACAGAATAAACATTTTGAATTTTGAATTTTTGAATTATGTTTTGTTATTTTTGTATTTTTTAAATGACCATGATTAGAAATATTTTCATGTTGATGCAATGTCAGGTAAACACGCTGTTTTCGTAATCTGATTCGTCTTGATAAGCACTTGGAAGGGCAGTAGCCAAGACAGAGCTGATGCTGAACCCTGGCAGTACATAGTGGAACTCAAGTTTTGTGCAACAAAGGCATATGTTGCACAAAACTTGAGTTCCACTATGTACTGCCAGGGTTCAGCATCAGCTCTATCATGAGTACTGCTCTCCCAAGTGCTCATCAAGACGAGTCGGATTACCAAAACAGCGTGCGCCTATGTTGCACCAAACCTTAATTCCACTAGGTACTGCCAGGGATCAGTATCAGCTCTATCATGGGTACTGCTCTCCTAAGTGCTCATGAAGACGAGTCGGATGACCAAAACAGCGCGTGCCTATGTTGCACCAAACCTTAGTTCCACTATGTGCTGCTAGGGTTCAGCATCAGCTCTATCATGGGTACTGCTCTCCTAAGTGCTCATCAAGACGAGTCGGGTGACTAAAACAGCGTGTGCCTATGTTGCACCAAACCTTAGTTCCACTAGGTACTGCCAGGGTTCAGCATCAGCTCTATCATGGGTACTGCTCTCCTAAGTGCTCATCAAGACGATTCGGGTGACTAAAACAGCGTGTGCCTATGTTGCACCAAACCTTAGTTCCACTAGGTACTGCCAGGGTTCAGTATCAGCTCTATCATGGGTACTGCTCTCCTAAGTGCTCATCAAGACGAGTCGGATTACCAAAACAGCGTGCGCCTATGTTGCACCAAACCTAAGGTCCACTAGGTACTGCCAGGGTTCATAAGGAGGATGAGTAATACATACTCAAAACTTTTACAAGTTCAGTCTTGCGGACCTTTGATCCCTTGGACGCCTTTATAAAATTATGATATTTCTTCTTGTTAATTGTTAATTATCAATCACATTTTTAATATCATTAAAAATTGATTTAATTGTTAATGGTTTGTGAAACCATTAACCATTAGTTCGTTTTAATTGTCAATGTTTCGAAATAAATTAATATTAATGGCCATTGATGTTAATGGCCATTACTAATTCATTTTCCGTCAATGGTTAATGGCCATTAACCTTTTCAATGGTTAATTTTTAATGGGCAATGGCATTAACGTTCGGCCAACACTGGGTATAGTGGTTAAGATAAAAAGCTCAACAATTATTGGTTTTCGTGTTTGATGATATTGTACGGTTAGTTTACACGTAGGTACATAGCTGTGGATTCACGTGCGAGCGTGCTGAGGTTGGTGGTATGTTATTGTGTTAGAGCCGGGCAGGAGCACACAATGCGCGGCCGTCGACCCCGCCGCTCACCTCCAGTCTGCAGTCTGCACTGCAGCGCGCAGCGCGCCCCTGGGTCTCGAGCTCTCTGCCTTCCATCGTGCATTAAACGCGCACAACTATGTAAAACACATCGGTGTTATGATGCGGTTCTCTCAGTCCCTTGCGAGCTTATTTTATTTGGATCAAAATTAATCTCCATATAGGTAAACTATTTACTTAGTCTCATTACGATACAAAATAGCCAGGGTGGCTCGCGGGCCGCAAGTGAGAGGGCCGTCTCCCGTCTCTTGCCGACCGCTGACTTATAGCAAGGACTCCACAGTTTCACTAAAGTATTCTCAGCAAAACAAGTCATGCACGAAATTTTGAAAATTCACTACTTTCATTTTCAAATATAATGGTCATAAAGGCACGTTGGACATTTATTTCGATCTTAGTAGTAAAATTTAATTGCTTTAGCGTCAAGAGCACTCTTTTCGCGACACCGACTTTGCAAAAACAGTAGAGTTAGAGCAAGATAAGTCTGAAACGATATTGCAAGTGCTATTTTAAACTTCTATGAAATTATGACTCATAAATAACACTTGCACAGCTATCAAAATCGTTGCTGACTTGTCTAGTCTAACTCTACCTAGGTAGAGGTGTGGCAGATGGAGATGACATATTTATTTGGATATCCATAACAATGACAATTTTATTCTGCTAAGCAGTTACAAAATCTTGATAATCAAATAATTATTATGTAGTTCACTTGTTCAACTATTTATAATGAAGACACATAATTATTATTAAAAGCCGGTTAAATATACATATGTATGCAAATTTTCAGCTTCATTGGAAGTCGGCAAGTGGGTCAAATTTAACTTGCAAGATTTGATATGTACATACATACATACATAAGTACATTGCAAGTTAATAGAAAGCTTGTAAAATAAAACGGATTGTAAGTATCAATAGAAAGTAAATCGTACGTAAAGCAGTAACAATCGGATCCACCGATGACAAGACAACACAGTGCCGCAGGCCGCACCACAATGTTATGTTATCTGTTCATTGAATGCGACAGTTGCTTATTATATTAAGCGAGGTTTAGACTAGCAAGAAGTTGCATGCAATTTACGTTACATTGCCGACTACTAAGGTAAACTGCATTCAAAAGTTTCATCAGATACTGCAATGTAATGAAAATTGCACGCAAGTTCTTGCTAGACTACACCTCGCTTTAGGTAAGCGTGTTGACATTAGGCTCAAATCTAGGTGGCATTGACCCTCTGACCCAGCAAAGGGGCCCACTGAATATCAGTCCGCCGGATGATATCGGCCTGTCAGTTGTTCGGAACTGTCAAATTTTTGTTCTAACTGACAGGCCGATATCGTCCTTAGGACTGATAGTCAGTGGGCCCCTTAAGTACCACCGACATTCCGGAGTCATTTCAAAAAGGTTTTTTAGCTCAGTTGCCCTAGTTATTTATATTTACTATACTTATGGTTTTAACAACGCCGGCGATATGTATCTTTCTGAGAATAGTAGTAGTACATATTTAATAAGGTACCTATATATATTTTTTCAACATTTAAATTAGGGAGGCGTGTAGTGGATTAAGTAATACAGAGCTATCAATTTTAGCAAACCTATATTCACAATATATATAAGATTTAACATAGGATTTTCATAAATAGATATTTTACCATTTTTCTATAAGTTACCTAGTATTGCGTTGCGATTAGGGTACCTACTTAGGTAACTAGTGAAAGTACTGAAAAAAAGTAGGGCTCCGCCATATTGAAAAAATTCAAGACGGAATCGACTAAGTAAATGTAAACAAAATGTTTTTCTCTCGGATATCCTTTTGTTAAATATAGATATCCCGTTTGTGATTTTCAGAGGGGAGAAGCTGTATGTGACAGCAGACAAGCGTGGCGGGAAGGGCGGCTGCAAGCGACCGCTGTGCTGGACGCTGCTAGGGCTCGTGGTGGCCGCCGTCGTCGCGCTCATCGCGCTCGCCGCCAGTCAGTAGACCTACCTCCTCACCATGATCAGAAACCACCGTTATACAAAATCGGATTTGGCCATTGTTATCGTTCATATCATATATCTTTCGTAAACCAACGTTATATATCTTGCATATCGTCACGTATTTGACAAGATCGCTCGACTTCTGTGTTAAACTTAGGATTAGAGCGGCGCTGTTAGATAACTCGCGCCCCTTTAAAACCGATATTTTTAACATGGCAATTGGAAGAAGCGATAGTAATCATTGTGAACTTGTCTCCTAAACCGATCCGAACCTACTAACAAACAACATTATACCGCTACCAACTTTTACATGGCATATACCTTTATGCATTGGTTATGGTTACATGCATTTCTCTACGCTCTAGTGTCACCTGTGTACCAATACTTGTATAGGAAACAATTATCCAATATTACTGTTAATCCGAAAGCAGCATCATGCTCTTTGTTACCTAGTTGTGGCTAAATTACTGAACCGACACGACATTGATTAAATTTCGCATGTAGGAAACTTATGCCCCCTTATAATAAAGCTACACTCCACTGTAGCGTGGAATGTTTGATAGGTCAAACCTTAAAGGAGCTTGCTTTTTTTGACATTAAATTTACCCTTGCTATGCTGGTTATGGTTACCTGTATGTATAACTTAATTTTATTATTAAAATCGAGAACAGTCTTGATTCCGAAGATACGTTTATTATTTAATTATTCCCATGAATACATATAATATTATCTGTTGCAGCTGGTGTTTTATTCACTAATTCCCCGACACCGGTGGAACAGTACAACGCGTCCGTCAGCTCAGCACGGGCGCTCGGCGGCATCGGGCATGCGTCCCACCGCGACCACGACCATCACCACAATCACGGTCACGACCACGATCACACATACCACGACGACCAGACTCTGGACGCAGAAAAGCCTGACGATACCCAACAAGTTGGCTACAGTCACGATGAGACAACGACTCACGGAAGTGATGAAGAATACGACCAATCCGATGTCGAAAATAATAATGATTTTTCAATGTATGGTGTGTATCAAGTCACTTGTTATTTAAATAGTGTATGGTGACAAGACGATAACAACTTTTTTTTTTCAGTACCTAAAGTAATGGAGGGCGAATTAAAAATAGACAATGAAGAAATCACAGATGCGCTTTACGATCCTAGAAGTAACGAGTACAAACAATTTACAGAAGATTTTACCCAAGCACTTAAAGAAGCCCTATTCGGGTTAGACTCGATGAACGATAACGGCAACGACGTAATAGTAGAATTCATAGAGCTCAGGTAATCATTATTTTATACCTACCTACGCAGGACGTCGTCCTGTGATTTATACACGGTCGTCTAAAACGCGCTGGACAGAGACCGGTGGAGGTATACCATCCGCTCCAGATGCAACCCACCACTAATACTGACCACGATCCTCAGACATGAGGGACCGACCCGACAGAGAGAGAGAGATACCTATCTACCTGAGTTACGACACACTTGCCCAGCTATAAATTCGCCTTAGCCTTCCGTCGTTCTTTTTTTATTAACCTCATACTTTTTTTATTATACAGGGTGTCCTTAGGCATTGAACAAAGCCGAAATGTACATATGCATTAGGGTATTCATTTTTTATTTAGATCAAAAGATAATAAAATAAATTTTCAAACAAAAATTAATTCCAATGATCGACCACAAAAAGAAACAGACTGTATTAATCAGTGGTGTTTTTGACAACTTGTTCGAAAATGTGCGGCAATGATGACATTTGTCAAAAGTCAGAATCTTATTAATGTCACTAATGTCAGAAATAAAAAAGATAATCAATAAGATCGAAGAAGGTTTCATACTTTTTATTACCTCAGGAGCTGTTAACACATACAGGCTGCTCCAAAGTAAAAAGTGGTAATTTGTTAATGTCTTCGTAACCGCGACACCGGTTGTATATCGCGATAATTAGATCCCGCGTTGCCTCGTTCTGGAGGAGACTGCGCTGTTCCGACAAAAAAATACTTGTGGCTGTTTCTGACGATATAAGGAGTCCGGTGTTTAAGCGCTGGATTTCTGTTCACATGGATCAGAACAGAAAATGACTGAACTAGATTTAGATTTATTTTTAACATGACTGGCACCTCTTTACAGTGTCAATTAGTTGTTAAGTAGTATTTAATTTTGTACGCAATATGGGTAAATGCCTGAAATAAAAGCTTTTTATTTTGTTTATTTATTATTTATTTATACTTAGTATACTGATTCTAAATACCCTAATGCATATCTACATTTCGGCTTTGTCCAATGGCTAAGGACATCCTGTAGAAGTTGAAATATATTTATCTGTTTCAGGAAAGAGTCAGGCATCATAATGTACAGAATACATTGGAAATCAGCGCTTAATTACGAGCCAAACAACGAGTTAGGCCCTAATGAACTGAAGGCTGATTTGGAAAAATATCTAGTTAGACACAATAGGATGATAAACCTTTATCATGTCGCTAAAGATGGAATAAAAGCGAGGCGAGTTCTGGATCTATGTCAAATCAATAAAAATAGTTGTGAATACGGCTGCGAGTTCGATGAAAGTACCTTAGATTTTACATGCACTTGTCCCCAAAATCAAATGCTAGATATCACAAACCCTCACAGGTGTATATCAACCGATAAAACAAATTCGGCGGATGACGCAGCTCATAAACCAAATAACGCTTTCGCAAATTCCGATTCAGACCACACCACAACTAACATCAACACCGAAAATAATATACATAACACACGTCATTCAGACGGCAATGTTTTTGACTGGAAAGAAACTCGTGCTGTGATGTTAGAAACGACCACCGCCTCAGATCCAGATCTTAAGTTTTCACACATATTTGGTCGTGAAAACAACGCTGAGGATGAACAAAACACTGAGAATATGAATTCAAGTACTGAAAGTAAAGACACAAGCAAACCTGACATCCAAGCAGAGCCCGAACCTTCATCAGTGCCAGAACCAGAACCCACATCCGAACCAGAACCTACTTCTGAACCATCGCCTGAACCATCTTCTGAACCGTCGCTTGAAGCATCTTCGGAACCATCGTCTGAACCTTATTCTGAACCGACGCCAGAACCATCGCCTGAACCATCGTCAGAGCCAGAAGCAGAACCATCTTCGGAATCGGAATCCGAATCTTCTTATGAACCAGAGGCCAAACAACATTTGGAACTGAGCCCTAAACTATTGTCAGAACCAGAACCTGAACCGACTTCGGCACCGGAACCTGAATCTTCCTCTGAACCAGCATCTGAAACAAAATCGGAAATTGAACCTGAACCTACGTTGGAACCGGAAGTTTCTTCCGACCCAAAACTTTCAAAAACAGAGGGAAGCCTCGAGCCCAAAGCAGTGGTAGAACTTGAAACTTCTCCAGTCTCAGAACATACAACATCATTACATTCCGAAAAAGAACATATCTCTGAACTAAGAACAACACCAGAACCAATTGCAGTACCTAAAACAGACCTCGAAGTAAAAATAGATACGGTTTCTGAACCAAAAAATGAACATGAAACAGTAACAGACAGTAATAATAGTATGAATGATCTCACAACAGAATCTAAGATAGTTTCAAATTCTTTAACTGAACCAAACCATATCGTAAAACAGGGACAAGGTGAAGAATCAGAAACAAAAGAAGAAAGTGTAACTAAGTCCACAATGCTCATATTAAATTATAGTCCAATAGTTGAATCTAAGTCAGCACCACAATACGAAACTACGACAAAGGAAAATACAGAAAACAATTTTGAAAAGGAATCTGAAACAGAACATACGAAAAACGGTGAAAACAACTTGTCTGATGAATCCATAGATGTCACAAGCGTGATGTTCTCCCCTATCAACGATTTAGGTGAAGTTAAAATAAATGACGATGATAAAAACGTTGTTACAACAACGGAACCACCGATGGAAGCTAATACAGAATTATCAATTTTGAAACAGAACAAACCACAAGAAAATAACTTACATTTAATAAGTTCCAACGGTGACAATGGTTGGCTTCAGTATGTTAAGAACGGAACCACAACAGAAAATGATAACTTAAAGGATAATGAGACTAAAAAGATACATTTGACTGACCTAGGTGCTACCGACCATCCTAATGCAACCGACGACGAACTGTCATTCGAATACATTGCAAAAAATAATGAAGTTCCAAGCGAAATGGGTGACGAAGAAACTAAAACTACAATAGCCCCTGCAGTGCACGCTGATAGTGAAAATACCACTGATTTTAATTCAAACCAATTGTCGACTAACCAAGTTTATGGTACCTCTGAAAGTGAAAATCGGGCTGAAATACAGGACGTTCAATTAGATCAGCCAGTAACAGAATATTTAAACAAAGACAGTGTGCCTCCAGAAAATGAGGAAATTATAAAAAATAAGCATATGACGGAATCTCTTGATAAAAAAGCTACACATGGTTCTCAGACCAATGGAGAAGAACCATCAAACGAACCTTCCGATATTTCTTTTGATTATATCATTAACCGTTCATCAAAGTCTATTGAAGAACAAAATAGTACAGCTATAGAACATGTGACCTCAAAAGCAACTGTTGAACAAAGTACTACTACAAACGATTCTGATTGGGTACGTGTATCAGTAACTGAAATCAATTATGCAAAAACGTTTAGCAAAATCCCGGAAGATGCCGAAACTACAACGGTTAACGAATTAGAAGATATAATTAATTCTAGGATGTCAAACGAAGACTTTGAACCAGATTATTTAAACAATATGGATAAAAGTACCACTAAAGCACCAGAACAGTATGTACCAATGTATATTTCTCATGATTATGACAATGAAGAATTGCGCGTGAAACGAGTTAACCTAGAAGCAAAAAATAATACACATCTTCCGGTTACCACGGAACCGACGGAAACTTCAAAAAAGAGCGACCGTAGTGAAACCACCACTGTTAGTGCCTACGTTTATAGAACAGGACAATCTTTCCTAAGTAACAGTGCCGACATAACAAGTACTCCGAAAGATATAAACCAAACTGAACCAGCTCCCGTTTGGGAGGAATCCGATAATGACATACACTTACTTAACATAGAATCTACAGAAAATAATTCGTTGCGCACCATTAATCAGACACATATGAACGCAAGTACAGAAAGTATGCCAGACAACACAACGCCCGTAAACAATTTCAATGTTACGATATATGAAATATCAGCCCTTGAGAATAACACATTCCCTACAGCAAAACACATGAACTCCCATTCTTCGGAATATGATGACCATGAAACAGAAATGAACCCATTTTTACCAGAAATAGAAAATAATAAAAGTCTCGTCAAAAAACTACAAGAAGGACACGATTTAGAGCCGACTAACCTCAACGACAAACAAAATGAGAATAATGATGATCATTCTCTACCAAATGAACGCCAAACAAGTGCAAAAAGCAATTCTAGCGAGAACTTAAATGTAATAAATAATGATTACACAACTATCGGACCTGAAGTAATGTCCGCCGATAGTAAAAATGTACATTTACATACTAGTAACACTTCAGACGTTACGAATAACACGAATCTACGTAGCCATAAAAGTGTATTTGACAAATTATGGAGCCAAAACGAGGATATTCAACCTATTTCAACATTCCTAATTGATACTGAAGACTTAGGCAAGGAACGCACTACTGTTTCTAATCCTATTATAGTAAAAAATATTTTAGAAAATGGTGCGTCTAGTCCAGCGCCTGCAGATAAAAAACGAACATTAAGCAAAAAAAATAATGCAGATGACAACAATAACATGGAATTTTTAAGTGTTCTTCCTCTTCATAACCAAGATGAAATAAAAGTGCCTGAGAAAAACTTGAAAAGTGAAAATATACTGGAACTTAATGACATAAGGACATTAGATTTAACCAAATAGAAGGACATGCTCACGTACGCAATATAATCGAAACGGTGCCCGTTGTCATACTCGTACTTAGGTACATAGATATAGTTGCTTATTGACCATAAATGACAAATGGTTCATGGATTAAACTACTCTACTCTTGCTTGTCTATAACAAAAGCTCCTGCCACGAACATATAGAACCGCGGGTCCCTTTAACAAAACTCTTTGTAGAGGGCACTACTAGCACAAACTAAAGGCCTACCGCGAAACAGACTCTCTGTAAACAAACTGCCTTGATGCAAATGATGCATCAAAGTTATAGTGAAAACTTGCTAAAAAACTGTTTTAAGGCATAGGCATAGTATGTATAATTTAATCTATGGTTTACAATATGTGCTAGTGCTGCACTCTGGTGGCAGAACATTGCAGTAATACCCCCTATTGTGCCGATTTTATATGGTATGATAACTTGATAACATTATAAACATGAACCTGATTTGTATAAAGCCCTCCAGACTATAGGTACGCGGCGCGAAGCCGCGAACGCGAGTGTGGAGTCGATTTCGCTGATTAGCGAACTAGACTCCGCACTCGCGTTCGCGGCTTCACGCCATGATTCGCGCATGAATGTGGAGGGCCCTCAAGATATCCCATGTTGTTGTTAAAAAAAAACAATTATAAAAATATTGTACCCTACAGCAGAA
Source organism: Cydia strobilella (assembly GCF_947568885.1). Lineage (NCBI taxonomy): Eukaryota > Metazoa > Arthropoda > Insecta > Lepidoptera > Tortricidae > Cydia > Cydia strobilella. Next base: position 37,387,283 of record NC_086068.1, on the reverse strand, counting down.
AACGTAAAAACTGATAAACATGTAGATGTTATAGTCACAGCAAAAATAGAAGTGGAAACAAGTAAAGTGATCTTTTTCTCCGCCTCCTTCCGCCTATTGTGCACCGAATTGCAATTGTTCACATATTTTCTATAATCATTTTTCATGATTTCTGCTGATGCGACCACATTTGAACCTAAACATTAGTCCTTCGGATTTATAGGGGATTTAGTTTTTTACGCATGTAGTGATTTATCGGGTTTTTTTTTCAGTAGTTACCACCAAGATTTTGTTAGAGTTCAATACTAAAAACAGTATAGTAGTATAGTAAGTCGATTATAGTTTCAATAAACTGCCTTAAAACTCTTAAAAGTGATAACCGTTAAAAATGCAAAAACTAAAATATGTGTTAATTTATTCCACGAGAATTCCATTAAGAATTATTTTTCCCAGTATTAGTTACCAGTGGTCTTAGGTGGGAAAAAAATCCCAGTAGTTGTTATAGATAAAATGTTCTCTACTGAGCTCGTTTACTTACCTGTAAATACTAACAATGGCATTCTGTTAAACAAAAGCCATTATTTCTTTTCACCACTGGTACCGCTTTTTATACCACTGGTAACAACTTGGTGGTAACTAGTGGGAATAACCCGATTTATCGATACAACTAACAGTCATAAACAGCTATCGTTAGCAATAAACAGAAATACTTGAAACTTGAATCTAATTCTGTCTAATGGTTCTTCCGTATTAGTCGATGGTTCGCTATCGATTTTATGCTCCGTGTTAATGAAGGAATCCGAGCCTAACGGACATTTCAACACACGAACTGTACGCGTTGTACCCGTTGTATATGTTAAGAAAGAAATGAACTATTTGTACATTAGACTAGTCACATTTGAAGTCAATCTCTAGCTAAGTAGCGTTTATCGCCGACATGGGATTAAATGCCAGATAGGAAGGACGTTACGCTTTAATATTACCGATAAATGCTACCTTGCTACTCTTGCTAGCCCTGTTACGTATGCACGCTGTAACATAGTGATGGTCCCTAATATGAACGCGTTTGTGTCTTATCGCAGCGCTGTAAATAAGTCTTGTACCTAGCTTCTCTCACCTCACCCTATAGGTACTTGGTAAGTAGATGGGCATTTTCAGCAAAAAGTGTACCATGTGAGTCGAAACAACGCAATAGTAATTAGTTTTTCGAAAGACAGTGAATGAAAAACTAAAAATGAAGATTTATAAAAAAGTACGTAAAAATTTATTTTAATATGGATAAATGATTATTTTATTTGCATTAATTATTTTTATATGATTTGGACCCATGTTTCTTTCACTGATATGCGTTAAAATTATAAATAACAAACGAAACCGTCAACGCCCTCTATACGAGAGTAGGCCATAGGTAGTGGCGCCATCTGATCGAGAATCAAATTTTCGTGATTTTCGAGGCACGGTTTTTCCTTAGACTGTATCCATCTATTACGGAGTTACCTATATATCTATCTTTGGTAGTACGCTGCGTAACAGATTATACACGTAAACCTTCCTCAAGAATCACTCTATTGATAGGTTAAAACCGCATGAAAATCCATTTAGTAGTTTTAGAGTTTATCGCAAACATACACACACAGACAGACGCGGCGGGGGACTGTTTTATAAGGTGTAGTGATGACATGAAGTAAGTAAGTGGTTAAAAGCCCATCAACGTGCTCACTAGCCGCCACTGCTAAATAATTGTGATTATTTACATTTTACGACAGATGTTTTAAAAAGGGGGCCGCTACGTACTGTATTTTGTATTTAAGTTCCTTTTAAATACATCAAACTAGTTTTTAGGGTTCTGTAGCCAAATGGCAAAAAACGGAACCCTTATAGATTCGTCATGTCTGTCTGTCTGTCCGCCCGTATGTCACAGCCACTTTTCTCTGAAACTATAAGAACTCTCTGAAACTTGGTATAACTGTCATGAATCCATCAAAATGTTTTAATCGCAATCCGTCCCTGTCCCTTACCTGGTTCGTGCATCGTGGCGAGCGCGGGCTAGTCCAACGCTAAAAAAACCAGTGTAAGTGCGCTCTCCGATAACGCGCCTTTGTAACGCATATCGATGACACATTTTAGACTGGTTCTGTAGCGTTCGACTTGCCGGCACTCATTAAAAGCAAAGACCACACAGCTAAGGAATATGTTTTCCCATTAGTTCATTTTAAACCTTATTGCAATCTCCATAGAGTGGTAATTGAATAACCGGTTAAAACGGCCATACCATTTTTTTATGCTAGTAAGTAGCACGTGCGGTTTCATTTAACAATAGACAAATGATAAGCCGAAAGGGGACTGTTTGAAATCTACGAACCATAAGTAGATGTATTCTGTGAACCGCATTAAGATTTTCACACAAAAATAGAAAAAAAACAATAAATTTTGGGGGTTCCCCATACTTGGAACTGACTCAAAAAAATTTTTTTCATCAAACCCATACCATGTTACTCCATAACTCCGTCATTTCTGGACCGATTTTGAAAATTCTTTTTTTGATTGTAAGTATATACATACCGATTGGTCCCGTTTTTGTCAAAAAGCAGTTCTGATGAAGGGATCCATGAGGAATCGAGGAACTCATTTGAGGAACTCCTCAAATGTTAAAGGCATTTATATAGTGATTTTTGTATTTTTATCAACAAATCCAGCATTTCCATTTAAAAAAGTGACATTTGATGAAGTGGAACTGCTGATGTTGATCAGAATGGAACTTTTTAATAACGCATAGTTCACGTTTGGCGATTTGTCCTCTTCGTTATGTTTGTTAAGCAAGTTAGGTTTTCAAGACACATTTTTGTTAAGCTCGAGTTCTGATGATGGGACCCACGAGGAACCGAGGGAACTACTCAAATGTGAAAGGCATACATATAATGATTTTTGTATTTTCATCAAAAAATCCAGCATTTACATTAAAAAAAGTGACGTTTCACGAAGTGGATCTGCTGATGATGATCAGAATGGAACTCTTCAATGACACATAGTTCACGTTTGGCGATTTGTTTTCTTCGTTATGGACCCAGACCCAAACTTGGACCCGGACTCGGAGCCGAACCCGGGTCTGGACATGGACCCCAACTCGGACCCGGAGCCGGACCGAACTCGGACCAGGACTTGAACCTGGACCCCGACTCGGAGCCGGACCCAGACCGAACTCTGACCCAAACTTGGTCCCGGACAGCCGGACACGGACCTGGACTCGGATCCGGAACCTGACCCGGACCCGGAAATTCTACTAGAAAAGTGGGTTAGGTGGGTAGGTGGGTTTTAACTGCGATTCTCACAGAATCAGAAAAGTAGGTTAGGTTAGGTTAGAACTGTGACCCTTACAGAAACTAAATGCTATCAGAAAAGTGGGTTAGGTTAGCTTAGAACTGCGAGCCTTACAGAAACGTAATGCTACTAGAAAAGTGGGTGGTTTTACCTCCTTTTCTACATAACTGGGCAAAAGATGCTGTCTTTTTCATTTCATTGTCTGGAATCTAAGAGTGCACCACCAACAATAAGTAAACTTTCAGCGGCATCCCCCATTGAAGTTGGTTTTTTTTTCTTAAAAATTATTTAAATATCTATCGTTAAAATTAAATAATCCCAATTATTTAGCAGTGGCCCCGCCCCAGTGAGCACGTTGATGGGCTCTTAATTCGGTATACTTACCTATATTATATGTTACCATACGCCTACATCACACTTCCCTAACTTGTTTCAGCTGTGCCTACGTAATAAAAGGTAAGCTAATTAAAATTAAACTTTATGATATCTGATCAAGCATGTATTATGTATGTACACGTTATACGTTTTTGAATATATTTAATCTCGTGATAGTATGTAGATGCTGCAATAGGCGTCTCGTAAAGTAAAAGTGCATTAAAACCGTGGGTTATTCATCAAGAAAATCATCTCGTCTTTTGTCTAGCGCTTATATAATAATTGTATCAAATAAGTATGAATGAATACACAAACGAAGCGAAAGCTCACGAATGTGAGCTACATTCATTCCTACTACGCCGTCAATGTAAACGACCATTAGAGCAACAATACCCCAAACAACTTGGTACTTCCAATTTCTTGGATTGTAATAATATTACCTCAACTTTATCATTATCACCTACGTGTTAAAAGAAGTGTAGTATTGTAATCAAATTGTAATGTACAGGATCTATAAAAATAGTTTCAAATGCAGCCAAATGGTTGTACCCTTCCTGGGGTATGATTTCCTTGTTACGGTCAGTCAATGACCTAGTCAATTAACATAATTAAGGTCTTTACTTAAGGTGAGGTGGAATATTTAATTTGATTTTCATAGAGCAAGGTTTACGTAGGTAGTCGTAGTCTCTTTAGGCGTTTATATCTCGTAGCACCTGGAAAATTGCTAGTGCTGGCTGGCACTGACCCATACGAGTATATTAATGCAATTTCACCGGTTTAAATGTGAGCTAATGACATTGCTACGTGTATATGTTTACACGAATATATGTATAATAAAGTTCTCTCCATGGAACATTGAATCGAAATCGACCTCTGCCTGCCTACAAATTTATATTTTTTCTGGAATAGTATTCATTTGTTTAAACATGCTGTTAAGATTGCTGTGAGTATTATCTCTGCCATTTCGTGATGTGATAACTTGCGCAGTAAATTAATATAATTATTATAGCGGCGAGAGATGCCGCCACATGGACGTAGATAGGTACTTACTTACTACTTTTATTATATTACTAAGTGATATTGTGAGAAAGCGAGGTCAGACTGTAATTATTATGGTAGTATTTGTTAACGTAGATATATTTTGTATAATATGGTTGAAATTGTAAAGAATTATGTTGTAAATAAAACTAAAGTTATTCAAAATGCTGTTTTACTTTCCATTGTTTCTTCTTTCTATATGGCCACCAAACGAAGGAAATATAGGGGAAATAATTCGTGTATAAGCAAATTTTGGCATAGTTGTAGGGAATGGTGTATTAAACAACATACTAAAAGTAAATAACTTAAACGGTGGCAAAAAATATTCTATTACATAATAAATAAGTAATACACATAAAATTTTCTACAAAATAGATTCAGTACACTTTTTCGCTAGGATCAATATACCAATAGTAGATTGTTAACCAAGGGTGGAAAGTGAATCATTTGACCCGAGATATTTTGGCGCTCGAACGAAATGAGAGCGAGAGCGCCAATAGTTCGAGGGTAAGATGGTTACTTTTACCCGAGTTAAACACTACTTTTCATTTCGACTATGAGGAAAGTCAAACACAAATGTAGGTTTATTATTGGTAAGTACATATATTTCTTTAGAATAAATTATTTAAAAATTTGTTTATTACTGGTAAGTATATTTCTTTAGAACAAATTATAGGTAAACCACATAACAACAATGACATTAAATTAGTTGAAGATCACGGTAAAATTTTAACAATTCGAGAAATTAAGTTTTGCCAGGCATATTTATATTAGAATTACTTTCCACCCTACGGTGGGAAATAGTTATTTGTTATACAAGGGTGCAAAGTTGTATTTTACCCGCGAGTGTGGAATTGAAACACGAGTAAGCGAAAGGATTCTATAGTTGAACCACGAGCGAAGCGAGTGGTTCAACTATAGAATCCTGAGCGTAGCGAGTGTTTCAACACACGAGAAGTAAAATACATTTGCACCCGTGTGTAACACAAAACTTTTCCCCTCACTATAGCGAGGAAAGTGCAACATCCACAGGCGTTCGATAATCTTCATCACTGGAATCACTCATTTTTTTACGATAATACGATATTATAACAGAAAACCCTGGAAGTTGTGTATTTTTACGTGTCGGAGTCGGTGAGTTTTTTTTTAACAATGTTGACATTTCTGACGAAGCGTTTTGAAATTGCATCGATTTAACTTGTGCGTTCAGAATTACATTCAACATCATTTAAAAAAACAAATATTTCTTATGGAATTTAAGGTTTATGCCTTAAAATCATTAAATAAAGCTAAATTTATTTATGATAATTAATATCGAACGAACCATTATCATGAGCGTTTTACGTTTTGTTATCTGTCAAAAGCTACTTAAACACGCTCCATCCAAGGTCAAATTACTTTCCCCACTAGTGGATAAAATGCGTTTTTCCCCGCTTGGTTTAAAGGATAAAAGACGGCTTTCCGAGCTAGTGAGGGGAAAAGCAATTTTCCGCCCGGCTATCAGCCTATGAAAGGTGAACTTTCCGAACAGAAGAGATGAAAAATATATTAAAGTGGGAAAGTTACTTATAATTTGTTCAAAGGTCGTTTTTTTAGTTTTTCGTAAATAACTCGTAAACCGCTACCGCCCACAGCAAAAAATAATCTCGTGCGTAAATAATCTGTATAAAATTTCCTACAAAATAGATATAGGGCTTGTCCCAAAAATACCATGTCAAACTGACACACGAGGTAGGACACCCTAAGAGGATTTTGCTCTTTTTTATCACTGACGGTGCCAGTTTGGATTCTCTTAGGTTGTCCTATACATCCAGTGTAGTTTGATGTGTGTATATCTATTTTGTAGGAAATTTTATATAGATTATTTACGTACCAGAATATTGGATACCGTTTACGAGTTATTTACGAAAAAATAAAAAAACGACCGTAGAACAAATTATAAAGTAACTCCCACTAATATATTAGTACAACAACTTTAATAGATTAGGTCTTACCTCGAAATCCTTCCAAAGTTATGAAATTTGGTATGTATGTTAATTAAAGGTCTCTTTTTCATGTCCACACTATTTCACATTTGGGGACCTCGAGGAATCGCAGCCATCTTGGAAAATGTGAATCATCCTGTTCCTGGAGAAATTTGCGTCTTACTCTCTATGAAAATATGGTGTAAGGCAACATTAAAGCTTATTAAATTCTACACAAAAAAGTCCTAGATATCTTTGCGGAAAAAATACATTTTGTTATAGAAAATAATAGCTGAATCCAGATTTAGCGCTTATACCCTTTAAGGGAATATCCTCTTAATAGGAAACTTGTAGGAATATGAATTCCTCTTTTGTATATACATTTGTACACGTTATACCCCAATATCAACATTTTACTCGACTGCGACTTAAACAGAAAGTAGGGTTATGGGTTTAAATACTGATAATCACTACACCCTGTAGCTCAGGATACTGGACGGATATTTTAAAATGACCTATCGGTAGATTCCTCTTGCCCTTCACAGCCTGTTTACACTAGTTTTATTAAAGAAAAATCAATACAGCCACCTTGAGAGGATGCCGAATATTAAATCATTGTTAGGATTAATATTTGTATCTAGCTATAGTTGTAGCGTATAGCCTGTTACGCAGTGTCCATTATGATTCTATATCTATATGTACCTACCATCACACGTATGCATGTATAGCGCATCGCGCGGACCAATAAACGTTAGTTAGCAACCGACCGTGTGCGTGAATCATTAAAGGTTGACAATATTACAATATTGAGAAATAAAAAAAAAATCTAAATGACATTATTTTCATAATTGCTTTCTTGGGGTTAGATAATAAGATATTACGTATCATTTGTGGTATATTGTACAAAGAAAAATCGATAGGGTATATCGTATCTGAAGGATACAATCTTGATATTTTGTGTCAAAAACTAAACAAACTATACCAACTGATGAAAGGCGCAGTTAAAGGGTTAAAGAGGTATTTCCCGTTCGATATATGGATATTACGTATCATTTTATGATTAATATGTACCGTATCTGCAGTATAGTTCCATAAGTCTCGTGAAATAGGTATTGAAGTAGAACTGTGTCACTTTGTAAAATTGAAAAAAAAAAAAAAAACTGTTAATGATATTATTTTCAAAATTGCTTTCTTGGAGTTAGACATGAGGATATCACGTATCATTTGTGGTATATTGTACAAAAAAAATTTTTTTAGGAACTGCGGGTCAAAAATTTTGTTTTGGCCTCTAGTATGTGTGTGCCAAACGGCTAACCTGTACATCGATTTGCGGTATTTTTATACGAACGGGTTAGACTATTCCCCTTTTGCAAGTTTTTGAAGAAAATTGTTTCTGATTATTGTTGATAATATAAACACTTTTAAATCCGTTATTGTTAATTTGAAACCCGCCTCGCAGGGTTAACATTAATAATTAACTTGAATGTACTCACAGTATATCTTCTTAGATTATGAAACTTAAAAAACACTGCACTTCCCTTTACGAGTATATCTATCTGGTTACGATAAGGACCATGAATAAATTGTGGGGTTTTCTTTTTTTTTTAATCTTTATTTATTTATAGAGGGTTTTAAGTTTTAAACAAATGCCACCCTCATAGTGGCTCTCTAAAAAAACTACAACAGACTAACTTTCACTATTTCTAAGTTGAATGATGTCTTTGGCCATATTATAAAGAAGCCCAGCCTCTTCTGAGGCTGGACAAGCCAGGATACTATTGACCCTGCCGAGGTCATAGCACCTGACATTAAGCAGTCGACGCTGCGCAGCACCTCGGCGACATTCCATTGTAACATGAAACACGTCTTCAACTACTCCGCATAAATTACATTTGGGCGAGTCAACTTTACGCATCATAAACGCATAGCTATTTAAAGGAATGTGGCCAGATCGCAATCTAAGAGCAACAATTAAATTCTGCCTGTTCATCCTACAGAAAGAGAACCATGGAGCACGAGTGAGTGTGGGTTGGATCGTTTTATACCATATGCCCTTTGTGCGAGATCTTTCGTGAAAATATTCGGACCACATGTCAAAGCACATATTTTTGACCTTAAACAGAACATCAGAAAACCAAGGAACATTATGGCAATTGTCACCCATTTCGGTTGCTTCCCTAGCCAACCGATCCACCACCTCGTTCCCCACAACATCGCAGTGAGAGGGAATCCACTGTAAAATAACTTTATTTTTGGCAGCGCAGAGTTTAAGTATTAGACGAATTATTGTGTAAGCTACTGGAATGCCCCTAAAGACGTAAGTACAGCGGTTCAAATGTTGAAGAGTGCATTTTGAATCCGTTAAAATTACAAATTTATTATGACTATTGATGCTGTCAAGATAGTGACTCTGCAATTGCGATCATTTCAATAGCCATTATCGAAATATTGTTCTTAATGTGTAGTTTAATTACTTCTGCGGTTTGCCAATCTAAGAACGCTGCTCCACTACCAATATCGGTTTTAGATCCGTCTGTAAATATCTTATAATACTCATGATAAGTGTCTGTAAGCATTGAATTGCATATACTTCGTAACTGAGAACCGTTGTATTTACGATTAGCTTTATCGATTTTATCAACATTTGATATTAGACAGTTACTTAAATCTATATTAGTAACCCAGGTATCGAGTGAAAACATTTCTAACTGGTTACTACAGTATACCGGGGTGTCCTTAAACTCGTTAAATACAAGTCCAAGTAACGGTTTGATTTTGTTACGCCAGTAAAGGTAATCAAAAGAGTTTTTCAAATCCGTCAGAAGTCCTGGTAGGGAATTTGTACATAGAGATTTAGATTTTAACAACATTTTACCTGCAAGATACCGTCTCAGAATTGCTAGCGGAGGTAAACTTAGTTCTGATTCCATCACATGGATAGGCGTACTTTTTATAAACCCTCCTATTATTCGTAAGCAAGTGTTTTGTAGTGTGTCTAACCTAGCTAAATTAGTTGCAGCGCTGTTTCCATATAAAAAAACTTGCATAATCAAGCCTACTTCTTATCATTGCAATGTACAGACGCCTTAAATGAACTTGGTGCACTCCCCATCCCGCTCCCGCTAACACTTTAAATGTATTTATAAATTTAATAACTTTAACTTTAATTTCATTTATGTGTTTCCCCCATCGCAAGCCTCGGTCAAGCCAAAGGCCCAAGTATTTAACGGTATCCACAACTTCTAGTACTTGGTTGTTAATATTAATAGAAATATTATCTTTTTTAAACCCCCTTTTAAACAAACAAACTTTACTTTTACTCTGAGAAATCTCTAGACCTATGTCTAAAAATAAAGTCTGTATCTTATCTAAAGCCTGCTGGATTCTAACTTCTCCCTCAGCAGGGTTTTTACAATGGCAATAAAGAACGTAATCATCAGCATATTGTGAAATGAATATCTCCTTCTCAAGGATTTTACAGATCTTCATAGTGGCTATGTTAAATAGTAATGGCGATAGCGGGTCCCCTTGGGCTAAACCGCGACCTGTCGATCTTTCTATAACTAAATCATCTAATTGTATTTTGAGGTATCTATGCTTCAAAAAATTCCAAAGGTAGTTGCATACTCTACGTCCTACTTTAAGTGAGTCCAGAGTAGAAATTAGCACTGTATTATCAATATTATTGTAGGCACTGTCAATATCTAAAAAGCAGCCCAAAGTTGATGATCCTTTTGCGAAGCCAATTTGAATCCTAGTAACTAGGACGCTTAAATTATCTAAGCATGATTTACATTTCCTAAACCCCATAGTATTTTCAGAGAACTCCTTATTACGCTCTAGAAGCCACTCGATTCTATGGTTGATAATTGCGTGAAAGATTTTGCATACAGACGACATTAATGAAATAGGTCGTAATGATGATATTTGGCTCGGATCTCTGCCCGGTTTTGGAATAGGAATAATACCAATATCTTTCCATTGATTAGGGACAAATCCGTTAACGAAAAAGTTATTATATAGACACAACAATATCTTTTTGCCATTTTCTGGAAGATGTCTAATCATAGAGTATGAAATGTCATCACACCCAGGGGAGGTATCCTTGAGTTTAATGCACTTATTTAACTCCTGCATAGAGATATCAATATCAATGGGAGACTCATAATCCAAAAGCAACGGTGAAGGTGGGACGGCGTAATCTGGAGACAGTGAACATAGTAGTTCCTCAGCTAGTACTGGGTCAATGTACTGTCTAGGAGCTCTGTAGCCCTTCATCCAGGCCATTTTCCTCCACATCTCACTGGAAGTAGTACTTGCATCGACTGAAGAGCATAGATCTTGCCAACCCTTTCGAATAGCTCCACACAGATTATTATGGGCCTTAGAAGTCTTGTCCCGTAAAATATCTAGATTACCTGGAGTAGGATTCCTACGAAACCTGGTTAACGCCAGCCTGCGTTTGGCTATAGCTTCCGATAGCTTTTGGTTCCAATAGGGTTTTGGCTTAAATGCTGACTTTACGTTATTATTAAATGTATGATATGGGATATGTATATCTGCTACTTGATTAATGAGATGAATAAATTGATTATAATTTTCTTGATGGTCACTACAAATCGTAAATTTTTTAAAGTGTTCTTGTAAACCTTCTTTATATTTTTGCCAATTAGCCTTTTTGAAATTTCTTTTCTTAACAGGGATGCTGAAATTGCATTGTTGTTTAGTTGAAAGTTTAATAAAAAAGTGATCACTACCTAATGTTTCATTAACTATTGACCAATTAAGGTCTAGAGCTATATCTGTGCTGGCCAAACTAATATCGGGAGAGGACTTTTGCAACACGCCGTCGGATAACCTCATCCAAGTCGTTTCTCCGCTGTTAAGTGTTAACAAGTCACTGTCCAAAATAGAATTATAAATTTGATTACCTCTTGGATCCGTCTTACACGACCAACTAGAGTGATGCCCGTTAAAGTCGCCAAGGACTAAGGTTTTCGGCTCACAATGACTAAAGACTTCATCCCAATCCGTTTGACTTGTATTTATTTTGCTTGGACAATAAATTGCAACAATGTTTTCAATTACTCGGCATTTTAAAAGCTTAACCTTCAGGAACTCGATACCTGCATTACCAATGAAAACATTTGAAATTAGACATTGAATCGAGTTGTGTACGAGAATCATTACACCCCCGTAACCATCATGTCTATCCTTCCTGTAAACCTGATAACCATGAATTCTAACGCTATAATCTTTAGATAACCATGTTTCACTTACCACAGCAATATGAACTTTTTGTAATCTTAACAATTCTTGAAACGATTTAAGCTTGCCTAACAGACTCTGGGCATTCCATTGGATAATATTTAAACTAATGGAATTACTAGAACTAGCCATAATTAACAAACTGTAAAAAACCTTTAACTATACTTGAGTCTGAAAAGAATCCTGCCGCCAGAATCACCAGCCATTCCACACATAATTTAATAACGCCTTGAATTTTATCTTGGATACTTATACTATTTAGGAAAATCACCTCCTTTACCCGTCTTAACAGCTCGTTAAATGTCGTTTTCCGATCGTTCTCGTTCTCGTGAGGTCCATTGACATTGTCACTTTGAGCGTTAATTAGAGGGTCAACAGCGGTTTTCTTCCTTTTCTCGTTTTTAGTTTTAATTTTAATTTTTTGTTCTGACGATCCAGGCTTGGAAGTACCAGGTACTGGATCCTGAACTTGATGATTCTGAATAGGATTGACTCTTCCTTCTGAAAGAACATTACTGTACGATAAAACACATGGCGATTTATCAGAGCCTGGTGGAGGACTATGCTTGACTGGAGGGAATGAGTGACTATTCATGTACGGATTTTCTTCCTCCAGTGGTCTTGGTATAGGGGCTGCGTAAAGGCTCAATGCCTTTCTGTATGTACAGTTGAATTCGGACATCAACTCCCGTAGCTTCCTCTCTTTCTGGTATACTGGGCAGATCTTCGCCATCGATATGTGGTTACCACGGCAGTTGACGCACACGAAAGTTGCAGTTACGCAGTTGGGATGATCGCCTCCGCATTTAGGACACATAAATAATTTTGATGTACAATTTCTAACGCTATGACCAATTTTCCAGCATTTGAAACATTGGGTCACAGGGTGAACATAGGGCTCTACTTTAATTCGTAAGCCATCTACGTAAACAAAAGGTGGCAGCTTCGAGCACTTGAAGGATAGCCGTGCCACCTCACTCGGGCACCAATGGCCATCGCCTTTATCTCGACGGTTTAATCTTTTGACTGAAATGACTGTCTCAGTGCAAGACACTAACTTTAGTATATCTTCCTCGCAAAGATCAAGGTCTACGTTTCTGATGATGCCATAGCTCAGTCCAATCTCCATTGGTCTGTGTAAAACCCAACCTTGTTTATTAATGTTTTCACATTGAAATATTTGGTCCATATTTTCCTTGTTAATAAACTCCAGCCGAATTTTATATGGGTTTAAATATTTTATTGAACAAATACCTTTAATGTTATTTTCTTTTAAAAAACGAGCCATGGCAAATTGTTTGGGTAGTTTTTCTTTATTCGAGATATACACCTGAAGGTTAGCTTTGTCGCTGTCATATTGAGCCATTGTGATGTTTCTCTCCTTTTTCTTTTCCTTTCCACTGTATTCCACTCTGGCTCTCCATCTTCACTCCCATTTTCCTTTTCTCTATGTCTTTTAATAGTTTGCCTGCTCATCTCCATCTCCATCAAATGTTCTTCATCATCACTTTTGTAATACTCGGAATCATCATGGGAATCAGTCGGCAGTCTTACCTCATGTCCCTGTGCCATATTTTTAATTTTGAGGCTATACGACGAATTAGACTTTGTCTTTGGGAATTTATCTGGCAAAATATTACTAGACGTAGCGTCTTGCCATTTCAGTGTTTGGCCGAGGGCCAACTCAGAGTCCTGAGAATCAGTATCAGTATGTGGTAAACTAGAAAATGAGTTGCTAAGGGCAATACCCGCTTCCTTGTTATTTCCAGCAATCTTGCCATCTGTTTTAGACTTATATTCGCTAATGGGGATGCGGGATCTGGTCTTAAGGTCGATATCCGGCCTACATCTGCGGGCTGAAATATCGCGGCAGATATCGTTCCTGACAGTTACAAACGCAGCGGGAGACGGCGGGGTCAGAACTGGAGGGTCTGTTGACCCTCCAGGATCGCCGAGGGAATCATTCTCCATTTATAAAATTTTAGGTTCAGTAAGAATACCTACACAAATGGGAGAATAGATCTAGCTACACCAGGTGCTAATCTGATAAATTTAATAATTATATTTAAAAAAATTAAATATTCGCGTTTGACGTTGTCAATCGAATCTCGAATTGATAAAATTGATATCCCGTTAAGCCTAAACCAAATACGACTTAAGCACTTAACTGCCGTGCCTCCGCGGAATATCTTTTAGGACAATTTCCTCGACAAATAATGGAATTTGTATGCAACATTGTAGTCCCGAAATCGAGACTGGGGGTTTTCTTGGTGTAATTTCTAAAAATTTAAATTTAAATCCGAAATTATGAAAAAAGCTACTGTTTTAATTCCCTTGACAGATGTGAGTGACGGTTGACTCAATTCCTTTTTCTTTTTAATCTGAACAAAGTTTCAAGTAACGCACTCGAAAAAAAATTTGATCTCCATGCAAGCTTTCAACCTCTTTTTCACCTCCTTAAGGGATGAATTTTCAAAAACGCTGAAATCAGTTTTCTTGCATTTCAATAATATATCTGTTTACGAAGTTTCAAATTGCTAGCTTAAAATAAATCTTAAAGCCCATACAAACTTTCATCCCCTTTTTAACCCCCTTAGGGGTGAAATTTCTCAAATTTTTATAGCTAATAACCTGGCCGTGGATTTTTTTGACAGATTAGTAAAGTTTGCATCAAAATCTGTTTAGCCGTTTTCATTTGATCTATCTCCGGCGCAGACAAACAGACAAAAATTCTAAAAACTGTTGGAACTTGTTCTGTTATCGATTCTAAGTATCCCCAGCCAATTTTTTTTTTTCGAATATCTTCCATGTACAGACTTTCGACCCTCTTCCGCTTTATTATATGTATAGATTTTGTGTCAATTGTCGCACCTGTCAGCGATGTGAAATTGGGGCCTGTTTTTGACCACCTGTATAGGTACTTACGAAAGCAAAACAAAATACATGGTGATAAAAAAATAGATATATATTTTAGATAATGGCCACATTCGGCAGGTATCACAATACAAGACAATATATACAAGGGCATCTTTTCATAAGGCATACAACTGACATAAAATAATATGCTCAAACCCATAACGCATGTGGATTAGGAATCAACTCTTCTATTTCTTGAGAGCTCACTTGCTCGTCGACAAGCATTTTTGCACAAAGACACCCCTCTCCGACGCTCCCGTCATCACTAACTATGCAATTTCCTAATACCGCTTTGCAGCTATTGTAAAGTACATCTCTCAAATCAATGGGTTCTATTTTCTCGTTAGATTCCTTTTCTGCTGGTACTTTGTTTACTATTATGATATCTGAGTCAAATGTCTCTTTGATTTTGATAATTCCATCTTTTCGATATTCTAATTCTGGCATATTGTTAAGTTTAGAAGTATCTAACTTCATCGAAGTTTTGTCAATAGAATGGGAAGGCGGAGCTCGACCATCAAGGCATCTACACCCAGCACACCCGGTCCTTGCTTTGTCCTCATAATTGGTAGCAAAATTTGCTTCAAGCCCCGTAGTAGTAATATTACTTATTTCATTAATTTCTTCCTTTGCAATATCCGCATAAGTAGCTGAACTTGCCTGATGATAAGTACTATCCGAGGAGTTTTGAGGTTCTGGGTCACTGTGGTGGATAAATACATCCTTCAATGTGTTACATGTAGTAAGTTCTTGAGGTGCCGCAGTACAATTCAGAGTGTGATGTAAGTAATGAAGGCGTGTTATTGATTTTCCGCAGGTTACACATTCAACATTATCTGCAACAATTACATTTTCTTAATAAATGCTATGTTAGTTTTAACACTATTAATTACTGTTATAATTATAAACCTTACAATTTTAAACACAACACTTTTCTAAGACCAATACTTTGTAGTTTACACTTAGTTCTAGATCATGGCTGTGCTTCTACACTATAGTTGGACACAGGCACATTTATAGTTAGAGTGACAGGATTTAGAAGCATTAAGGGAATTTTAACTAAAAATAATAAATTAATCATCATCGGTCTATGAAATAAACAAATACGAATATACGAAAACCCCATCCATAACTCACCTGTATCAATTTTTCCGTGCATGTCATTTGCTAGACTAGAATCGGATGAGATGCCACTGTCTAATTTTGTATCTAAAACAAATTAAATATATAAGTATGTATATTTTAAATTAAAGTTTAACAATAAACACGAGCATAATTCAATTTTGAGTGAATTAATTTTTAGAACACTTAATTTCGTGTCCCTAGACTCTCTAGCACAGAAAAATTGATTTTTCCCCTCACTAGCTCGGAAAGTTGTCGTTTATCCTTCAATACAAGCGGGGAAAAACGCGTTTTATCCACTAGTGGGGAAAGTAATTTGACCTTGGATGGAGCGTGTTTAAGTAGCTTGACAGATGACAAAACGTAAAACGCTCATGATAATGGTTCGTTCGATATTAATTATCATTAAATTAATGGTTTGAGAATCTAATAAAAAATACCAAATTTAGCCTTTTTTAATGATTTTAAGTCGTAAACCTTAAAATTCCATAAGAAACGTTTGTTTTTTTATAATGATGTTAAATATAATTCTGAACGCACAAGTTGAGTCTATGCAATTTTAAAACGCATCGTTGACATTTCATACATCAGAAATGTCAACATTGTCAACAAATTTTTTACTTAAAACCTTTTCTCACCGACTCGCGTAAAAATACACAACTTCAAGAGTTTTCTGTTATAATATCGTAAAGAAATGAGTGATTCCAGTGATGAAGATGATCTAACGCCTGTGGATGTTGCACTTTCCTCGCTATAGTGAGGTGAAAAGTTTTGTGTTACACACGGGCGCAAATGTATTTTACTTCTCGTGTGTTGAAACACTCGCTACGCTCAGGATTCTATTTTAGAACCACTCGCTTCGCTCGTGGTTCACCTATAGAATCCTTTCGCCTGCTCGTGTTTCAATTCTACACTCGCGGGTAAAATACAACTTTGCACCCTTGTATAACAAATAACTATTTCAAAAACCATGTAAATTTTTTTCCTTTTTGTTTACACGGGCATTAAAAATTAGATCCATAAGTATTAATTTAACACATTAAAATTAACAACTTGATCAGATAAAAGTTACATTTTGTACGGTAACGCCGCAGAATAAAGTTTTCTCCCATACAATTATCAGGGACACACCATTTTTGCATTTATCTGCTGCTTTACCGTACAAAATGTAACTTTTATCTGATCAAGTTGTTAATTTTAATGTGTTAATTAAATACTTATGTATCTTTATAAACATTAACAAAAAAATCAACATGGTTTTCGAAAATCGACTTTTCTTTGCTAGGGAGTCTAAAACACGAAATCAGTGTTCTAAAAGTCAATTCACCCTTTTACCAAATTGTCAGTGGTATAGGTGCACTAATGTGAGTCTCACACAATGTAAGTTATGAGTTACCTGTACAATTGACATCAACGTATTTGTTATGTGTAGACATATGCTTCTTCAATGTATGTTTTGTAGTAAATTTACTTTTGCAGTGGTGAGATTTAAGATGGGTTTTCAAATGATGAGACTGAATGAAACCTGAAACATTAAATAATAAAATAATAATATTGGTACAGTCGGACCAAGCTAGTTCCGTACAAACTTTGCACGAAGGAAGGTGAGTAAGTGCCTATCTAACTATGACGTTTATCAGTTTCATCTCCACACTTTGTCACTTCAAAGTCTGTGCAGTCAGCTTTTTATTGACGCTACCATAGATATAATTCACATCGAAATCGCGTACCTCAAAACGTATATTAGAATGGAATGTCCAAACTTTAACTATAAAGTGTTAGATATTGTTATTCTCTCCGGCCGGCCGGCATACAAAACCATCAAAAAACCGTGTGAGGAACGTGAAAGAAGACGCTGCAGCACGTGGTCACGTGGACTCCAAGACTCCACCTTCCATCATCAGCTCTCAGGTTAGTGGCTCCAGTGTAATCCTATTCGGTTTAAGCATCGTAGCTAATGTATACGTCGCGCAGTTAACTTTTGTCCATTTTCAAATTACCCAATTGTAGCCAATAAACCAGAAAAGAACTCGTAAAGCATATTTTATGGTCAAAATTCTTTTTGTTGTCTTGTTGACCACTCTGTTACCGTTCTATTTTTGTCTTTTATCAAATAAATCAAAAACGTTGTGCTATTGCAAGTTTTTTTAGCTGTAGATTATAATTCTCTTGAGAAAAATTCAAAACTAAATTTCACCCCATACAAAAAGCTCCACTCCGTCACATTTTTCGGGGACAAAAAACAAGACAACGTAAAGAATTTTAAGCCAACTATCCAATCGTAAACTCGTTTGAAATAAAATAAGGACCACAAAATTTAACTGTTAGTAAAGGGTTCATAAATAGCATAAATAGTCTATACTTACATACAGATAAAAACTTTTATAAAAAAAAGATAAACCTACTTCAAAAAGGATGAAATAAAATATTATCCTTTTTAGGGTTCCGTGTTTAAGTATATGCGTTACCAACTGATATGTTTGAAGTCGGTGCCAAGCCAAATTTTGAACCATATATTCATAGTGATTTTGGTGCAATTTGATAAGGATGCGGCTATATAAGTATGTACGTTGGATTGCCTGACGCAGCGTACTACGTACGCGAACAACACGCGAACGCGCGAAGCGGCGCGGCACGGCGCCTTAATTAATCCTTTGATACCTATAGAAGTGTCCTACGTGGTGGACGATCTCGTTGCGAACGCAAACGCCTTGGGCCGGCCGCGCCGCGCCGCATCGCTTCGCTTTGCGTTCGCGAGTGTTCGCCTATGTAAGACGCAGCGTTACACGACTACAACTCACGATCGCCCAGTGGAAGATTTTAAAACCGTAACGAGTGCAGCCATCACCTACTTGGACAAATGTAGATTTAGATTATAAGCTAGTTAATAAATGAACAGTGTAAAATATAATTGCCATACGATAAATAAATAAATAAACTGTAAATCTAATGCGTTTATTTGTCGTCGTATTTTTTTAAGAGCATTTCTTACTAATTCTTGAACAGTCCATAGCACGCCAGTGTGGAATTGGGACTGAGTTATTTTCTATCGCTTATTCAGAGGACTACATTTTAAAAGGCATGTATTTAACAGATAACAATGTTTTATTTCAATGACATTTTGTGCATAAGTAGGTATCTAAAGTATCATACTAATCAGAACATATTATAACCGTAAGTAGAAAGCTAAAAAAAATAAGTATCCGAAATGTATGTTTCGGTGCTTTTCCACACATCAATCGTAAAAAGCAGTGACAGATTTCGTTATGGTATAAGCGACCGGTATCTATTATATTTATCGATACGGATTCGTTTTGAAAGTAAAACAACTATACCTACGTACGGTATCGGTACCACCGGTATAAAATTTAAAAAGGACAACATTTTTTTATAAGTGAATCTGAACCATTATTTACCGAGCGTCAGCGAAGGTCTCCGTTTCAGCGTGGGCAAAAATGTTCTCCTTTGCAGATCTCATTTCTCGACTGATTCTCGTGAAAATTTGTAATCAGATTCGGTAGTTCGATAAAATTATTCTGTGGTTTCGCTTTTTTTTTTAAGTTCAAAAAGGCAGAAATTGGCATACAGGACTAAAGCGCCAGTAGGGTCTATGACACTTAAGACCATTGTGACTACGCCGCGCCGCGTGGAACGTGAGGTGCGTTGGGGTAAGTGCATATAATTCATTCAACGAAAAAAAAATACCTCTTATAAGCTCACTGGTGTGTCTGCCTATCTGTTACATTCAATTCACATATTATTATGTCACATAAGTATAGTAAGTCGGTGCCGAAGACGGACTAGTAAAGTAAATAAATGAAATTTAAACTTATTTGCGGTCATTTTTGGTATCGTGTGACATATCAGATATAATTTTATTTATTCATAAAAACAAAGAAACAAATATAATAAAACTTACTATTTAAGTACAAAAACTGTGGCGTACAGCCAGTGGACTGTATGAAAATTGTGCGGGTTGGGTCTGCTGTTGGCAGAGGCCTCTGCTGGTGGTGGCTCCTTGTTGGTTCTTTCTTTATATATTCTTAATAATATTTTTTACTAAATATTATTTATATTCGTGCTGTTTTCGATTGCGATTCTAATGACACAATAATTTTAAAGGCAGATAATTACAAAAATATTATAAATAGGTAAAAAATTACCATAACCTATCTCTGATTTTTTTTAAATATACAATAAATAGTTCAACGCCATAAGATCAATGGAAAACCTATAAAATGGACAAGCGTGATGTGATCTTAAAGAAAAAATAGACCATAATTTAAAAATAAATGATTATTCTCCCGCCAAACAATTGCCTTTGGAAAAAAGTTTTTAAAAGTATATGTGATAGGACACCTCTTTGTTTCATATTTGTATACCTATAGCAAAAGTTATCTAGTGATTAGTGACCTATTGTTATTGCGTGTAATGCTAGGGAAGTAGGTGTACGTCAAGTGCCATCGCTTTTGCGGGGAATTTAATGCCAATGACAAATTGACAGCTTAATGGTCATAAGTCTTTATAATTTAATTTCAACTTAAAAAATTAAGTGTAATAAACAAACTTAATTGTATTAGAGCTACTTTTGGGCATTTCTATTTAAAGATGTACCAAAAAAATCGTGTTATTAATTGGGAATTTTTATTTTATTTCTACTCAGTCACGAGCTTTTTTAATTTTTACTGCGAAAAAAGTGTCCCCAATATTTTTGGTCCGTTTGGTTACGGTTTCCAATTGATACTTACAACGTTACAACCTTCTATGACTGTAACAAATCGGACAAAAGTTTTAAAATCTAAAATACAAGTTACAATTTTAAATAGGAATGCCTATTTATGTGATCGCCCTCGATTACCAAATTCGAACAATTGGTTCCTGGTCACCGATTAGATTCCATCTTATATATGCACTTATCCCAACACACCTCACGTTCTATGCTGCGCGGTTTTATTGCCGTTCCCACCGTCGTAAGTAACATCAACAACTGCACTGAAATAACACCGGTAGGTATAATATTTTTTAATTTTCATCTTATTATTTTAACAGCGAAACAAACAGCGAATATACCACATAAAAATAAATCAGAAAATATATAAGGTAAATTAGCCAACACTGTTTTCACATATATTTTTGTTGTTTTATTTAATTAAATTTCCGCCCTGCCTAAACTATTTATTTAAATTCCCATTGAATTAATTTTGAGCCTTAAGAAAAACCGTATAAAGTAGTAAATACAATCTTACATCTGACCTATGACATCTGGTTTTATTCGTTATAATTTTACAAAACGCGTATCTCGACAAAGCAATATTAAGCAGAAAACAGTCAATGACATGAACAGACAAGGAAAGCAAGATTGTATTGTTTCTCTTTCTTCTTTCAATGGAACGCTTTTAGAGTTTCTGTTCCTCAAAGGAGGCTAGTGGTTAATACTAAACTAAAAGTGCTATCATAAAAAAACATAATGGGGTCACTGACCTGTCCCTGTAAAGTGAGGTAGTGTGCGTAAAGTGCGCTTGTGTGTGAAATATTGACAGAATCTGAAAATTTACCCACCTCTCCTGTCGCCTTAACATAAATCGTTATTTTTAGTATTTTTTTACTAAGTAGCAACGAATTGCAGATTTCCTAGTTTTAACTTATTTTTTATGAGGCATTCGAAAGACGATAATGATTTCTATTTTATTGCAGCAAGGAATTTTTGAATCTGCATTATTACAGCTTGAAGTTATTTGCTCATTACTTTTCTAGTATTATTTTTTCACGACACATGGTCAAAGTCGTAATTAATCTTTCGCTTTGAATTTAATTAAAGATTAAACTAGTATTTTTTTTGCATAATTTCATATTGTTTATCGATAAAATACCTCCTCTGTTATCTTAATTAACTATTCATGATACCGTATACACATAAAAAAAACTGACTGAAAAAAACCGTGCCACTATTACTGGGGTCAAATTAAAAACCGCAAATCGATGTACAGGTTAGCCGTTTGGCACACGCATACTAGAGGTAAAAACAAAATTTTTGACCCGCAGTTCCTAAAAAAAATTCCCTGGGGGGGGAGTGGTAAAACATTATTTTTTTGTGGTATCATACGAAAGGGCTTTTTGAGGCGATTCTAAAAATATGTCACATCATTACATTTAGGACATTTTTTTTATTAAAACAAAGTATTTTCGATACCATACAAAAAAAAAAATATTTTACCACTCCCCCCCCCCTTGTTTTGACCTCTAGTATGTGTGTGCCAAACGGCTAACCTGTACATCGATTTGCGGTTTTTCTTTGTAATTGGGGTCGAGCGGCTTCCGCTATCATGTTAAGTTTGTTTGGGTCCTCTTGGCCTGGTCTACCTCCAGTGTCACTGTGTCGTGTCACTTATGGGACATCCTGCATATTACATAGGCTCTAAACATTCAGTACAGTGCTAAAGTTAAAATGTATCTGAAAAAGATGACATCACCGGGCTTCAGGCCTGCGTTAGCTTTACGCGTTTATCCTCATTAATAGCATATAAGAATAAAAATAGCAAATGATGAATAACCTTTCTCACAAACATAACAAAAGTGCTGCTTAGCATTGGTGTGGGTCAGCTCGTGATGTTTCAAGTGATGGGGGAAGTTGAACCTCTTCTTACACCCCGCGAACGCGCAGCGGAACCTTCGCTCCGACTCGGGTTGGTGTGTTTTGGAGTGCGTGCGCAGCGCCTGCTCGCTGCTGAAAGTGGCCGCGCACTCGGGGCAGCTGTAGCTTCCTGCCAATTAACATAAACAATACCATTGACAATACATATAGGTATAAAAAATGTAGCAACGATATCCACAATCATGCTTTTTGCCAGATGTTGGTCAAGTAAATAAATATTTGACAGAAATAACGTTCAGACATTAGCGTTAAAAATTGCATACACGGTTTGTTTATTTTCTTAATACCTCTATAATAACTTTGAAGTATTCTTTCTACAGGGTGTTTGGTAACAGGATGCAAAACTGAAAGTAGGTGATAGTTTAGGCCATTCAGAATATTTTAAGGCATATATGTCTTAGACAATTTTTTTTTTATTTTTTTTATTTAAGTTTTAGCATTTGCTGATACGATAGCTACAGCCGTGCTTGATAGCTTAAATGAAAGGGCAAAAGGGCAATAGCCAGCCAAGCATGTTTTTAAAATGGTTTGAATAACCAAGGCTATTTTAGTTTTTTTTTAATATCCTAAGAAAACACTTTAATAAAAATAAAAAACGTTTTTTTTTGCCTTAAAATGCTCTGAATGGCCTAAACTAACACCTACTTTCGGCTTTGCATCCTGTTACCAAACACCCTGTATATCGCACACCAAAATAGTATTTTATACAATCGTGATATAATAGAGAGCTTTTCAGTCGAGTACCGTGTTTAAGCAACGAAGCTTGCTGAGTTGCTTAAGTTAAGGTACGAGATTGAAAAGCTTGATTATATCACTATTGTATACAATACTTTTTCTACGAGACAAAAAAATAATACTTTCAACTAGTAGAATCATATAGGTAAACAAACCAAAAGTATACAGGATACGCGAGCTGCCGCAGCCCGCGATACCTTCATACTCTAAGGGGCCCACAGACTATCAGTCCGCCGGACGATATCGGCCTGTCAGTTGTTCGGAGCTGTCAAATTTTTGTTCTAACTGACAGGCCGATATCGTCCGGCGGACTGATAGTCAGTGGGCCCCTGTACGCGCCCCGGCCGCGGCCGGCGCGGGCCCGGCGCCCCCGGCGGGTTGGTCAACGACAACTCCTCATAACTTATGAGGCCCTGGTACCTGCTCCTTGCTAAATTCAATTTTAAGACAGTTTTTTTCTCGATTTTGGCCACCGTAGCCTATGGAGACTAACAAGCAACGCTAAGCGGTTTTCGTAGGGTATGGATGTTGCTATATGAAGGGTGTCACATGCGCGTTTCTGACTTATGAAGCAATTGTTTCTACTACAACATAAAATAAAATGTTTTTGTTGGCCAACCAATCACAAAGCAGATGCATTGAATCGAGTCTCCTCGAAATGTATGAAGTTCTATTTTCAAAATTTTTATAATTGACTAAACCGTATCGATATAGTTATTTACGATACAAGTGCGGAAAAGAGGAAATTCGAAACGAGTGGCGATCAATTAAAACACGACCGCAGGGAGTGTTTTAAATCGACACGAGTTGCGAATTACCTATTCGCACGTGTATCGTACAAAGTTTTACAGTACATATGGCCCTTTAAACTTTCGACATATGCACGAAAAGTGCTATTTGACGCACAAGTAGCACCATATGTACTGTAAAAATTCTTATGCTTGAGTCGGAAGTGCCATAGACTAACCAACGTTGAAAAGAGTAAGGTTGTAGTGTTGCATGTGAAGTTGTAATACACAGATTATACTCAACGAGTAGAAAAAAATATTTTGCATAAGTAACAGAGTTCTGTTATAATATTGTAAACAATGTAGGTGTCAGCAGGAACTTTCCATATGTATGCGTTCGGTTTACAGATGCATACATATGCATACCTACGTAATGCATATTTTTTAAGACGTATTTTTTTGCATACGACATAATTCAATGTTGCACCAGTTGTTTGAGAGAACAAGGCCGTGTTGCATAATAAACTACAAGCTAATACTATTAGTGATTTGATTTACCATACAAAATCACTAATAGTATTAGCTTGTATTTTATTATGCAATAGGTCCCAGATAGGGCCTACCGCCAACACCGAAAAATCTACTCGTTTACTGCCAAAAAGGCGATCAAAATCGAATGAAGTCAAGTATCACTAGAAGTATTTAATTCAGAATTCATGTGTGATTGCAGAACGTAACTTATTTGCTTGCCCTTGCCCTTATTCTTGATGATGCCTCTGTGCCATTGCCATCCTCTTGGGGTTGGAAGTCATCTAATGAAAGTTGGGAACCGCAATGGTCTGAAGCCAGGGAGATATGGCGTGAATTATCATACCTGGACCATTGCGGTTGTAAAAAAGGTTACGAAACAATGCGCTGCACGTGTCGGAGGGTGGGTCTACCCTGCACAGTGCAATGCAGAATGCAGCACATGCAAAGGCAACTGTAAAAACGAAAGGTACTTATAGATAAACTACGCTAAACTGTCCCGCCCCTCCATTACTATTTCAATACTACGCACATTGAAATAGTAATGGAGGGGCGGGACAGTTTGGCGTAGTTCATTTCTATATATTCAATTTTATTATATTAGGTAGGTATATTTTGTTCTGATTTCATATGATTTTTTTTACAGTTTAACCACATCGGACTAAGATGATAAAAAGGAATAAATTTGACGCCCGCGGGTAAATGTACCTTATGGCGGTTGGCGCTTAAGCTATTATTAACGCGGCTCCAATACTATCGCGGTGCTATGCGACGTAAGCGCCAGCCTCTATAAGGTTCCTTTTGCCGTGGAACGTCACAAATAATAAGCAGCAATACAATTATTTATAGCTCAATAAATAAAGTAAATATGTATTATTTTCTTTTTTTACCTTTAAATATAAAGAAATATCATCAAAGTTGTCAGTTTTGATGCGAGGGGGCCGTTTCGGACGGGTGTTACGCGCTTTTTGTAATGCGTATAGTTAAAAAACTACTCAACGGATTGTCAAGTTTTTTATTTTATTTTGTAGCTAATATTATCAGGTTTCATTTAAATGAAAGAATATGTGACCATACTATAGAACATTTAGTTGTTATTTTCAGTAGAAGGAAAAAAATAAAAAAATAAAAACATAATTTTCTTAATATTCGGCCGCCATCTTTAATTTTTTAAATGGTATTTTTTTTCCGATTACAGAAAGAAAACGTAAACAGTGTAAGCTTAACAACAATAATATAGTATGGCTCCATGTCTTTAACAAAAATCAGTTTTGTGGTCCCATCGTGAAGAAAGCATGAAACTTGGCATGAATGTAGCTGTCATATATGTGCTTCAATGTCGATATGGAAGCACGTCGAGAAATAATTTTCCCCCCTCCCCCCCCCCCCCTTTATCTCCCTCATTCTGGTTTTCTGAATTATCTACAAAAACGATACGACTGAGGAGTTCACTCTTCAGATACCAAATCATCGTCGATAAATTGCCTACAAAACGATACATTTTATAGTGCTAAGATTAATATATTTCTATATACAGCCATCAACATATTATGAAATTGTAAAAACAGGCACACTTTTTTCTTTCTTGCTTCATTTATAGGAAAACGACAAGAGTGGTGATAAAATAGGCTAAAGAAGTTAAATACCTTATACATTTAGCTACAAAATGACATGACATAGTCGTAGAGGCATTACTTCCAGAGTTACAGCTCACCGCGTCTGACTCAAGTACTCTTTTTTACCTTTTTACTATACCATCTTTCCATATCTTTCCGTTAACTATGTTTGCGTAGATTCAGTTTCCAATTAGAAATAAAACACCATAAAATGGAGTGAGT
The DNA here is from genome assembly GCF_947568885.1 of Cydia strobilella. Taxonomy (NCBI): domain Eukaryota; kingdom Metazoa; phylum Arthropoda; class Insecta; order Lepidoptera; family Tortricidae; genus Cydia; species Cydia strobilella. Next base: position 37,360,822 of record NC_086068.1, on the reverse strand, counting down.
AGGGTTCGCGGGGAAAGTTGGGTTATGAATAGGGAGAGAAGGGATGAAAGGGGGGTGAGATGGGATTTTAAGGTTACTGCTACAAAAATAATGTATTGTAATAAAAAAATAAACAAACAACATGAGCAAAACGAATAACGCCCTAACCACTACTACTAACGCCATCCAGCAGGAAGTAGCAGAAGCAACCCTCCGATGGGGACCTACTAGCGACCTCCAACGATGAGCGGCGGCACTGTTTTAGTTCCCTAAAGCGCCGCTAGATGTCGCCGGCAAAACGCCATCGGATTCGTAGATCGCGGTGTTAAGATTTTCCCCGATTTGGTTAGGTCCGCCGCCTGAAATTTGTTTTGTATCGAATCTTCGGTACTGACTAGTGCTACCTATAGCCCTCTGCTTCCCTCGTGGAACTACGCGCTATAGCTAGTATTCGTCTTTGACCAACGTGCTTCCGCTCCGGCCCTCTTGCTCCTTGCCGGTTGGGGAACGCGTTATATTCGTCATCATATTGTACTACGCTGAATATAAGATTATTCATTTCAACACCACCGGTTTCTCTTCTCTCCCCGCACGCACCCCCGCTACAACTGGCAGCCCAACGTTAGGCGTAGCGAGCTCACGCGCGCATTGCTGGAGGTGCCGTCGTAACCTATGAAGGGCGAAGTAAAGCCGGAGGTGTCCACACCGCCATCCAAGTCCCCAACTGTCTCACCGAAGCGCAGACCTTCAGGGCCCAGACTAGTAACCAAACCAGTGCGGGCAGTACGGAAACCGAGGAAGCCCGCGAATATGGCAGTGTCACTGACGGAAGAACAGTTTCAACGTATGATGGCGGCCATGGCACCAAAGCCTGGGTCCCTGACACGCTGCACACTTGCATACGACGGAACAAAGGAAACCGACGTGGTGGAGGCATTCTTGGCTGCCGTCAACACGTATAAGCTTTCCGAGCGCATATCGGATCAGGACGCTCTGACGGGCCTCCCGCTCCTCCTTAAAGGTGCCGCGGCGACTTGGTGGCAGGGCATGCAGGATAAGATCGCCACCTGGGAAGATTTCCAAGAACGCCTGCGGAGGACCTTTGCACCCAAGAAACCAGCGTACCTCATATGTATGGAAATCACGAGCGTTACACAGAAACCCGAGGAGACAACGGAGGCTTTTGTATCTAAGAAGCGGATGCTATTTTCGCTTTTACCGCGCCCAGAATTCCTAGAGACCCAGCAGCTGGACCTCATTTACGGTCTACTCACGCCCTATATCCAGGAAAAGGTCCCTAGAACAACGTTTACTACGTATGACAAGTTCCTGGAGGATGCGGTAGCTGCAGAACGACTGCGGGACACCTGGAAATCTGCCTCGACTGGTGCCTCGGCTGCCGCCACAACTGCTGCTTCAGCATCAGCTGCGTTGCCGGAGGCTGCGCACGTTCCAGCCCCTTCGCAAAGAAAACCCAGACAACGCTGCCGGTACTGCAAGCTGCCCGGCCATTCACTGGAAGAATGCCGGAGGAAGCAAAAGGCGGATGAACATCCCAAGGCCTCGTCTAACGCACCTGCTGGCACCGATAAGCAGTCCTCTTCCTCTTTCACCGCTCTCGTAGCACCCAAGTTTTCATGCTATGGGTGTGGCGCTCCCGGAGTCGTCCGAAGCAACTGCTCTACATGTCACAAGACGAGGGGAAGCGCCTCAACCAGCTTTAGTGCACTCGGTGTGGAACTGGATACCCGTGAAAGGCCGCTAGTTTTCATCTCGACTAAAGGAAGAACAGAGGGAGCCCTAGTGGACACAGGTGCCAAGTCGAGCCTCGCGTCGCCAGAACTGTTCCGCCACCTACGGCAGGCAGGGTGTACCTTTGCTTCGCAACGAGCCATCGTCACACTGGGTGATGGGATATCCCAGACGCGACCCGTCCTGACGACTGTCGTCGACGTCGAGCTAGGGGGCCGAACAATCCCGACTATGTTCCTGGCCCTGCCAGAATCCAGATCGCACCGAACACTCTTAGGAGTAGGCTTCATCCAGGATGGGCTCATAGTCCTGGATCTGCCTCAATTCACCTGGCATTTTAAGGGTGAGGAAATGAATCCGAACGAGCTGTACAGCGAAGACTTCGCTACTTTTGGACCAGCACCTGCATATCAACCGACCGTATGGGAGATCCCGGCGAAGCCCGAAGCAAGCCGAACGGGTCAAGACAACCAGAACTATGGCCCTCTATACAGGATTGATTTGGCGCCAACGAAAAGGAAAACTTATGACGAAAGAAACGTCATAACCTTCGACGGGCATCGCCTGGTAGAAGACGCTCTCTTTGAGGATGCGTGTTGTCAGATAGAAGAGCAAACAGTTACGCTGTCACCTGACTCCGCGAACTTATTCCCCGACACGTCGATCGGCGCATTCGACGCTGCTCCGGATCCCGCCTCCGAGGAGAAGATGCAAGCACTCATCGAGGCCAATGCAAGCGTTTTTGTGCCAAACGGAAAACCGACGACTCAGGCGGAACACATTATAGACACGGGCACCCATGGTCCCATGGCGGTACCCCCGTATCGTCTTTCACCTACTAAGACGCAAATCCTGCGGGAAGAGACTACCAAGATGCTGGCCGAAGGAATAATATCGCCATGTACCTCACCCTGGTCGGCCCCGGTAGTACTTGTCCCCAAAAAAGATGGCACCACCAGAGTTTGTGTGGACTACCGACAGCTGAACTCCATTACCACTCCGGACAACTACCCTCTGCCACGCATTGACGACCTACTACACAATGCCAAACAAACTCCGTTTATGTCCACACTGGACCTCAAGTCCGGCTACTGGCAGATCAAAGTAAGGGAAGAGGACCAGCCTAAAGCTTGTTTCATCACTCCGTTCGGGACATACGCCTTCAATCGCATGCCATTCGGGTTACGAAACGCCCCAGCGACATTCCAGCGCCTCATGGACCGATTCCGCATCCAGCTAAGTAACATCAAGCTGATAGTCTATCTGGATGATCTCATCGTCTTGTCCCCGACCTTAGAGGCTCACTTATATGACCTGCAGGAGGTTTTCTCCCTGCTAAAAGAATACAATCTTACGGTCAATAAAGAGAAGTGCCGGTTCTGCTGCGCCAAGGTCAAGTATCTAGGTCACTACATCCGTTAAGCAAAGCTAGCTTAGGTTATAGCGCCAAGTTCGGTCCTCGACGAGATGGGCCGTACGTAGTCAAACAGCGACACGGACCAAGTTCATTCCAGCTTACAAGTCCTCGGAACCAGAACCGCATCATCGGGGTATACCACGCCTCCGCCCTCCAACCCTATAAAGGAACTGACCCTGCGGAGCTACCAGAGCCGGTACGGCCGATTCGCAAAAGAGGAAGACCACGCAAAGAAAACGGAACGCGGTTCTCTTCGTCGCGTCGCCTTCAGGAACCGAGGGGGAGTCTGTAATAAAAAAATAAACAAACAACATGAGCAAAACGAATAACGCCCTAACCACTACTACTAACGCCATCCAGCAGGAAGTAGCAGAAGCAACCCTCCGATGGGGACCTACTAGCGACCTCCAACGATGAGCGGCGGCACTGTTTTAGTTCCCTAAAGCGCCGCTAGATGTCGCCGGCAAAACGCCATCGGATTCATAGATCGCGGTGTTAAGATTTTCCCCGATTTGGTTAGGTCCGCCGCCTGAAATTTGTTTTGTATCGAATCTTCGGTACTGACTAGTGCTACCTATAGCCCTCTGCTTCCCTCGTGGAACTACGCGCTATAGCTAGTATTCGTCTTTGACCAACGTGCTTCCGCTCCGGCCCTCTTGCTCCTTGCCGGTTGGGGAACGCGTTATATTCGTCATCATATTGTACTACGCTGAATATAAGATAAGATTATTCATTTCAACACCACCGGTTTCTCTTCTCTCCCCGCACGCACCCCCGCTACAGTATTCTAATTTAAAATGGAGCTATAGTAATACTCATAATAAAAAAAAAACGATCCAACAATCTTCCAAAATCACCTTTGTATGAAATCCCATCTCACCCCAATTTCGAGGGACTACGGGGTGAGGTGAAAAGGGTGAGGACAAAATAAAATAAAAACTAAAATACAAACGTCCGGAACACTTATTATATACACCATTCAGTTTGCATATGTAAAAATAAAATGTTATCGAGGTTTGAATGTCAGTTTTGTCCCTACTCACCCCATTTTACGGTAGTCCATGTGTTAATCCAGGCCATAGTCTATCTATATGTAAAATTTAATTTGAAAAACAAACCAAATTACCGATTCCGGATTACCTGTATACCTAACGTCACAACGATCACATTATTAAACCTGTAAAGCACCTCGTTTAATACATTAAACCAGATGCTTTGATAATGTGATCGGGCTTCTATTGGTGTAAGGGTTTCAAGCAATTTGTTAAAAATACAGTAAAGTCCAATGAAAATTATATATATTTATTTCAATTAGTGATGGGCGAGCGGAAAGTTTCCTTTCCAGGAAACTTTCGGTAACGTTATTTACTGAGAATATTTCCGCAATATTCTCCTGACGTGAAAAATAGGGAAATTAACTTTTTTTTTCATGATTATATTGCACTTTTCTTAGTGAGTAGAGCTGTCAAAAGAGACACTTAGTAATATTACAAATGGAAAATATAATACATACCTAAAAGGGTTTCTTAGTTAGTGATAAGAATATTTTGAAAAATTATGTTTAATATAAAAATTAACGTACATAAATTTGTGCCCCATCGTTCAATAGGATTTTAAAAATGATTTAAAGGTGTTTAAGATCATTTTTTGCTTAAATAAATACTTTGGGAGATAATCGAACCGAAAGTCTTAAGAGATTATGAACCTGAATCAACAGTTTCCTAGACTTTTTCATTATTTTTCTAGCTAAACTTTATTTATTTTGCTTTCTTAATTCTTATATTTGTATAAAATTTAAGAATCATAAAAAATTCTAAAGAAACGAGTGTACAAGAAGAGCGTATGATCCAAAGAAACTTGCGGCAGTTACGTTAGTTTGACGGTACCAGTATTGTACCAAAAAAAAATTTGTACTGTGGCCATTAGGTAACTAGGGATATTATGTGACCTAAACAATGAACTTTCGTAGAAACCAGTCTCATCGAGGGTACTAGTTAATGCGTCCACAATGTCCACATGCAGTTATAATTTGATTTAACAAAAATAGCACTTAAATCTATGCCAATCAAAAATGCATTTTTTAAGCATAGCTTTGCGAGAAACAACATACAGGAATGTTATTTATAGACCATATTTCCATAATAAAACATAAATTACCAAGGAAATTTCCCTGCAATTTATGAGAATTTTACGGCAATTTATGGAAATTTACGAAAAATTCATGAAATTTCAAGTGGAATGATCCTGGTTTTAACGTAAGGATAAGGAACCTTGTATTTCTAAAATATTTCATCATTAGAAAAAATCTAGTTTCTATACAAATAACGCGCGCTTTTTGATAAATTGCCAGTTTTGGGAATGTTTCCGTAACATTACCGAGAATATTCTCTCAATCGGAAATATGTTCGGCAATTTCCCATCACTAATTTCAATGCATATCACAGGAATCTCCCCCATACTTACAGAGATCACTACAGGAAAGACCTGACTTCCTACATAGGCATCGTCCTTTAATGCAGCTGCGACATGAACACTTCGTCAATTCCTTTACGGATGCTGACGTTTCTTTGCTTGTACTCCAAAATGGAATCCAAATACCATCTTCTTTCATCCATCCCCAGTTCTCAAAGTTCGGGGCCATGGATAGGCTGCCACCAACACTCAGTGCTCTTGAACAGCATGCAAAACGAGCTTATTTGCAAGCAGGATTGATCTGGGGTCAGAGTCTGATACCAAACCCTGAATGTCCGAACTTTGAGAACTGGGGATGGATAAATGAAGATTTTATTATTATTATTATTTGTATGTCTTCCATATCACAGGACCATGTGGTCCCGGACCTTTGGGAGGCGTACGTACGGCCGAAGCCAACAGCGCAGAGGCCCTTTAAGATACTTTAATCTAAAAGCAAGAGACACGTGGCGGATACCATCCCCGAAAGCACAATGTGATACATACGGAGATGGTCCCCACCAGGTGCAAAGACTATTGCAGTGCAGCACTTTTGTGCTGCGATGGGAACTAAGGTCATGGGCTATTGATTTGAATGTTGGTTGGACTGGATAATGGGCTATGGGGGGAGACTAGCGGACACCTGCCGTGACAATCAGTCTCAAAATTGTGTAAGACAGGTGGTGACTCGCCAACTCATTTAGTGGGCCCTACACCGGCCGCACGCACAGTGCGACAATAGGGCAACACTTCAGAGCGGCTGTGAGGTTGTCGAGAGGTGAGTCTGCGGTAGCCAGATCCCGGTGATCCGTTCAGCAGGCCGCCGGCGTTATGACATTTTACACTTCCAACCTGGAGCATAGGTCCCGCTCTTGCGACTCCACTCTGGCCGGCCAGTCAAGGCAAGCACAGAGGCGAGGGCCAGATGACAGGGCCCTCTGGAATAGGGGTCCGCGGTGTCGCCACTCACCGTCAGCTCGCCACAAGCTGCCCCCGCGGGGTTTATTATTATTATTATTATAGCCTCTTTATTTCCATACTCTTTTCAATTATTTAGTTTCTATTTTAGTTTTTAATTTTGGTTAAAATATGTTTTTAAGGTGTTGTTGTTTCTGTTGATTTTTCTTTCTTGGGATATGGATCCCGTTTGGGTAGTTCTTTAAAGGTCTATTAACTCGGTATTGCTGTTGTTTTGTAATCACAAATCTGCAATTACTTACATAGGTAAGTATTCGTCTTTAACAATATATTTACTTGTAGCAGCATTTAAGGCCAATCTAGACGGGACAACCTGATTAAATTGTCAAATTAATTGTATGGTGTGAAAGCATACATGAAACTGGCTCATCGATCCCACTTGATTTGAATGTAAGATTGTGACCTATCAAATCAGGAAGGGGGCGGCAAAATTCCAATATTTGACGCTAGTTTGATGGACGTACGGAACACTTTTTATTAATTTATTGAGCCCGAATGTCACTAATAATAATTACTAAATTTGTAACTAAGTTTTAGGCGTGTGGACGCTAGATGAGATGTATGGCAATTTTATCCCCAGAAATCTTTCTCTAAGAAATACTCCGAGCAAATGGTGCTATATTTTTGCGGAAACTAATTTTCTTGCCCAGTAGCATTGATCCATTTATTTTTAATATCGGCATCTTGTGGGAACCTACAATAATTAATAATAAAGGAATAGAAAATATAAATCGTTTATTCATGGCACATTGCATGCATTGTACGCATAAGTACATTAAGTACCTAGTCTAATTATATTAACGATGAAAATATGATGGGTGTAAAAAACAAAAACGTATGTAAAGGAATACGAAGGTTTGAAAGGTTGCCATGAAATGACCCCGACTTAACTTAGTGCTTGATGACCAGAGCTGCCATATTTACTTAGACATTGATTATCCCAAATAATAATTAGAAACGTGTCTAAAATAATAATTTATTACCGAACCAAACATCAAACTTGAAATATCGTAACTTTAACTTTATCGATATAAATATCGACATTGCGCAGCATCTGAGTAGCGAAGTTATTTGACATTTAGGATAGCGAATATTCCAGATAAACGTAAAGAATAGTGACAAAGGATTGTGAACTCTAAGTTCTAACTGATAAAATATAGATTTACTTAACGAACATTCGTAAATAATGCAAAATAAACAGATTTTTCGTATTTATCGGTTTATATTTAAATAAATAACCACCGGTGATAGGAAATACCTCCACGTGAAAGATTTTTTTAACCGCTGTGATTTCTGCAGCTTAATACTGCACAATACGGCATTTTGAATTTAATTATCAATTTTTGTTAGACGAGCGTACGTACGACGTGAATGTCATTCGAGCATGAAGTTTACACAACAACTGAGCATAGTCTGTGCATAAAGTGAGTCGGTCGCTACTAACTGTCGGATAGACGAGAACGCCCACTTGCCATCTCCATCCTACTCCGTGGGTTGGGCAGCGTTCGGGAAGCTCCACAGTATCTTTTCGTCCAAATTGCCGCAGTGTCTTAAGTCAAAAGTCTTTGACCTGTGTGTGTTGCCAGTGGTGACATACGGATCTGAGACGTGGGCGCTAACGATGGACCTCATAAGTTGCTCGCAGAACTGATGGCCGGTGGGGCCGGAAGGTTCTGGAGTGGCGTCCGCGTACCGGAAGACGAACTGCCGGTAGGCCTTTAACGAGGTGGAGCGACGACCTGGTGAAGGTCGCGGGAATTCGGTGGATGCGAGCGGCACAGGATCGGTCGGAGTGGCGAGCCTTGGGGGAGGCCTATGTCCAGCAGTGGACGTCTATCGGCTGACATGATGATGATGATGATGAACCGTAGTCGTAACTGTAGTCATTTACAAAATAATTGAAAACATATGATTTTTTTACCGTGCATGGACATAAGTACTGCTAAAATATGCTACTAACTCAATAAATTATAACTTTACCGCAATAAATGTATTGTCAAAATATACGAAATTTTATGAGCTATCCAAAAATATAAGTTTTATTGCTGTATAATGTTGTATAACACAGTAATGATGAATTTCTTTCAGCATGGGCACTGTGCAGTGTGCATGGTCATGTAAATGGAGCCCGGCCGTCGTCGACGTCGTTGAGTTTTCATTATTTATCGGGTTCTATTATTCTGATATATTTATATATTCTTGGCGGTTACCATTAGCAAGCATATTAAATTTTCTGATCATACTCTATTGTTTGAAATCTGAGGCCCAAAATTACAATTTTAAAAATATTAAAAGAAAAAGTTTCATTTTTACCTAAGAGGTTTCCTTAGTGACCGAAATAATTTGTGAAAAATATAATATAGTAGATATAGCGTGAAATGTTTCAGAATAAAAATTAACAAACTATTTATTAACTTTCCAAGAATATTGATTTTGTTACCGTACAACTTAAACAAACAATTTCGTCAAGCAAATACAAACGCCGCGGCGGGCGCCTCGGTAGACCAGCAGCATTCTATTATACTTTGACATTAGGTACATTTATAATGTTCCTAAATGTGAGGTGTTGTTAAGTATATTATATCGATAAAAATGATAGTTTTGTAGACTACATTTAGTCATTCATCAGTCTATTTGTTTTATTTTATATCACAGGAAACTTATGTTTTCACAAAAGCCCCGTTTTAGGTTCATAACTTCGTTAAGTTCCTAGCTTTCATGATTGCAAGACCACTGCACATGAAGTACTGAATATCGGAGTCGTTATTTGACTTACGTCTACAATCTACATGTAAAACTTTTTCAAACACACTCCGTACTTAATAATTTAAAATCACCTTCGAGATCTAAGGCTTGTGGTGTTTTTCAGTGATATTTGTCGCCGCACGCTCCGGGTTGCCAAATAAGTGACTATTAACTATTTGAGTAGTAGCGTAGTAGGTCCACATAGGTGATACTTTCAGTTTTAGATGGTAAATAAAATTAGCATTTAAGGTCAACATTTGTAACACTCAAGAAGGAAAATAATGTGCGATTGCCTATCGTAACCTGATAACTTGAAGTAAGAACTAATGGCGAATAAATAAAAACAAGTAATTATTTTAGTGCATTGTTATCTCCGGTTTTATGATGGCGAAATTAATTAGGCGTACTGTCAATAACTATAATTATGTATTATTAACAAAACTTTCCAAGTATATGACAATTTCCCTAAGGCCAGGGAGCACCACAAGCCTTCGGGAAATTGTCATATACTTGGAAATTTCGACCCATGCCACCGTGACCGGATAGCCGAGCGGTTCAGGCACCTGTCCGGTAAACGGGGTACGCTGGTTCGATTCCAGCTCTGGACACTGGAGGCTGGTCATTTTTTCCTTCGTATATGACATTTATTTCAGTTTATACTCATATAGATATTAACGTTGTACAATTCACTTTGAGCTATATACACTATAGCTACTTAAATGCATTATAGCGGCGAAAACAGCTACTTGACCTTAAACTTTAAAGCTTTAGATGAACCTCTTACACTTTTATGTCACCAGAGCCTGTAGGCTAAGACTAAATATGTATAGCTTTTCTAGAGCCAGTCTATGTCTTTAAGTAATAATAAAATAGGTGCTAAGTATCGCCTAATTGTTTGTTGGGATTTATATGACGGTGCGCAGTGACCCACCCTGAACAAAATTTATAATTACTTGGTTGTGTAATATCATACACCAATAAAACTTATATTCTTGGATAGCTCATACATTTTCCCGTATATTTTGAAATAACATTTATTGCGGTAAAGTTATAATTTATTGAGTTAGTAGCATATTTTAGCAGTACTTATGTCCATGCACGGTAAAAAATCATGTTTTCAATTATTTTGTAAATGACTACAGTTACGACTACGGTTATTAAAACATAATTATAGCACGTTTAATATTCTTTCAAATGGTATCTAACACCAATTAATCAGTAAAATAGAACCCGAGAAATAATGAAAAGTTGACGTCGGTCCCCCGCCATTTATGTGTCCGTGCGTAGTGACCACCCATGCTGAACAGAATTCGTCTTAACTTGGAAAAAAAAAAAAACATACACCAATAAAACTTATATTTTTGGAAAGCTAATGAAATATCCCGTATATTTTGTAATAACATTAATTGCGGTAAATTTATAATTTATTGAGTTAGAAGCATGTTTTACCAGTACTTATGCCATCCATGCACGGTAAAAAATCATATATTTTAAAATATTTTGTTAACGACTACAGTTATGACTATGGTTATTTAGAAACAATTATAGCACGTTTAATATTCTTTCAAACGACACCTCACACGAACCGATTGGTCCCATAGGACTCAAGATGTGAACAAATATCAAAGATATCTTTGCCCCCCTTTTTCTCGACCCGTCCCCCCCCCTCCATAAACTAAAACCGGTCAATTCGTATTCTGGAGACCACGAGGAACACATCCATACCAGTTTTAGGTATTTAGAAGAGATGTCGACGACTTTTCTCCATACAAGCCGGTTTCCTCCAGTCTATTGTGACGGACGGGTAACTACGGAGCCCTACAATGAGCATGGCCCGACATGCTCTATGCCTTTTTTTCAAATATTCAGCACTTGAACCTCTTATGGTCACAGAATTAATTCAGATATTGTCCATGACACCTATTTTGTGTGTTGTTTTACTAGCCTATAAGTGTTCCACTGCTCGGCAAAGGCCTTCCCTTTCACCGCTATTTAGTCCTGTCCAAATTGTCCAATGCACACTCCCACTTCTTTTCCAAATATGTGTCCGGCCATCTCCATTTTGGTCTTCCTTTGCCCCGAGGTCCATCCTGTAGAAGCCAGTATGTGGCTAGTTCATTAATTCGGCCAACGTGCTCTGCCCAGCCCCATTTAGCCCACTTATAGCTTTGCGACCTTCATGCCCACATCCACAATACCGGTTTTGGAACGCAGTTCGGTGTATATATATGAAATATGCTCGGTTGGTCGGTTCTACGAACATCCAGCATGCTGCGTTCCATTGCTCTCTGACAAACCTTGAGGCTGGACTTTTCAGTTTCAGTTTAAGACAAAGTTTATGAATAGGTAGGATAGACATTCCGACCAGTTTATTTGAAAAAGAATATCTGAATTTATACCAAATTGACCTGAATATCTATTCAGGAGCTGAATTTCTTAAAAAACAAGCGCACGTGTTGTCATCACGGTTTATGAGATTAAGCCTGGTGACAGACAGACGGACAGTGGAGTCTTAGTCCCGTTTTTACCCTTTGGGTACGGAACCCTAAAAAGTAACCACGGAACCATATACATTAGACACACGTAGGGAACTTTTGAAATGTTTACGTTTCCCATTCGTAGAGTGTCCTAACAGCAAAATCCAACTATCTATGCCTCTTTCGCACATTACTTTTTATATGTGTGTGGTGGTCGAAAATCGTGGGTTTACCCTCGGGTTGTGCTTTAGGTGTCAATTTCGGTCAGGGTCCGTTTCATACAGACAAGTGGTTAATAAGGATATTCGCTGACTTTAAAAATGTTTGACGAGGGTGTATTTTAAAATGGCATAAAATCGTCAAATGAAGAAGTTTAATAATAAATAATACTTCGTTTTAAAGAACATATTAACAATTTACTTAAATAAAACAAAATTGGGCGATATGATGAGTAATTATTGAGAAAAGTTATCTTAAAAATGAAAAAAAAAAAACGTTAAATGCTTAAAAATTTGCATCTTAGGTGACAGATTGCACAAAAACTATAAGTGATAGCACTGTAGTGTGTATAAGAGATTAATAGCAAATTTATTAAGGATCACTTCATTCCTGCACACTTTTTCTGTATCTTGAACGGTTTCCTTAAAAATTTAGAAAAACCGCGTTTCGGGCCCTTTGCGGGGGTGTGGAGGGGTGACGCAGAGGGGGGAGGGATGGGGAGGGTTGATGAAAAATAACTTCGGTCCATAACGTACATATCCCAATTAAAAAAAGTCTTCCATTAATTATGCCGTAATTTTAGCTAATTTCCCTCAGCTAATTGTTTTGGTACTATTTCAAATTCTAGTATCATATTGAATAATCTCGTTAAGTTAAGTAATATTGGAGCTCCTAGTTTAAGGCAGTCATTTGCTAGCCCATCTGGACCAGGGCTCTTTTCATTTTTCAGTTTCTTTATGTGAGAGTTTACTTCGTCTTCATCGATTGAGTTAACTAAGTTGCACTCATTGTTGTTGATATTGTGTTCATGCTGTAATGGAGTATTTTCTTTCTTGCTGTAGAGTTCTCTATAAAACTTAGTTGCATGCTCTAATATCTCCTTTCTAGATTTGGTCTTGCCTGAGCTGTTCTCTAACTTTTGTATCTAATTCTCGTGTAGAGACATTTCCTTGTAAGCTCTTTTGGTACTTCTGTGCGTATGTATATTTCTTGTTATTATCTCTTCCCTGTAATTATTGTAGTCCTGTTTTATTGCTTTGTTAGTGTTTTTAAACGTTTGTGTGAGTTCCTTTTTTGATCTTTAGTTTTGTTTTTAGTTTGTATTAATTCTGCATGTTTCTTGATTAGTTCTTTTGTATGATTGGTAAGTATTGTATGTTGTTTCCTTCTAGTTTCTTCCCTACTTTGTAAACTGCGCAATATATTCTCTTCCAGGTAGTTGTAATATGTTTGTACACTTTCAGGCACATGAGTATTACTATAGCCCCATTTTTAATTAGAATACATTATTTTTGTAGCCGTAGCCTTAAAATTCCATCTCACCCCCCTTTCATCCCTTCTCTCCCCATTCATAACCCAACTCTCCCCGCGAACCCTACTCACTCCATTTTACGGTAATTTATTTCTAATTGGAAACTGAATCTACGCAAAACCAAGTTAACGGAAAGATGGTATTGAAAAAGGCAAAAAAAGAGTACCTGAGTCTGACGCGGTGAGCTGTAACTCTGGAAGTAATGCCTCTACGACTATGAAATAAGTGTCATTTTGTAGCTAAATGTATAAGAGGTATTTAACTTCTTCCTATTTTATCACCACTCTTGTCTTTTTCCTATAAATGAAGCAAGAAAGAAAAAAGGGTGCCTGTTTTTACAATTTCATAATATGTTGATGGCTGTATATAGAAATATATTAATCTTACCACTATAAAATGTAGTATCGTTTTGTAGGCAATTTATCGACGATGATTTGGTCTCTGAAGAGTAAACTCCTCAGTCATATCATTTTTGTAGAAAATTCAGAAAACCAGAATGAGGAAGTTTCATGCTTTTTTCACGATGGGACTGTATTTTAAGTTAAGGACTCCTACTTATTGTACTTGCCTTTGTGTGCATATTTCATGTGTCTCTTAAGTAAGATATCATCACGGAAGCAGCCTCCACAATCATTGCATCGCACAGAGCCCTTCCTCTCATGTTGCTTTTGATGCCTTCGCAATGCTGACCTAACAGCATTTTATTAATTAATTCAAATTATGCAATGAATAAAACTACATACAGTGTTGACTACAGAGCTAGTACTTACAAAAAGCTAAATTTTTTTGCACACTCTATACAACTAAACTGAGGGAAATGACTCTCCTGATGTCTCTTCCGCTCACTCTCGTACTTGAACTTTTTATCACAATGAGCGCACTTCAACATGATTTATCGTAATTTTCATCTCTAAACAAAGCGTAAACTTATTTCATGACAAGTGATGAAGAATGTGTCATATACTAAGTAGTTATAAAATAAATGATAATATATTATTATATAAGGGGAATGACAATGTCCGGGGCCTTCGCAAGAGTAAATAATTTTGTAGATAATATCAACAATATAGAAATAGCGATATGGATAACATCACAATTCTTTTTTTTTTGTGAAAATGGCTTTTGCTGTCAGGGCACTTTTACTTTGCTAAAACATCACAATCTTATAACTGAAACGTAGTAATTATATTTTCTTTGTCTGTAATCTGCAATACAAGAACGTCAAGAACCTAGACCTAGAGCTCGCTCCAGACTACGTGGCGCGAAGCCGCGAACGCGAGTGTGGAGTCGATTTCGCTTATTAGCGAACTAGACTCCACACTCGCGTTCGCGGCTTCGCGCCACGTAGTCTGGAGCGGGCTACGAAAAGAAAAGAGAACCTAACAAACAGCACCCAAAAAATAACAAAAATAGTATCAAAAAGAGCAGTGATACAACGCAGCCTTGCGGTGACGATGAAGAGGGTAGAAAAAAAATTAAACATCCAAGTACCCTCCCATCGTCGCCGAACTTTTACCGAACTGGCCGAAGGTCTTGGACGACATCGCGGCAGAGCTCGGAGAGTCGCCCTCCACCAGGCCGAAGGTAGAGGGCATTCAATTCGAACCGCGCACCGAGGCGGAATACCGCCTCGTGATACGTCACCTGGCAAGACTGGAGGCTGAAGCGGTTGCGGCCATCGCTGAAGCTAAGAAAAAGGGGGAGGCCACCGACGTCGTTAAGCCGCTCTACAACTTCTATGGGCTGGACGACGAAAAGCGGTTTAAAGTGGCCATCAGAGGCCTCCCCGAGAAAACCCCGATTCCCAGCATCATGAACGCCCTGGAGAAGATTGGCCACCCCGCGGAGTATATTAAGCAGATAAACGCGAGAGCGGGACGCCCGAGCTGCATATACTTCGTGCAGCTCGTGGGGACCGCTCGGGACCACGCGGAACTCTACGAGGTGAAGGAGCTTCTCCACGTGCGAGGAGTAAAAGTGGAGGCGTGGCGGGGAAAGAAGGGCCCCCCGCAATGCCACAACTGCCAAGGCTTTGGACACTCCTCGCATGGCTGCCACCGGGAACTTGCCTGAGTCCGCTGCGCGGAGCCTCACCTGGCCAAGCAGTGCACTAGGCCCCTCAACCAAAAGGCCACCTGCAAAAATTGCAGGGGCGAACATCCGGGTAACCATCGCAACTGTCCAGCCTACAAAAAGGCTTATCGCCTTTGGAAAGCCGGGACCACTGTCCTCCTGGCCCCGCTTCGCCCTGGACCCATAACCAACGCTTCAGTCGCCAAGCCCACGGTGGAAGAGTCGGCGCCAGCAACTCTGATGGCGCCGGCAAACCCCCCCGCCCAAAGGGGGGAAAGCAGACTGCAGCAGGCCACCGGACCGGGACCACAAGCGGCGAAAAAGAAGGCCAAAAAGAAAAAGAAGAAGCCAGCAACAACGGCAGCGACAGCCCAACCCCTCGCTGCCCCATCCACATCGCAAACTCCAGCACCGGACACCAGCACCGCGCCCCCAGCTACACACGACCTCGCCGCTCTAGTGGCGCAGCTCGCTGCAGTAGCTCAGGCGCTCACAGCAGCCCTAAACACGCGGCCTAAAATTCAATAGGCTGCGTGTCGTATACTGGAATGCGCAGGGGCTACGATCGAAGATCGGACAGCTACGCCATTTCGTCACAGCGCAGGACGTGGACGTGATGCTGGTGTCAGAAACGCACCTGCGCGCCGAAATCGCCCTAAAGATCCCCGGCTACATCGTCTACAGGAAGGATGAGCTCAGACAGGACAACGTAGCATACCGGGGCCTCGCAGTCTTAGTCCGGAGATCAGTCATTCACCAACCGGTGGAATACCAGCCCCTCGACTCCTTCTATGCCCTAGGAGTCGACATCAGAGTCTCAGGCCACGACCTCCGGCTCTTCGCGACCTACAGGACGGGTGGAGCACCCGGCAACATAAACAGAGACCTGCTGAAGCTACTCAGCCCCCCTACGCCGACCATCCTGGCCGGGGACTGGAACGCTAATCACCAGGCGTGGCACGCTTCAAGGCAGGATACAGCAGGCCGCGCCATCTACCAGACAGCCGTGGACCACAACCTCGACGTGTCCGGACCCGAGGACCCGACACACTACGAAGATCGGAACGGGTCCGCCGACACCATCGACTTCGTGATCCACAAGAACATCGACGCAGCCATGGCCCAGGAGACACTGCCCGACTTACCGCCGGACCACCGCCCGGTACTCCTGACGCTCGAAGACATGCCTGTCAAGGCACTCGCCCCCAAGACCAGACGCCGCATCTGCTGGGAGACGTACGTCGAAGCAATGGAGGGGAAACCCCAGACCATGGCGGTCTCCTCAGCAGAAGAAGTAGAGACAGCAGCCGCTGCCATCACCTCTGACATTCAGGACGCGCTGAACACAGCAGCGCACACCATCCAGAGTGACGGGAGACGCCCTCTCCTGCCACAAAGGATCTTGGACCTCATCAAGCGCAAGCACGTTCTAAGAAGATGGCAAACCTCACGATGTTGAGCTCCGTTTTAAGGGTAGGGCCCTTAAAACGGAGCTCAACGCACTCGTGAAGAAGGTCCAGAAAGAGCTCAGCAACCACGCAGCAACGAGTTGGGAGAGTCACATCGCGTCCCTAGACGGTGATGTCCCCTCAATTCACCGTCTATGCCGACAACTCGGCACGACGCGGGACTCGACTCGCCCGCTCAAGGACTCCAACGGCCAGCCCAGATACAAGGCGGAAGACAGGGCGGAGATCTTCGCCGAGTGTCTGAGCAGGCAGTTCCAGCCGAATCCAGTCCAGGACCACGCACACCATCACGAAGTCACACTTCATTTGGAGAGGTTCCTCGAGCAGCCGCTGGGAACGGAGGAGGACCTGGTCTTCTTTTCACCCGGCCAAGTGAAGCGAACTCTCCGTCGCTGCAAACCCAGGAAAGCCCCGGGCCCCGACCAGATCCCGAACACGGCACTAAGTCACCTGCCACAGCGCTCCATCGTGGCGGTGACCCGCCTGTTCAACGGGATCATGCGCTCGGGCCACTACCCGTCAACGTGGAAACTTGGTCGGGTGATAATGCTGCCTAAACCAGGAAAGGACAGAGGGAGACCGGAGAGTTATCGTCCGATCACCCTGCTCAGCACCCTCTCCAAGGTGTTCGAACGGCTCTTGCTGAGCCGTCTCCAACCCTTCATCGAGCCGAGACCGGAGCAGTTCGGCTTCCGAGATGGCCACTCGACGACCCTGCAGCTTACCAGAGTGCTCCACTTCATGACGGCAGCCATGAATAGGAGGGAGCACACAGCTACCGTCTGCCTAGATATGGAGAAGGCCTTCGACAGAGTGTGGCACGAGGGGCTGATCTACAAGCTGTCGAAGACCGAAGCACCCAGGCGCTCTATCAAGGTGGTGGCCTCATTTCTGGCCGACCGCCGCTTCAGAGTGGCAGTAGAGAATGCTGTCTCGGAGGAGCACCCGATCCACGCGGGCGTCCCTCAGGGCAGTGTCCTCTCGCCGGCCCTCTACGCCCTCTACGCCGACGACCTCCCGGTCGTCGGGGACGTCAAGCTGGGCCTCTACGCTGACGACGCGGCACTCTTCGCCGCGTCTATCAACTACAAGCACGCTGCCAGAAAACTCCAGAGGTCCCTTGACGTCCTCCCCGACTGGCTCTCCAGGTGGAGGCTGTCGGTAAATGTGGGAAAGACACAGGCCCTGCTCACCGGGAACACCAACCAACTCCCGCCGCCTCTCCGACTACACGGCGAAGAGATCACCTGGATGCCGCAGATCAAGTACCTGGGCGTGACACTTGATCGGCGGCTTACCATGAAGCCACACGTGGACGAGGTGGTCAGGCGCGTCAAACCCTGCTCCGTCCAGTGCTCCGCAGCAGCCTCCCCCGCCGCACGAAGCTGGGGATCTATAAGACTTATGTGCGGTCCCGCCTGACGTACGCTGGTCCAGCCTGGTACGCGCTGACGGCTGAGTCCAACAAAAAGAGACTGCGTGCGCAGGAGAATGCGACCCTACGCACAATAGTCAATGCTCCCCGCTACGTGCGAAACATAGATATCAGCAACGGATTGAAATGGCAGAGTCTGGACGCCTTCATCGGCCACCTCTCGAGCAGGATGTTCGAGCGCGCAGACCACTCACGACACCATCACCTGCAGGGCATCGCGCCGCTCCACGCACGCCCGCCTGACAACCGCCGCCGCCAGCGCCAGCTCCCTAGGGCTCTGGTGCCAGCAATTGAGGAGGACGAGGGCCCCAGCAGCTGAGAGGAGCCGCAAGCCTCAAGCTGCAAGCAGGCCCAACGTCAACAGAAACACTGGCCATGACAGGCCATCATGGCCAATCACGGCCAAAAAGAAGCCACGCCCAGTTGTAACGGGCGGCGACTAGAGACCGCCAAATATCCCCAAAAGGGATGGAAAGGCATCTCATACTTCCCCAATGAGGAAGCATGAAAGAAGCAACGACGGAATAAAATTCATTCAATTCTTGTACATAGACAAGTGTTTTACTACAACAAACCTTCTGAACCTACATAACCAGTACCTTCGCTATAGTGGTGACCACCGACTCTGAACAAGAAGCAAGAAGCGAATCACAACCAAGAAGATGGGTTCGTCAGCTCTCGACACCCAATTCCTCATCGGCGAGATAAGAAGATTATCACTCGAAGTCGCCGAGCTGCGTTCGAGACCGCGTGAAAATCACAATAGTCAACGCTACAGCCGCTCTCATCGCCGTTTCCCGTCGCGTCCACGAAACCATTCGCAATCGCGAGACCCAAGCCCACGCAATCGCAGCAGCTCGCCGATGCCGTATTGCCACTACCATCGTCGATTTGGAATGGACGCCCAGAAATGTGCACAGCCGTGCAGTTTCAAACCAATCCCGGCGACAACAGCAGCACCATCGGAAAACTAAGCGTAACGCTGGCTGCGGCGGAAACCGGCGTTACCACCAAATCACACCGCTTTTTCGTACGAGACCGAACTACCAAACTTGTCTTCTTGGTAGACACTGGGGCGAACATCTCCGTCCTACCAAGAACACCCGGCACGAAGGCGCAACCTCTACCTTTTCAACTGTACGCCGCTAACAATACAGTTATTCCTACCTACGGCGAGAAGACGCTGGAGCTTGATCTCAATCTACGCAGACCATTCCGGTGGAAGTTCATCATTGCTGCAGTTTCAAAGCCCATCATCGGTGCAGATTTCCTGGACTACCACCACATTATAGTCGACATCACGAGGAGACGACTGATCGACGGCAAGACGCTACTATACACGAACGCACAACTCTGTACTGCAAACATACCTACCGTGCGCAGTATAGACGTGCAACAGTCGTACCACAACATACTTGCCGACTACCCTGGTACAACTCGTCTTACCTCCATGAAGCTCAGCCCGAAACATAACGTCGAACATTTCATCGAAACAACCGGACCACCACTTCACTGCAGACCACGTCCGATTGCACCGCACCGCTACGAACTCGTGAAGAAAGAATTTGCCAACATGATGGAACAGGGCCTATGCAGACCAAGCAAAAGCCCTTGGGCATCACCTCTTCACGTCGTACCGAAGAAAAATGGTGATTTACGTGTGTGTGGCGATTACCGACGGCTTAACGCAATCACTAAGCCCGACCGCTATCCAATCCCACGCATACGTGATTTTACCTACCAACTCGCCGGCAAACAAATATTCTCCACCTTGGACCTCAACCGCGCCTACCAACAGCTACCAATTGCAGAGCAAGACGTCAAGAAGAGCGCCATCATAACTCTATTCGGTCTATTCGAATTTCCGAGAATGTGCCCCGGACTCAAAAACTGCGGACAGACGTTTCAACGCTTTATTCACGAAGTACTGCGCGACCTTGACTTCGTGTTCCCATTCGTCGACGACCTACTTGTCGCATCGGCCGACGAATCTACGCACGAGAAACATCTACGCTCCGTACTAAGCAGACTCGAAGACTACGGTATAACTATCAACCCGTCGAAATGCGTATTCGGACAGCCATCGGTCAAGTTCCTAGGCTACGAAGTCAGCAAAGACGGCATACGACCACCTTTACTCCACTCCAAAATATCGTTTTCATGTGTTTTATGTAATGTGCTTTCATTTAATACCCGATAATTCGGACTATTCTTTGCATAATATGAGCGCATTAATGTAGAATTGTTGGCGCGCTTTAGTTTTTTTTGACAACTTCCACAGTTTTTGTCCGAAATTAAAAATTTAAACTGTGACGTTTAGTTGAATAACTGGTTTCTTTTATATTAGACGCAAAATTGTTATAACATTTTTAGTTGAGCTATAAAATATATATACACGAACTTTTCTCAAAAAAAGTGATTTTTCTTTGTTTGTAGCTCCTAAAATATACATTGTTTTTAGAAATAATGTATTAACGAATCATAATATATTTAATAACCTTTCGTTTGATATAGCACACGTGTATGTATGACACATGGTATAGTTATAATTTAGATTTTGCAAATTTCGGTAGTGGTCACATGTATGACGCCATTATTTGTCATTTAGGCACTATAGAGATTGTCTCCCAGCAGTTTTATGATCCTTTTTATATTGCTAATAACATACTAGAAGCTTATGCGGATTATCCTGAAAATGACCATTTTCGATTTTTTTTAACTTTAATGCATTTGTTCTAGCAAATACCTACATTTTGATGCATAATTTTCACATTTTTGGTCTGATTTTGATTATTTTGATATCAGTATATATGGCTTGAGACATCAGCTTTAATTTTGTAGTACATTGCTTTAACGTCCGACTTTTGATTTGGTTGAAAAACCCAAATAATCGAATTTTTTTTTTCATCATTTTGATTTATTTTTAAATTTCTCTTAAACTATTGTATATTTTGGTACATAGTGTATTAGTAAAATATATAATATTTTATTGGCTTTCGTTTAATACCCCACACGTGTATGTGCAATGCATAGTTTGGGTGCAAAATGCAATATTCGCAACGAGGCGGGAGTCATTTTGATGACGTCATTCCGCTGAAGTAGATGGCCGGCGCCGCTGTCTCCCGGCAGTTTTGGAGACCCAGTACCATGCCCAACAACATATTAAAATTTGGTAGCGGTTTCCGGGTCTGAACTATCTCTTCGACCGTTTCCCATAAGGCATAGTACTATACGTTTTAATTGAACGTGCACCGTAAACGGTGCAACATTGGATGTTGAAAATAAATTTCTGCCTACTTTTGTTGTTTGATTATCAGAAACTACTTTATTTGGGTCCGCATTTGTATCAGAATGAGATTGGGTCTTCTGTACAATTTCATACTCACAAACATATTCTCCACCAGCATTTTGCTTTCTCTTTTTGTTACAATCTTTACACCTCTTATTTTTATATATAGGTACTTTTCTTTTCAAATAGTTTTTATTATTTACAGATGTATCTGTGTCCATGCTGGATTCGATTTCAACATTAATAGCCACCTAGAGGTTATCCCCTCCAGGGTCGGGAGGATCGTCCTCCCCCATTGTAAAGAATTACAAAAGACTTACTTATTGTCCCAATCCCAACGTGATAGTAAACCCCGTAGGAGCAACGATCTCGGCAACTACCCCTGATCCAACTTCAAAATTAGAAGATTTACCTGCCCTAAAAGCTAATGTGCGTGTACTGAAACATATACCCAAGGGAGCCAGGAACCTTGCCGCTGGTAAGCTTTGCGATATATACATGTAGGCATAGGCAACTGTTTACGTACAAACTGTGTTGAAGATTGTTTTTCCTTTCTCTCATTTTCATTCTCAGCCCTAAGAGTACCTGAGAGCGAGGGAAGCAAATCTTTGACAACCAAAGTAAAGGAAAATATCGTCACTATCAACAGTATCAACAGTTTAATCAATTCAATCATATATTTCCCTGAATGCATAAACCATAAATTACGCCCGAAATACAGAACTATTGAAACTAAAGTCCATGACGGTGATTTCAGGGGCGCAGTCCGTATACTTCTGTCCGACTCTGCACTAGCCCCTTCAAATGAGGCCACACTTACCACACTACATGAAAAGCATCCCTCACCCTCAAGACAACTTCATTTACCTCCTGAACCAAACCGTAATAGCGCCTTTCTATCGGTGACCGTAGCTGACGTATCCAAAGCGCTGAACTCTTTCTATAATGGCTCCGCAGCTGGATTAGACGGTTTGCGCCTACAACATCTCAAAGAACTCACTTCACAATCTGCGGGTAATAATGGAATTAGATTATTAGAGTCCTTAACCGACATGTGCAATTTCTTATTAAAGGGTATGCTTAACCTCCAAGTAAGGCCCTACCTATATGGCGCAAATTTATGTGCTTTATTAAAGAAGGATGGTGGCATAAGGCCCATAGCGGTGGGTACTGTTATCCGACGTCTCACTGCCAAATTGTGCTGTTACGCTGTCAGGGATGATATATCAAAATACCTGCAGCCAAAGCAGATTGGATTCGGGGCAGCTAGAGGTTGTGAGGCAGCAATTCATGCCACTCGGTCTTTTGTTTTAAAAAATAAAAAACACAGACAACGCACTCATCAAAATTGACCTTAAAAACGCATTCAACTGTGTCGAAAGAGACAGCATATTAAAGGAGGTCCTCGACCTGGCACCACGTCTCTACCCTTTTTTATATCAGTGCTATTCTGATGCCACTAATCTTTACTTTAAAGATAATACAGTGTTGTCCCAAATCGGAGCCCAACAGGGCGATCCTTTAGGGCCTCTGCTCTTTTGCTTGGCCATACATAAGTCCATCATTACATTAAATTCTCCGCTCAATGTATGGTACCTTGACGACGGAGTCATCGGCGGAAGACCCGAGGCAATAATCGAAGACCTGAAGAACCTCATACCCGCTTTCAAAGAACTTGGGCTAGAAGTAAATCCCACGAAGTGCGAGCTCTTCTCCTGTGGGTCAATGTCTGAATCCTCCTCTTTGGCTCTGCAATCATTCTTGCCGGGAATCAAAAGAGTTGACAAAGCAGCTCCCTCTCTATTAGGTGCGCCCATCTTCCCCGAGGGTGTTAGTGCCGCCCTTCGAACTAAAAAGGATGCACTTGTGGCAGCTCGGAACCACTTGACCAATCTTTCATCTCACGTGTCCATGACACTACTACGTCATTGCTTCGCCACACCCCGGATGACCTACATCTTAAGGACATCTCCCTCATGGCTATTCCCTGAAACAGCAAAAGAAATAGATCAAGAGTTGAAGTCGACCCTACAACTCATTCTAAACGTCGATCTAACCGACATACAGTGGATCCAGGCGACCCTTCCCATACGATATGGCGGCCTTGGAATTCGTCGCGTCGAAGACATAGGACTCATTGCCTTTTTAGCATCTGTGAATGGAACTGTGGATCTTGTCACTCGAATATTAGCTCTTAATGGTGGCAACTCCCCGGTTCCATTTATCTCAGAAGCCATGGCAAAGTGGTCCACATCTACGCCGGGCGACGCACGGCCTGACGACCCCGCCGTACAAAGACAATGGGACGACATCTGAAGCAGAGGTGTGTATAACTCGTTGATTTCTGGCGCCTCGGGTGTCGATCTCGCGCGCCTTAAAGCTTTTGCACAGCCAGAGTCAGGGGCCTGGATGCATGCACTGCCCTCACCCCAGCTTGGTACATTGCTAGATAACGACTCCTTAAGAATAGCAGTGGCACTCCGATTGGGGACCAGTGTGTGCGAGGCTCATCGCTGCAGATGCGGAGCAATGGTAGAAGCCAACGGACACCATGGTTTGAGCTGCCAAAGGTGCGCGGGGCGATTTCCTAGGCACCAATCCATCAACGAGTTAATACGAAGGGCAATGGTGTCGGCTAGCGTGCCATGCATATTGGAGCCCCCTGGCTTGAGCCGTACGGACGGGAAAAGGCCGGACGGACTGACCTTGATTCCATGGCGGAGGGGGCGTTGTCTCTTGTGGGACGCGACTTGTGTAAGCACCTTTGCCGCGTCCCACCTGAGGCAAACCTCACGGTGTGCTGGCTCGGCGGCGGAATCCGCCGCCAAGCTAAAGCACACCAAATACTCCGCCCTGGAATCAAGCTATGACTT
This sequence comes from Cydia strobilella, assembly GCF_947568885.1. NCBI lineage: Eukaryota > Metazoa > Arthropoda > Insecta > Lepidoptera > Tortricidae > Cydia > Cydia strobilella. The sequence goes on along the minus strand of NC_086068.1, from coordinate 37,336,353 downwards.
CGTGCCGGTGGCAATAGAAACCGCGGGGCCCTGGGGCTCTGAGGCTCGGCGTCTGATTGGTGAACTGGGGAGGCGTCTACGGGAGAGGGGCTGCGACCCCCGCTCTGGATCGTACCTGGTTCAACAGATCTCAATTGCAGTGCAGCGAGGGAATGCTGCAGGCATCATGGGAACTTTTGAGCCGGGTACGATGCACGGTGGAGGCGCATATTAGACCTTTAGTTTATTAGTTTTAGATTATTAGTTTTAATTATTGTTTGTAAATGGATTATATTGCTTTATACATAATATAAAGACTTACCTAATATGAGTGAATGTTACAATATATACAGGAAACAACAATATTTACATGTAATACTATCTAAAATATATACAAATTACCAATTCACTGATCTTAAGCTTATTTTAAATTAAATTAAATGTACGAGAAACCAAAACACAACCGCCACGTTTCACGTTTCCCGCGCTTTTCAGCATTACATTTACAGATTCATGGTCAAGATTGTCAAGAAAGAAGTGTAACGTCAAAGTCAAAATGACAACTATAGTTTGTCAACGGACTGTCTCATTCAAGTCTCATTTCAAACATAGACAGAGAGAATCGCCATGTAAAACCCACGTAAAACCATTAAATCTCCGCCAAAATAACTACCTTTCCTAATTATGTACTTAATATGTTGGCAATAAATGCTTTGCTTTGCTTTGAATCATAATATCATTCTCGTACATTTATTAACACGCGTCGAAAAAGCGCTCGTGCGTATGAGGCCTTAAGGCCCTATACGCACGAGAGCTTAAAAAACGTCGCGTTAGAACCCGAAGTTGGTTGGTATAACTTACTTAATTACTAACACTAGTATTAGGTACTTAGCTTAAGACAAACTAACAAAATCTATGGATTGTTATGATCTGCAATAAATGATTATTTTTTTTTATTTTTTTTTATTTAATGTTTCTAATATTTGTTTTCAAGCGATATCTCTTTCTCGCTCTTACTTATGGGTGCGACACACACGCAACGCTTTTTAAGCTCTTATGCGAATGGGGCCTTATGAACGCTTAAAAATCACCAACACACTAAATTTATTGACAGCATCAATAGTCATAATAAATTTGTAATTTTAACGGATTCAAAATGTACTCTTCAACATTTGAACCGCTGTACTTACGTCTTTAGGGGCATTCCAGTAGCTTACACAATAATTCGTCTAGTACTTAAACTCTGCGCTGCCAAAAAGAAAGTTATTTTACAGTGGATTCCCTCTCACTGCGGTGTTGTGGGGAACGAGGTGGTGGATCGGTTGGCTAGGGAAGCATCCGAAATGGGTGACAATTGCCATAATGTTCCTTGGTTTTCTGATGTCCTGTTTAAGGTCAAAAATATGTGCTTTGACATGTGGTCCGAATATTTTGACGAAAGATCTCGCACAAAGGGCATATGGTATAAAACGATCCAACCCACACTCCCTCGTGCTCCATGGTTCTCTTTCTGTAGGATGAACAGGCAGAATTTAATTGTTGCTCTTAGATTGCGATCTGGCCACATTCCTTTAAATAGCTATGCGTTTATGATGCGTAAAGTTGACTCGCCCAAATGTAATTTATGCGGAGTAGTTGAAGACGTGTTTCATGTTACAATGGAATGTCGCCGAGGTGCTGCGCAGCGTCGACTGCTTAATGTCAGGTGCTATGACCTCGGCAGGGTCAATAGTATCCTGGCTTGTCCAGCCTCAGAAGAGGCTGGGCTTCTTTATAATATGGTCAAAGACATCATTCAACTTAGAAATAGTGAAAGTTAGTCTGTTGTAGTTTTTTTTAGAGAGCCACTATGAGGGTGGCATTTGTTTAAAACTTAAAACCCTCTATAAATAAATAAAGATTTAAAAAAAAAAAAAAAACACGCTTCATTTTTAAGTAGTCTATTTGCGTATTTCGTAGTTGAGACTCGACTTCTAGAATTAACAATTCGGGATCGAGCTCGAATCGAGCTCCCACATAGAGGCCTCCAAACTCGTGCGCGAATCGCGGTTTCGCGCCGCGTAGTCTGGAGCGGCTTAGGGCCAGACCGGTCGTCAACTATATGTCTATGTTCAAAGTCAATGTCAACAATGTCAGTATGGATGTATGGATATAGTTTCCATGAATGTCAGATTCAGTTTGTCTGTCACTCACTTCAGTTTGTTCATAGACCTAGCATTACATAGATGCGGCCTACCGCGTGCGCTCGTAAGGGATAGACATAGATGACGTCATAAACGTGGGGATACCATATTGGTAAAAATTCCCCCAATATTTGATATCACGTTGGGGCGATTACCCTGGAGGCAAAGTTGGACAGTATTAAAATTGTTGAATAAAATGTCAATGGGCCGTTCTTTTTAGGCGTATGAACAATGAAATACCTCCTATAATTCGCGCAGGTGGTACAAAACTAAACATGTTTATTAAATAAAACGTAAAATAAAATGTATTATGAGTTTTAATTTTATGAAATCACAAATCACAATCACATTATTCACACCAATTAATGTACACCTCATTTAATCTTCACAACATTTGTTTATTTTATTTTTTGGAATTAGAAATACGAAAAAACTTCGAGGTCAAAATTACCCATAAAATTATGATATTTTCATCTGGTATCCCTAACATGATTCTTATGCAGCTAAATTAAGAGGCCGGTGTCGATTTTAGTAGCAAAAATGTAAAATTGATAGATTTAGTCGGTGAAATTGTACACCTTTTGTAACCTTATTGAAATAACAAGTACTGGTTTCTATTAGCACTTTTATCAGATAATTTTTTTGAAAACAGACTCACTAAATTAGTACTTAATGTTTGCTTTTCTGATGGACGTCTAGGTAAACGCGCGTAAAGCCCTGATTTTGTAACTCTTATTTGTAAATTTCGTAAAGTTTGGACGGCTAAACATGGTAATTTTGTAGTACACATATCCTGTACTTGACGTTTATCAGACTACATTTTTATTATTATGACTTTGAAGTAGTGTAAATGAAAGTTAGACGAAATCAATTTTCTCCAGAAATTACTTCAAAACAAGTGACAATTTCTCTGAAAATCGACTTAATTTCGACGTAATTTTGATACTTAAACAATCTACAACATTTGCTGAAACTATTCTTATACATCAATTTGTATAATTTACCACCATAAATTTTTGATGAATTTTTAAAAACTGCCCCTTCTTTTCATATATTACCGGTGTGGCACGCTCGCGACCTCATTATTAAAAGGCAAGATGAGAAGACGTGCTAATAGAAACCAATACATGTTATTTAGATATTACGTAACAAAACGTGTATAATTTCAACGACTAAATCTATCAATTTTAAATTTTTGCTCCAAAATCGACTAAGGCCTCTTAAAAAGCCTTATTCCTACAAACGAGCGTATTTTGCAAAATGCTTCCTTTTTTATTCAACATTACGACGTAACTATTAGTATTTATTCAAAAACTGTTAACGTTCTTAAATAATCATTTCCTAAACTAGCGCCTGAAATAGTTAAAGTTTCATTTTCTCTTTTTAAACCTAAAATAAATGAGTTTTCCTGGGAGTATTTTTCAAAATTTGCAGTGAGAAGTGTCGTTTCGGTTGCCAATTTTGCAGTAAACAAGAATCATTTGGTACATGAATGATTACAATTCAATTCACCATATCTTGTACGAGGGGCTGAAATGATTGAAAATCAGATTCATTTAAAAAAAATGATAAAATACCTTCCGAGTTTTCTTAATATTTTCGGTGAAAACAGGGTCGCATTATATTTTTTTATAGCAAATTGTACTTATATTTTGCCCTCAAAATAATATTATAGCAAACTCTAACTTTATGTGAACCCATAAAAAAAATCATAACTATAGGACCTATTTTCCCGTAAATTTAAATATTTTTAAAAGACGTATAAATCACGCTGCACCGACACTGCGCGCTCACCGCTCAGTCTCCGCCGAGCGCGCTTTGGGGACGGACCAGTGCTCGATCGTCAGGCGTTTGTTTCATTCGTAACCAACGAGCTAGTTCCGAGAAGTGGTGTATACTGCGATTAGAAAATCTTGATCCTTAGGTGGTCAATGTGTTCATAGGTACATTTTATAGCACAAATATTAAATTTTTTCGCCTGGGTGATCGGGTCTGTTCAGGGTGCCTAGCCAAGATGCCAACCGTTTAGGTACCTATAGTTTAAATTAAAACCAAATCTGTAGCTAGCCTCTGAATGGGTAGTAGAAACGGGTTCCGTATGTCTTTCCCTTTCCAGATGACCAAGGTGCCTAGCCAAGATGCCAACCGTTTAGGTATCTATAATATAATTTACATTAAAACCAAATCTGTAGCTGGCCTCTAAAATGGGTAGTAGAAACGCGTTCCTTATGTCTATCGCTTTCCAGATGACCAGGGTGCCAAGCCAAAATACCAACCGTTTAGGTACCAATAGTCTACATTAAAACCAAATCTGTAGCTGGCCTCTGAATGGGTAGTAGAAACGCGTTCCGTATGTCTTTCCCTTTCCAGATGGCCAGGGTGTCCAGCCAAGATGCCAACCGTTTACGCTCTGTAGCGAACGAAACGCAACTGTCTCTGTCGCATTAATATGTAAGAGTGATAGAGAGAGATTACCCTATCATTCGCTACGGAACGAACGACTGGCATCTTGGCTAGGCACCCGGGTTTAGGTACCTATAGTTTACATTAAAACCAAATCTATAGCTGGCCACTGTAATGGGTAATAGAAACGCGTTCCGTATGTGTTTCGCTTTGCAGATGACCAGGGTGCCTAGCCAAGATGCCAACTGTTTACGCTCCGTAGCGAACGAAACGCAACCGTCTCTGTCGCACTAATATGGAAGAGTGATAGAGAGAGATTACCCTATCGTTCGCTGCGGAACGAACGACTGGCATCTTGGTTAGGCACCCAGGTTTAGGTACCTATAGTTTACATTAAAACCAAATCTATAGCTGGCCACTGTAATGGGTAATAGAAACGCGTTCCGTATGGGTTTCGCTTTGCAGATGACCAGGGTGCCTAGCCAAGATGCCAACCGTTTACGCTCCGTAGCGAACGAAACGCAACCGTCTCTATCGCACTAATATCGAAGATTAATAGAGAGAGATGACCCTATCGTTCGCTGCGGAACGAACGACTGGCATCTTGGCTAGGCACCCAGGTTTAGGTACCTATTATAGTTTACATTAAAACCAAATCTATAGCTGGCCACTGTAATGGGTAATAGAAACGCGTTCCGTATGTGGTTTTGCAGATGACCAGGGTGCCTAGCCAAGATGCCAACCGTTTACGCTCCGTAGCGAACGAATCGCAACCGTCTCTGTCGCACTAATATGGAAGAGTGATAGAGAGAGATTACCCTATCCTTCGCTACGGAACGAACGACTGGCATCTTGGCTAGGTACTCTGATTATCTGGAAAGCAAAACACATACGGAACGCGTTTCTATTACCAATTTCAGTGGCCAGCTACAGATTTGGTTTTAAGTGGTTTTAACGTAAACTGTAGGTACTAAACCCGAGTGCCTAGCTAAGATTCCAGTCGTTCGTTCCGAAGCGAACAATAGCGTAATCTCTCTCTATCACTCTTCAATATTAGTGCGACAGAGACAGTTACGTTTCGTTTGCTACGGAGCGTAAACGGTTGGCATCTTGGCTAGGCACCCTGGTCATTTGGAAAGCGAAAGACATTCGGATCGCGTTTCTATTACCTATTTCAGAGGCCAGCTGCAGATTTGGGTTTAATGTAAACTATAAGTACCTGAACGGTTGGCATCTTGGCTAGGCACCCTGGTCATCTCTGGGTACAAGTATGTTAGACCTGTACCGCTGGCTATATTTTGACCCCTAGGTTATAAAAATATTAAAGTCAATTCTGTTTTCGCTTATGAATACTTTGTTAAGATGTAAATCTTACATTTTGTTTTGTGTCATATATATAATTTGCTTTTCTAGTAATTTGTTATTTTGTGGTAATTATTTTTTATTTTGAATTATCTTGGAGAAAAAAATATTCGAGAGAACACATGTAACTGTGTTGCATTTAGGATAGTGTTTTTAGTGTGAAAACATAGTTTGTGTCAATTACGTCCACTGCAATCTGATACTATGTCATAATATTCTAAATGACACAAAAAAAAATTAGAGTTAAAAAAAATGACTTAGGTCGAATTTAATCGTTTAAATAGGTCCATTAAATGATTTTGTGTCTTATTAAGACATATTATAGACGTAAACTTAATAATATGATTTTTTTTTGTGGCAGATACAGGGTGTTAATTAGAAAAAATTTTTTTTTAAATAAAAGCGGTGGATGAATTTGACACAGATTTGTTTGAATAACATATAACAATGTTCTGTAAAGTACAACACTTCACTTGCCGACTCTAATATTTTTTTAGGCGTTTTAGGATCAATATTAGGTATTTATTAAATGCCATTATACCCGTGGATGAAAATGACACAAAATGCGTGTGTACGTCGGAAGCGACTTTGCCTTTACAGGGAAACAAAGAATTTCGTCTCGAATATTTTTTTTACAGAATGCTGATTGAAAAAAGAAATACCTAAATTTCTACCTAAGCAAATACCTAGGATGACACAAAATATTATTTTTAGGTTTAGTATATGGTCTGGAAACTATATATAAAAAATAAGCAACATTAATATTCTTATAACCTCAGAAGTTATTGGTACAGGTCTATGTATATTTTCTTAACATAATAAACTGAAATGACAACTACCGTGCATATAAAATAATATAAAAGAGTGGCTATAACAATAAAAATAATGTTACTTGCTATTGAAATCGACAACGATCAAGATTATTCTTCTCTGCGTTCAAAACGCGTTATAGTACCGCGCGTCAACGCCAGCTATTGAGTGTTATTTCGTGAAATCGATGAACGATCCAGGGAATAAGGGCTCTTAAGAAGAAGATTAAAAACGGCTGACCTCAGACTCGTCTGAGTAGCTGATATATTACCACAAACAACCTACGTAATTTGGGCGGATAATTTTACAAATAATGTTTTGTTAATTTGCGTAAATAATTGTGATATTTTTATTGAAATCGTTTGATTCTACATTGCTTTGAGTGTAACGTAATTTTACGATGTTATTCTCACATATTGCGTTAAGAGGAAGGTGTAAAATACCGTACTTACGTGTGAAAGGTTATGTTCTCATATTTTTGCTCAGAGCGACTAATACAGCCGATTACAGAACAATTCACCATTATTTTATCAATTCAAAACGCTAACCATCACTATGTTTTATAAGAGAAAGCACAATTTCATAGAAAACAACAATAATTAAACAAGCAACGAACAAGCATGACATGTCACGTACTTATTTGTTTGCCACAATTTCGGTTGTGGCAGCGGTGGAAAAGTGAAACTTTGACAAAGACAAAAAGTAATATATTGCTCTCTGTCACTACTACTGAAAGATACATAAGACTATCCCGTTCGGTCATTTCGCCCCACCCCTCATGACCGATCCATGTTATACTAGATTCATGATCTTTGTATACCAAATTTAAGGCAATAAAAATAACTTTACTAATATGTTTTTGTTATATTCATTCCACTCTTTAAAACATTTTTTCTACATAATATTAGGTCTACTTGGGCGGTTTACGAGAATTTTTTTTGTTCGATATCTTGTACTCGAAAATCTTTGATGTTACAAGAAATCAAACAGAAAATTGACTTGTAAACCGCCCAAGTAGACCTAATATTATGTAGGACGAAAGTACACGCACGTATGTATATGTAATATGTAGTTGTGCACGCACACATATATAGTTAGTTTCGGGAGACAACAGAGATGGTGCTTTCAAATGAGTTTCCATAAAATGCTTTAAGTGGGCTCTCTTTACCTATTATACTTACTTTACTCTTTGCTCAGTAGTCAGTACTTGTCACAACTTTTTACTTTAAGTGGTTGCACTTAGCGCGAGCCAAAAATGAAATAGTTTAGGATTTAAGATTTAACATTACATTACAGTCTACTGCCAAATTGTTCTTAGAACGAGTGACTTTCATCCTCTGCTGTTTACAAACTTATAATAACTTATTCATTCTACTTTAATATTATTTAAAATGCTGGAATGGTTTAAAATAACTCTTATACTTTGCGCTTTTGGGACATTACGTGAGATTAGGCCATCTGAACCCTTCGTTACAGAATATTTAAGTGGAGAATGGCGTAATGTAACCTCCGAGCAGTTGTTCCGTGATGTTTACCCAGTAGGAACTTATTCATATATGGCAGTCCTAATTGTGATATTTTTAATAACTGATTTTCTGCGATTCAAACCCGTGATTATTTTGTCAGGTTAGTACACTTCATTTATTTTATTGATATTTTTATAACTACCAGATGAAAACCCGGCTTCGCCCGGGTAAAATAAATACAATTAATACTCATTTTGTTTTAAATTAAGTAATTATTTACTTTTAGACTAATAAACCTTCATCAATGCGGTTTCCTACCTCATCTCCGAAAACTTTAAATCCAGTTATTAAAACCTAGAAAATTTTTCCCCTATGCCCAGTTTCAGATGCCTACAGCCCTATATGCAGGGCTCGGAACCGGTATTTTTTAAAAACCCCGAAATAGCCCAATATTTTGAATTTTTTTATGCTCATTACGTAGGACTGAATCATGTATTTAGGAAACAATTTTGCATTATTAAAACGTCCCATTAAAAATGAAATTATAAACAAAAGAACGAAAAAGAACATAATAATACCGGTATTTTTGTATGGAGCAAATACCGGTTTCCGACCCCTGCCTACATGTTTAGGAGCCCTATTGATTGCAGATTTATTTTGCAAATGATTTAAAATGCAACTTTTTGAAATTCCATAGTAATGTTTGCTAAATAATTTATTTGTGTCCATACATTTATAACGAAGACTTACTATTCCGATTTATATAAAAATTGATATTTAAATAACCCAACCTAACCTGGGTGGCCACTTGTGTAGTAGCACTTCAGTTCATTCAGTTGTGTAAGGGTCGCAGTTCTAACTTAACCTAACCCACTTTTCTAGTCGCAGTTTGGTTCTGTAAAGGCTGCAGTTCTAACCTAACCTGCTTTCTTGTTGCATTTTGATTCTGTAAGGGTTGTAGATCTAACCTAACCTAACCCAAGTTTGCATGCATGTATCTGATTTTTTAGGCCGCTGTTAAGTTATGTTATGGTTTTCGGGGGCCCTTGCAGATACACTTCGACCCATACGGATCTTAAGTGCAGGCCGCTGTTAAGTACCTGGTTAATTTATGCATGTAGCTGACTTACGATACAGGCATAGGGTTGGATCTTAAAATAAGTCACGTTGTTTGAGGATAGCTGATGCTGTGGGGGGCTTTTTTGGGTTGTTTTTAAATGATTTAAAGCAATTTTTGCCGCCGGTAATAAATTTTAATTTTATAGAATATTACATGAAACAAAACGCACGGCGGCCTTATTTTTTTGATTTCATTAAATATTTTGTGGCTACTTTTGTACACCATACCAAAGATAGATTTATATTATCCTTTATTTCAGACAGTAAAGTAAATTTCATATATATATTTTTTTCCCAGTTCTTGCATATTTTATTGCTGTCTGTGTGCCACTTATTGGCAAAAGGACTCCTCCAACCTTCTCCATTCCTCTCTATCCTTGGCAACTCTCGTCCATGTTCTTCCTGCTATGGCTTTGATGTTGTCCACCCATCATCTAAATGGTCTACCTCTTTTTCTTTTCTTATGGCCTGTGAACCAGTTCATTATCGATTTCAACCATTTTTCTTTGCCTCTAATTGTATGTCCTGACCATTTCCATTTTAACTTTTTTATTGTTTTTGTGACATCTTTTGTTTTGGTGAGCTTCTTTATGGATTCTATTCTTATTTTATCCAATAGTCTTTTCCCCAGCATACTTCTCTCCATGGAGATTTGGCAAGTTTCTAGCTTTCTAATGTGCGTTTTAGTGAGAGCCCAGGTTTGGCAGCCGTAAGTGAGTACAGGAAGTATGCTGGTATCAAAGTTTCCGCTTGATAGTTACATTGATATCTTTATTTTTCATTATTTCCTTTAGGCTCCAATATGTCTTCCAAGCATTTCCAATACGTCTATCTATTTCTTTTGAGGTTAGATCTACCGGAGAAATTATCTGGCTTAAATAGATGTACTCATTGACGTATTCGATCAGGTTATTATTGATGAGAATAGGTTCTTGCTTGTTGTTAGTCATAGCCTTGGTCTTTACAATACAATACAATTAGCCTTTAATCACTGACTATTTTTGGATATGTTTAGTTTCTTTATAATTGATTAATCATTTTTTCACTAGTCAGCTTCGCTTTTGTCGGGATTTCCGACAAAAGCCTCCTCTAAAGCTTTCCAGTCATCTCTGTTTCGAACTGTTCTTATCCACTTTGGTGGGAAATCGTCCTCCCATCTAATTTTCGGGTGTCCCTGACCTCTCTTGCTGTATGTAGGGAACCAGTTCGTTATATTTTGTGTCCATTTGTCTACTTTCGATCTTGACATGTGACCTGTCCACCTCCATTTTCTTTTTCTTATTTCTCTGGCTGCGTCTCTAACTTTGGTCTTTTTCCTGATTGTTGTCAGTCTCCATCTGTCATTTATTCTTATTCCTAGCATGCTTCTTTCCATGCTGTGTTGACAGACCGCAATCTTTTGTATATTTTTCTTAGTGCATGCCCATGTTTCACAACCGTATGTCAAGCATGGCAGTAGACAGGTATTGTAGTGTGGATTTGATTTTCATTCGTACACTTTTGTTTTTTATTATCTCTTTCATAGACCAGTATTTGTTCCATGTATTATTAATCCTTCTGTCTAGTTCTTTGAGCATTTGATCTTCTGGTGATATCACTTGACCAAGATAGATATATTCTTTTACATATTCTATTTCATTTCCGTCAACATTGGGTGGTAATCTTTGTTCGTCATCACCTTTGTTTTGCTTGAGTTGATGGAGAGACCTGCTTTCGCGCTTTCAGTTACCAGTTGTTGTAGCATAATTTGGAGTGTAGTTGGGTTTTTTGCGAAGAGTATGAGGTCTTCAGCAAAACGAAGATGGTTCAGCCTGCTGCCATTTATGTTTATCCCATATTCCTCCCAGTTCAGCTTTCTGAATATGGACTCAAGAACCGAGCAAAAGAGTTTTGGTGAGAGGGGATCTCCTTGCCTTACTCCTCGTAATATTTGAAAAGGTTCTACTTTACTTTCTAGTTGGACTACAGCTGTGCTTGTCTCATATATGCCTCTGATTACCTTTATGTACTTTTCATTTACTCCTTGTTCTCTAAGGGCATTCCATATACTTCGGTGATGTAGTGAGTCAAATGCTTTGTTGTATTTAGTCTACAAAGTACATATAGTATTCCATTTTATATTCTTTGCTTTTTTGTATCAGCTGTTTGACCACATGAATGTGGTCAATAGTGGAGAAATCCCTTCTAAAGCCCGCCTGTTCTATAGGCTGGTTCTCGACTAGTGTTTTACTCAATCTTCCCAGTAATATCTTTGAAAATACCTTGTACAAGTTGGGCATTAAACTTATCGGACGATAGTTTTCGATTTTGTTTTTGTCTCCATTCTTGTGAATAAGGATTATGGTAGATTTTGTCCATTGCATTGAGATGGTATCTTGTGTAAGTATGTCATTGAATATGTTTGTTATTGGTTGTTTGATTTCCTCTATGAGGCCTTTTAATAGTTCATTAGTGATGTTGTCATCGCCAGCAGATTTGTATCTCTTTTGGGAAAGAATAGCTTTCACTGTCTCGCTCACCAGTATGTGTGTAACATTTTCTTCAATCACATTTGTTTCCTCTGTTTCTCTACCCGGTAGCTTTTTTTCTTTACTATATAAGGTTTTGAAGAACTCGGTTGCTATTTGTGATATATGTGGTCTTGAGCTTGAACTAGTCTTTGGTCCTGCTTTATTAGTGTTGGTTAGGCTTGGTATCCAAGTCATGTGTTCTCGTAGTTTGTGAAGAGCTCTTTTAGTACCTCCTGTTTTTTCTATTTCTTCTTGTAATTTCTGAAGCCTCTTCTCTGATCTGTGTGTTTTAATACTTTGATTTATTTTTTTACTTAGTTGAGCTATTTTTGGTGATTTGATTTCCTGTCTTGAAATAGTTCTTTCCTTTGAATAATGAGATTTCTTTCTGGCTTCTTCTCCTATTTTATCCCTGTTTCTTTTGCCTGAGAGTGTCATATTTAGTTCTTGCAAACAGTTCCATTTTGTTGTAATTTTCCTGTACGGTATCTTCTTTTTTGACCCCTTTCAGGTTCTTTATAAATTGGTCTTTTATGTCTTTAGGTATTGGCACCGGTATCTCCATGTTGTTAGTTGTCAACTTTTTTCTCTTCTTTTTTGGATTCTTGCTGTAAATTGTACCTCTAAGTATTCGGTGTAAAAAAAACAGACCATTTAAAATAAAACAAACAAACGATATAGTGCTAGAAAGTACTGAAAAAATAAAGAATAAGTTAGAAAATTTCATTGAGGATTCAAAGGAACTAGATACTCAAGACATATACAACTACTTTGAGGAACTATTGCACACAAATAACAAAAGTGAAAAAAAGGGTAAAAAAAGCCCAGCAGAATGGATTACCAGCGACACCAGACAACTACTAGAAGAAAGAGCGCAACTATTTGCTAAACCTAACAAAACTAAAAAAGACAGAACAAATATTGCCAAAATTAGTAACAAAATTAAGTCAAACATGAGAAAAGACCGCCACCAACACCGGCTAGACCTGTTGGAAAAATGCATTCAAAGCACTGGAGGCATCAAAAAGGCTACCAGATTATTAAGAGATAAAATGGAATGGATACCCAATGTTCTGGATAAAAGCGGCAAACACGAACGAAGACGACCAGAAATTATCTCCAAAGCCACCGCATTCTTTAGAGACTTGTATACAAGTAAGAGCACCAGCCAAGATACAGACCTGACAGGAGGAATCAAAGTACCAGACATCATCCCGGCAGAAGTAGAAAGAGCAGTAAAGACCCAGAAAAAGGACAAGGCCCCAGGTGCAGACGGCGTAAGCAACGAATTTTTAATTAATAACATCAACCACCTCAAAAAACCCCTTACGCACATATTTAATGAAGTATTACAAAGTGAGACAATACCAACCCAATGGACAACATCAACAATCTTATTATTACATAAGAAAGGCGACAAAAATAACATCAACAATTACAGACCGATTAGTCTTATGTCAAACATATATAAATAAGACCTTCGCAAAAATTATTTTGAACCGAATAACAAAAATTCTGGATGAGAACCAACCAAGAGAGCAGGCCGGGTTTAGAAGTGGATATTCAACTTTGGATCACATCTACGTCGTCAAACAGTTATTCGAAAAGGCCAAGGAATTCAACATAACTCTTTACTGTTGCTTCGTAGATTACAGCAAGGCCTTTGACTCACTTGAGCATGAGAAAATATGGCAAGCCCTTAAAAACCAAGGAGTTGACAACAAGTACATCAGGGTCCTAAGAAATGTCTACGTAAACAGCAAGGCAAAAATCAAACTGGATAAAGAAGGAGAAGAGATAAAATTAGGAAGAGGCGTACGCCAAGGGGACCCGGTGTCTCCAAAGCTCTTCACAGCTGTATTACAGGAAGTATTCCGCAAATTGGATTGGAACAAATGTGGACTACCAATTAATGGCGAGAAACTATCACATTTAAGGTTCGCAGACGACCTAATTATTATCTCCCAATCAAAGGAAGAAATACAAACAGTGCTGACGGACCTGGACATAGAAAGCCGTAACGTTGGTCTTTACATGAACACCCAAAAAACTAAAGCAATGACGAATGGCAAACTGGAAAGTATAAATATAAATAATAACACAATAGATTATGTGTCAGAGTATGTTTATTTGGGCCAAACAATATCACCACAGGACTTGACCTCGAAAGAAATAGATAGAAGGATCGGAAATGCGTGGAAGCGATATTGGAGTCTAAAAGAAGTCATGAAAAATAAAAGCACAAGTATGGCCATCAAGAGGAAGCTTTTTGATACCTGCATAGTACCTGTTATCACATACGGATGCCAAACCTGGGCAACTAACAAATCTCACATAAGAAAAATAGAAGTTTGTCAAAACGCTATGGAAAGGAGTATGATAGGAAAAAGACTGTCAGACAGAATTAGACTTACAACGATAAAAAGGTACACTAGAACCAAAGACATTACAAGAACCATCAGAAAACTGAAATGGAAATGGGCAGGACATACAATAAGAGGAAGCGGAAAATGGTCTAAAACAGTAATGTTCTGGTTTACAAAACACCTGAAAAGAAAACGTGGTAAACCCAAAAGAAGATGGGTTGACGAAATAAAGAAGGAAGCAGGTGGATGCTGGACAACATTAGCACTAGAAAGAGAGAAATGGAAAGAGTTGGGGGAGGCCTTTGCCAACAAAAGGCATACAGACAACCCTATTATAATAAATAATTAAGATGTAATATACAAAGGTAACAAGTGAAACCATGTAATTGTCTGAAATAAAGGCTATTTTTATTTATTTTTATTAAGTATTCGGTGGTCGGAGTTATAGTTAAAACTAGGTATTACCCCTACATTTTTAAATGAGCGGGGAGAGGTGGTAAGGATATAGTCAATTTCATTCTTGTAATCTCCGTTAAGTGATAGCCGTGTCCATCGTTTACTTTGTTTCTTTTTGTAGAAGGTGTTCATTATAGCAGTGTTGTTTTCTTTTGCAAAAATGATGGTGTATTTTCCTACAATATTGGATCTTGTACTTGTTGGTATGTTTCCTATTTGGCTGTTATAATCTCCCATAATAATTTTATATTTGTGCGTCGCCGCCATTACACTTGATAGGTCTTGGTAGAATTTATCTTTAGCTTCTTCTGTAGCTGTTTCGGTTGGGCTATAGATTTGAATTATTGAACATGCATTTTTATGGTTAGGGAAGTTTATGTTGAGTATGGCAATGCGATCTGATATCCCTTTAAATTCTATGATGTTTTTCTTCCATTTCTTTTTAATAATAAATCCCACTCCATGTTTTCCCGAGGTTTCTCCTTTATAATATAAAATAAAGTCTAAATATTCTTGGATTTCTTCTCCTTTTCTTCTAACCTTGCATAGTCCTATTATATCCCAATTTATTTCGGTTAAAGCTAGTTCGAGTTCAGCAAGTCTTTCTTGGGTTCGTAGAGTCCTTACATTGTAAGTAGCTATGTGGATGTCTGAGTTTGTTTCTTTTGTGGTATTTGTCTTTAGAGGGTTGTGGTCATTCTCCCCCACGATCCACGATGACCAGTCGGCTTGGGGGAGGTTTTTCCGTTAGTTGCTATGCATCGTTATTCCTACTAGCGCTGGGTTTTTGCAGCTTGTTTGGATTAGTGTTCGGTGTTAGGGTATGTGGATTTGAAGGGGGAGAGTCTGTAGGTAAACGCTTCCTCTTTTCATTTTTCTTAGTGACAATTAGTTGGTCATGTTTAATATAAGCATAGTTTCCTTTATCTCTTTCTTCTTTCAACCTGTCCTGTAGCTCTCTCCTCTTTTCTAACACCTCCATTGAGTAGTTCACAGCTATATATATATTCTTGAGCTTCTTTCTGTTCTTCATTATATCGGTTTTAGTCCAACTATTTACAAGTCTTGGTCTTTAGTGTGTTCATAGCCAATCCCACCTTCTCACTTTCTCTAACCAGGTCATTCAGCATTGTTTGCAATCCTTCACTTGATGATGAGAGTATTATCAGGTCATCCGCAAATCTCAAATGTGAAAGGTTTTCATCGTTAATAGATAGTCAACATTTCTCCCAGTCTAATTGATGAAAGACTTCTTCTAGAACGGCTGTGAAGAGTTTCGGCGATAGTGGGTCCCCTTGACGTGCGCCTCTTTCTATTCTGATCTCTTTGCCTTCCTGCTCTAGTTTTATTGTGGCCTTGCTGTTGTTGTTAATGTTTTTTAGTATTCTGATGTATTTATTTTTGATACCTTGATTTTTGAGTGCTTGCAGAAACACTGAAAAAGGAGGAACATTAGTATCTGCTGCATTCAAGAAACACGCTGGAAGGGAGCTAAGTCCAGAGGCTTAGGATATCAACTGGTCTACTACGGAACAAACAACAAGCAAAATGGCGTTGGCATCGTGCTCGATAGCCACCTTAGGGACAGAATAGTTAACATTGAAAGAAGAACTGACCGACTCATAGCCGTAAAACTAGCGTTAGAGAATCAACCAATCCTGAACATCATCTGTGCGTATGCACCCCAAACAGGTTGCCAAGAATCTTTAAAAAACGATTTCTGGGAAGAAATCGACGACCTCATAATGAAAATTCCTAAGGAAGAAGCAAGAATTATTATGGGTGACCTAAACGGGCATATAGGTTTGTCAAATAATACCTATGCAAATGTACATGGGGGATTTGGATATGGAAATGAAAACAAAGAAGGAAAACAAATTCTGGAGTTTGGTTCTCGGCATGGTCTAAGCATAATTAACAGCAACTTTAAGAAGAAATCGGAACACCTTATTACCTACAAAAGTGGGGGCAAAACTTCGCAGATAGACTTCATATTAGCTGATAATAGAGTGAAAAGAAGCTTCAAGGATTGTAAAGTGATTCCGGGAGAATCACTAACGGCCCAACATAGGCTACTGGTTGGAGTCTATGAATTACCAAAACCTATTAAAAAGATCATAGACCGTACAGCTAGAATCAAATGGAAGGAACTCAAGGGGAATAAGGGTGACTCTCTTCTCGTTGCCTTGAAAGAATACCTGGAAAGTGATATACAAAACACCTACTTGTCTGCTGAAAAGATGTGGTCAAACTTTGAGACAGAATGTAGAGCCAAAGCCAGCGAAACATTGGGAGTGTCGAAAGGAGGAGTCAGTACAGGCAAAGATCCGACCTGGTGGAACGAAGAAGTTAAAAAGACTCTGAAGATCAAAAAATACATGTTCAAAACCTGGCAAACAACTGGTACTGAAGAAGACCGCATCAAATACAAAGAAGCAAAGACCATGACTAAAAGAAAAGTAGCACAGGCAAGGGCTGCATCACGGAAAAATTTCTATAGCAAGATTGAAGAAGCGGAGTCCGAAGTCGAAATTTTTAAAATAGCAAAGAGCAGAAATAGAGCCACACAAGATATTAAAACCAATAAGTACATCAAAAGTAAGGAGGATAGACTACTGACTATGAATGATGATATAAATAACAGATGGTATGAGTACTATAAAGAACTTATGAATGAAGAATTCCCAAGCAAAGAGATGCAACCCCAAAGCCTAACAGAAGGGCCAGTACAAGATATTGGACTGGATGAAGTAAAAACCGCAGTATCTAAGATGAAAAACCGAAAAGCCGTTGGTCCTGACGAGATACCGGCTGAGATATGGAAGTTGCTGGGTCCGATCGGATTGGACTGGCTTACAAAGCTATTCAATATAATACTAGTCACCAAGGTAATACCGGAGTCTTGGCGTCTTAGTTACATAATTCCCTTTTACAAAAATAAAGGGGATGTGACACAATGCGGTAATTATAGGGGAATAAAGCTGACTTCTCACACACTGAAAATCTGGGAGCGTATACTCAACCGACGCATTCAACAACTTACGTCAATCACGCCCAACCAATTTGGATTCACTCCTTCTAGGTCGACAACTGATGCAATCCAAGCAGTTAGAATTCTCACAGAAAAACATCGCCATAATAAAGAAGATTTGCACTTCATTTTCATCGACCTGGAGAAGGCATTTGACCGGGTGCCACGAAAACTAGTATGGCAGGCGTTAAGAGCGCAAAACCTGCCTGAATGCTACGTGCAGTTGGTTCAGGACATGTATCATAATGTACGCACCAAAGTTAAATCAGCAGCAGGTCTCAGCCAGGAATTCAGTGTGGGTGTGGGAGTCCATCAAGGGTCAGCACTGAGCCCTCTGATCTTTAACTTAGTCATGGACTATATCACTCAATGTATTCAAGAACCCTTACCTTGGAATCTCTTATACGCAGACGACATCGTCCTTATCGCCAAAACTACTCAAGAACTCCAAAATGCTCTATGTCAGTGGGTAAATGCCCTAGAAGACGCGGGCCTCAGGGTTAGCAGGACAAAAACGGAACACCTCGAATGCATCTTCAGCAACAATTTAGAAAATGATTCAGTGATTTGCTATCCTGATAAAACACCGGTACCAAAAGTAAAGCAATTTAAATACTTAGGATCCATAATTGCCAGTACCGCGAATGTAGAGCCAGACATAGGGCATAGAATAAGTGTTGCCTGGCAAAAATGGCGGTCGCTAACTGGGGTCTTATGTGACCCTAGTATGCCTGTTCGCACAAAAGGCAAGGTGTATAAGATCGCGGTGAGGCCGGCGATGCTATACGGGGCGGAATGCTGGACGGTAAAAGAGTCGCATGTGCAAAAATTACATACCGCAGAAATGAAAATGTTAAGATGGTCAGGAGGAGTAACTAAAATCGACAAAGTCCGGAATGAATATGTCCGTGGTAGCTTAAAAGTGGCCCCTATCCCCGATAAACTAATAGAAAGTCGCTTAAGGTGGTATGGCCACGTAATGCGTAGAGACGAAGAACACGTGGTCAAAAAAGCTCTATGCCTCCCGGAACGTAAGAGAGGCCGCGGATGGCCTTTGCTGACATGGTGGACCAGCATGACCAAACTAGCTAATAAATTAAATTTACCCGACCCGACAACCCATGACAGGCAGTCTTGGCGCCGAAAAATTAGGAGAGCCGACCCCACCTAAAGTGGGATGGAGCAAAGAAAAAGAAGACCTTGATTTTTGAGTGCCTGCCATATTTTCTCGTGCTCTATTGTATCGAAAGCTTTACTGTAATCCACGAAGCAGCAGTAGAATGTTATGTTATATTCCTTGCCTTTTTCGAACAATTGTTTGATGACATGAATGTGGTCCACAGTCGAGTACCCGCTCCTGAAGCCCGCTTGCTCCCTCGGTTGATTTTCCTCTAGCTTATTGGTTATTCTTTGGAGTATAACTTTAGCGAAGATTTTATATATATTCGAGGATAGGCTTATAATAGGTCTATAATTGTTGATGTTATTTTTATCCCCTTTTTTGTGTAGAAGTATTATAGATGATGTTGTCCATTGGCAAGGGATTATCTCGTTTTGTAAGATTTCATTGAAGAGGTGTTTCAGAATTGGTATTAGGTGATTTCTATTTAGGATGAGGAACTCATTACTTATGCCATCCGATCCTGAAGCTTTTTCTGTTTTTTAAGTTTTCACAGCCTTTTCTATTTCTTCATATAGTATTTCTGGTACTTCGCTGCCTCCTGATAGTTGTGTGTGTAGATTTTCACTTGAATATAATTCTTTAAAAATTCAGTGGCTATTTATATTATTTCTGGGCGTCGCTTTTCGCATTTAAGATTTTTATTTATCAAGTTTGGTATCCAGTCTCGTTTTTCCAAAAGTATTTTAGCTGCTTTTTTAGTGCCTCCTGTTCTTTGTATGAACATTTCCAGCTGTCTCAGTCTGTATCTCTGACGGTCTTTTCTCATCTGTGTTTTAATTTTCTTGCTTATTTCGGCTATTTCTTTTCTTGTAGTTTTTGTCTTTTCAGGGTTAGATATAAGGTCGGCTCTATTTCTTATCAGTTCTTTAGTCTCGTTTGTTATCCATTTTTGCCTGTCGTTTTTGTTTTCAAGTTTACCTTTTTTATTGCTGTAGAGAAGTTCTTGGAATTTGTTGTATTTACTCTGTATGTCTAGATTCTTCGTTTTCTCAGTTAACTGCTCTAGCTTTTCTTTTAGTAGTTCTGTATTTTCTAGTACTACGCTGTTGGTTTGCTTTGCTTTAAAGGGTCTACTTTTTAGTGTGTTTACTTGTAACTTTGCTCTGATCATTATGTGGTTACTGTTAAAATTTATATTATTTAGAGCTCTGCAGTCTCGAAAGTGTTAACTTTTGTTTGTTAGTATAAAATCTATCTCGTTTTTGTGCTGGCCGTCAGGAGATAACTATGTCCATCTGTTGCTTTCCCGTCTTCTGTATAGAGTATTTAGTATTTTTAAGTTGTTTTCATATGCCAGTTGTATAAGTTTTTCCCCATTTCTTGTTCTTTTGCCTGAGCAGTATGGGCCCAGTATTGTTTGTTCTCCTTCCCCTTTTGCCCCTGTTCTTGCATTGAAATCACCCATTACTACTAAATTGTTGTGCGAGTGGTTGTTTATTGCCTGTTGCAGCGTGGAGTAGAAGGTGTCGATTTCTGCTCTGCTGGATTGTTCGGGAGTAGTTTTATATTAAGTATTACAATACGCTCCGAGACGCCAATGAACTCATCAATAAGTGGTTTAAATTCATTTTTTTATTAAGAATCCTGTTCCATAAAGACCTAGCGTTTCTCCTTTATAATAGAATATAAAATGGCCATGGTCCTCAATACTCTCGCCTAGGCGTCGAACTTCGCTCAGGCCCAGTATAGACCAATTTATATTTTCTAAGGCCAACATTAGTTCCGTTAGGCTCTCATTAGTCCTTAAGGTTAGCGTGTTGTAGGTTGCAATATGTATTATATCTTCTTTTTGATGTTGTTTCTTGTTTTTGTTGGTGTATAATTTATTTAAAGTTGGAGGGTTTTGGTCTCTTGCCCCCACGGTGACCAGCCGGCTTGGGGGACGTTTAGTGAAGTTGCTACAGATATTTGTTGATACATTGTTGGTTTTCCGGTTATTGTGGTTGTTGTAGGTAATTAGTTTTTTGGAGTGGTTTCGGTTGTTGGTTCGGTCCTTGGTCTTGACAAATAGTTCTTCATGCTGTTTCTATCTATTCGCTTTGGTTCTTCTCTTAAGTCACTTTCTTTTTGGCCAGTTTGCTGGTTTTTAGGTGAAAGAGAGTTATAACGTTTCCTATTTTTACGGTTATTTTCAGGTTTGTCTGTTATGACCAGTTTGTCGAAGCAAATATTAGCCTTTTTTCCCATTTTTATTTGTGCCTGTTATTGGCTTTTGAGCTCCTTTCTTTTTTTCAGCATATCTTTAGTGTAGTCCTCACTGATGTAAACATTTTTAGGGAAGAGTCTTTTGTTTAACCAAAGATAGATATAACTCCGTAATAGATGGATACAGTCTAAGGAAAAAACGTGCCTCGAAAATCACGAAAATTTGATTCTCGATCAGATGGCGCCACTACCTTTGGCCTACTCTCGTATAGAGGGCGTTGACGGTTTCGTTTGTTATTTAACAATTTTAACGCATATCAGTGAAGGAACATGGGTCAAAATCATAAAAATAATTAATGCAAATAAAAAAAAATCATTTATCCATAGTTAAATACATCTTTTAATACAGTTGCTCAAAAAGTGCTACTTTTCGTGGCTGTTTAGCGTGCGGAAAGTTGGTTTTCGCGAACTAGTGCTTTTTACTTCTACAATTTTTTTAAATTTTTACTTGTTCCAATTCATGACTACTTATTGATGAGTGTTAATATTAGTTTCCTTTAAACGTCGTAATCAACATAAAAACCTACTGTTAATGTAAGAATACGAAAAATATGCATATTTCATATTTTATTATTTACCTCTTCATCATTATAAGTATTAAACACGTTTATTTTTTAATGTTGAAAAACCGTTCTTAATAAGTTGTCTGAATGGAACGGAACGCCTGTCAAAGAAGAGGCGTATTTTCTTACTGCAAGAATGTTTTAAGTTTCCAAAGGCAACATTCGATATTGTTTTTATAAATATACGATACACAAATAATCATAAATAACGATATTTAGGTAATAATAGTACAATGTTTTAATATTTACAATTGTTTCTGTCTTATAGAACATGCATTGGAAAAAAACTTTCATTGAAGTGGGTTCAATAATAATAACAAAATCTATTCTAGTCGAATAAAAGCTAGAAAAACACTTCTTCATAATGTCAATGTCAATGATGTCGTACAGAATTAATAATTTAAAAGTTTCGAATAGGCTATTTGACTAATTTTTGAAAATGGTTTTAATTTATTGTTTATGACTTAATAATTACACTACATTGATATTTCCGTGAAATTTCCTGTATTAAATTTAAAAAAACAATGTTTGTTTATTTATTTTGAACGCGCCTTAAACGCTGTTTTTGCAAAGGGGCTAATCACGTGACACGTGTGACGTCACACGCGAGTAAACTCAGTCAATGACCTTAGTAAATCTTATGGTTTATGTGCATTGAATTTATTATTTCACTGTAAAATGGTATATAAATGGTGTATAGTGCCGCAATGTTTAAGTACGACTATAAAAAATCCAGATAAATTGTTTGTTTCCGTTCCAACGAATCCCAAAAAAAGAAAAATGTGGTTAAAACTAGCGCGAAGAGACCCAAAGAGCATTTAAGCGCATATAAATGTTTTTATGTGTGAAGACCACTTCAATGTAAGTAATATTTAACTGTAAATAAATATGGTAATTAAAGCAGCGGATTTTGTTATTTAACGAAACAAGATCTAGGTATTTAATGTATTACTACATAACCTCATAACATAGCTCTTTCAGCATTAGTAGGTAGTTAGTAGCATACTTTTTCTTTCAAACTAAAGTGCAGTATGGAGATATTATTCTCGTCATCGTATTCTATATATATATATATATATATATCGTCGTCGTATTCGTATCATCGAAATCGAAATGTTTTTACATTTCTAAGTTCCGCAGCATAGTAATCCGGATTATCTTTAAAGAAAAGTGTAACCATTAAGGCGTCTGTCTGGTAGGTTGCGCTATCAGCTTTCACATATTTCGGCTCCATTTTGAGATTCTTATGAATATTGTGCTACTAGATATACGGATAAATCGGAATATATCAGAAAACTGTGGAACAATAACTAAAATTAACTAAACACAAATAAAACAGTTAAAACACTCAAGGCAATCAAGAATGTTTACCCGCGTGTGACGTCATCCGAGCGTTGACCAATCACAGAGCGTTCACGTCCCTGATGAAATTTCAAAAAATATTAAATTTTCTTTCGTTTATTTTCCAAAAACTAAACATAATTTACATTCAAATATAGTGAAATATACTTTATTAGTTTATTATCTTTCATGATGACAGCAATTCGTTACATATTTTTAATGTTGTCAAATACCCTATTCCGTTCCTTACTTGTTGCTTTTCTTATTTTTTCGCAACTGTATTAAAAAACGTCGTTCGATACACGTGCGGAAATGTCATTACTTCACGAGCACCGAGTCTTGTGATATCTCGGTGCTCTAGGGGTAATGACATTCTTTCCGCACTAGCATCGAAATGTACTATTATCGTATTTTTATAAATCTTCATTTTTAGTTTTAAAGTGTGTCGATAGATGGCAGTGAATTTACTGGGGTTACAAAATTTACTATGACAGCACCGCTCTATAATATTATATCCTCTTTGAGCATACATACCAAAAATTGAAGTGGAGCACTCCACTATCCTGAGCCGAGCATATTTTCTGTTTTAAAGTTCAAAGTCACGGAACCGATTTTGTCAACCCCGACCCCACGTGGTCTTTGTGGTCCCTACCCCTAGAGTGTATATAAAAACACGGAAGCGCGGAGGGAGGGCAGTCCCCGCCCGCCGAGCGTTAGTGCCGCATTTTCTTACGTCAGGGCGGCGAGCCACCACGGAGTCCACCTCATTCCCCCCCTCTGCATTACAATCTTTGGCACTGTTATAACCTTAGATTATAACCATAAATAATTCAGAAAGTAGGCATCTCCGCGGGAGGAAAGTTGGAGCCCCCCCCCCCCCTCCCCCATTACCCTACACCACTGCCGCCCTTCTATTAAGGCGACTTATTTTAAGATTTTTACCCAGGCATAGCCTAGTGTGGAAGTCGTCGATAATTTGCATACTGTATTACAATTATTCTTGGTTAATATAGTATATTTCGATGCTAGTGCGGAAAGTATGTCATTACTTCACGAGTACCGAGATATACTACTACAGGGACGAGTGAAGAATGACATATCCACACGTGTTTCGAACGACATTTTTTAATACAGTTGCGAAAAAATAAGAAAAGCAACAAGTAAGGAATGGAGTTCGAAACTTTTATATTATTAATTCTGTGACACTGACTGTTGTAATTGTTATTATTATTGAACCCACTTCAATGAGTTTTTTTTTTCAAATGCATGTTCTATAAGACAGAAACAATTGTAAATATGAAAACATTGTACTATTATTACCTAAATATCGTTATTTACGATTATTTGTGTATCGTATATTTATAAAAAAAATATCGAATGTTGCCTTTGGAAACTTAAAACATTCTTGCAGTAAGAAAATACGCCTCTTCTTTGACAGGCGTTCCGTTCCATTCAGACAACTTATTAAGAACGGTTTTTCAACATTAAAAAATAAACGTGTTATAATACTTATAATGATGAAGAGGTAAGTAATAAAATATGAAATATGCATATTTTTCGTATTCTTACATTAACAGTAGGTTTTTATGTTGATTACGACGTTTAAAGGAAACTAATATTAACACTCATCAATAAGTAGTCATGAATTGGAACAAGTAAAAATTTTAAAAAATTGGAAAAGTAAAAAGCACTAGTTCGGGAAAACCAACTTTCCGCACGCTAAGCAGCCACGAAAAGTAGCACTTTTTGAGCAACTGTATTAAAAAATATTTTTTAGGGTTCCGTACCTCAAAAGGAAAAAACTGAACCCTTATAGAATCACTCGTGCGTCTGTCTGTCTGTTCGTCTGTCACAGCCTATTTTCTCCGAAACTACTGGACCAATTAAGTTGAAATTTGGTAGACATGTGTAAGTCTGTGACCCAAAGACGGACATGTAACGTAAATAAATGAATTTTAACTTTTGGGGGTAAATGAGAAATATTGAGTACATTTAGAAGTTATTCAAGAAAATAGGCAAAAAATTACCACCCCCCCCCCTTTATCTCCGAAACTACTGGATCAAAAATATTGAAAAAAATACACAAAATAGATCTTTACCTATAGATCACAGGAAAACCTATCAGAAATGTGCAGTCAAGCGTAAGTCAGACTTAATTACTTAAGTACTTAGTTTTTGATCCGACCCCTACGGGTTTTTGTAAAGACATTTCACATTAAAAAAATACATTGTTTAAATTGCGTAATGTACGGAACCCTTGGACTCGCACTTTGCCGGTTTTTTATGAATGTTTTAATTTTTGGATATTTTTCAATGAAATAAATAGTATCTTATCTTTATGATGGCTTAATTTATTTCAGGACTGTGCGGAATATCAATCTATGCTATACTGCTATGGACTACAAGCATAGAATGGTTGTATGTGAGCCAATCCTTGTTTGGATTATATATGGCTACTGAAGTCGCATATTACACATATATGTATGCAAAGGTAATTTGATTCTTGTAGTGACTGAATGAGTAACTATAGTAGCTTAGGTAGTTGATTGTTTATGATAGGTAATTTGACGTCAGTAGCACTGGAGTCAAATTTGCATAGGTACAGAAACAAATTAAAGAAATGCATGAAATGTTGCTGCGCAGGAGTTGATAATTACTTAACTAACCCTTGAACATTGACGTGCACTTTGTGCACAATAGATAATAAATCAATAGTGGTGTAGGTTGTCTAACTCTTCCGAGCCATGAGAGCCGAATACTCCTGAAGAAAGTGAAGAATTAAGACATAACAGTGCTACTAGGCCAGTGGTTTTTAAGGCCACTGGTATGTTTGCAGCGACATGTGAAAACGGGGCTAACATTCGTGTTTGTCGTAGGTGGAGACGTCGAAGTACGCGCGGGTGACGTCACTGGCGCGTGTGGCGGCGCTGTCCGGCCGCTTCCTGTCTGGCGTGACCGCGCAACTGCTCACGCACATGCACCTCTTGGACTTCCGAGACCTAAACTACATAACATTCTCTTGTAACTATCCTACCTTTTACTAAGCTAAGCTAAGTAGGTATACCTATATATTAATAGCTCTACTGGCGAAGAATCTGTTCAAATAAAAATAATTGACCAAGCGACCTCGAAGCTTTTCCGTTTCAGCATAGGCAAATTGCGATTTGCTAGTGATCCAGATTCCAGATTCGATCGTGAGTTCGAGCCTCGCACGAGACTGAATATTTCGACCGGAAGAAATAATACTGAAGCCTCCCTAGGTATTATTATTATGTATAGTGGGTCAAGCAAATCTTGTCAGTAGTAAAAGGCGGCAAATTTGAAAAATCGCGGGTTAGCAACACTGTGTTCGAATAATTCCAAAATCGCGTGTCATCTGTGTCTTATCTGTGGAATGTGGATCGCCATCTTGTTTGTTTACATTCTGATTCGTTTCTTTTTTAAGAGAATTTCTGTTGTTCCCATTAAATACCAATGTTTGTTATTGGTTGTTTGATTTCCTCTATGAGGCCTTTTAATAGTTCATTAGTGATGTTGTCATCGCCAGCAGATTTGTATCTCTTTTGGGAAAGAATAGCTTTCACTGTCTCGCTCACCAGTATGTGTGTAACATTTTCTTCAATCACATTTGTTTCCTCTGTTTCTCTACCCGGTAGCTTTTTTTCTTTACTATATAAGGTTTTGAAGAACTCGGTTGCTATTTGTGATATATGTGGTCTTGAGCTTGAACTAGTCTTTGGTCCTGCTTTATTAGTGTTGGTTAGGCTTGGTATCCAAGTCATGTGTTCTCGTAGTTTGTGAAGAGCTCTTTTAGTACCTCCTGTTTTTTCTATTTCTTCTTGTAATTTCTGAAGCCTCTTCTCTGATCTGTGTGTTTTAATACTTTGATTTATTTTTTTACTTAGTTGAGCTATTTTTGGTGATTTGATTTCCTGTCTTGAAATAGTTCTTTCCTTTGAATAATGAGATTTCTTTCTGGCTTCTTCTCCTATTTTATCCCTGTTTCTTTTGCCTGAGAGTGTCATATTTAGTTCTTGCAATGACAGTTCCATTTTGTTGTATTCATGTACGGTATCTTCTTTTTTGACCCCTTTCAGGTTCTTTATAAATTGGTTTTTTATGTCTTTAGGTATTGGCAACGGTATCTCCATGTTATTAGTTGTCAACTTTTTTCTCTTCTTTTTTGGATTCTTGCTGTAAATTGTACCTCTAAGTATTCGGTGGTCGGAGTTATAGTTGAAACTAGGTATTACCCCTACATTTTTAAATGAGCGGGGAGAGGTGGTAAGGATATAGTCAATTTCATTCTTGTAATCTCCGTTAAGTGATTGCCATGTCCATCGTTTACTTTGTTTCTTTTTGTAGAAGGTGTTCATTATAGCAGTGTTGTTTTCTTTTGCAAAAATGATGGTGTATTTTCCTACAATATTGGATCTTGTACTTGTTGGTATGTTTCCTATTTGGCTGTTATAATCTCCCATAATAATTTTATATTTGTGCGTCGCCGCCATTACACTTGATAGGTCTTGGTAGAATTTATCTTTAGCTTCTTCTGTAGCTGTTTCGGTTGGGCTATAGATTTGAATTATTGAACAAGCATTTTTGTAGAAGGTGTTCTTTATAGCAGTGTTGTTTTCTTTTGCAAAAATGATGGTGTATTTTCCTACAATATTGGATCTTGTACTTGTTGGTATCAGGGACCGGCCCGCTATCCCTTATCGGGGTTTTATAAGGGTATTGCATAAGGCTTAACTCACCATACCCTTTGCCAGACGAAACCCTTTGTTTTGCTTTTAAAAACCCTTATATAAAGCTACCACATTTGAGTACTCAGTAGCCCAAATACCCTTACAAAACCCTTATCATCCGCTCACCAACACCTTGCATATTGCTTGCGTTGAAGGCGCGCACTTTGTGGCGGCGTGCCTCCTGACAAAAGACTGTTAAGGACTTTTGTGAGCCGACTGAAAAAGCTCTCCTTCACCGACCGTCTAATACCCTCGTCCTCAATGCCCAAAGACTGTGACATACCAAGGTATTTATAGGTTTCTGAGTCAGAGATAGATCTGAAAGCTGAACGACATTGTCTCATAAAGTTGTAAATTTGTTGGATTTATAACCTTTCTCCGCTGTACATGTATAACCGCATATTCTTCGACATCAAACTCCATGTTGATGGCACTACTGAAGACTTCGGTAGTTTTCATTAGCTCCAATAAGTCTTTGCTATTTGGTGAAAGTAATTTGAGGTCATCCATACATGGATGAGACACACAGGGTGAGAATTGACTTCACCCTCTCTCCGAAGCCGAGCCGGCAACATAGTCCCAAATCCTTCAGCACCAGCAGGGTGCTGAAGGGATTCAGAGCTAGGCAGAACTACAGGGGACTCAAACTGCCGCCCTGAGAGATTCCTCGCTCAATCCTTATAAAATCCTGCGGGCCAGGGCGGTCATCGTTCATTTATTTAAGTAAAACAAATGTATTTTTCTCTCTTTACCTATGTTTTGCTTCTTTTTAATATACTAGCTGCGCTCCGCGGTATTACCCGCGGTTAAGAAGTAGCCTGTGTGTTAATCCAAAGTGTCTGCTACCTCCTTACCAAATTTTATCAATATTGGTCCAGCCACTTGAGCATGAAGAAGTAACAAACACAACACTCACAAACTTTCGTCTTTATAATATTAGTGTGATTTTTAATTATCTTCAATTTATAAATGAAGTCAGGTAACATTGTTAAAAATAAAGACAAATAATAATAGAAGATAAGATAAGATTTATTGTATTGTATAATATTAAGTGTGTAGAAAGGTGTTGACAATAAATAACACAGTTAAGAACCAACAGTTTATCCATCACGGACGTACAATATACGTTTGTTAATTAAATAATTTTATTTACAACCACCTCCAAAATTACATACCTAACTCAGTACATTTGAGCTTACGTTTGAAACAATTGCACCTGGAACTGCAAGATTTCACGCACTGACATCTTATTAATTCTAGAGCCATAAGACTTTGGGTCCACAGTGGCACCCAAGCTTCTTGACGCCCGCGCGCCGCCCGCAAAAATCAAGCCGGTACATGCATTAATTATTTTATTTTACATTGAAAATAGTTAAATGTATATACATATAATGTTTTTATAATCTGCATTAAATAGGCTTTTGGACAGTATTTTTATAAACCAAGTTTAGTACAAAAAATATAAAACTATTCGGGTTTGTTTGCATTGTGTCACTATTAAAAGTTTATTATTTTAAAGATTGCGCTACATTTTGCTACGGAACCCTAAAAAACTGGTATGGGGAATGAATTGGGCATCATCTAGTTACCTAAAAACGACACCAAACTTGACCGAAAGGTCCAAACTAATCCGTCAGAATTTTTTTTCTGAGCGCCGGGAGCTCTGTACTTTGACAACCAGACGCGGAGTTCAAGCTGGCTACCGGGCGTTTTGGGCTTAGGTGAATGTGTATAACATTCGTACCAAATGGCATTGCTGTACCCTAAAATGTATACCTCTCCATACAACCATGCCCCATAGCAAACGGACTAGGATGGTGACGTCGACGAGCACAGCCCGGCGCTGCGTTCGATCTATCAGCATGATGTCAGGCCATTTTCTGTGTGTCAGGCTTATTGGCTACAATAGTCCTGTCAGTGATGATAGACCGATCCCAATAGAGCGTGGCACGACCATTCTCGAGAACTGGCACAGGTATATAAATGTGACAATGTCGACCGTACCGTCCTTCAGGATATATTTCCGACAGTTGTTCGTCCGCAATTGCACAGGCAAAACCCTCGGTTTCTCCGAAGAGGTCCCCGAATCGTAACCAGTTCACCGACGCGAGCAGGTCTACATCGGGTCCCGTGAGGGCCTTGTATAACCGCCCGCGTAGCTGCTTATCCTTCCATACCGCCTTGCGGTCCGCAGTACTTTGTACCACAGGTTTGTGACAGTTCTCGTTTGCCAAGGAGAGCGGCGTGAGTTTCCTGTCTACTGCCACCACGTCACAATGTATCCCACACTCGTTGTTAAGGAAATAATTCCTGAGATTGCACACCTCAAGATCTTTGGCGTTTAGGAAGCCTCGGCCTCCACACTTCCGTGGGATGTACAAGCTCATAACTGACGAGCGTGGGTGTAACATACGGTGTGTGGTGAGCAGTAGCCGGATTATTATTAAGTAACATCAGTCTAACTTATTGCTTAAAAGCCACTTGTCCAATCTGTTTTTAAACACATTGACCGAAGGAGCAGTCACAACACTATTACATGTCTAGTCCCTGATACAAAAATAATGAGCGTAGATACTCTGGAGAGGCGTACATTTTAAAATGAATTATTTCTATCTTTTACATACCTACTTTACATTATAGTTACTATTTCAGCTCAGATACTGGCTACGGTATGGGCATTTTGGTTGCCACCCGTAGACTTCGGGATCTACTTCCACCGGCGCAACAACTTTCAGGAGAATCTCTACCCGCCTAAGGATCAGATTTCACCAAAAGCTAAGGTACTGTTATGATATAAAATAAATTTGGCCTTGACACTGGCAATTTTAAATACCTAACTTCCTTGAGATTTAGACATAAAGTTACGAGTCAGTCGCGTTCGGAGATCATTGTGGAGTAAAATATTTTGAGCAGTTTTCGACATGAAGACGCGAGTGCCCCGACTTATCCCTAATGCTTATACTGTAGGATTACATAACAAAAACCTCTAATAGGTATAATGCAAAATTAGGTAAAATCAAATAATTGTTATGTATGTTGTATTATAATTGTTAGGGATGTACCGATTAGTCGGGAAAGCCGACTAACTCAGTTGGCTTATGGTTTATAATCGAAGATGAGTATAATGTTTTCTTGTAATACCTATCAAAAAATATGCTGTAGTTTTTCATTATAAAATCTAGAAACCAATAGCTATTGTCTTTATTTTTATGTTTTTGAAAATAAAATTTCTTATTACTATAAATAACCCAACCCGCTATTTGGCGTCATTTGTATAGATCGTTTCATCAGAAATGATGGAGTTCTGAGGTAACCTACATACAAAAAAAATGCGGTTGAATTGATAACCTCCTCCTTTTTTGAAATCGGTTAAAAATCTACGCTTGTTGTTGGTGCATCTGGCCATGAATGCATACAGTAACTATAAGTGTAAGGCCTGAGTGGACGCTCGAAGCGGAGCGTTCGACGGGGCGTACAGCGTGGCGTCGCGTCGGGCTTACAAGTGATGTGAGCAACGTGCACTAAACCCGCTCCTATACGTTATTACGTTTGCATTTGTGCGTCGCCCCGCTGCACGGCTGCACGCCTAACTCGAGCGTCCACTCAGGCCCTACACTAATCAATTAGCAGAAGCAGTCGTTCACGGCGAACGTGTCAACGGCGGCGCGGCTGGTGTCGTTGCACGCGCGCTCCGCGTACTGGCGCCCGCGCGTGCTGGCCTGGTCGGCGCTGTACGCCGCCGCGCTCGCGCTCTTCACGCACGTGCAGTCCTACATGCAGTTGCTCTGGCAGCAGATCCAGCAGCACGACGAACACAAGGTTAGCTTCTCTTGGGGCTTATCTATACGTATCGTTGTTACCTACATTAAAAGGAAGTATCTAATATGTAATACCAAGTCCTAACGGAATGGAAGTTTCAATGGGATGGGACCGTCGACCGTGCACGACGACAGCGCCACACAGCGGTTGCATTGCAACTATAGGCCCGTATTTTGTCACAAATATTAAGCGAGAAGTAAGTAAATCGTAATAATTTCAGTGAAAACTACTGAACGGTTTTTTGCGGTTTTTACCTGTGCATATGTGATTCTTGAAGAAGGTTAAGGCGTATAATTTGTTAAGGTTGTGTTGTGTTGGGTTGAAATATGACGATATTAGCTAATAAAGTCAGAAAAAAATCACGCTGGCTAGCTTTAATCGAAAACGCTGCCCAATCCGTTTGAGATATAACAACACAATATATATCTATGGCTGAATTGTCTCTCTTTCATTGATCTACAAAAAAGTCTGCGATGGTGTATGTATTGTTTTTTTTTTAACTAGCATAATTTAGTGTCCCACTGCTGGGCAAAGGCCTCCCCTCGTTTCCTCCACTCGACCCTGTCGTTTGTAGTGTCCCGCCAATCCGGATAAAATGCGGCAGACATGCCCAGCCCAGTCCCACTTAAGCTTAGCGGTCTGGACACCTACATCTACAACTCGAGTTCTGGAGCGCAGTTCCGTGTTTCTTATTCTATCAGTTCTGCGAACACCTAGTATACTGCGCTCCATCGCTCGCTGGCAAACCTTGAGTTTGGACTTTAACGCCTCAGTTAATGACCATGTTTGAGCACCGTAGGTTAGGATAGGCAGGATACACATGTCGATGAGTTTGCGCTTGAGACACAGGGGAAGGTCGCCCTTCAATAGCGCCTTCATGGACCAGAAGCTCTTCCAGGCGTTGTCAATACGTCTATTGACCTCTATGGTTGGCCTGTTTTCGAAGGAGGCTATCTGGCCCAAGTAAATGTACTCATCAACATACTGTATATCCTGCCCATCTACCGTGACCCTGTGTTTTGCTCCATTGGTCATCAACTGAGTTTTCGCTCTGTTCATTGTGAGTCCAACCTCAAGGCTCGCTGTGCTGAGATCTTGTAGCATGTGTTGTAGTTTAGATGCCGTGTGGGAGAAAAGGACGATCATTATTGTTAGGATTAGGGCTCCAGGCAGGAAAGAAAAGCTAGTTTAAACACCAAAATACTATATTATTCTTTAAGTAAGACTACATCACAATGGCGTCTCATACAATCTAAAAAAAACACCTTCATATGTTTTCACATTGACAGGCAAATATCATAGACATCAAGTCTATACTCTTTATTCTTGTTGTTGACATTAACACCCTTCCTCAACAAAAGAAGCTAGGTACCGACAGCAGAGAAACTATAAACTGAAGGAATACTTTAGAAGTCCTTCAAACAAAAAACATCAGCAAAATATATAAACTAAAAGAACACTTTACCAGTCTGTGTTTAAGTTAAAAATTACCACTCACACCTATTTGAGAACACAGGTCTCTAAAAGTCACTTTTCCCAACGCTTTTGCAAACAGGTCAGCCAATTGTTGACTTGTTGGAATGTGTTCTAATAACAATAAACCTTCAGTCACCTTTTGTTTAACAAAGTGGTATTTTAAGTCTATATGTTTAAGTCTCTTTTTATCTACATTATTTGCAACATGAATAGCCGACTGATTATCAATGTATATTTTAAAATTTTGAATAAGCAGCCCTAACTCCAGAAGGAGGTTACGTATCCAGCACGCCTCCGTGACCCCCTTCCCCAAAGCTACGTATTCCGATTCGGTTGAAGAAAGGGAGACACATTGTTGTTTTGAACAACCCCATGATGCTGTGCAACCGAAAACCTTCATTACATATCCTGATGTAGACTTTCGGTCCGCCTTGTCTCCCGCCCAGTCAGCGTCCGTGTATCCCAACAGCGGTGCTTCTTCAGTAGCTTTGAAAATAAGTTTAGCATCCATGGTTCCTTTCAAGTATCTAAGAATTCTTTTCAGTGCTTTCCATAATCCAGAAGATCCCATCGACTGAAATCTTGAATGGTAGTTTAGAGCGAAACATATATCTGGCCTCGTGCCTAGCATTACCTATACATACATGAGACTTCCTATGAGTCCTCTGCATTTCCTTGTCATCTCATCATCATTTGATGGTTCCAAATTTAGTTCAAGACCCACTTCAATAGGTGTCGCTATGATGTTGCATTCTTCCATTTTGTACTTCTTTAAAATTTCTTCTATATATTGCTTTTGGTTTAACTCTATGGTGTCATTATTATTTATTATGTTTATTCCGAGATATTTCAGATTATTTTCACCGAGACTTTTCATTTCAAAACGTGTTTCCAGTGCCATTTTTAATTGGTTTATCTGCTCTGTATTTTTCCCTAAAATAAGAATATCATCCACATATATCAGTACATAAATTCTTTCTTTGCTCTTGTAGTACAGGCAACAATCCGCTTCACTTCTTAGAAACCCTTCCTTAATCATGAAATCATTGAATTTGTTGTTCCACATCTTCGGTGATCTCTTTAATCCGTATAGCGATCGTTGCAGTTTAAGCACTTTACTGCCTTCTGTCATTCCTTCAGGTCTTTTCAAATATACGTCCTCTTGTATGTCTCCATACAGAAAGGCACTCTTTACGTCCATCTGTAAAAGCTTCAGTTTATATTTGCATGCAACTGCAAGTAGGATTCTCAAAGTTGGTAGTCTAGCCACTGGTGCATAAATCTCTGTGTGATCGAATCTATCTTCTTGTTGAAAACCTCTAACCACCAGTCTCGCCTTATGTTGTTGCTTCCCATTTTCACCTTTCTTTATTTTAAAGACCCATTTGGTGTCAGTAGCCTTCTTTCCCGCTGGTAAAACAGTCTCTATCCAAGTGTCATTCTGTTCTAGAGCATCAAACTCTGCTTGTATGGCCCCATTCCACTTGTTTTTGTCACTTCCTTCTATAGCATTCTTATAAGTGAGTTGACCTTCTTCATTAACTGCTGTAAAACCCAAAACATAATCATCAAAACGCTTAGGCTGGGTTATCTGTCTAGTCCTAGTTCCTCGACCTATTGCATTATTTTTATGTCCTGCATCAGGTCCAATTTCTGTATTTTCATCTTCCACAATTTGGTTTTCATCTGGGGTTTCATATCTAGAAATATCATGTAACTCTTCAGCAGATGATGACTGTTTTTCTTGTTTTTCTTCGTCTTCACTTATGCACGCCTGGAAAATACAGTCACTCTTTGTTCCTTCTTTTATTGTCTTGCTCTTCTTCTTTTCGTCACACTCCTCTGTAACGTCTTTTATAAATGTAACATCTCTGTATCTATCAACTATAGTTGTATTAGGTTCCCAAATTCTATACCCCTTACTGTACTCTCCATATCCCACAAAAATACCATGCTTACTTTTTGCATCCCATTTAAGACGTTTCTGTTTTGGTATATGGATGTACACCTCTGAACCAAATTTATGCAATGTATTTATGTCGAATTCTTTGTTATACATCAGCTCGTATGGTGTCTTATTAGGTACCTTACTTGGTCCGGTCCGGTTGATCACATATGCAGCTGTACTCACTGCCTCAGCCCAAAGTTGTTTTCCTAGTAGAGCTTCCTGTAACATTGTCCTTCCTGCTTCTACTAAAGTACGCATTTCTCTTTCGGCCCGTGAATTTTGCTCTGGTGTGTAGCTGACAGATGTTTGATGAGTGATGCCATTCCTGTTAAACAAATCCATAACATCTTTATTCATAAACTCTGTTCCACGGTCACTCCTAACAGTTTTAATTTTATGTCTCGACTCATTTTCAAACTTTTAATGAGTGTTTCGATCCTCTCTTTTGTCTCTGACTTCTGTTTCAAAAAATATACAAAGCGATAGCTACTGTAGTCATCCTTACACAACAAGAAATATAGAGACCCACCTATGGACCTCTCTTCCATTGGTCCACACAAATCCATATGAATCAATTCCCCAGGGGCACTTGCCCGATTTGCGCTATTGCTGAATGGTAACCTATACTGCTTTCCTTTAATACAAGGTACACATTGCTCAGTCAACCCTTCAAGTTTTACATTATTTTTACTCAATACATCTTTTACCTGGGTATGATTCTGGTGAGCCAAGATACTATGCCATTCATTGACGCTTCTAGTGGTTGCCAAAGCTACTGTTTCATTAAACTCGAAATCCATTAAAAATAAATTTTCCTTGCGATATGAAGTGCATGTTACTTGGCCCCGTCTAGCAAACTTACATATCTTACTACCCGAAATCAACTTATACCCATTGTCAAAGGCACAAATTAATGAGAATAGGTTTACTTTAAGTTCTGGCACATACAACACATCTAACAATACTGAGTCTATATATTCACAGCAAAGATAGATATAACTCCGTAATAGATGGATACAGTCTAAGGAAAAAACGTGCCTCGAAAATCAAGAAAATTTGATTCTCGATCAGAGGGCGCTACTAGCTTTGGCCTACTGTCGTATAGATGGCGTTGACGGTTTCGTTTGTTATTTAACAATTTTAACGCATATCAGTGAAAGAACATGGGTCAAAATCTTAAAAGTAATTAATGCAAATAAAAAAAACCATTTGCCCATATTTAAATACATTTTATCGTATTTTTACAAATCTTCATTTTTAGTTTTAAAGTGTGTCGACAGATGGCAGTGAATTTACTGGGGTTACAAAATTTACTATGACAGTACCGCTCTAGTATAAGTTACTCTATGATTCACAGCCATTGTTTGCTTTCAGTTCTATAGAACCAACACCACATACCTTTATTTGGTTGCCGTCACCAACAGTAACCCATCTATTTACCACCTCTGTGAGTTTAGAGAAGAGCTTCCTGGATTTGCACATGTGCTTGCTGGCTCCCGAATCCATCACAAATGCACGTCCAGTCCAAGAGCTCTCCATGATGTAGGCATTAGGAGCCCTCGATACTCTTAAGTGTTGTCTTGCCCTGCAATCTTTAAAAAGGTGCCCTACCTTTCCGCAATAATTACATTTTCTATTTCTACAGTCATTCTTAAAATGTCCCACCTTTCCACACTCAAAACATTTTAAACTTTCACCTTTATCACCCTTCTTGATGACTCTTCCGTTGTTATGTTTGCTCAGAAGTGCGGTGGACGTGGTTTCGGCTTGAGCTTTACTAGCTCCGTTGCGTTCCTCCTCCACCATTAAACGCGCTTGAAGATTCTTCAAAGTCCGCTCATCTGTTGCGACTGACTCCCATGCAGAAATAAAGTGCTTGTAGCACTCTGGTAGGCTCATGAGAATCTTAGTTATAACCATCTTCTCTGAAATTTCTTCCTGCATTAACTTCAGTTTATTAACGATTTCATCAACCGTTGACAGATATTTTGCCATGGGCGCTTCATATTTAAGGTTGTAAAACTTCTGCTGTACTAAATGGATGCCCACCTTCAACTTAGAATCGTAAACAGTGACTAACTTGTCCCACATTTCCTTTGCGGTCTCGCATGTTGCTAAATAGTTTAAAACTCCCTCTTCCACTCTTAAAACAATAACTTCTTGGGCCTTTCTGTCTAAATCGTCCCATTTTTCTTTCTCCGCTGCTGTACTTGTCTCCGAAGACACCTCTGTCACTACCTTATATAATTTTCTCGCTTTCAACACGATACTAGTTTGTAGCTTCCATGCTAGCCAATTATTTTCGCCGAGTATTACGGCCCTGCTGCTCTCCAGTTTCTCCATTACGACTTACTTCTTCTTGTTCGGCTTGTTAGAACCGACGACACTAATGTGCGTAAAATTTGTCGTAATTTTACTTCTCTACCACTTTCCGTGCAAGGGCCCGTAACCTGTTAGGATTAGGGCTCCAGGCAGGAAAGAAAAGTTAGTTTAAACACCAAAATATTATATTATTCTTTAAGTAAGACTACATCACAATGGCGTCTCATACAATCTAAAAAACACCTTCATTTGTTTTCACATTGACAGACAAATATCATAGACATCAATATATATATATATATACTCTTTATTTTTGTTGTTGACATTAACAATTATCTTATGTTATTTAATTTATTAGGTGCACCGATGTACAATGGGGTTGGCTGGTCGAAATAATTAGCAGATGGCGCCAGCATAGCTTGCCCCGTCAATCCCTAGAATTGTGTCAAATTTTTGTTTTTTTAATACCCTGTATGCCAGCCTTGATGGCAGCTATGATGGCGCCATCTCTGCAAACCTTCGACAGTTGCCCACCTCATTGGGAGTGTTGCTGTTTGTATATGTCAGTTTTGAGTTGTTGACACTGTCAGTGACTCGTGGTACGGCGGATACGGTCTTGGTACGGTCAATGCGGTGAAGTTTTCGGTAACTTTCGTACCGACTTACCGAGCGTATTCTTTTATTGTTTTTCAGTGAGAGCACCAGACGCTTTTGACTGCTGGAAATAAAAGCAATCGCTGCTTATTGATGAATTTTAAGAGGCCTTATTCCTACAAACGAGCGTATTTTGCAAAATGCTTCCTTTTTCATTCAACATTACGACGTAACTATTAGTATTTATTCAAAAACTGTTAACGTTCTTAAATAATCATTTCCTAAACTAGCGGCTGAAATAGTTAAAGTTTTCATTTTCTCTTTTTAAACCTAAAATAAATGAGTTTCCCTGGGAGTATTTTTCAAAATTTGCAGTGAGAAGTGTCGTTTCGGTTGCCAATTTTGCAGTAAACAAGAATCATTTGGTACATGAATGATTACAATTCAATTCACCATATCTTGTACGAGGGGCTGAAATGATTGAAAATCAAAGATTCATTAAAAAAAATTGATAAAATACCTTCCGAGTTTTCTTCATTTTTTCGGTGAAAACAGGGTCGCATTATATTTTTTTATCGCAAATTGTACTTATATTTTGCCCTCAAAATAATATTATAGCAAACTCTAACTTTATGTGAACCCATAAAAAAAAATCATAACTATAGGACCTATTTTCCCTTAAATTTAAATATTTTAAAAGACGTATAAATCACGCTGCACCGACAAATCGGTAGCTGGCCTCTGAAATGGGTCATAGAAACGCGTTCCTTGTGTATTTCGCTTTCTAGATGACCAGGGTGCCTAGCCAAGATGCCAACCGTTTAGGTACCTATAGTTTACATTAAAACCAAATCTGTAGCTGGCCTCTGAATGGGTAGTAGAAACGGGTTCCTTATGTCTTTTCCTTTCCAGATGACCAAGGTGTCTAGCCAAGATGCCAACCGTTTAGGTACCTAGAATATAATTTACATTAAAACCAAATCTGTAGCTGGCCTCTAAAATGGGTCATAGAAACGCGTTCCTTGTGTCTTTCGCTTTCTAGATGACCAGGGTGCCTAGCCAAGATGCCAACCGTTTAGGTACCTATAGTTTACATTAAAACCAAATCTGTAGCTGGCCTCTGGATGGGTAGTAGAAACGGGTTCCGTATGTCTTTCCCTTTCCAGATGACCAAAGTGCCTAGCCAAGATGCCAACCGTTTAGGTATCTATAATATAATTTACATTAAAACCAAATCTGTAGCTGGCCTCTAAAATGGGTAGTAGAAACGCGTTCCTTATGTCTTTCGCTTTCCAGATGACCAAGGTGCCTAGCCAAGATGCCAACCGTTTAGGTACCTAGAATATAATTTACATTAAAACCAAATCTGTAGCTGGCCTCTAAAATGGGTCGTAGAAACGCGTTCCTTGTGTCTTTCGCTTTCTAGATGACAAGGGTGCCTAGCCAAGATGCCAACTGTTTAGGTACCTATAGTTTACATTAAAACCAAAAGTTTATATAAAATTACTATTTAAGTTATGATTGTTTTTTCTTCTCTTTTAGTTTATTAGTATCACATAATAAATAACCGAGTAAAGTAGCATTAAAAGTCCGAGTTAGAGGTTACTTTGGGAATTAATTGTATCGAGCGAAGTGTCATAATTCGTGTATCGGAAGCTATGTTGTTAAAGATAATATAGTCAAGAACTGCATATATTTTTTCCACGTCCACGAATATCAACGCCTCTTAGAAAAACATGATCATATAAGGAAATTTTTCGCCTTCCGGCTCAGGGAACCGCCTTAAAACGGCTTAACGGATTTCGATGAAACTCAGAAACTGGTATAAGGTATAAGTATTTAAACTGGAAAGCGAGTTGCAAGTACGATATGGTTATTTATTTATAGGATAAACGCGCTAAACTTAACACAGGCGGCGATACAATCGTCTTAATTTAAAAAACATGTCATTATCATTCGATAGGTACCTATCTATGCTCTATCTGTATGCTATATTTTAAGAAACATAAATCACTAATTACCGATTTTTATTCGGTTCCTGAGTTAAAATTCTGTTGAGAGAGGGGCCATGCATATTATATAATCTCAAAGATAGATATAACTCCGTAATAGATGGATACAGTCTAAGGAAAAAACGTGCCACGAAAATCAAGAAAATTTGATTCTCGTTCAGAGGGCGCTACTAGCTTTGGCCTACTGTCGTATAGATGGCGTTGACGGTTTCGTTTGTTATTTAACAATTTTAACGCATATCAGTGAAAGAACATGGGTCAAAATCATAAAAATAATTAATGCAAATAAAAAAAACATTTATCCATATTTAAATACATTTTATCGAATTTTTATAAATATTTATTTTTAGTTTTAAAGTGTGTCGACAGATGGCAGTGAATTTACTGGGGTTACAAATGTTTTATTTCAAATGTCAGAAATGTCAATGTCACGTATGTTTATTATGAGTGCTAAAATAAATGATTTTATTGTAAAACAGTGATAAATTTGTGAAAAAACGTGATACTTATGAACAATTATAAACCGGTGAAACGTACTAATATTATCTAGACGGAGTTTTTACGACCACAAAGTAAAATGCGTGCGTAACGAAATTGTTTGCTCCTGTCAATAGGTATTACGTATTGTTGATTTGATTTTCTTACGAATACAAGTTACAAACAATGCATCGCACCCCGCCTAATTCACGGAAAAAACACCTCCCATCATTGGGCCAGTCCTCAGAAATACCTGATGAGTTTATTAGGGGAGCAAAAGATGAAGATCAGTCACTCCGCCCCCATAACTCTGACCTAGGGGACCCCGCCAACCAAACATTTATTATTGACCCAGATGCAGTAGACACTGAACAGGTAAGTGCGCTTACTTTGGAACAACGCAGCCCAATTAACATAGACCAAAACTGGCACGAGCAACCAACAGTTCTGTCTGGAACTACAGAGAGTATGAACATACCAGATTTCGTCACCATGAGCAACAACACCAAGAAGCAAAAACATAAACTGGAGGGCAGTGAAAAAGAGGACTCAAGAGTAACCGAGACAAAATATGCAATGATCAACAACTTGCAAATGTACTCAGACATTACAGAAAATATATCAAACCTGACCAGTGAACTCCTGGGTGAAAAATACCTCACTGCGTCGAACAAACGGGCCATACTCGTTCTAATGGAGAAACAAATACATATGGTCAAAAAACTACCAAACATTCTTACCCAATTTAAACCTGTGAACCAAGAACTTGGCTGTAATAACCTCGAAAACATTTTGGAAATAGAGGTGAGGAAACCAATTACCGAGTTACAAAAGGAAATTGGTATAATGCAAACAAGCGGTCTCTCGCATATAAATGAGATCCATCAGCAAATGATCAACTTCAAAAAAGAAATAAGAGAACTACAAACAAGTCACCCTACCCCTGCGGCGCCGTTTCCACGTGGATATGTAAGCAAGCCGGACGGCCAACAAACGGAGCAGCAACACCGACAATTTATCTCATACGCAGCTGCAACACGAGCCACAAGCACGAGCCCACGATCGTTTAAGCCAACCAAAGTCCAGTCTAATTCTGACACTGCACATCTTACAAGCTTAATAAATGCCCAAACAACCAGCTATGCAGTTATACTAGAGTCAGTGGATCCAAACATTGAAGGAAATGATATCATCAATGAAATAAAACAAAAGGTCAACATCGCGGAAATAGGTATTGGAGTGCAGGGAATTCGGACGACGAAGAAAAAGAAAGTGGTAATTTCATGTGACTCAGAACAAGATCAACAAAAGCTAAGCTCTGTTATTAGACAAAAAACGAACGGAATAACTGTAGACACCCCTCAAATAAAGAATCCCTCAATAAAAATAATCGGGGTTATTCCAGAATACGCCAGTGAAAAAATTGTTGATGCTCTAAATAAGCAGAATCACAGAATCCTAGGGACCATCAGAAAAGAAGACATATTTACACATTAAATATATACGTTGCGTAAGGGGACGAAATGATGCAATTAAAAATGTTATTGTTGAAACTAGTCCACAAGTCTGGGCGGCTATGCAAAATCAAAAAGTGCGGATTGGATATCAATCGGTACGAGCTGTTGACCAATCACCGGTTCTACAGTGCTATCACTGTCTAGGTTACGGACACCGTGCAACTGAATGCAGCTTAGAAATGCGATGTGGTTATTGTGCAGAGAGCCATGATACCAGAAGTTGCCCAAGAAACACAGCTACGCTATGTTGCACCAACTGCAAAGAAAATGGAAACCAACATGATCACCCAGCCTATAGCCAGACTTGCCCAGAATGGCAAAAATGGGATCGTATAGCCCGAGCGGCAATTCGATACTGTTAAGGGCCCCCCACAAAGTACAAATCAAAGAAAATCCTCTCTCACAGTATTACAATGTAATCTTGGACGTGGCTATGCAGCAACCAAAGAAATGAAACATAATGTCGCTGAAAAAGAACATGATATAATCATAATATCAGAACCATATGTTGGCAAAAATAATAAATTAAGCTGCATAAATGGATACG
The DNA here is from genome assembly GCF_947568885.1 of Cydia strobilella. Classification (NCBI taxonomy): domain Eukaryota; kingdom Metazoa; phylum Arthropoda; class Insecta; order Lepidoptera; family Tortricidae; genus Cydia; species Cydia strobilella. The sequence continues at coordinate 37,293,916 of NC_086068.1, read as the reverse complement.
ATTTATACCAACATTCAGACGCCACCAATAGAACAAAAGCATGCATTGCAATAAGGAAAAAACTGGGCACTTACATCGGACTCACGCAACATATAACAACCAATTTCTCTACAGTGCACTTCTAAGCTTGCAGCGTGGCTTTGCTATCAAAATTATTCATGGTTTTCGAACTCTCCCAACCGTACAATCGATCGCGCTAGCTGGACTCACGCCTCTTCCGCTTAAAGTGCAAGAAATTGCTTCCATCGAAACTGTTAAACGAACTAGACTGACAGAATACCTACCAGATGACATAATATACCTATATGACAAGAGAGTACCGGTGACTGACTTATTACACGCCGCAGACAGAATTACTATAAATATAACCGACATACATACAGAAAACGACTTAGAACCTTATTATACGTCAGACATGCACAGAATCTACACTGATGGAAGCAAGCACGATGAAGGAGTAGGAGGGGCATTCGTTATACACTATCCTGATGGAAGCGACAGAACTAAAAAAATTAAGCTACATAAGAGCTGTACAGTTTTTCAGGCTGAATGTGTTGCTATAGAAGGAGCGTGTCAAGAATGCATCATACTGCGTCTCGAAAAAGCCACTATTTTCTCAGACTCAAAATCTGCGCTGCAAGAAGTTGCAAAACGCAGCAGCACAAACAGAACGATAAACAATATCCATAAATTAATTTGTCAAATCCAACGAGCAGGTGAAATTCATTTTTGCTGGATTAAAGCCCACGCCGGCCTTCACGGCAATGAGGTAGCAGACGCAGCCGCCAAACACGCGGCCTCATTACACAGAAGACCCGATTTCTGCAGATTTCCCCTATCCTTTCATAAAAAGAACCTACATACAACTATAATAGGAAAACATGAACAAATATACATGAACAGTATAACAGGAACCCACACAAAGCAGCATCTGCCTACACTTACTCATGTAACAACACTTCGCAAGCATATGTCACTCACCTTCCAACTCACTCAAATACTTACCGGTCATGGATACCATAAAGCCTACCTAGCACGCTTCCACATCACTAACACTGATACCTGCCCATGCGATGATACGACACCACAAACTATCGACCATCTACTCAAACACTGTCCCAAATATTCATACTTCCGCAGTGACCACGAGTTTCTCTGCGAACTGCATAAAATTGACCCGTATGATGTATCTAAAATAATAGAAAAAGAAACAACAAAAACATCGTTCGAAAATTTTATCACAAAAATAATAAACTCACTAAAGAAATTTAATAATACATAAATAGATCGTACTTATATATGTATATAAATATATATTTAATTAATATTTTATATTCAGTAATTAACATGTATGTAAATGTAAAATAGAAACAAAGTAATAAGAGTTGTAGGCCGCCCGTACTGAAAGCGAGGACCTACAACTTTCAACATAGATGAAGAAAAAAAAAAAAAAAAAAAAACGGGTTACAAAATTTACTATGACAGTACCGCTCTAGTATAAGTTACTCTATGATAATCTGTTGGTTTTAAGACGAAAGTGGAGGACTCGCGCGAAATCGCCTTTTCATACAAACGTAGTCCTCATTTTCCTCTCTGGAAATTAAGATTATTGAAAATATGTTTACACAGTTTGTTGTATATCAACCACGGCTATGCCCCTACGTTTGTTTTTTTTTCGTTTTTTTTTATTGAGTATTATAAGAGTTAGGAGCATTTTAAAATTGGTATGAAATCTGTTTTTCGCTCCTAATTTTTATAATTATCAAAAAATCTAAAAAAGTCAAACATACATCAAATTATGTAAAAATATTGTCTATAATGTCAATATCCAGAGAGGAAAATGGGGACTAAGTTTGTATGGAGAAGCGGCCATCCCCTTTCCTCTTAAACATGATTAGGTGCAGGTGGATTACAACGGGGCGGTGGAAGCGGTGACAACGCTGGCGGGCGCGGCGGGCGCGCTGGCGGCGGCGAGCGCGGAGCGGCCGGCGCTGGTTGCCGCCGCCACCGGCGCGCAGGCCGCCGCCGCGCTGCTCACCGCCTTAGTGCCCGACATCTACCTCTCCTACGCCTGCTACTGCCTGCTCGGGACGCTCTTCCACTTCACCATCACCATGGCCAGGTTGGTACCTATCGTTAACCGTGCCACATAAAGACCAGCATCAGGCTGTTCATACGGCAAACCGTTTTGAACCAATCACTTAGACTAGGTACATCCCTCGAATAACGTATAACGAGCACACTCGAGTGTCTGATTTGAATTGGTATAGGATAATTACGATTAAACGTTTATTGCTGTGTAAAAACTGTCAGATAAAACCATTGAGGGACAAGAGAAGGCATCTCTGACAAAATGTTTCCGCACTTCAATGAAGCAACGGCTCTTCATTGCGTTCAATACATCTGCGACTACTGGCAAAATGCCACGCATGCAACGAAAATTAAGATATAAAATGCCGTTGTGCATTATGATTGTAATAACGTCTAGAAACATAATAAAAGCAATATAATAACAATCCACGAGGAAAAGCTTTTGTTTTAAGCTCATTTAGTTTATTTGGAAATGTAACTTTAAACATTCGCGGTGGTACTACCTGGGTACACTATTTTTTTGGCACATTAATTTTATTACAATTCGCAGAAGTAACACTACGTAGGTAGGTATGTGACGGACGGGCAACTATATAGGTACGAAACCAAGTAACCAATGGGCAACTAAGCATGCCCTGACAAACCTGACATGCTCTTATCCGGCTTTTACTGTCATTCTGACTGACGTACTGCAATGTACGGAATGTTGCAATATTGCTTTTCACTCAATTGATGTAGCAAGACCAAGAGTAAAATATGTAAATATGTAATCATATTTTGCGTTCACTTAACAGGTAATTTTAATGTATTTTTGGGCCACCCTACAGGGTGGGTGCAGGGGCAGAATACATCTATGCTTCATTGAATCACTCCTCTAAGTGACTCGATATCGGATATCCAAAACAAACCAGCGACATACAAGGAATATATGGTATGGGTATGGTTGGCTGTATGGTTATGTATATGGTTTCAGTGCTAAGATAGCGAGTCAGCTGAGCGACGAGAGTTGTTTCGGGCTGATATTCGGCATCAACATGTTCGTGGGCGCGGTGCTGCAGTCGCTGCTCACGCTGGTGCTGAACCAGGCGCTGGCGCTGCAGCCCGACGTGATGTACGCGGCGCTCGGCGCGCTGTACCTGCTGCTGGCGGCGGGCTGGCTGCTGGCCTTGACCGCGCACACCTGCCGCCAGACGAAGCCCGCCGCCGACCACTAGCACCTGCCACCACCACCACCACCACCACTACTGACGGCTCCTACCAACTTCCGCAGGCAACTTCCACTTTATACTATTTTTAACTCTATGGGTACGCTAACAGGTGTCATTTCAATACATTTCAATTTTGCGAGATTTGGCGTTTTTAGGTTATAAATTATATGTGACGTTTTCAATCAAAAGGTTAAGGACGAAATTTGATTGTATCTTTATACGAATAACCCGTCACAGCGTCCGTTTGGCAAGCGACAATGTGGTACCTTTTGATTGAAAACGACACATATGGAGATTACACCTGTCACCCTACCCATCGAGATTGAAGTTTCGCGCAAGTTCGTTCGCACGGCTAGTGGATGGCCGCTTCTCCATACACACGTAGTCCCCATTTTCCCCACTGGATATTTACATTACCATCGGTTGGCTTGTTTTCGATTTTTTGATTATTATAATAGCGAAATAGTTATTTGTGCAACAAGAGAGGAAAGTTGGTTTTTCTTGCGAGTAGTTATTTTGAGTCCCGAGAAAGCGAAAGACTCAAAAACACGAGATGTAAAATAATTTTGCTCTCGTGTTGCACACATAATTTTTCACCTCAGTAGTGAGAACATATTAAAGAATAAAAAGGAAATTTCGAATAAAAAAAGTAATAAAAAGTATGAAGTGGCAGTTCATGGCCTTCATTAAATTAAAACGCTACTTTGTTTCACTCCCTGGAGTGAGGAAAGTCGCACTTTCTTCACTCCCTAGAGTGAGGAAAGTCGCACTTTCTTCACTACCTAGAGTGAGGAAAGTCGCACTTTCCTCACTCCAGGGAGTGACGAAAGTAGGCTTGTTCGAGCTGCTGAGGTGAAAAATAAATTTGATACAAAGATTTAAAAGCTCTTAACTTTTATAACAATTAAAAAATCGAAAATCCGATTCGCCCACTGAGGGTTCCGTACCGTACAAATTTAACATTTTTTATATTTTTTACAAATTTATGGTTTTTAGATTTTTCTCTGTACTTGTAGTGTTAGACGATATTACTTGCCAAATTTCTGAGTTCTAGGACAACGGGAAGTAGGTACCCTATAAATTTTGATTCACTTGAGTGTCGAAAAATACGTTTTTTGCGGCTTCCGTTTAGAAATATGATTTTTTCACAGCTTCAAGGGACAGTAGACCTGAGCATAAGGTATTTATTTCAACTCGATACCTCCACGCGTTCCCGAGATAAAGGGTCTTGACAGACAGACAGACGGACGGTCCGGACCGTTTTTTCTTTTTTGAGGTACGAAACCCTAAAAATAGAAATAAATTAAATTATGATTTATGGTTAATACACATTAAATTCAGTGAAAAAATATTTTATCTACACTCATATCATAAACCCTCTATGATGCCTTAAAAATCCGTAAATAATGGCCAACATTAAGATTAACTGTTTTGTTACAGCAAATTTTTTATCTGTGAAAATGTTATCCCACCAAAAACATTTCATGTAAAGTGTTGCCAAGACTAGGCGCATAAAGCTTTTACACTAAGCTATCAGATCCCGTAGTAGGTACCAAGACTTTTACTCTGTAAGATATTGCGCAACGATTGGCGACTTGCATGCGTGTAGAGATCTCGAAACACCAGTGTAACGCGACTGTAAGAGTAAAGGATCTTATGCATGCATATTCGGAGAGCTCATTTATATACCGGTTTCTTTACCTCTTGACTCGCGTGTGATAAATGAGCGATTTTAATATTTTTTTCAATAAATTCTGCTCACAAAATTTCGCGTTACATGTACGACTTGTACAGGAGGACAGCTGGAGACTAGAACATATTTTTGCCCAACTGAAACAGTTAGCGGATCGGAGACGTTCGCTAACGCTTAGGTCATTAAAAACAATTCCGATTATGGTAATAATGCTTTAAAATTTCTAGAAATTTACAATTTATAATCAGAGGGCGGAATTGCTCACGGCAAAAATCAAACGCTAATAGAGTTGGAACGTTGAATTTTATCGACTTTTCAGCTATCGATAAGTTCAGTCACCTTAAAAAATTCCGGAAATGTGGATTATTAATTTTTTTCATGGAATGTTGCAACAAACGAGAAATATTATCAAATCTAGATAAAAACTATTATCGTTCTTTACCTCTTTAAACTCAGGTGAATGTGTTTTACTCGTTATGTGAGTTTCAACGCAATATTTTTTTTAGGTGCTGTGCAGGATTCGGTGGTTTTCCAGGGTCCATTCAATGAAGACGTTTATTGTAACATGTAGAAAAAATAAAAAAAATATTACGAAAAGTGGCTTTATATAAGCTTAGATTTGAAATGTTACGAGTAACGTGTTTATCGTGCCGTATATCGATGCGAATGAATGAGACAAGATGAGCGCGAAGGGGCGGTATAGTAGTTACAGTAGCCGACCAATTAGGAAATGGGCAGGCGTGATCGGGGATAGATCAGTAGGATCTGTGGACAATGGTGACATGGGCCTGGAATTCAGGATGGCCTCGGCCTGTTTCAAAACCGAGCTGAATTCCTGGTAAGTTAACCTAGCATTACCTACTACCCGTTTTAAATGAAATTTGCACGTTTTTATTCCAGCTTCCCATAATCCGCCAAAATGGGGATAATAAGGAGGAATGAAACTGAATTTGATGCCATCATTGGCCGCGAAATCGACTATATCCTTCGAATTATTATTTAAAAATGTGGAAAATTCTTTTTCCCCTCACTAGCTCGGAAAGCCGTCTTTTATCCTTTAAAACAAGCGGGGAAAAACGCATTTTATCCACTAGTGGGGAAAGTAATTTGACCTTGGATGGAGCGTGTTTAAGTAGCTTGACAGATAACAAAACGTAAAACGCTCATAATAATGGTTCGTTCGATATTAACATAGAGTAACTTATACTAGAGCGGTACTGTCATAGTAAATTTTGTAACCCCAGTAAATTCACTGCCATCTGTCGACACACTTTAAAACTAAAAATGAAGATTTATAAAAATACGATAGAATGTATTTAAATATAGATAAATATATTTTTTTATTTGCATTAATTATTTTTATGATTTTGACCCATGTTCTTTCACTGATATGCGTTAAAATTGTTAAATAACAAACGAAACCGTCAACGCCATCTATTCGACTGTAGGCCAAAACTAGTAGCGCCCTCTCAACGAGAATCAAATTTTCTTGATTTTCGAGGCACGTTTTTTCCTTAGACTGTATCTATCTATTACGGAGTTATATCTATCTTTGATATTAATTATCATTAAATAAATGGTTTGAGAATCTAATAAAAATACCAAATTTAGCTTTATTTAATAATTTTAAGTCATAAACCTTAAAATTCCATAAGAAACGTTAGATTTTTTATAATGATGTTAAATATAATTCTGAACGCACAAGTTGAGTCGATGCAATTTCAAAACGCATCGTTGACATTTCATACGTCAGAACAGAAATGCTAAAAATTGTCAACAAAATTTTTACTGTTCATTTGTACTGATTTTTACGTCCGACTCACGTAAAAATCAGAATTTCTAGTGTTTTCTGTTATAATATCGTAAAAAAATTAGTGATTCCAGTAATGAAGATGATCTAACGCCTGTGGATGTTGCACTTTCCTCGCTATAGTGAGGGGAAAAGTTTTGTGTTACACACGGGTGCAAATGTATTTTACTTCTCGTGTGTTGAAACACTCGTACGCTCAGGATTCTATTTTAGAACCACTCGCTTCGCTCGTGGTTCAACTATAGAATCCTTTCGCTTGCTCGTGTTTCAATTCCACACTCGCGGGTAAAATACAACTTTGCACCCTTGTATAACAAATAACTATTTCGGCCCCAACAAAGCATTTTCCGTTATCCGAATAAATTATATGAGGCTTACCTCGTCTACTAATAAAACGTTTAAGCGCTAATATATAATCATCAGTGGAGAGACTTGTAACAAGTTCCAAATGAACGGCTCGTGTGACCATACATATGAACAAACAAATATACGATTTAATAAGCTGAGCTCCTCTCCCCTTTCGATTAAGTATGAGAATTGGCCCGCCATAATCAACGGCTGTGCGAATGAACGGGAAACCAGGCTCTAAACGACCCAAAATTACCCATGATAGGACTAAATAAACCAGGCTCTAAACGACCCAAAATTACCCATGATAGGACTAAATAATTTAACCTTTCATTCGAATACAGGTAGCGCATTCTCCAACTATTTTTATTGCCAAATTTCGCGCACCTAAAGGCCACCAACAATCACGCAAAGTAGATAACGAGTAGCTGCGGTCCGGCAGTGTAGCATGTAGCAGCCGCTTGTGTTCGTATTGGAATAACAACACCGTTAACTTACGTTTACTACACAATAACATGGGATGTTTTTTGTTGTAATCGATACTTGTAGAATTACACAATCTACCACCGACTCTAATCACTTTTAACTTATTCTGATCGTCTAAAAACACGTTAAGACTAGATATACGATTATATTGTTTACTATTCGTCTTAATCGGTTTATTTTTAAGTAAACAATAGTAGACGTTCGGAAATGATTGCATCTGTGCGAATCTTACTAGCATAAGACGTGATGCACTCAACTCGTCCACCGATAACGAACCGGTTTGGCGGAGTTGTTTACGCTCAGAGTTAAGACGTGTTTAATATAAAGCGGAGTACATACGCGCCGATTCTAATTAATTTAAGATAAGATGAACATCTATCGAAATTAAATAGTTCATCTTGCCGATTGCAAACTAAACTTACCGCGGTCGATCGTAACTCTGGTAAATCTTCGATTGCCGTATTTTTACTCGTATTGTCATTAATAAAATCCGATTTTGGGTCATGCAAAAATGATGGTCCGAACCACCATAAGTTACAATCAAATTAAATTATCTAAAGTAACGCCTCTAGACAATAAATCACTAGGGTTGTTTTCGCTTCTCACATGCAACCATGTCGCATTACCGGTGAGATCGTTTATTTGCGTAACGCGATTTTGAACAAAAGGCTTCAACAAATGCGGGGACATGCCTAGCCACGAAATTACTATAGTTGAGTCACACCAGAAGTAAACCTTTGTGAACGCTAACCTTAAGGAATCGGTTATTTTCTTATAAAGTTTAGTAGCAACGAGCGCACCAGAAAGTTCAAGTTTCGGGGTAGTTAGAGATTTCAGCGGTGAGACTTTACTCTTAGCACACAATAATCTGGCAGTTACATCTGACCCTTCATCATATGTCCGAATATAAGCGCACGCGCCGTAAGCATGCAACGATGCATCTGAGAAAATATGCAATTCCGTATGACCAGTGTGTACACCCCTTACATGACGCGGAATCCGTAAATCGTTTAAACGGCTCAATGTATTTATGAAATTATTCCACATTGATGTAATGTCTTCTGGGACGGGGGTGTCCCAATCGATACGACTCAACCATAATTTTTGCAGCAAATTTTGGAAATTATTACTGCAGGAGAAAGTAGACCTAACGGATCGTAAATCTGTGAAATGATCGATAACATTATTCGTTTATTTAAGTACGACGAGTTAGGCAAGGGATCGATTTTTGTAGTATAATACAATTCATCGCGCGTATTATCCCAACCTACTCCGAGCGTTTTGTTCTGCTACCATTACCCATACCATTGTTCACCAACAAAATGCTCCTTGGACTTGTCCTGCGTAACGTCACAATTAAAAGTCCATTTACGTAAAGGAAAGCATCCTGATTGCAGAACGTTGTACGTTTTTTGACATATGTGAAGTAAATTTTGGAAATCATCATCTCCTGTAATTAAATCGTCTACGAATATATCTTGGTTGATAACGCGCGCGATGACGTCATCACCACATTCCGACGCTAACTGTCGTATACAACGTTGACTTAAATATGGCGCACTAGTTTGCCCATATGTAACCGTATTGAGTTCATAAACGTGTAATGGATCGGTAGGTTTTTCACGCCAGAGGATCATTTGCAAGGATCTCTGATCTGGTTGGATCAAAACCTGCCGAAACATTTTCTCCACGTCAGCACAAGCAACGTACTTGTATTGACGGAAACGCAACAAAATAGCAAATATATCGTTTTGAAGTGCTGGTCCCGGCAGCTGAATGCTATTCAACGATTTATTCGTGGTGGTGGGGGCAGCACCACTATACACTACGCGCAATTTAGTGGTGACACTGTCCCTAAATACACCATGATGAGGATGAAAGTAATTGGGTGTACCATACTCGGTAACACAAGTCATGTGACCCATTTTTTCATATTCTCGCATGAAATCACAATATAAACGTTTATATTCCGGCAAACGCTCTAATTCTGCCACTAGTCTTTTTGCAACTAATTCACGTTTAAAAAAAATGGTAAATCCAAAAAGAAAAACAATTAACAAATGGATAAAGAAATATCCTTGTCTTACTTACAACGAAAACAACTCAATATACTGCTCTAAATTTAAGCACCTGTTCACGCACCTTCTAGCGACACCTAGCGGCGCTGCGACGACAACTACTATACCGCCCCTCCGCGCTCATCTTGTCTCATTCATTCGCCTCGATATACGGCACGATAAACACGTTACTCGTTACATTTCAAATCTAAGCTTATATAAAGCCACTTTTCGTAATAAACGAATTTTCTACATGTTACAATAAACGTCTTCATTGAATGGACTTCAGTGAACGGTCAGGTCTACCAATCCCGTCTATTCCTTTCCTAATCGAACTGTGTTAAAACCGAGTTTTTTTGTGCATTCCAGTGCCGCTCGTTACGTAAGTCACGCAGCAGCAGTTTGTGATCTACCGTCCAGTTTGGAATTTGTGCTCGTAAGTAGTTCCAATTTCTCTTAATCTTTCGAAATGGGTGAAGGGGATGAAGCTGGTGCTAAATTGACCATTACAGACCTTCGCAAACATAGGGGTAACTTAAAAGGCCGAATTACGCATTTCAAAAAATTCGTTGATTCTCTTTTATCGGTGACTCCTTCTAAAGTACAAATTGCTGAATTAAAGTTACGAATGCAAGTAGCTACAGAGACCTTTAAATTTTTTTAATGACATTGAAAGCCAAATTGAACTTTGCTCTCCAGAAACAGAAATGTCTGCCAACTCCGAATACGTAGAAACGAGGAGTTATATTTTGGTACTATGGCTAGCGCTAATTGTTTAGTCGATAGTGTGGAGACAAATAACGTTACTATTTCAAGTTGTGACAAACCGTTTTCAAAATTTAAACTACCCGAAATTAAATTGCCCTTATTCGATGGTTCGTATGATCGTTGGCTCGAATTTAAACATTCTTATGAAACAATGATCCATAAACATTCCGATCTCGACGCGATCCAAAAGTTTCATTACCTTCGATCATCACTAAGCGGTAGTGCATTACAAGTAATTAGTGTGCTAGAATTGACGGCTGCCAACTACATTCAAGCATGGGAATTGCTTGAAATTCGCTTTCATAACCCTAGGCTTTTAGTGCATAATCATATAAAATCGTTATTCAATATTTCAGCTTTGAAACAAGAATCTTCGACTCAGATACGTAGACTGATAGACACAGTGTTACGTAATTTACGCGCTTTAAAAACGTTAGATGAACCTAATACCGACTCGTGGGATACGTTAGTTATTCATTTAATTGTGTCAAAACTCGATACGACCACGGAGCGTAAGTGGGAATCTCACATAGGGTCTATTTCGGATAAGCCAATCAATAATGAGTTTTAAATTTATCTGTCAAGGATAGGTTAAACTTAATTCGTGATAAAAACTTATGTAATACTGTTTACGCGAAGGACATTCCTTAAATGAATGCCTATTCGGTCCGTGTAAGCAGTGTCAACAAAAACATAATAGTTTACTGCATACGCATAGTACTCGCGATGATAATGTGTGCGTGAGGCCGTCGAGTGCGCCTGCACACAGCGCGCCGTTATCAGTGCCGAGTACATCTAGCTACTGTCATAGAGTAACTTATACTAGAGCGGTACTGTCATAGTAAATTTTGTAACCCCAGTAAATTCACTGCCATCTGTCGACACACTTTAAAACTAAAAATAAATATTTATAAAAATACGATAAAATGTATTTAAATATGGATAAATGATTTTTTTATTTGCATTAATTATTTTTATATGATTTTGACCCATGTTCTTTCACTGGTATGCGTTAAACGAAACAGTCAACGCCCTCTATACGAGTGTAGGCCAAAACTAGTGGCGCCATCTGATCAAGAATCAAATTTTCGTGATTTTCGAGGCACGTTTTTTCCTTAGACTGTATCCATCTATTACGGAGTTATATCTATCTTTGCTACTGTGTAGCAGCTGACCGCGCGCCTATGGCTCAGTGCGAAGGTGGCGCGGAAGGTAATCGGTTCGTTCCCAGGCGAGGCTTACTTACTACTGCGTAAATAGAAGTAGCCGACGCGAACAATCAGTTCCATACGTGTCGTGCGTTTTTAGACAATGGGAGTGAACATTGTTTTATAACGGAAGAGTTACGTAATCGATTAAACGTTAAAAACATACAGTCCACTATTCAGATTTCGGGTGTTGCAGAAATAGTTACACAATCAAATCAGTTGTGCGATGTAACTATAAGATCTAAAAAATTCGGATTATTCTATGTCGTTAACGTGGTTTGTCTTGCAGCGCATAACGTCCGGCGCAAACTTTAGAAATGGTTTGTCCTAGTCTGATTGTCAAGTATATAGTTGACAATATGTTATTTGCATTGAACCTTAAATCTGAATGTCGGTTATTGTTATACTTAATCTACTCATAGTAGGAAATCAATATACTGCTTCTCTTCACATGATAAGATGTGTGGGTACATAATATACTTTCACATTATGAGGTATACTTACCTAAAACCTCATAGAAATAGAAATAGAAATATATTTATTTGCCATTAAATGTGGTATACAATGGTGTTACATTATTATTTATGGAGCCATACACATTTAGACTTTAAAAAGCCATGCAAATTGAAAACTTATACTAAAGTTAAGTTTAATTGACATCATTATTTTAATCAAAACATGCATTATTAACCTAGTTATAAAGCCATTAGTTATTAACGTGGACTGTTACTAACAAATTATGAAGTGACAGTTAATTAACTAAAAATTCCTTAACACACATAACACACGTAACATTTGTCGACAAGGAAAGAGTACAGTTTGTTTTTAAATTTATTGAGTGGTAGCTGTTTAAGCTCATCAGGCAGTCTATTAAATATTTTAACGCACATTGCATAACAACTTTTATTTTTCATGACTGTATGCATATTAGGGAGTACTAGTCTGTCAGGATATCTAGTGTTAAAATGTGTTATATCTCTTTTCATGACGAACATATCGGGGTGCAATTTAACAAATACACAAACTTCGTATATATAAATTGAGTGTACAGTTAACAATTTCAATTTAATAAAAGAACTTACACAAGATGTTCTTTGACGCATGTTGCATATTGCTCTAATGCATTGTTTTTGTGCTATAAGGGCATGATTTACATATGACGAATTTCTCCACATCAATATACCGTACCTTAAATTGGGTACAACGTAAGCATGATATGCCATTATAGCGGTTTTCATATCAGTTATGCGTGTCAATCGCCATAAAACATATACAAATCTATTAATTTTTGAGCATACCTTATCCACATGCGTTTTCCAAGTACATCGATCATCTAGGGCAAACCCTAAAAACGTAGTGGTATCACATTCTACGAGTCTGTCCATTATAGGCTATATGCAGTTTCTCCTTCTTTCATCTTCTATTAATAAATTAGATATACTTTGTTTTATCAATATTAACTTGTAAATGATTATCATTTAACCATTTAATTATGTCAGCAATTGCATTATTAATAATATTCTCATAATTTTCATTATCCCTATCGCAAATAACAATTGAGATATCGTCCGCAAATAAGCTACAACTGTGATTTGTAATTAGAGGCAGATCGTTAATGTATAGAAGGAACAATAAAGGTCCAAGTATAGTCCCTTGAGGTACTCCGACCCTATTACATAACATGTTTGATCTATAATTCTGTTGCATTTTGTCATCGACTGCACCTAATATTTCAACTATTAGGCGTCGATTGCTGAGATAGCTCTCAATCCACGAGTTTACCAGTCCTCTCATGCCATAGGCTTCACATTTTTTTAGTAATAACCTGTGCGATACATGGTCAAAAGATTTGCTCATATCAAAGAAAATGGCAACAGTTTTGTGACCCTTATCTACATTATCAACTATCTTGTTTATTTAATTAAACGTGGCCAATGTGGTGGATTTACCTTTTTGGTTGTACATAGGTACTTACTTTTACAGAGCTCTTTCTAATCCTAAAATACCTAACAAGTGCAGTGAACCCTAGATCCTAATGTTTTATGTTGATTTAAACTAAGATTTTCACTCATAAATTTAAGAAAGAAACGAGATTTTTGTACTTGAGAGGCTAAATAATAAAAAGTACACATGATTAAGTCCCATTTCAGTCCTAAAATTATGACAAAAAGTAAAAAAAAGTACCAACTATTGAGGTCTGGTAGAAAAGACAGATTTTTGTCTGTTCTGGGTATGTTTTTGTTTGTGCAATAAAGATTAACAGTGTTGTTTAATAATTTCAGGTCCGAGTGGATACAGAAATTATGAGAGAACAGGACCAAAAAATTGAAATTTGACCGCTAGTATAAAAGAAGTGTGAGGTGTGAGAATGTGAATGTACACCATAATACTATAAACACTGTAAGGATTGAAGGTTGTGCATTAAAAAAACATGCAGGATGTTATAATAAAACAATTGATTATATTATACATTTCTTTTATTTATGATAGGTAGATATGCTAACTATGCTTGATGAGTTGGTGTGACTACTAAAAAATTTGAATATAAAATATTAGGTTTAAATTTTCAATTGACACAAATATGAATAAAAATTACATTCATGATACTCATAAATTTTCTAGGGTCATAATATTAGCATGTTTTTGCAGTTTTTGGCAAAAAAATTAATTTTGATGCAAGCTTTTATCGCTGACTGTACTTCTTCCTTAGAGTTCCGGTAACATTCCCCATACAAAATGAGGAATGTTACCGGGATTGGCACAACTCTATTCTTCCTACAGGTAAGTAATACTCAACAAGAACATTCTTACAACTCACACACAGGTTACATAGATTTATCACAGAGTTCCTATGGCCACCTCCTGTCTCCATCATTAGATCAGTTCACTGGTACCATAATATTGCATTGTCACCCAACTTACATATGCAAGCAAATTTTCAGCTTCATCGGAAACTGGGAATAAGGTCAAATTTAACTTGCAAGATTTGACCCGTAGAAACATTAGTTACATACATACATTGCAAGTTAAATAAAAGCTTGTAAAAGACAGAAGTATTGCCTCTGCCTTTGCAACTCTTGCAAACTTAGTCTCTCTTTGTTGGACGTTATGAATGTATGGACAGCACAAAGTTAGTGTGAAATTACCGTTAGGTGTAAATACTTACCAGATATGCTACAAAACCACTTATGTATTAATTAAAGAAAAAATACCACCATATTTTATTATTATATTCGTATTTAGTCCTGGATAATTTTAACAGTGTAGTAGTCTCGATCGCTGGCCAATCTGACGCGAATTTAGAGTCGCCGAGATGAAAGAAAAAATTACCAACTGTCACGATGACATCCATATCTTTTTCGCGCGCCATATAACGCACATGTCGCTTTATGAACAATTTATGTTTTATTGAGTAATTCTTAGTTTTTCCCGTAATAATCAATGCAGTTATACCTAAAAAGACGATATGCGGTGCAAAGTGCACATGGAAAGTGAAAGTTATAAAATATCGGAACGTAAGTACATATCATCAGGAGATAATTGAAGCAGTCTTCATTTTCCAAATTCTTGCTACTATAAGGTGCTAAAAGTGTTCCCGTGGGGAAACTTGGAGGTGTGATACAATAGTTTATGTACTTATCCTCACTTTATTATAAAATACCTATACAATTTTGTATCTAGTTCTTATACATTCTCGTGTGACGAGTTTGTCTATGTCCTTGTGGGACATGTTAGTTAGTTTTGCTGGGCATTTTCCGCAACTCGACATCCAATGTGCCTATTTTGCGTGAAACGAGGTAGCGCTACTCTAACCACCCCAGCTCCTCCACGAAGCCTAGCAAGGTCTTCAGGTTGCTAGTTGCTTCCTTTAGTGTGCATGGATTTCCTAGGTATTTGCTCCTATATACTTCTACCTGTTTACAGTCTAGGAGAATATGTTTTGTTGTTTCTTCTTCTGCCATGCACGCTCTGCACATGGGGCTGTCCGTTTTACCCATAATATGTAGGTGTTTGTTTAGTGTGTTATGTCCTGTTATTAATCCTACTATTTTACGTAGTTGGCTTCTTGGTGTTTTCAGTAATATTTTGGTAAGTTTGTGGTTCAGTTCCGGTAGAATTTCTTTGGTTTGCCTGCATGTCTTCATTTCATTCCAGTACTTGTTGTGCAGTTGTCTGTGATGTTGTTCTAGCTGGTTGTGTATGTAGGATATTGGTAGAGGCATAATTGGCTCGGGTCCATATGCCGGTGTTTCTGAACCTTTCCTGGCCAGTTCATCCGCTGCATCGTTTCCTCTTGATCCACTATGCCCCTTTATCCATTGTACTCTTACTTTGTTGCCTTCTTTGCTCACTTCAGTGAGGCTCCGATGGCATTCAAGTATAAGCTCTGAGGTAAGTTTGTCGCTGCATAGCGCTTGTAGTACCGATTTACTGTCTGACAGTATTAGTATGGTTTCGTGTTTCACTTGTCGTCTTGTAATAGCATTGCAAGCTTCTATTATTCCTACACATTCAGCTTGGTATTGTGTTCACCAAGGGGTTTTGTGATGTGAATGTTCAGGTCCTCTGAGAAGACACCACATCCTGTCCCTTCGTTTGTTTTTGAGCCATCTGTGAATATTCTTAGGTTTGTTTGGTTTAGTCCTTCTTTCGGACATTGTGGGACATTGTTTAAGGGTTGACTTGAAAATACCCATATGTCGCGTGGCGACATGGTGTTATGTTATCTTTGTCCGTGGGACATTCTGGGAGATGTTGGCTTAAAAATATCCACATGTCGCGTGGCGACATTGTGCCTCGTTCGTGGAACGAGGGTCAGATCTTTTTAAAATGACTTCAATTACTATGCTCATTGCATAGCAAGAAGCCCTTCGTCCGTGGGACAAGTAAGAGAACCGACTATTCAATAATAAAATGGAATTAAATATATGACCAGAAACACGTCATCCGTGGGATGATAATACACGAAATGTCTTTTAATAGCTAATTAATTTCTTATAATGACATTAGCAGCTGAGATTGACCTAACAAGAAACCCAAATATCTGGATCAAATTTAGCGCATCTTGTCACAGTCATGGACGGGGTCCTGTGTCATGTACATAAATATCAACTAGCTTATTCTAGTATTGTATGCTAATTAAGTGCTGACTTATTGTTTGCAAATAATAACATTATTCTGGAAGCTGCTGGAATAAAATATTTGGATTAAGGTCTGTACCAAACACTTATAATATATGCTGAACCCTTTTGAGGCATGTCATTTTTATTATTCCTTTGCTAATCAAAAATTCTGTAGCCTTATCCAGAAGAGAGGCAGTCAGTCTGCTAGCTGCATTAATACAATAAAATAAATAAGTGACTCAGTAGTGCACTTCATAGTCTTCATACCTACTCATATTATACTAATATGCAAAAGAATGCTATCAGCCTTTATAAGGACAAGATCCAGACAGCTGCCTTATTATGAAGATCAAATCTGGGGGTTCATGGCATATACTATTTTCATTAACACTTCTTACAAGCTTCCTATAGCTTAACCCTTAAATGCATGATTTTTTGTATAACTTTTTAATAAATTGAAATAGATGTGTCATGCTGTATAAAAGTAATAAATGTGATTTTGGATAGCTGCATATTGAGCCACGGACCATCAAATATACGATGCATATATACATCATTATGCATTTAAGGGTTAAGCTTGTTTCATAAATTTCATAATATCATATTGTTAGAACGGTTTTTTTTTTTTTTTTTTTTCCTTTTGCAAGCAGTTTGGTAAATTGCCATACATGTTGACTAATACATTCCTCCTAATATCATAAGGAAAAATAACCCTTGAAGGGTTACTCAATTCAATTCAATTATAAATATAAATACTAATTTATTTTAGCCACTCTCACAAGAAATATAAATATCACAACAAATTATGATAATATTTCTTATTCTTATTCTTGATATGTTCCCGGATAGCCCAGTCAGTTGTGCATTAAAATTTTTAAGTTCTCAAAACCCAATTGCCTTTGGTGAAAATAATCAAACATGACATATTTTCCATTTCCTTCAGAAATATGAATTATATATTGAATTAAATCAAGAGTTTATTCCTCCTTCAAATTACAGATAATGAACAGTAAGTTGTATAAAATACAAAACTGTAGGTGAACAAGGGTACTTACAATACCAAAGACTATACATAGAAAATTTTAATCAGTCAGCCATTGGATGGATGTCTAATATCAATAAATTATAAATTCTGAGCAAGTCCAAAGCTCCAAACTCTCATTTATTTAAATTATTTACCAAACTTTTGCGCCTTTTATAAAGGCAAGGCAAATTGTGGCAACATTTTTCCTACAATTGCTTGGAACCCTTTCACAAAATGGTAGGGTTCAATTTAGCACGAGCTCAGATTTCGATACATTTGTGATAAGGAAATAGAAATTTAATGGATATGTAAGTAATATTAAATAGGTAGGTAGGTTATATAAGTAGGTAGGTAGGTAGATAATAATGTAGGTTTATAGGTATTATGCAATAGTCATATCACATTTCCCAACATTTAAACATTAGTGTCCCCGTTACCTGGTATTGTTTGGTTTTGAAGGGTCTACTAACTTTAAGCCTAAGACATTAAATAAAACAACATTATTAGTTAGGTATGTACTAGAAAGATTCTTATCCAAAGTGTTCGAATGTTTGATACCTCTTGGTACTGTAAAATTACTTTAAACGGTTGGGGGATGATGATGATGATGGACCTGATGAAGACAATTATCGATAATAGAGCTGAGATGGAAAAAAGAATTGGATTCCAAAAAGAAAAATATGCTTTATGCCATAATGAGCAATTCCTATATATTTTTATTTTATTTGTAATGATATAATTAATCAATTATATTTATATAATCAGTAGTGAATTGAAATAATTTCACAAATACAATAAAATTCACAACAGATCATATTGTTGCATTTCATTTATATCGTTTTTTATATACTTTCTGTATGAATATGTTCAGTATAGATCAAACAGAAGTTGTAAAGACCTTTTAGCAGTAAGACTGTCCAAACTGATCTATGAAGTTATTTGTGGCATTTAACAGAGCATTTGAGACAAACTTTCTGTTCATAATAACTCATAATTATGATATGTAATGAGAATAGTCATTTTCTGTTTTTCATTGTATTTCGGATTCTCAAGGCTAATGCTTATGTTGTAATTGATTCATGGTTTTTATTATGATATTATGCAGGAAACGCCACAGACCGATCCACATACATATGTGGTGGTAATTTCTCACATTTTCAATATAATAAGAATTTATATTATCTGAACCAAATTATAGGTTGTTTCGGTTCAAATTGCTTACTTACTAACTCATTTAGAATCTTTTGTCAGATTCAGTAGGTAGTGGTTGAGAAATACTAGAGCAAATAATTGAAAGATATGATTCTTTATCTCTAACAGCATCACCTTTTTATATTCCTAGATGTATATAGACATTAAATAAAATATATTAAAAGACAACGTGAAACTTGTTTTAGATAGGGAAGCAATTTAGAATATTTTAAGTGTAGGATGTTTTATTTATATTACCCCTTATAGCATAGTAAGTGACTATTACTTACTTAGCTTAGTTAAGTGGTTACTTAACAACTTTTTAAATAAGGATGCTTAAATCCCTTCCAACATAAACTATCTAATGTTTAATCACCATGTACATTTATTAGTACTATTGTTGAAAGTTGTTTAAACAACTCCGAGCATGTCCTAATCTCCCAAGATACACCAGGTCTGGGAAAAGAAGAGTGGTATTCAGACTTTAAAATATGGACATGATACAATCTATTACGCTTAATTGCGTGAATGTGAAGCAATGAGTGTCTTCTTAAGGGTGTATGTTACAAATAATAAATCAACTTGAGATTTTGAAAGTAAAATTACAGTCTTAGATATTTCATGTTTCAACAAATAATACAGTTCCTTTTATTTTTATGTTTATTTAAAACAGCAATACTCTTTAAAATCTTTAGAGAAGGAAAAATAATAATAAACACTGCCACGCCACGTTTTTCTTTTACTGGGTGATGCCCCGAAAATATGACTGTCTAGACTCAATTTATTATTGTTTATGAATAAATAAATGAAATGAAATATGTATTTATTGGAATAAACAAATATAATATAAGAGAAAACTATAGCATCATAATGTCTTAAAACCTTGTCTGATGTGTCTTGGACAAGCAACAAGAAAATAAAGGGTAGATAAATAGTAACGAATAAATATCTTTTATCTTTGACAGTTCTCATGTCTTCTTTCTTTTATGGAGGCTTTATATTTATATACCGCAATATAGGTACATTATTACATATTTTCTTTACATTTTCTAATTATGATGTCTCACATTGGTCAAGATAAAGATCATAGTATATGGGTAGGTCTCACCAGTGAACATAATGCTTTAAGCATAAAGGGATGCTCCAGATAACTACTCTGTTACTGTCTGCTGCTCTTGTTAGATATGAATTATCTTTACATCAAAACTCAAAACTCTTATCTTTACATGTTCAAAACTTTGAACGCAGTAAGTAAATCTCTGATTCTCAGAGTATTTACCCATTAAAGTAGTATAAGTTCAAAACCTAATTTTATTATTGGTAATTCTCATGTAATTGGTCGGAGAATTTTTTTAAATTTCTCTGCTTTTTGCCAGGAAACTCAAAAGCTGATTTTGATATTTTGAGATTTCTCATAGCGACTTGTTTATTTTGCCTTAATTTTAATGCATGCATGGATTCATGGTTACTCGAGGAGGGTGGGGATACCCCTTATCCAGGACTAAATACTTCATATAATCAGGATTGAACTTCACTTCAGGTAAGTTCGTTTAATCCTATCATTATTTATTACAACAACCTCAGGAAAGACTGCTGCATTTTAGGTAGCAAGTAGCAAGTGTTCACAAAGTAACCTAGCATAATCTACTTCTATGATTATAACATTTTAAATAATTATCCAAGTTGCCTGTGGCTTGCTTTATTTAAAATTAGCATTGCTTTGTATATGAAGTCTGAAGCGGTTATAGTAAAGATTACTTCAAGTTTAGGCGATTTATCATTAAGTAAGTATAACACAACTGATTTATGCATATAACTTTCACTATCAAGGCATAGCTTTTTGTTCTAATTATTTTTTTAGTTCCACTAGCACTTAGCACTATTCTTCAGATATCTAGATAAAAACAGGCGTTTTTATAGGCTGTGTGTGTAATGATGTTTACTGTCCATATTAAAGTCACATCCCAATCCCATCCAGAACATTGAACTGAGCAGCCTCATATGGATTTGAACGTTTTAATCTGCCACATCATCTATAATTATATCATTACAGTTCCATAGTTGCTCTTAATGTTGCACTTTGTTCTCGACTCCTGTAAAATAAATAAATTTATAGGTTATTTAGGTGTATGTTTACTGCGATGCGATATTCACATACATTAGCCATAGATCATATGGTATATTTACGGTATTTACCATGCACATAGCTCCTTTTATGTCGTAGACATCATGTAAGCATCAATACTGCCGATGGTCCGAACTCTCCGTATTTTTTATAATTGTATTTGTGGTGTTGTTTTCTTTGAGGAACAATATGTACTTTCACGTGATTTTCACTTCAAAAGGGTTAAATTCCAGAATTCCACCGAATTTTACACTCGGTGTATCTTTTCTTCTTCTTCTTCTTTTAAAATTATGGCTTCAGCCCAGTGGGACTATTTCGCCAGTATCAAGGTATTAAGAGGTTTAAAAACGACAAAAATTGTACGGTTGTACAAGACAGTGTACGGTGATTTGTTAGCTCTTGTAAATCGATAGCTAGACTTTACAAGAAGCTCGTGGACTACCGGCCGTTGACTCCAAGATGGTGGTTAAACGCGCTTTAAAATTAATTCTCCATTTACTGCACACTACCATATTAGTTTACTGTATAATAAGCTATCGATATTACACTTTAAACAATATTAATGAGCAAAACACAAAGTAATTAATCACGATGCTAACTATCAAGATGGCGCTCGAACCGGAAGTCCGGTGTATCTTTTATAATAATAAAATTCTTCTTCTTCTTCTTCTTTTAAAATTATGGCTTCAGCCCAGTGGGACTATTTCGCCAGTAGCAAGGTATTGAGAGGTTTACAAACGACAAAAATTGTACGGTTGTACAAGACAGTGTACGGTGATTTGTTAGCTCTTGTAAATCGATAGCTAGTCTTTACAAGAAGCACGTGGACTACCGGCCGTTGACTCCAAGATGGTGGTTAAACGCGCTTCAAAATTAATTCTCCATTCACTGCACACTACCACATTAGTTTACTGTATAATAAGCTATCGATATTACACTTTAAACAATATTAATAAGCAAAAAACAAAGTAATTAATCACGATGCTAACTATCAAGATGGCGCTCGAACCGGAAGTCCTAATAATAAAATTGTTGTCAAGTGTCATACATAACCTAAACTGGCGCGCAGCGCTGTTTGGTTTGACACTCTTGGCGCCCGTTTAAATACTTATTTTGTGTTTATGTTTGTTCATTTCATATTATTTTTAGGTAAATCGTGATACAAACGTATGAGATATAACCATTTTCAATCGCTGAATCGCGACTAAAATACATTCTAATAATAACACATTTCTCAAAATCGGTGCGTCGCAGAACAAAACAACTAATGCCGAAACGCGTGACGTCACGTGACGTTTCGACCAATGGCGTTGCGTTTCGCTCACTAGCTTTTCGCGGGCAAATTTTTGAACTTTTGATTTATTAATAACTGTAATAGCATATATTAAAGAAAAAGTGACGAAGCCCTCCAGTGGTGAAGGCCGGATTCGAACCGGCGTCTTTAGCTATCGCGGCTAACGCCATGAACCCCTAGGCCACCTCGCCACGGCGGTGCCCGTCCGAATTTCTCGACTATATGCCATCTTAGTAAGACTAGGCGTCTTTGACCAGCTCTAAGGGCAAGCAGTGCGCGCTTGCACCTCCTAAACGAACTCCTTACGGATTTACGTTGTAGCGAGAGAGACTGGTGCTGCCATCTATGAACAAGTTTGAGAACAAATCAAATTATTATTATTATTTTTTTAATATTTTGATTTGTGTTTTTTTAAAGTAGTCACACTACTATATATAAATTAAAAACTGTAATAGCATATATTAAAGAAAAAGTGACGAAGCCCTCCAGTGGTGAAGGCCGGATTCGAACCGGCGTCTTTAGCTATCGCGGCTAACGCCATGAACCCCTAGGCCACCTCGCCACGGCGGTGCCCGTCCGAATTTCTCGACTATATGCCATCTTAGTAAGACTAGGCGTCTTTGACCAGCTCTAAGGACAAGCAGTGCGCGCTTGCACCTCCTAAACGAACTCCTTACGGATTTACGTTGTAGCGAGAGAGACTGGTGCTGCCATCTATGAACAAGTTTGAGAACAAATCAAATTATTATTATTATTTTTTTTAATATTTTGATTTGTGTTTTTTTAAAGTAGTCACACTACTATATATAAATTAAAAACTGTAATAGCATATATTAAAGAAAAAGTGACGAAGCCCTCCAGTGGTGAAGGCCGGATTCGAACCGGCGTCTTTAGCTATCGCGGCTAACGCCATGAACCCCTAGGCCACCTCGCCACGGCGGTGCCCGTCCGAATTTCTCGACTATATGCCATCTTAGTAAGACTAGGCGTCTTTGACCTAAAGCTAAAGACGCCGGTTCGAATCCGGCCTTCACCACTGGAGGGCTTCGTCACTTTTTCTTTAATATATGCTATTACAGTTTTTAATTTATATATAGTAGTGTGACTACTTTAAAAAAACACAAATCAAAATATTTAAATAATAATAATAATAATTTAAGCCGAGAAGGACAAGTCCAGTAAGTACCTAGACTTGGCTCACGAGATAACCGCCATGTGGGATGTTGATTCGACGATCATTGTCCCGATAGTCGTTTCAGCGAACGGTCTCATAGCGAAGAGTCTCGACCAACACCTTGAGAGACTCTCGCTAGGTGGTTGGATCAAGGGTCAGATGCAGAAGGCGGTGATCTTGGACACGGCGCGGATAGTCCGCCGGTTCCTCTCTCTGCGGCCCTGACCACCGGCAGCTTGGGCCCTGCCCCGCTGCTGGCGGCACCCTAGGTTAGGTTTTTTATAATTTGTTTATATGTATTTTGTATTGTTTTGTAAGCGTTTTTATATTTTACTTTTATATGCATATTATAAAAAACCTAACGTAAGAAAAATAATAAATAAAGAGAATAATAATTTAATTTGTTCTCAAACTTGTTCATAGATGGCAGCACCAGTCTCTCTCGCTACAACGTAAATCCGTAAGGAGTTCGTTTAGGAGGTGCAAGCGCGCACTGCTTGCCCTTAGAGCTGGTCAAAGACGCCTAGTCTTACTAAGATGGCATATAGTCGAGAAATTCGGACGGGCACCGCCGTGGCGAGGTGGCCTAGGGGTTCATGGCGTTAGCCGCGATAGCTAAAGACGCCGGTTCGAATCCGGCCTTCACCACTGGAGGGCTTCGTCACTTTTTCTTTAATATATGCTATTACAGTTTTTAATTTATATATAGTAGTGTGACTACTTTAAAAAAACACAAATCAAAATATTAAAATAATAATAATAATAATTTGATTTGTTCTCAAACTTGTTTTGATTTATTATTTTAAGCAATTAAATGATAATTTAATAACGGAAATGCATTTGTAACATGATATAACGGTAACAAATATCCAAATAAAAAATATTTGGTTCAAATATAAACTTCATGCATGAGGCTAATTGCGTTGAATTTTGAGTTTCAATTCTGATTCGGAAAGAAGAAATTTGTTTTCTTCGGGGTACTTGAGAAGATCTGTTGTGGTCCGCGAATATTTTTCAATTTTTTCCTTGTTTCCGTCAAGTTAACCTTTTAATCGAGAGGAACGTTTTCTTCTGAAGTTGCCAATAATAACTTGGAGTGCGCTTTTCTTCCCGTCGTTCCCGTTGGCCGTAGTTGCCTGCACCAGAACCTTTTTAAGGCCACCGTCGAGCAGTTCTCCAGTGGTGCGTGGTGGCCGTATCAACGACGGGGCGCAGCCGCCAACGGGCAGTCGGCAGTGGATGGTCGTCGACCGGCGGTCAGGTATCAGACCCACGGAGCACACGAGCCCGCATACTGCGTGGTTCGATAGGTCACGGTACAGCGTCGGTTGGCCGGACGTTTTCTTTGAAAAGGAACTAGCAGACCCACGGAGGACACGAGCCCGCATACTGCGCCGTTCGATAGGTCACGGTACAGCTTTGATTGGCCGAACGTTTTCTTTGGAAAGAAACTAGCAAATTGTCATCGTCTACGGAGCTTGAATATTTTTTAACGTTATGGAATCGGTTCCCGTTTAATAACCCTATAATTGTTCATTGTTATTTTTTGTGCCATATTTCTTTTAATTCTGTAAAACCGCTGTTATCCGTATTCCGCATTTCTTTACGGCATTTTCAAAATTTTAATTGCCCCTAATTGTCAGGCTAAACTAATAGTCGGCATTACATTTAGGTACCTATCACCCGTTGAAACAGCCATTATCGTCCATAATCTCCATCTCATTAATCCATTTCTTTCCTTCTACAGCTAAATTTATACGCCGATATCTTTCGCACGTACACCAGTTCACGCCAGTGCGGAAAGCGGACCGTCAGAAGAATATTTGTTTTGGTTATGTTAATTTTTTTAAATTCCATGTGTAGATTTTTTTTAGTGCTGTTCGGAAGTGCTTTACAAATTATACGTGTTGTGCAGAAGTTTTTGTTTTACTGCAGTATATTAGACACAATATTATATTAGCTCGATATAACTAAGCTAAGCTGCGATCTACCATGCTCACTCGTTTGTTTTCTACAATTCAAAACAGTTTAATAACTAGATGTTCCTTGTTTTCATAACGCAGCTATTAATCAATTTTCAATTTATTTATATAAAACAAAATGCAGCTTTACACGACTAGCCTAAGTCATTACATTTCTTTTAAGTACCTAAGTTCAAGTACTTATAAAAATAATAATAATAAAACAATAATAATAAATGTATGGAATAACTACATAAAGATCATGTCAAAGATACATTAAATCATTGTGTCTTTTGTGTTCAAAAATATCCCAATATTTAAATGTTTTTGTCACGTCCCTAGACTAAGGCGGTTGGGAGATATGCCCGAATGTTGTTTTATTATGTTTAATTATGGTATTTCTGATGAATTGTTTGTTTTGTTGTGTTTTACTTGTCTTGTGTTGTGTATGAAATGTTTTTTTCCCATGTCATGGCCTCCGCTGTGAGCCGGACATGTTTTTGTAAATAAATAAATTAGATAAAAATAGTTATTTGTTATACAAGGGTGCAAAGTTGTATTTTACCCGCGAGTGTAGTATTGAAACACGAGTAAGCGAAAGGATTCTATAGGTGAACCACGAGCGAAGCGAGTGGTTCTAAAATAGAATCCTGAGCGTAGCGAGTGTTTCAACACACGAGAAGTAAAATACATTTGCGCCCGTGTGTAACACAAAACTTTTCACCTCACTATAGCGAGGAAAGTGCAACATCCACAGGCGTTAGATCATCTTCATCACTGGAATCACTCATTTCTTTACGATATTATAACAGAAAACTCCTGAAGTTGTGTATTTTTACGCGAGTCGGTGAGAAAAGGTTGACAATGTTGACATTTCTGATGTATGAAATGTCAACGATGCGTTTTGAAATTGCATCAACTCAACTTGTGCGTTCAGTATTTAACATCATTATAAAAAAACAAACGTTTCTTATGGAATTTTAAGGTTTATGACTTAAAATCATTAAATAAAGCTAAATTTGGTATTTTTTATTAGATTTTCAAACCATTTATTTAATGATAATTAATATCGAACGAACCATTATCATGAGCGTTTTACGTTTTGTTATCTGTCAAGCTACTTAAACACGCTCCATCCAAGGTCAAATTACTTTCCCCACTAGTGGATAAAACGCGTTTTTCCCCGCTTGTATTGAAGGATAAACGACAACTTTCCGAGCTAGTGAGGGGAAAAATCCTTTCTCAAATACCGTCCAGCCGTCCGCAAACAAATCGCACCGAGCTTATTGAGCGTGTTCAACGCTCGGCAAACGGGCAAGTTGCGCCGCGAGACCGTGCGGGCAGGACTCAGAATCGGAACAGAAGGGACCGCGAAGAACGCAGCCGGTCAGCACGAACCGCGCACGCTCGTCCGGTACAAATAGTCGACATGTGTCGCCAACTAATTTGGGGCAATCCAGGCGAACACGCAAGATACGAAGCACGGTTATCACTATCAGCTGGTATTAAATTGACATGTGTACGACCTCAGACCTATATTTAAGTACATATAATAAATAATAATATAATTATGCTTATGGAATTTTCTTAAGTGATTTTTACGCCTAAGACCCTAGTCTGTTAAACAAAAACCATTCTTTCTTTTATGCGAGCGGTCAGCTTCCGTTTTGAGCGCGTGTCAAAGCAACAATGTCGTTTAAAAATCTGCTATAGGTATCGTATTAATTTTAAGGTTCATATCTATGTAATGGCTTTTGTTTACGAAACGTCATTGGATATTTACCAGTCGCTTTTCGGTGAAGGAAAACATGACCGGACTAATCCCGATGAGGCCTAGTTTACCCTCTGGGCAGTCGGTTTCGTAAAAACTAGTGCTTACGCCTATTCTTGGGATTAGTTGTCAAGCGGAGCGGACCCCAGGCTCCTATGAGCCTAGGCAAAAATGCCGGGATAACGTGAGGAAGATGATGATGAGGGGATGATGAAATGCTGTACGTTTAGATCCAGTAGCAGTCCCTCTCTGATATTACTAGAACTCGCGTCTTTGACCGTGTTTCTCCCTGACACGGTATCCTTAGCTTAGCCCACTAAGTTCTCGGAAATTTCACAAGAAATAAACAAAATTTTCCAGTTCGGAGAAGGAAAATTCTGTTCGCCATAAGTACTGAAATTTAAGATTTTCGAAATTATTCCTTGAGGAAATCTAGCAGTTTTGGAAACTTACCAACGGCACATCAGTAGGTATATACATAAATATGCGTAGGGCGCATGTAAAACTTGCAGGTTTTTACTTTTACGGAAGCGTCAGACCTCCCAACTCTTAGAGCCCCTAGAGGAAGATCATTGCTAGAGCCTCGTATCGTATAGCTGGTGAGGTTTGCTTGCCAACTGATAAGCAATTGGGTATATCATTTTAAATCGCTGCTTTTAATATTGAAAGGCGCGAAATAAAACATGATAAATGCGCCGAAAAAGTTAAGCTCTTTATAATTTTCTAAGCTATTGGATCTATCAGGATTACCTAAGCTTTTACTATTTATTTTTTAAATCGCTGTTTTTCATCTTGAAAGGCGCGAAACAAAGCCTGATAAAGGCGCCGAAAATTGGGTACATGATTATTCAGGATAGTTCAATACAAGGACACTAGTGATTCGTCATGTCATGCCTGTTTTTTCAGGGGGGAAATTGCATTCCGCCTGGTTCTCGCTGGGTACGGGGGGTGACCAGAGGTTATGTGGGACTCCCGTCTAGGCTAATGAGGCCCACGGTGTACCCACTAAAAACCCCCATATGCCGCCTCGCCGCCCTATTGGTGGGGTTACAGGAACGCTTGCGTACTCATCCGCGACCCCACCGGCGGCAGCCGCCCACGAGCGGCTCCTTCTCGAATGCCCTTCACGCTAGGCGCGCCAGATGGTACGACGCGCCTTCCTTCTCGGCCTCCGTTCTGCATTGTAGCGGACCCCCCGAGCCCGCCACAAGGAAGCGACGGGCGCAGAAATTTCCCCGGCGCCCGGCAACAGATCAGATATGGTATATGGTTCTGACGCAAAACCACAACTCGGCTGCAGGGGTCAGGGAGAACGGCACATCGTAACACCGAAACTCCTCTTCCTCTGCAGCCCCACCAACGCCGCTACAGCGGAACGGCCCCGCCAAGTTCGCAGGGATAGGGAGAGTGGCGCATCGTAATACCATCACTCCTCTTCCCCTGCGATCCCACCTCGGCCGCCCAGGATAGGGAGAACGGCTCGCCGCAATACAGACACTCCTCTTCCGTTATTTTATTAAAAAAAATGTTTAAATGGCTGTGGTTGGTGGCTAATGAGTATTATTTGAAATAAACGTTGATTTTGAAAAACATTTTTATTTCATTACTAAATATTATATTCCCCTAACGCTTTTATTTTGCTTTTGGGTAAAAAGCTTTAACGAAGGGCACCAAAACCCCATTTCGCTCTACCCTGATCAAGGACTCGGGCCGGCACTGTTGCTTGGGCCCAAAGGTGATAGGGCTATAGGGCTCCAAAGTTTAGTATAATTTGTTAATACAACCCAACATTACCACACATACAACTCAGTTTTTTCTCTTTTGGACATAAGGTCAATGTGGAGAAGACCAGCATATAATTAGTATATAAAATGTATTGCTGGGAAGACCGTCACGGGGCGTAGGGCAAGAACTCGTATTATTAGTGTGTACGTACGTCGCTCAGACACAGTCAGAAAGGTAGAGCTTCACTCGTTCTGATCTACCAACCTTTTGTAAGTGGAGTACATACTCCACATATGTAGTGTAGTGTACACAATGTGTACACATGTACAAACGCACGAGTTAAAAGGGAGGAAACGAAATAGCTTGTGGCTTGATGGCCTTGCCTTATACATATATTTACCTTAAGTAAGGAAGCTGAAATTCAGAACTAGTACTCTAAATAAAACTAAGACTCGAGCTTCTCAGATAAGTAATATATTTTCATTTACATAACATTGCT
This sequence comes from Cydia strobilella, assembly GCF_947568885.1. Taxonomy (NCBI): domain Eukaryota; kingdom Metazoa; phylum Arthropoda; class Insecta; order Lepidoptera; family Tortricidae; genus Cydia; species Cydia strobilella. The sequence continues at coordinate 37,264,360 of NC_086068.1, read as the reverse complement.
TCATTTTATATTCTTATTTAAATTTATTGGAATGTTTTATATATGGAAGGAATAAGATTAAATCACTTTACTTCATTAAAATACTGTGGATTGCTTAACTCACAACCTGCAGATACCAAATAAAAATATTTTGTATTTACTTACTAAATCCCGACATGAATGCTAATGATGATAATATTCGTGCCCTGCGGCATCTATTATGGACAGACAAAAAAAACAAGTCGACATTCCTGTTCCCAAAAGTTAGGATAGTGGAGCTAAATTTCCATATGTTGCTTATACATATTGCCTAAAAGCCGTCCCAACATAGTTTTGGGCTGTACGGACACAGTGGACATTTGTCTTAGCATTTTTTTTTTACTTTTGGCAGATCAGATCAAACATAATAATTACAAATTATGTTAATGTAACATCTATTACACATAAGTAGGTACTAGCCGGACTGTGACAGATGGTTTATAAACACCAATATCCGTTTTATATAAATGCACTTGTCATCATGCTTGTGGTAGTTAAGTTAAGAGCCTATCAACATGCTCACTAGTGCCACTGCTAAATAATTGTGATTATTTAAAATTAACAATAGATATTTAAAAATTAGTAAATTATTTAGAATTTAAAATATAAAGTATAAGTTATGCATGCACTATTAATTCAATATTTCTCTTATAATATTGTAACGATATTAAGGAACAAACGGCTTTTTTATTTTTTATTTATTTAAAAAAAGGGGCTGCTTCTAGTGTATTTTGCAATAACATCCTTTTTATAATATCTATCGTTCAATTTAAATAATCTCAATTATATACCAGTGGCGCTAGTGAGCATGTTGATGGGCTCCATTCCCACCGATTGAGAATCTTACTTAAGTTATTATGGGATTGGGATATTTATCGGGTGTATAACCATTTGTTCCCACCGGCTGCATATAGGAATAGGTGCATTCATGTGAATCAGTCCCCACCTCATGTATGGCGGCGGTCACATGGGTACACACTGTAAATTGTCAGGAAATAGTAGAAATTTCAACTTATTAGGCATATTGCATGGAAGCAGGCCTAGTCTTAAAGTAAACATATATACAGATTAGAATGAAGATCACTGCAAATGTAGGCAAAACAACTGTGTGCAACTGTTGTCTTGTTTTGGCGAATTCTTGCTTCCTCTCACGTTTTTGTTTAGCCGTCTCTTTAACTGCACCTTTCAGCTTTCTCATGTTGACTCTAATAAACAATAGAATCGTAAAGTTAAAACTTCGATTCACAATAATGAACACGACTCCAAATATGATGTCCAAAACAATGTATTACGTTTGTGTAATGTTATCTCTGTGTTTAATTTAAATATGTATTAGTTTAGAGTAGATAGATAAAATTGCAATACCCTTACAGGGTGTCATGTTGTGATACATTATCGATTAAGAACATCTGTAATTTTACCAATGTGAAAGCAATAAATATATTATTATTATTATTTGTTGAATACAGTGACGATCATGAGGTGCAACCTAGTCAAATTTTGGAAAATATGTTTATAGCTGTACCTTCTCTTAAAAAGATACCCAGAAAAAAATGATGGCAAACAAAACTAGAACTTCATAAAAGTTCTCCTGCGAACATGTAAGAATTTAAGAATTAGCCACGTAAATGCTGTGTGTACATTTTTATGTTATGACTCATGACAGTGACAGCACGACTATATACCTACCCATAGACCTAGCATTACATAGATCAACTCTCAGAATAATGACACTAATGACAGTAACTACTTAGTAGTTTGTGATAATGACTAAAGCAAAGAAGCCGGGCAAAAATAAAAGCTTGGTAAAAGATATCGTATTCACAACACGTTATTACTTTTTGTCTATGAGTGAGTGAGACAACAATCCGCAAGTTCTTTCGTTTTTTTCAGTATTGTCATAAGATGAACTGAGGGAAATGTCAAATGGTCCTATGTGGTTCTATAATATAATCCAGCCAAATAAAATATATGTTCGTTATTTCACAGGGTCAACTGTAACAACTTGACATAGTCGTATTATTTTAGTTGAAATATTTCGGGATGTTTCAGCGGTCATCTTGGTTTATTTTAATTATATTGTTGCTATTCCTGAAAGATTGTTGGAAAATGTGCTGAGTTTTTATTTGTAATGTTTGAAGTTCCCTTTGTGATAATGTCTTGTGTGATCGAGGGCTGTAAATCGCATACAGGAAGAAAAGAAAATACGCACGAACCGATAACCTTTAATCGGTGTTTTGTTCAATTTTGAAGAAATTAATTTATAGGACCTGACCCTAAACATAGAAATCGATATGTTGTTTATGTAATTATTACTTGCATTCAAGTCTATATAGATTTTTGCATATATTTTCGAACTTTTCTGCTAAGTATGAAAGGTTATATTTTTGGCATAGTGATGTATTATGGGGGTCACCAGTATGGGTTTTATGAAGGAGTAATAGTATGGCAGGATCTTCTGTAGGGCTGATGAATATAATTGAGAACACTGCTTTATTTATTAACCTCTTTATTTTAATTAAATATGCAGGCACGAAAAGAACACACAGAGAACGTCACTATTGTTTAACAGTTAGAGTTAACCCAATTTAAGATAGAAGGCGCTGCACAGGATAGGTAAGTCTATGTAGGTATAAACACAACCACCGGATTAATTATACAAGTCAGTTTTAGGCTTATAGGTTAGTCTATATCACACACTTGTTAGTTTTACTTGATACGCACATTCGCAAGCACACAGTTTAGTAATGTTAGTATAAACAATAACAATTACAGTGAAATGTATGACGCACCCGAAAAATCTGTAACTAGAAATGGTTATTCCTATCACCAGAAAGATAATCAGGCACTTTTAATATTTTCATCCATTCCCCATTGCGGCGCGAAGCCGCGAACGTGAGTGTGGTCTATTTCGCTAATCAGCGAAATCGACTCCACACTCGCGTTCGCGGCTTCGCGCCGCGTAGTCTGGAGAAAAAAGTGCATTCATGTTTCCGAATCTGTATTCCCAATTCGGATTCCTGATCAGGAAACCGAACGTCTGTGGCCAGCCTAAAGGTCGCAACACACCATCGCACTGCACCAAGGTCATGTGCGACGCACCCATAAGTAAGAACGAGAAAGAGATCGGTTTCTTACGATAGTGTGTTACGGCTTTAAATGTCGTTAGAGTTAAGGTCGTAACGCACTGGCGCACGAGTGCGGCAGTCTGTAAGGTAGGATCGCACCGTTTTGACGGTTCGGTGCGATAGTGTGGAAGCCCACGCCAGTACTACCTATTCTTAAGGACCCTCCACACTTATGCGCCAATCACGGCGCGAAGCCGCGAATGTAAGTGTGTCGTCGATTTCGCAGATTGTTCACGCCTTCGCGCCTAATTCCTCGTTTTTTGTCGGCTTATTAGCCCGCGTCAAAGGAGGCGCGAAGCGCGAGCTGGTAAGACTCCACATTACACACTATTTTGACTCATATGTGGCAAGATAAATAATAATTATATTATATAAAGCGGTTATATTTTACGGTTTTACAACAAAACAAAATGGAAAAATAGCTAAATCACGTATGATACCATTAATGTCATAGATAACTAGCAGTTAAGCTCGATCACCTGATACTTTTCCGCCATCTTGGGGAGAACCAAACTGCGTAATCGACGTGAAGTGTGGACTGTGGAGTCATACGTCAACGTCGCGACATGTTCTCTTCGCGAAGTCGCGCCGCAATTCACGCAAATAGTCTGGAAGGCCCTCTAGACTGCTCCAAGGTCGCGGTGCGGCGCGATGGTGTGTTACGCCCTTTACGTACGAATTTACAAGTGCGACTGAGAGGCAATAATAAATAAAGAGAGTATGAAGTACGTCGAATGTGGTTCGCGCCTCGCGGTAGGCCCTCTGATCAGGAATCCGAATTTGGAATACAGATTCGGAAACCTGAATGCACACTTTTCATACTATGTTTTAACCAGGCGCACACGTTCTGTAGTTTTCTGAACAGGAAAAATACCTGTAGCTCGCTCCACACTCGTGAGCGAATCACGGCGCGAAGCCGCGAACGCGAGTGTGGAGCGAGCTTCGCAGATCTGCGAAATCGACTCCAAACTCACGTTCGCGGCTTCGCGCCGCGATTAGCGCACGAGTTTGGAGGGAGCTTGACGTTGGTTCCGAAGCGCAGCCGCTTGTTGGGGTTCTAAGAACGGAAAAAACCGAATGACGTCATCCCGAATGCAGTGCCTACGTATATTTTGTTTGACTCGCCGCACATGGACGGAATTTTCATTCACTTGCACAGTCTGTGCTATCAAAATCGCTGCATAGTTAGCTTGGTCTGACTCTACGGAGAGCCTGAGCTTGGCAAGAAGAGTCCTGAGGGCCTACCGCGAAAAAAGTTAATAGAAATTTCGGTATCTGCCTCTCTATCGCTCTTGCGAGCTCTAGCGAGCGATAGAGGCAGATAAAGAAACGAAACGGAGTGGAAGGTGGTTCACCGTAAGACCGGTAAGGACGCAGCTATGAGTGGGAGCGAGAAAGAGATATAGTGACTGGACCAAGGTCACGATCCGGTACGACCGTCTATGAGTACTTTAAAAATAGTATACAATTTGTTGCCAGGTCTATGGATACTTAAAATAACCGTGTTAATATAAATGTCTCAAACACTAACAAAAAAAATTGACGTTAATACGTCAAAAAATTTTTTACCGTGTTCGAGTAATAGGCTGGTTCTTATTCTTACTGAAGGTACTTTTCCCCAAAAAGCTGTCTAGCTGTGCTTCGCTTAATAGTCATAAGAAGTAACTAAATAGATTCTATGTCTTAGACATATAATTCAAATTAGTGTGACAAATTGCACCACCTTTATTTAGATCCTTGACAATGCCATGTTAAACTAATACATCATCATCTTTCAATCCCATTGTTTGCTTAGGTGTTTTAATAGCGAAGGCTTACCGTTCATTTTGCGTCATCGACATGGTAAGATAATTTATTATAATCACTATTTTTACCGCCAATATGTATTTGTGTAATAGATGTTAATTCTAGTACCTATTACATTTCTACTTTCATAGATATTTATTAAGTGCACTAGGACAATTTATTGAGTGCACTAGTGGTGCCCGCGGCCAGGCGCGGATCCAGCCCCCAAAAAAGGTTGTGGGCACAGCCACACGAAAATCGGCAAGTACGAGTCAGAGTACGAACTCGCTCATGAACAATCATGACTCTTGAATGATCATCCCGATCTCAATAGACCGTATAAGTGTGACGTCACATGTGTTGTCTAGGGTACCTTCTAATGATTCCCCAACCAATTTTTCGCAGATTATCGATTCACAGACAACATTTCGCCAAACATCTAACTTTTAGACGACATTTGCTAGTTTTACCGTTCAATTCGCTTCTGTGTTAATTAGCAGAAAAATTATTGTAAGATTTTATGCATTTTTATTAAAGATTTCGTTTAGTCTAGTCGACAAGTTCAAATCAAATGGTGAAAAATAAATATACTGCTCCTAAAAATACTGTCTAGATATGTAGGCTTATTCGCGAAGCACATAAAAAATTGGAAGAGTTATATAAGATACTAGCTTTTGCCCGCGACTTCGTCTGCGTGGAATTATCATATCTGCATTTTATCGATTCCCATAAAAACTACCCTATGTCCTTTCCCGGGACTCAACCAAATTTCAACTAAATCGGTTCAGCGGTTTAAGCGTGAAGAGTAACACACAGACAGACAGACTTTCGCATTTATAATATTACTAGTTTTTGCCTGCGACTTCGTCTGCGTGTAATCAGTAACAGCAGCTAGAGTAAGTTTAGCGCCTGGAGAAAGTCTTGTAGCAATCATTCAATTTGAGCATAATATGCACACAAATTATCAGACAACTAATTAATTATCTCAATTCCACCCTGCTTTTCACCCTCTTAAGGGATAATTTTCGGATAAAAACTATCCTATGTCCTTCCCCACAACTCAAACTATCTCTATGCTAAATTTCAACTAAATCGGTTCAGCGGTTTAAATGTGAAGAGGTAACACACAGACAGACTTTCGCATTTATCATATTAAGTATGGATAGTAAGTATTTTGTTTTTTGCCAATATATCATAAACTATTAATATTTAACAAATGAAAAAACATTCCTAAAGGTATATTAAATTCGTATAGATTAGCTTAATAGTATTTTATACAATCGTGATATAATAGAGAGCTTTTTAGTCGAGTACCGTGTTTAAGCAACGAAGCTTGCTGAGTTGCTTAAGTTAAGGTACGAGATTGAAAAGCTTGATTATATCACTATTGTATACAATACTTTTTCTACAAGACAAAAAAATAATACTTTCAACTAGTAAAATCATATAAGTAAACAAACCAAAAGTATACAGCTAAGATACGCGAGCTGCCGCAGCCCACGATACCTCGCGCCCCGGCCGCCGGGCCCGGCGCCCCCGGCGGGTTGGTCAACGACACCTCATCGTAACTCATGAGGCCCTGGTACCTGCTCCTTGCTAAATTCAGTTTTAAGACAGTTTTTTTCTCAATTTTGGCCACCGTAGCCTATGGAGACTAACAAGCAACGCTAAGCGGTTTTCGTAGGGTATGGATGTTGCTATATGAAGGGTGTCACATGTGCGTTTCTGACTTATGAAGCAATTATTTCTACTACAACATAAAATACAATGTTTTTGTTGGCCAACCAATCACAAAGCAGATGCGACGCAGCAGCGTGTTTAAGTAGGCTAATTTGCATTGAATCGAGTCTCCTTAAACAAGAAACATTTTATCGAAATGTATGAAGTTCTATTTTCAAAATTTTATAATTGATTAACCCGTATCGATAAAATTCTTATGCTTGAGTCGGAAGTGCCATAGACTATCCAACGTTGAAAAGAGTAAGGTTGTAGTGTTGCATGTTAAGTTGTAATACACAGATTATACAAAAAGTGCTACTTTTCGTGGCTGTTTAGCGTGCGGAAAGTTGGTTTTCGCGAACTAGTGCTTTTTACTTTTCCAATTTTTTTAAATTTATACTTGTTCCAATTCATGACTACTTATTGATGAGTGTTTATATTAGTTTCCTTTAAACGTCGTAATCAACATAAAAACCTACTGTTAATGTAAGAATACGAAAAATTTGCATACTTCATATTTTATTACTTACCTCTTCATTATAAGTATTATAACACGTTTATTTTTTAATGTTGAAAAACCGTTCTTAATAAGTTGTCTGAATGGAACGGAACGCCTGTCAAAGAAGAGGCGTATTTTCTTACTGCCAGAATGTTTTAAGTTTCCAAAGGCAACATTCGATATTGTTTTTATAAATATACGATACACAAATAATCGTAAATAACGATATTTAGGTAATAATAGTACAATGTTTTAATATTTACAATTGTTTCTGTCTTATAGAACATGCATTTGAAAAAAAACCTCATTGAAGTGGGTTCAATACTAATAACAAAATCTATTCTAGTCGAATAAAAGTTAGAAAAACACCTCTTCATAATGTCAATGTCAGTGATGTCACAGAATTAATCATGGAGACTTTATAAAGGAGCCAAATCTCTATGTATGAAAAGTGTAAATCAAAAAACAGTAATTAGGCGGCGCCACCATACACCGATATACTACCAAAAACAACCTACGTAATTTGATCAGGTTATTTATTGCCTTATATGGTTCATGTTATACTCATTTCCCAGAGCCTAACTAGCGCCACCGGAGAGATTAGAAACTATTATTTAAAGCTGAAAGCGGTAACTTTTGGAACAATTCTGCCATAAGAGATTGGCATCCTTTCTGTACCATCCATAGAATCCCCTTATCATTTGTGATCGTAATCATCGATTAGAAAACACCAATAATAAACAAAACAACACAATCCAATACCATTACACTTTGTAATATTGAAAAATTATATACATATAAAATATTTAAAAAAACGATTAAACTATTTTCAATATTGCTTTCTTGGGGTACGATATCAAGATAGTACGTATCGTTTGTGGTATTATTATTATTCAGAGCCCACTGTGTCTCACTGCTGGGCAAAGGCCTCCCCCCTCTTTTTCCACTCGTCTCTGTTTAATGCTATATCTAGCCAGCCTGTCAAGAAGGAGTCCAAGTTATCCCGCCATCGCCGACGTGGTCTGCCGGATCGCGTATTTACAAAGGCTATACTGATATGGTTCAGATGCGAACTGAACTAGATTAGCTTTTGTTTGGACAAAACTTAACAAAACCCTAATCTATTATAGTATAGAAATTTACTGAAATCGTATAGACTTTATTAACTAAATTCATACGGATATTGTTACTACAAATGCTAGTCTGTTGCGATCTAAAATTTGAATAATATTTGAGTAACGACTCCGATTGTATTAAATAAATTACCGTTCATGCAAATTACTTAACAATGCCTAAGATTTTTTTTTACTTTTAGAATTATTTCAGTTGGTAGGTACGAGTAACCAAAATTTCGTAACCAGCTACAGAATGGGAATCAAGATTCTCAGTTAATTTGAAGCCGGTTACGTATTGGGCCAGTGTGTTACCGTTTGGTAACTAAGTTTGGTAACTAGCTACAAAACACGAATCTAAAATTCCTTTTATGTAGTCAGTTACGAATTGGGCTAGAGTGGAACCCTTTGGTAAATAAGTTTTGTAACTGGCTACAAAATGGGAATCCAAAATTACATTAAATCAATAGGTGGGTAGGTTAGGTTCGGTAGGTTAGGGCTCCTGTTTCTGGGCGGTTTGCCCCTCAAGCATTTAAATCTACCTAACGAACCTAACCTACCTACTGATTTAGTGTAATTTTAGATTCCCATTTTGTAAACAGTTACAAAACATTTGCCAACCGTGGCTAGGAATCGGTAATTCAAAAGCCCTATTTTGTAACCAGTTACATCCCGGGATTTATTTTTCCCGTTTCGAAGCCGTTTACCAATTTTTAGTTACCAAGCGGTACTAAAGGGTACTCGTACTTCTTATAAGGTTTTGTGAGAGCAAAATGTTTGAATATTATTGCGACAAAAGCTAATCGATTTGAGTAAATAAACAAGTATTATTAATATTTAGATATCATATTCAAACGATACTGACGTTACTAAACTCGACTAGGTTTTGTCGTGAATAATATTCGAAAATATGTAAGCAAAAAGCTAATCCATTTGAGTGACTACTTTTTACCGAAACGGTATAGATATTGTTAACTAATATGCATAAACAAAAGCTCCCCGATTATAATTTGAGGCGTGACTGAAATAGTTTAGCTTTTGTAAATACGCTGCCGGATCCCCGGTTAGACTCGTGGGGCTCCCACTCCGTGGTTAACTTGGCCCACAACGTGTATGGTATATTTAACGTTTGTGGTATATTGTACAAAAAAAATCAGTAAGGTATATCGTAGCTGGAGGATACAACCTTGATATTTTGTGTCAATAACTAAACAAATTATACCAACTGATGAAAAGGCGCAGTTAAAGGGTTAAAGAGGTATTTCCCGTTGGATATATGGATATTACGTATCATTTTATGATTAATATGTACCGTATCTGCAGTATAGTTCCATAAGTCTCGTGAAATAGGTATTGAAGTAGAATTGTGTCAGTTGTATCACTTTGTAAAATTGAAAAATTAAAAATTTTTTTTTTAATGATTTTATCTTCAAAATTGCTTTCTTTGAGTTAGACATGAGGATATCACGTATCATTTGTGGTATATTGTACAAAAAAAATCAGCCATATCGTGTCTGGAGGAGCCCAAACTTGGTATGTTTCGAAAATTCTTTTTGTTTTAATTTAAAAAAAATGCCCGTAATGTAATGATGTGATATATTTTTAGAATCACCTCAAAAAGCCCTTTCGTATGATACCACACACGATAGGTTTTGAAAAAAAAATGTTTTAACCCCCCCCTCCCCCCCCAGCGAAATTTTTTTAGGAACTGCGGGTCAAAAATTTTGTTTTGACCTCTAGTATGTGTGTGCCAAACGGCTAACCTGTACATCGATTTGCGGTATTTTTATACAAACGCGGTTTGACTATTAAGTAAGTAAGACGCTGCGTAATAAGAAAACTATTGAAATAAATAAGTGGATTTTTTATTTATGTAATATTACGCGTTAGCGGTTTAGGTACTTATAAATGTTTTGAATTAGTGATTTTAATTGCAGACCCATAAGTTAAAAAATAGAGCAGTATTGGTGATTTTAAGAGCAATCTTTGCAATTATTATCTATCGAGCCGATTTCGTACAATCATGTATCGAGTACAGCCACGGTCTTTGAAATATAATGAATATTATTTATTTTTTTTCCTTTAGTAAAATAAATAGTTTTCTTTAAAAACTGCTTAAGTAACATTGGGTGTTGACAGCCCCTTAAGGCTCGGCCTCAGGAACGCATGGTTAAAATTCCTTTGGTTTCCCCCCGAGCACTGTATACCTAAGTGTTTGCTTAATCCATTTTCCAGTTGGGAGTAACCGAAGAAAAACGTCAAGTACCAAAGATGTTGCAAAAAATTTTGCAATATGATATTCAGGTCACCAAAAAGTTTGTTGATGGTGCACTGCAACACACAGCTTTGAGGTCACTCCGCAATCATGCCAAGTTTCTGGAGGTGAAGTAACACTAACAAACTACTTAAGGCATATTCTCTTTTCTGACCCTCAGCATGGGTTGCGTTTTCGCGCGGGACTCTATACATCTTGCGTGACTTCAAGTATGGAGTCGCGCGCGAAAACGCAACTCATGCTAACCGGTCTTGGTCTGGTCTATAGAGCGCTTAAGTAATGATAAAGTTACAAGAATCTTGTACCTTTCTCATTACCTAAGCGCCACATTATATTGACCTTGCAAAAAATTACAATTTGCTAAAATGTTCTATTGTGATTTTTATTTCTTACAATAAAATTAGAGATAGAATTAGTAGCAAATACTGACATTAAAATGATTAAAATACTTAGGTGTCTTCCCATTTGTCCCCGCCGGGCACAAATGAGAATAAGCGCATTTATATAAATTATTCCCAATGTCTCCCGCCTCGTGTATGGCGGCGGCCACGTGGGGCGGGGACAAATTTCTTCAAAATTTTAAAATATGGCTATTTATAAAATATGTTTATTGTTTTACAGGTGTCCTGCCATGGGATAGTGTGGCTTGCTGGCTGGCTTAGTTTTATATGGTTATTTAATAATAAAGACCTGTATCAACTACAAGTAAATATGTTAATAGGTAAACAAATATATTATACCTACAGAATGTTTTTCGTAGATTTCGTTAAAATGAAGGGAAGATTTCGTAGGAAAAACAAAGATATTTATCCTCCTGAATATTAAATTAAACCCCCGACGGCCCCGACCAAGTGCGTGCCGGGCCACGCATAATGGAAGGTTCCGTAAAAATTGTATTAAATAGAAGCATAAGTTTTGCAGCAAAACTCAAATTTGTTTTTATGAATGTATACATACAGTACTATAAGATAATAGCCCAGAGTTGACGTATTCAAAGAAATGTATACATTTTGCATGTGTGCGTTGGCTATTCGAAACCGTATTAAGGCTTGGCCAAACACAAGGCGTGACGCAGCGCAGCGGTCGCGCGGCGCGACCGCCGCCTATGCTGACAGGTTAGCGACGTCAAACAGACTGCGTCCCGCCGGCGTCGCGCCCCACACCGCGCGGCCCCTGGCGTCCACGCGGCGCGGACGCGGCGGCACGCGGCGCCGCGCTGGGTCACATCAGTCGGACGTTAGGCAGCGCGCGGTGCGTGGTGCGAGCGTAGCAATATATTAGTTATTTTGTGATTGTGATTATGGATTATCTATGGCGTTGGAAGGAATGAGAAACCCTCCGCGCGCGCATGCTGTATCGGACGCGAGTCACGCCCGCATCGCGCGCGCCATGAGGGCGTGTTGAGAGTGCGAGGCCGATGCGATCCGCGCGCGACCTGTTTGAACAGGCATCACGCGGCGCTGCGTCACGCCGTGTTGCTAATGGTCAAGCCTTTAGAATCAATTAACGCCGGAATTGTTTGTTTCAGCTCTTATATTGGATATTGTTATGGTAGCAGTTGTAAAAGCTTTCGTCCGAAGGCGAAGACCGGTACCTATGAACAAGCTGTCAGCCCTCGGGCCTGACAAGTACTCGTTCCCGTCGGGGCACGCCAGCAGATCCGTGCTAATTGCCCTCACCCTCGTGTACTTGAGCCCCGTGTCGATCATATTCTACCCGCCGCTCCTCGCGTGGGTGACGTCCGTGTGTCTGTCGAGGGTGCTGGCGGAGAGACATTACTTCCTAGATGTTATCGCCGGCTGTGGCCTCGGAGTCCTAGAGGGGCTGCTAATGGCCATGATTTGGTTATCCCAGGGCACTTCTGCCAGTATTTTGTCTTCTCTCTCCGATGAAAAACTTGACGGAGGAGAATATCATGTTTAAAACTAACTCTGGAATGCATTTTACCAAAGCATCACTAACGAAAGCTACATACCTGTGTCATTTAAACCGATTATAGCTAACCAGTGTTTTTTTTTACTTGTTACTTTTAGTACATAATTTAACTTACTTACCTCGGTCTAAGCAAGTGAATAGGCTATTACTGAACCGGTGAGCTCTATCTTAGGCCCGGTCTTCACTTTCCATCAGGTGTGACTAGGGCCAATCGCCGATCAGTTTACAATAACAATAATTAATTAAAACTACTTAGAACATTTTGAAAACAAATGTGTTTTCAAAGCGAAAGGTAATTTTATACAGACTATTTGTGTTGCAAATGCTGTGATTATATATGTAGTAATAAAAATAAATGATATTTTTAATTTAAATGGTATTTGTGTTAGTTGGTCACCACTCATCATCATCAAAATGTCCTGAACTATATTTTTGTATGAGCATTAAAATGTATAAAATAGGAACATATCTTATAATATACCTATCATGATCTTGGTCCAGAAGTCTATATCGCAAATTGTCTAGAATGCTAAACAGAATATGTAGTTGTTTTACAAGCTGGCAAATCTGATCTTAAGGTGCGTCTACGCTAGGCGAACCGAGCACGAGCGGAGCCGTTCTCGGCTTCGTCGTTCGCGGCGTCAACTGTGGACGTACAACGAACCTGCAACGATTACTTCCCTCGAACGTAGTTTTCCGCAGTGTGCTCGCGGCACGAATATGGACGATGTTAATAATATTGCGGCAGCCGCTGCTGTTGCAGCGATTATTATAGCAGTAGTCAGCAAAAAAGGAAAAAGGCCAAGACGATGGGGATCTACAAATCTATATAAAATGAGAACCAAGCAACAAAATTTAGATTTGCTAACCATTTTGAGAGGTCAAGAAGCAACTGGCCAATTTAAGAACTTTCTTCGAATGACATCGACAAACTTTGAGAATTTACTACGCTCAATTGGACCGCACATTGGATTTTTTTTATAGTAATCCTCATGTTTTGGGTCCCATATCAATGAATTATTTTGATATAAATCAATTAATTGCAAAGAAGCATCTTCGGTCCACGTTTCCATGATGCTCGGCTCGAGCGACCGACGTCTGTCACT